>NC_051047.1:13558857-14295524 GCF_904848185.1 Acanthopagrus latus
CTTATCCCAGCGCAAACCTGTATATAGGAAGTCATCTTGTCTGTATCGCGGTTCAGGGATGTATTTTCAGGTTTACAGGTGAGATATGGACAACGCAGACCTCATAGTCTGCAAACACAGAGCTTATTGCTTTCCAGAAATACAAGAGGAAGGCTCCCAATCCAATGTCAACCGTGGTTTACCGGAGATAAGAATCAACAAAGCTGTGAAGTCTCTTCAAAATGAAATCAACATCAGCAGCCATAATTGATTTGCTATTTTGGTATTTTTTGCTTGTCGGCGTGTTTGCTTCCAACATTCTTTCCTTTTTAAAAATATTTTTAAGCAGCATTCTGTCTCACAATCTGACACTTTCAATGTACTTTTGCTGCATTCCTGTTTTAATCTCAAATTTAGGCAAGGTTCCCAATGCATCTTATCAAGTTACATGTAAGCCATATGCAGCATAATTTAAACCAACACGGTCACACATTTACGAAAATGATAAGTAACACTGTTTTCCTTTATTCTTTCTTCTCCACCCAGAATTCTTCCTGGAGCTACTGGAGAACACAGAGAGGTCCCTGCACGAGATGTTTGTGAGGACTTACGGCAAGCCTTACATGCAGAACTCGGCGGTCTTCGAGAACCTATTCGCCGAGCTGAAGCGCTATTACACAGGGGGGAACGTTAACCTGGAGGAAATGCTTAATGACTTCTGGTCGCGGCTGCTGGAGCGCATGTTCACACTGCTCAACTCCCAGTACGTCATCACTGAGGACTATCTGGAGTGTATCAGCAAGTACACCGAGGAGCTTAAGCCCTTTGGAGACGTGCCCAGGAAGCTCAAGGCTCAGGTTACCAGGGCATTCATCGCTGCACGCACATTTGTCCAAGGGCTGTCCGTCGGCCGGGAGGTGGCCCAGAGAGTGTCAAAGGTAAAAGTGCTCAGCAAGACCCGGTTAAAGGTGCACTATGTTGTTTTGGGCAAGAAATTTTAAGCAGAAGAGAAACATCCTCGTTCATTGATCTTCACTACTTAAGAAACTGAATGAGCAAACTGTCATCAAAGGACAAAATGATTTCATACTGTTTTACATTGTTTATGTCTTTTAAGTAGCCACCTGTCTGACTTCACACAGCATTCTGGGGACCCAATTTCCCCAGTTTATTTATTAAGTTATGGAAATACCTTAAAACAAATAAATATGTCCAAGTTTGTATTATTACCTTATAAATTTGTAAATCTTCCATTTTTTAGTTTTCATTTCTTATTTTCTAAAACTACAGAGTGCACCTTTACATGCTTTCTTCTGTCTATTACAGACCTGAAACAAAAAACATATTTTGGCTGATTTCACTTGCCGATCCAGTCGAGAAACAGCATTTCGCCTGAGCTGAAATTAAGACTTGCTGTGTATCCTGCTCAAATTCACAACAGGCCCAAGGTCTTGTGTGGTGTTGATGCAGAAAGCACACATTTCCCTCCTGGATTCCGCACGAACAAGTTCCTCCAAGATACTTTTCTATCTAATGTGTTCTCTCTTGGCGCCTGTCTTCGGGAAGTTTGGGCCTCAAGGCGCGTTGTTCAGGTGCAGCGTTGAAGCTTTATGTGAATTTGCTCAGGAGAAACAATGAAAAAGAGGAGAAAAAGAAATTCCTGCCATCACGCTTTATTGCTCTATCGCCTGGTATTTGTTCACCCTGTATATACAGGCACCATTAATCATGTGTTGCCTCAGTTTTCTGTTTGATGCGATGTAATCTTAATGCAGCTTCTGCAGTATATCACACTGCCCTGGGAGTGTGTGTAGTTCTGATCATGTACAAAGTAAGATTAAAGGGAAAAGCAAGAGGGCTAAGGCTTGGATTTAGTCACACTCGACAACAACAGGGCTGTTTCTGCACGCCTTCTTATGGGATGAGAGAAGCACCGATAAACACTGCGCCGCAAATCCCCAGCCACCCTGGTTTCCTTTCACTACAGTATTGATATCAGATAGATTGGATTATCAACACTATTATAAATATTTATAGACCTGCTGTAGAGTACATAAACAGAAGGCAATGAAAATATTGTAGCCCTCAATCATTGGAGACGGGGAGGTAGACCTGTGGAGGAGACAGAAACCCAACATTCAATCTCGTGCACTCAGTGAACTTTCACCATGCTGTGTGTGTGTGTGTGTGTGTGTGTGTGTGTGTGTGTGTGTGTGTGTGTGTCAACCCCCCCTCAGCAGTAGTAGCATTGGGGCTCATGTAGGAGCTGCCACAGACGATGTGTTGTTAGTATGCGTTTACTGAGTTACACCCCGCGTGTCTTACAAGCCAGCATGTCCCAGCGTCCCCTCTTGACATTTCAGTGAGACCTGAGATCCAGGTCATGTGTCTGGGACTGCAGCCCTTTGATCCCTCGGGGTATAAACTCATCACGAGGGCTCGGGTGTAAGCATAATGGAATAAGACACCCCGCTGGAGGTGACTGTTGCACGGCGCCTCCAAGATGTGACACCCATGCTTAAAGCTGCTGAGATATATATTGAATAAAAGTAGATGTTGTAGTGCTTTATTTTCCTTTCACAGCTTAGCTGACAAAACACAAAATCCAGCGGAACTTTGAAGAAGCAGGAAGACGTGTTTGGAGTCTGCATCTCTCCCGGATCATTACCCAAACACTATGTCTGCTTCTGTTACTTTGAAGTGATTAAAATCTTATAATCATCCGTCTGGTTATTTATATTATTTTATATTCTGGCGGTAGCTTAAAAAAAAAAAAAAATCTTTTGTTACCTGAGTGCAAGCGCTGTAATAACACGGCAAGGGGTCTGACAGATGCAAATGTAAAAACAGCACTGTGCTGTGTTTCTGTTAAAGCCAATGTGCATCAACTTTTTAAAATAAAATGTTTCAGTATTGCTCATTAAGTTGCGGGTGTTTACACAAATCCAAGGAAGTAGTTATAAAAAGTACCCAAAAGTCATACTTTTTTTAAAGTGAAAGTCATCCATATGAACCAAATAGTATCTGGTAAAAAAAAGTTTAAGTGCTTTCTTCATATATGTATGAACATGTAAGTATAGACTGTATACTATGAGACAACCAGTTATCAGGACCAGTTATTGGATGGTCGAATATAGGATCAGATATTCAGCATTTTTCTGCAAATTAGTGTCAGTTTTTTATTCTTTTTGTCAATTAAATTAGTCATTTTTTAAAAACCATATTCGCCTCCAAAATGTTCTGCAGCGAAAGTATAGAGTGGCAGAAAATGTTAACACTCATGTCAAGTACAAGTACATACAAAAAATATACTATATGTATGTAGAGTACTTGTAAATGTACTTAGTTAAATGCTTCAGTAAGGAGGGTCAGTACAAAGCTGGCTTTGCCTCGACACTGACCCTCGTAAAAGGATAAGTCCCACCCATACCGGACCCAGCAACTGCACCCCAGCCACAGGTAAGTGTCGCTCCGGTTTGATAGTATTTACAGTTGCCTACATATGGTAAGTCAGCTGGAAATTGGCTAACTATGTTTGCTCTGCTTCAGTCCACTATGCAATGGCGTTTGAAGCGAGTTTAATGTTAATAATATTACGAGGGAGCTTGTGCAGACTGGAGACAGAGACGATGCTAACAGTTAGCGACATGCTAGTGACTGTAACAACACGTACAAACAAACTAACATTATTCAGACACACTAACCATTCGGAAGCCTCCTGCTGCAGCCTCAGAGTCTGTACTTCTTCAGATACTTCTTCACATACAAGCTAACACAAACCGCAGCCGGCACCTGAGAGGTGGTGTGTAGCAGGCAAAGCAGGCGTTGACAGATGGAGCTCATTAGCATTTAAAGGTGCAGGCACAGAAACAGCCTCCTCTCAGTAGAGCTCACTTGAGCGACTTTTAGACAGCTGAAATTCAGGACCACGGATGGGTTTGGGGCAATACGTTTAGAATACAGTGTTGTTGGACCTCTGACCTAGATTATATCTGACAAATTGTTACAGACCTGGGATCTGTATTTACCACAGTAGTGTTGCCCTTAGTAACTATGGAGGAGCGCCAAATTACACACAGGTCAATTTCTACATAATGTTGCTTTAAGACCGGCATCCATAACATATTCTCATCACTAACTGGGGGCCGCTGTCTGACGTCATCAATCCAACTACCCATGCTACTGTCCCTGTCAGCAGGCAGCAGCAGACACTGAGTCACTACGACTTGCCATCACAGTAATGGTGCCACCGTTAGATGGCAGAACACACAAATCGGTCGTTATAAGTGAATCATCGTCACAGGGGGAATCATTCATGCAGGCACTTAACTGGATTTTCTAAATTCATACACTAGAGTGAAAAACAGTTCCATTTATTATTATTATTTGGAAGATTCCCAGAACTTAAAATATGAGGAGAGGTGACACACGACTCTCGTATTTGTGAAAAGTTATTAGAATGTGGAAGATAAATATATGTAGTGAGTATAATTAGCTAAACCAAATTTGTTTAACTTTTGTGAAATACCAAATCCCTAATTCATGTGATTAACGGTGATGAACAAAAATGGCATTTTTTTTTTTTTTTTAAATGATACAAATTTTCAAAACTAAGATCTGGGCGAGTCCCTTTAACAACCACTACCATACTGCTCCTCGTGCTCCAAATAATTAGATTAGAAATAATAATGCTAATTGCGAAAACAGTGATTATTTCTCCCCTGGCGTCTGAATCTGCTGTGAACAGAGTCTTGTCTCGCTTCTGTGAGGCTGCCTGATACCTGTGTGAGGTGTGATAGCTGTTGGCGGGAACACTTTTTAGAATATTTAGTGTTGAGTTTGTATGTGACAAGTCACAGCGGTCTTCTGTGAAGTCACGCGTGAGGGTTTGTTATTATCTGAGCCAGACTCTGTGGGGCTATAGGAAAAATGTCTCCTCTCCTCTCTTTATGACACTTACCACTGGGCAGAGAGAGAGGAAGGGATCCAGGCACATCAAACATTAACACATATCGCCAAGAGAAGGTCGTCCATGTTTTTTGTCTTCCCCAGGCTGTACTGTAGCTCACTATACTCTGATCTTACAAGGCAAAATATCCACACTAGGGGCTATATGAGAAAATGTTGAATTGACCATAATGAGTCAATCATTGCTGCGCTGCACGTATCTTTCTGATTTTGAGACATCGCTGCTTGTTTTTAAAACACTTTGCATGGTCAGGCCCCTCAGCTGATTCCCCAAAAGCCTAATTGGTGCTTGACATCTTTTGGCAGGGCTTGTTTAGCCTTTAAGCGTGTCCAAAATCACAGTTTGTCACAAAGAGGCTTTGTTGTCCAGGCCTCTCAGGTGGGCAAAATCGTGTTTTATTTGTATTGTGTTGCTGGTGTTTGCGGAATGCTGTCATCTCATTTTTTAAAATTTATTTATTTATTTATTTTTTATATTCATTCATCTGATTATTTAGTATTCTTTTTAGCATCTATGGCCGTATGGTCCTTGTTTTGCCGCAGATCACTTTGTAACTGTTTTGAAAAGTTTTTCACCCAGTCACATGAGGCAATAACATCTGATAGAATTGTTTTCCTTTTTCACATTCTTTACATAAAATTAATATAACAGAAGCCTCTGTCCAAAGCAACGTGTGATGAGTGCATGTAACGTGAGCTAGATGTCTTCAGAAGTCGGGTCTGCATCTTGTCAACAAAAACAACTTGTGTTTGGATATAATTTGTGTTTTCGTAAACGAAAGGAGGCATCAGTAAGTGCTTGCATGCTGTGTCTGTTTAATCCAAAAATGTGGATTTCTGATGCTTAATAAGATGCTTGTTGGCGCTTCACGGAAAACAGAATAAAAGTCCATTAGCAGCGACCCAGGAGCCTTCACTTCAGACATTTTGACAGGGCTCCAGGGAGCAGGCGTTTGAGTGCTGGGGATGCAAATGTTCAGTTCAGTACGCATTTTAGAATTTACCCCCAAAAAATCATTAAAGTTAGCAGGTCACGCAGTCAGGTTTGTATTTGCTATCTGAAATGTCAGTGTACTTGCTTGGCACGTGGCAAAAACAGATGGTCAGTGATAAGAGGTTGCTCTTCGGTTTGTACAGAGTCGGCACGTGGCCAGGAAACAGCTGATTCAGCCAATGGTCAAATCTTTGATTTAGGCCTAAGAGGGCTTCAAAATGTGCACAACATTAAATATTCTCTGTTCTTATCCATTGAAGCGATGAGCTTTAAAAGAGCCAGAATGAGCCGAGGCTCAGTTTGGATCAGCTCCTTGTGCCACAATGCTTCAATAAGCGGCTTCTCCCTAAAAATGACTTAAGAATCTGTAGTTCTGTGCATCTTTCTCTTCGTAAGCAATCTGTCCAAAATGATCGTCTGTCATGGAAAGCTTATTTTTGGATTAAAAACAGAAACAAATTAAAACGCTCAGTTTAGTGGCTTGATTGATTATTAAACTCGCTCATTGTCTTGTTGTTTTCCACCATCTACAAATGCATGCAGAGTTTACTTGCAACTAATAAATTACTTTAAATTTCAACCAAACTAAATTAATCCTGTGGTTCAGACCAAAAACAACTTGATGTGGAGCTGGGATGTTGTGGTTAAGTACATCTATTAAAGGAGCACTTAAACACAACACAACTCGTCAGCAGAGGAACTGATCATATGACTAGAAATACATATATATAAGATTGATTCTGCTAAATCTATCATGCAAATATTAACAGAATCATTTTCTTGAGAGGTGCTTTGAATATCTGTTGTGGGTGTTTTACTCATGTTCCTGTTTCAAACAAAAAGCTAACGTTAGGGCTATGTGCTAAACATGATATATCGCATTTCATTGCCGTGAAGAAATCTGTGAAAACACACTTAAGAAAAATTGTCAGTGAATATGTATTCATTTGGGCTTTGTATTTTTATCGCCATGCTTTTAACTCAGTGACAAATGGAACTGTCTCGTGAGAAAGACTGAAAAACTGTTAATTCTAGCTGATGAGAAAGCAAATAAGTATTTGTCTGTATCTAATAATTAACATTTAAATGCAGATCAAACTCTGTGACGATGATCACACACACTGTGATTGACACTCGCGAGTCTTGGGTCAGCAGAACTTCTCTCTTATCTCAGCTCTAGTGCTGCCCGCTGACTGATTATTCTGATGAATCTTCTTTTTTTCCTCAATTATTTTGTTTTTTTCTGAACAACTTCGAATCCTGTATAAAAAGGGAAACAAAAGACCGCCTGCTTTAGATGCAGAATGCGATTCAAGCGTCTTCGGACTTGTTGTCCTGGTGCTCACGACCGCTGTCACTCTCTGTGCTCTTGCAGGTGAGCAGTACCCCGCCATGCATCCGAGCGCTGACCAAGATGATGTACTGCCCCTACTGTCAGGGCATGCCAGCAGTTAAATCCTGTAAGAACTACTGCCTGAATGTCATGAAGGGCTGTCTGGCTAATCAAGCTGATCTGGATCCAGAGTGGAACCTGTACATTGGTGAGTCTTGTCAAGCATGACTCCTTCACCTGGGTCCTGCTGTTCTGTCATTTACCATCATACCAATGAGATGTCTTCTGTAAATATGTATGCCTTGGGTGTGTGTCTTGTATGGCTCTTCGGTGAATGGGACTAATATCTTAATTTGCACTAAAAATTATATATGTTAAATAATCGTTAAAGTGGCATGTTTAGAACCAGTAAACAACTGCAAAACAATGAGCTGACAGCCGTTTTTAAGAGATGGTCGAATCGGAGGAGCGCAGCAAGCAGTATTTGTACATATCAGGGTCTAACTGGATTCAGTTTAGCAATAATGTAGATTTACACCTTTTGTCTGGCGTGTTCACAAAAGAACAAAACAGCAGTGTTGAAAGAGAAATCATTCAGGCACTTTCATGTTGATTTTTTATGGAGGTAAAGAGAGGCCACAATTATCACGCTGTTTGTGTCGCGTGGTATCCATCAAGAGCAAGGAGGCTGTAATTAAACCTGGAGGCCAAGTCCCATTCAGTTCGCTGAAAGCCACTCAGTGGCGCATGAAGCCAAAATGACTCGACTGTCTTCCGCATAACTTTCACAATGTGGGGCCCATAGAGTGTGCACGCTAGAAACCTCCGCTGACTGAGCCGGCTAACTTCCAGTTTAGCACCCGGCTAACTTGAATGGGGATAAGATGATTTAATGGTGCAGCTCTTTTAGCCTTTATAAATGTTATTGGACAGAATGGCTCAAAATATTACAACAAAATGAGTCATATTGAGGGGGTTGCGACACTCATTAAAATGTATCCCCCGTTTCAGAGATGCCTCTTTAACCATGTCAGCTTATTGGGAAAAGTCATCTTGGGCCCCAGTGCATCACATGACGGTGTAATTACATGGTTTGGCCACAACCAAAGTTAGCTTCAAAGCCTGGTGCTCCTCCTGTTGGATTTGTCAAGAGTCTGGACAGGCCAGTTTGCCAGTTTTTGGAGAGAAACAAAGAAAAAATGAGTCCAACAGTATGCTACTGAACTATACTATACTGCCCTAACATTTAGCAAAGATAACATTCGCTTGCAGTAGCAACATATGTTAGCTACTGATAGCAACATTAATAATAGCCAGCTAGACAGCCTTAGCAATTTCAAGTTTGCTAGTGTGAGTGTTAGGAACATTAGCTAATGCAACAACAGCAGTGTTTTGATGCAATGGGAGGGGGGAGATGTTCCACATTAGGTGGGTAAATATTATCAATACCATCTTAAAATCTGTAATGTTTACGTTAATGAATTGGGATTTTTTTTTTTTTTTTTAGTACATTGAAAGTTTTATTCTTCATAAGCCATAGATCGGAATTTACGTTGCTCAGGTTTCCCCTCGCTGAAATTTCCTGGATGCCAAATTTCACAATTAGGTATTGAGATGCTTGTAGGATTCAAATATTACGGTGTTTATTATTATATTATAAATATTATTGGTGTTTCTATCATCCCAAGCATGCAGAATGTATGCATATGTATAGTAAATAATGTTACTGTGGTTTTCTTCAACATTTCAAAATGCGTTGATAAGATAAATAATGTAGAAGAAGCTTAGGTTAAAATGTTTACCTTGTAGGTCTGCAGGATTACAGAAATAGGTGTTATGCTGTCACGTCTTCCTTTCTATTCTAAGCGAGGTTACAGCTGGCGCTGCGTTGTTAACAAGTTTTGACAACAACAGCTCCATCGACACGCAGTGGGCCCCTTCGGATAAAAAGGTGCTTTATTTGTCATTCTTTTATCAACATTTTCCTGCATAATAAAAAGATTTTATTCATGGGATTCTGCCCTCCTGCTGGGCTAAATGGGGACTTGTAATAGGGCAGAAGTGCACTGCAGGGAGTGTCAGGTTTTGTGAAGAGAAGTTCAATAAGAACATGTTCAGCTCAGAGACAAGAAGTATAAACATGAATGCAACATTTATATATTTATTCATTATTTCATAGAATGCCTTACACAAATGAGTCCCGCTGTCATTTAGATAGGCTCGTCCTGTAGGACTGAACGAAGGCTCCGACAGTGAAGAACGTGACCAGGCTGCTGTGAGAAACAGAGAGGAGGCGCTTTGAAAACACCGTTCAATACTAAAATTGCATTCATATAAAGAAAACCTGATGCAGCAGACTTACGAAGAAGGTGTTTTTTTTTTTTTGTTTTTTTTTTAAGCAGAATTTGCCAAATTATTCGGTTCATTGTTTTCTTACCTCTTGTTTGAAAATTCTCTTTTCTTTTCCTGTGAAATGTAGAAATATTTTTACACGACTCATTCATCCCTCTGGGGTGTCTGCACAAATATGTCAATTAAATGTCATGCAGCAAAAACCTTTGAATTAACATTTTTAAATTAAGGACAGTGCTTGTTCATTACTTCCGTTCTCTGTTTTTTGCAATGTATTTGGTAAATTGAGTAAGTTAGATTCTATCACTGGTTATTAGATTTTCATTTTCCAAATGTGGATTATCATTGTCCGTCATTACTAATAGTAGGCTTGGCCCTGACAAAACCAAAGCAGTCAGATCTTAAACCGAACCTCAGGATGCTCTTACTACCTTCTACTGGGATTTAAGGTGATATTTGTCCACTGTGGGACAGAAACACACACAGCAACAGAGCTCTCTTATAAAGTGCATGTTGGCAAACAAATGCCTACATGCACATCCAGGAGACTCAAAGCACCTGGTGACTCCACCTTTAGTGTACACCCCCTTTTTAAACTGATTTTCTTGAGAAAACATTGTCTGTTGTTTTTTTTGTTTTTTTTTTCATTTCTGTGTTTTCTTTGCTTTTGGCTTTCTTGATGTTCAGTCATCCTCACCAGCCCCTCGTTGTCTTTGGCACTCGGCCATTTTACGCTGGGCATGTAGCGCACAACCAGCTTGTGTAAGCTTATGACCTTGGAGCGGCTGCACGATGTTTCGTGCCAGTCTCAGTGAGAGCCACTGGGACTATGTGGACCAGCAGACCAAAACAATGAGCAGCTCAAAGAGGGTGAAAGCTTCAAAGAGCTCTGGGATGGAGAGTTTTCATATATACTTACAATTTTACATTTATACATTGCAGACATGTAAATAAATAGAAACGAATCAAACAACAAAACTAAACAAGAAGAGCATCAACAACAAAGACTGCAGAACAGTACAATGACCTGGCATCACAATGATAGATAACATACAGTACAATGCATCACAATTAAATATTAAATTCATGATTATAGCTTGTACTTTACCTACAGTATATGGGGGGGGCATTTTTTCAAAATAAAAGTCACAATGGCTGCTTATATACACAATGCTGAAACACAATTCTAAAATCGATCCCAAGTCATTAGAGAATTGTATTTGATATCTCCAATCATGTACACTAATCGTTCCGCACTGTACCTTAAATGTCAGAACATTCAAGTAACCTTGTCTCTGTGAACAAATCTTCAAGTTCCGAACCCAACAAAGCTGGGACACGTAAAACAGAATGTCATAATCTGCTCATCCTTTTCTGACACATCCTCGATTGAAAACAGTACAAACACAAGATATTAAATGTTTTAGCTCATCAACCTCATTGATTTTACCTCTGCCAAGGAGGTCATGTTTTCACCTGTGTCCATTTGTTTGTTGGTTCGTTTGTCAGCAGAATTAAACAAAAACTACTGAATGGGTTTTCATGGAAGTTAAATGGATGATGGCTCTCAGCCCAGATTATACCACACTTTTGGTGTAGATCTTGGTAAAGGATCAGATCCAGGAAAACTTTCCTTGTTTTGTTTAACATTACAATATAAGGCTTTTTTTTCTTCCTCAGGGATGTAGTTAGGTGGATTTTGATGTGATCCTAGATCTGGTTAGGTCCCCAGAGCACTGTTTTTAGCTAGAAAGGTGGCAGAGTCCACCACATATAAACAAAGTAAAACACTACGACGTTGTGTTGTCCTTTAAGGTTAACGCAGTCATAAAACAGAGTTTATTTATTTACTTTGTTTAGTCTCTGAGCGCTAATGTAATAGTAAATAAATAAATGCTTATTTTGAGTGTGATGCCAGAAACTTTTTCAAACAGGAGCAACAAAAGACTGAGAAAGCGGAACGCTCAAGAACACCTGTTTAGAACATTGCACTGGAAACAGTTTTGTTGGTAACAGGTAATAGCATCATGATAGCATATGACAGGGCCATCCTTGAAAGGCTCAGTCATTCACAAGCAAGGTTGGAGTGAAGGTCATCACTTTGACAGGATTCTATAAGCGATATTACTACATAGGCTATTTTTCATCCCCTTTATGTTAAACACAGCAGCACAACTTTCTTTGAAACGGGGTTGTAAATAAAACATTTTTTAGCAGTCAAAACCACCCAGCATATTATTTTCCTTTCCTTTTACCTTGGCGCAGCCCTCTGCAGCAAGCAAACAGCAGGACAAAGAGAGAGACATATATTCATTATTACTGAAACCAAGTGAAACCCTTCTGCCTAAAAAGGAGCTGACTGCAGGGCAGTGCCACAGCAAATGAATCAAAGTTCCCACTTGTCCACAACCATGCCAGCAGAGATCACAGGAGCTTGGGTCTGGGTTTTTTTTTTTTTTTTTTCCTTTAAAGCCTGAAAGGGGTGATATTTGCTTTGTGATAGATTTTCTATTGTGTAACTCTGAATCTCACTGGCTTGGAAATTACTGCAGGGTCCCAACACTTCTCTTTCCACCCTCTGCAGAGGTGAATGAAACCCCTAAATCTTGTTCCCATAACAGCTGAGTCCGAATGCTGCGATTTCAGGAATGATTTAACATCCTTTAGTTGTCTACGGACCTGAGACAGAAGTGTTAATCTGTCTCATAATTAGAGTTAAAGCATTATTTTCCCTTAAATTGTCAACAGTTTTTTTTAAGGAAGTATTTGTGTTCAAGTTATATGTCCTTCTAAAGGATAAAAACTCCCCTTTCTCTACCATTTGTGAAATATCATGCCAGTTCCATGCTGCTTTACAAGCTGCATTGTGCCATATTGGACAGGATGGTGAAACAGTTCCTGCGATGCAAATTTTTTCTGGACTATGCATCACACAAGAATTCATTAATGCCATAATCTAGCTTCCTAAGTGGAACACAGAGACACCATGGTGATGATGAAGAGATCAGTTATTTGTTTGGTCCTATAGCAGATACTGCTGCAGCCTATCGCAACTACCATCTGTTTTAAATAAAGGGGATATCTGGTGTTTAATGCAAGGGAGTACGGGTATACATCTGGGAGTCCCACTCTATCTCTTGGCAGTATTAGTGTTCTTCTGATTAATTCAAGGCTTTTTGTCCTTTCACAGTGAGGAAGAAAACATTCTGTTTATTGTCAGACCAAGGTTTTGGAATGTACAAAGGAACAGAGTGAAATGAAAAGTGAGTCTTAGAGGAATATTCATATTGAGCACTTCAGCTCCATCCTAGACCACCTTCTAAGTTGTTCCTTTGTGGAATATGATTAGGACCATGTATTCAAATCAGTTTCTTTTATTAAAAGGTGCTCTAATCGTAATACCAGGGTGGAGGGTCTATTCACAGTGGGATCAGCAGAACCACAGAAACTGTACTCATTTGATTCAGTGTTGAAATCAACACAATGACGCTCTGGAGATGAATTTGACACAGATATGTGCACTTTGAGGAAGGTGGTAGATTTCAGTGGATAACAACATTGTTTTTAATGTCAATCTAAACATGATTCTTCCTTCAAAGTGTGTTTGGTAGAGGCAAAATGCACAAACACATGACTACATGATCACGCACCATACATCCTCACAAAATGACAATGTAGCTGATGGGACAGCTCTGCATTTTCTATCAGGTAACACTACCCAATGAGGTCAAGGGTACTTGTGCAACAGCCCTCTTAACAGATTATAGTGATGATATAATACAATACCTTCATCCGTGGTGTCTGACAGTACATTTCTGTGACTATACATTGCGTTGCAGGCCGTAAAGAAAGCAAGATCTAGTTGTGCTTGCTGAGGACACATGCATTCAGTGATTTCGACGTGGCAGCAGATCTGTTTCATGAATGATCCACGGTGGCCTGAATGCCCCTATGTGTTCATCAAGCACGGGGCAGAGCAGCTGCAGTGCGGAGGGAGAAAGGACAAGACTGACAGATTCCGGCACGTGTTTCCCCTAAAAGCAGGGATGTAGTGGAGTGTATACGAACATTAATCATTAATGAAGTCTGCGAAACCCCCCCCCCCCCACCCCCTCGAAAGTTGGAATTGCATATATGCAGATTTCATTGCTCTCTGGCACTTTGTAAACTTGTGGGTCAGTCATTTCCATTGCATCATGATATTCTCACAAGAGTTGGAGCAAAGCATCACAAATAGTGGGACTCAAATGGAATACTTCACTGCGCTGAACGAGGCAAAAACATCAACTGGTGCAGATTTCAAGCAAACACAGTAGACAGTGGAATTGCAGAAGGAGATCTGAGAGCAAAAATGTTCCTGTAAATGTTGTTAGATCTTCTTTCGGTTTCAAGCGAAGGGACAAATACTGAGGAAGCCTGAACAGCTTGAGGCGATGTTTTGTGCAATGATCAATTCGGTGTATAATGTGGACATACGGAGCATATATTTAGAGTTATTTGGACAATTAAACTTCACCAACTTCAGCAACTGTGTGCACTGCTCATATACTTCCAACATTATGACAATGAAATAGAAACATAATTGAATATTTTATTTACTCACTCCATCTTGCCGCAAAGAATAAACATTATTAGATGGGGGGCAGTATGTAGTTTTTACAATATTTATGAGGTAATAATACAAACCATTCTATTATTCCATAACTGAGTAAACAAGCTGTTCTCAGAGGAAAATAAGGTCCCCAGAGCGCTATTTGAAGCTAGGAAGGTGGCAGGGTCCGCCACATATAAAGATCAGTTTATTTTTTAAGTCATGAAAACAAAGGCAGTTTGTTTATTTAGTTTGTGTATGCATTAAAAAAAAAATCAGTCAATAAAGATGTTTCTCTTCTGATTAGAATTTCTTCCCCCAAACTATATAGTGCACCTTTAACATGAATATTATTTGTTATGTATATTCCAGGACTATATTAGCTTGAATACTCTTGCATAGAGTCATAGTGCACATATACATGGCTAATTTATTAGAGGCTTCTTTGGGATGTATTTATTGGGTTTCTTTGTCACGGCTCTTAATGACATGTGATGTGTTTTATCATAGTTTTTAATATGTCTCTCTCTGTTGATCACGTACTTTAACGGGCATCCCTATTTCGTCTTTACTGACTCAGGGGCACATTGAAAATGGTTATTTTATTTTTATTTCTATTTAACTTTTGTTTTCAGTTCAAAAGTTAAAAACAATTCAGTCAGAAATTGATCAAACAGCATGCGAGAGTGGCTAAATACCCGAGTTGGCCCACATTGGCTCTGATGAACAGTATCAGGGTGAGCTAGCTGCTTTTGTCAGTGTGTTTGTGCACTTGTTTGACAGATCCGTCATTATTGTTAGTATTCTATTTGTTCAATATTCAATTTATTTATTAGTTAATGTAGATCATTGTGAGAGAGCAGTTAGAGTGAAAAGAGACATAGACAGAGCTTCTTCCAGGCTTGTCTTGTCCCACAGAAACACATTATCTTTCACTGGTGTCGGCACTGATGCTAGGACTTACAGCATTAGGTGAAAAATCACTGAAAATTTGTCAACAGGTCCATCATGATGATTCCAAACAATACCACTTACACAACCTGACCACATTTGGGCTCCTACAGAATTTACTTGTTACTAAAATACATTAATGACTGTGATAGTGACTGTCATGAAGTCATGAATCTAAAGAAATCCATTGTGATTGCTCTACTATCACCGCACTTCAAAATTACATTTCATTAGTCCAGAGTGCACGATTTGGTAAGATAATAAAAATAAGTATCAAGCTGAGAGAAGTCAGGAAAGTCAACAGCACTGAGCGTCCGGAGGAATGGTGATGGTGTGTCTGCTTTGCAAACATGTGACCTGGATATTTTGTCAGTCATTGACCCAATTATGTATTTCAAATGAATCCAACTAGTTCATTAATTTTGAAGGGCCAGGCCCAGAGGTTATATCACAAACACTGTGTGTGTTATGACTTTAGACGCCTGTCAAAACAAAACAAAAAATACATGACCGTCACAGTGTACCGGCAACAGGGGTTAGGGGTAGGGGTAAGACAACAATACACAGAGAATAACCAATAATGAAGAGAACTGTAAATCAAAGAAAAGGCCCCATGTTGGGGAAAATCGGAAAGATAAAATTGTGCCAAAGCTAAGTCACTGCAAGTCTGCTGTTACTGTTGCCTCTGTTGTAATTAAAGCCTAGTGATGCTTGCTGTCACATCTTACCTTCAACAAGCAATCAAACAAGGCAAACATGGCAACATCAAAAGCCGTAACAGCTATAATGAAAGCCTCACCAAGGCTCTACAGTAAATTCATCTCAGCTGTCAGTCTGGCTTTAAGTGTGTTTGCATGTATTGTAATGTTAATCTCCATCCATCTATTTGAAAACCACTTATCCTGTTCAGGGTTGTGTGGGTTGCCAGAGGGACGCCCTGCGGTGCTCGAGTGCGATAGCACACATAAACAGATTTTCACACTCACATTCACACCTACAGACATTTGAGAGTCACCTTTAGACCTTTGCTGCATTTCTTTGGAGAAACCCACGCGCGGAGAGGGAGAAGATACCAGCTCAAACTCAGTCTGTGCGTCTACGAATATATTGTACTTTTCTTGAGTTTAAGTGAGATTACACAGGTCAACCAAGTGCATTTCAGTCCGGTGAGAAATGTCTACGTTCGCTACGCTAACAAAGGATACATTTCAGTCATGACTCCACTCAGCTTTGACAACTTGCCATTAAACCCAGAGCAACACTCATTCTGTCTTCATCAGGACTCATGTCAATCGGATTATTGTTCCCTGGTGTAGATTAAATGCCAGTTCTATACCTTTTGTCTCTGACATTTCATGCTCATTATGGATGAAGGATTTTCAATTAGCTCTAGGTCTCACCACACAGAAAGTATTGAATTGGCTCTCGGTGTTAAATTATCAGGAAGGCTCCTTCATGTTTAGCACAGATGGACAGACTATTGTGATGTGTAATACCCTGTAGCTACTATATTACTAGTTGGGTGATATGAACCATACAGTATGAATGTGTCATTTTTGAATACATAATAGTTAGTGATTATTATTTGGACACCGTATAGAGCAAGTACTGTGATTTCTTTTTAATACTGACACTGAAAAAACAGCTAAAAAAAGACTTAATTAATGTCAGCTGTAACAACTAAGCAAATGCCTAGTCACATTAGCTATGATTGCTAATGTTTGCTCACACTACCCCCGTTCACACTGCCCTTCTGTGGCACGACTCCATATGGACACTCCCACACAGAGTATGAAAGCCTGCAACTCCCCTGTGGTTAGCTGGAACTCTAGAAGTCTCTTGGATGAGAGGTGAGACGTCTTCAAGAAGCTGAACCATGTCCAGTTGTCTACAATTCAGCACTTAGCAGGCATGGCTTGTTTCAGCAGACCTCAGTTTCAAACACTGTAAATAAAAATGACAGCTTAATAAAAGTCAGTAAAAAAACAAAGAAATGATCTAATCAGATTGTCGTTAAAAAACACATAAAGATACCAAAAATAGGTCAGGTTTTGCAATCAACGCCAAATGTTAATGTCACTTATCTGGCCACTTAGCCGTCCTCTCAACTTAAACTGGGTCATATCAGCTCGCTGCAAAAGAATAAGGAGCTTTGGCTCAAGAGCTCAGAGAGAAATCGTGAGAAATACCTGAAAGTCCCGACGCAGACACTCCAAGCTAAGATATTCATCTTGATTCCTGTGCCATCCATTCAGACCAACATCATATAACTGCTCCACTGACCAGAGAGGACAAGATATTGGGAAGGCGAAAAACTAATCCAACCAAAGAGCGAGAAATCCTTAAAACCTTGGGGGCTGTGCGCCTGATAGCAACGATTTTCCCCTTGCAACCCCTTCTCACCAACAGTTCCACTTGCAGGAAATAACACCCTCCGACTGAATAAATTCCAACTTGTGAAAAAAAAAAAAAATGGGGAAAAAGGGAAAATGCCAGTTCACATAAACCAAGGCCTCACCTTTATTTAACCATGATGTGAGTGTGAGGCAGAAAGTCGCTGCTGTGGCACTGCCAGAGGCAAGCCGAGACAGATGTGCGTTTGAGGAGCAGCTGCATTGCTATATTCCTGTGAAATGTTTCACAACCTCTGTGAAGCTATTCGCCAGTTGTTCTGCATCTGTACTGCACTTCCAATTTCTTTGCATTTTTTTATTATTTGTTTTTAAGGCCGGTGACATAAAGAATGCATATGCAGGATATTTTTTTTAGATATCTGCTAACAACCTCCGATCAAATCTCCTTGTGCATGTATTTGTTTTTGCTCGCCCCGAAGCGAGAGATTAATTAGACAAGCAAATAAAATATGACCAAGAAATTTCATTAAAACACGAGGTGACTCCGGGCTCCGAAAAGGCCAATGTCAATTACAGCGGTCTCACGTTGTCATTTCAGATTCATTTGGAAAGGTGTTGTTCCTGGAGCCAATATAGCCTTGGTTCCAGGGGCTTCACCCTAATTATTAATAATGACACAAATCTCTATCGATCTGCTGTGTTGCTAAGTATTGGTTTGACACGCAGCAGCTATAGTTTCACGAAACAGAGCTAAAATGTCAGTGTGTAATCAGCGCTTCTTCCTTAATGTTGCACTGTACAAATCAAATCTGAATAAATCATACAGTAGATTAAACAGGCTCTGCTGCGTACAGCCAGCCTTAAATCCGTTTGTTCCCACCGGAGGACAAATCCTTGCTGACCTCTCCTCGTTCTGCTTTCGAAGACAAGACTCGCTCAGGGCGTTAATTACTGAAACAGCTGCTGATTACAGTGTGTTTTTAAGCAGTATATCATATGCCTTCCTGCCATAAATCCGCTGTGAATATCAGATTTCTTTTGTAGAGATTTGTGTGTAGTAAATGCTGCTTTGCCTCTGCAGATAAACAGGTGTTTAAAAAAAAAAAAAAAAAAAGTCGCCCATGTGCAATTTGACGAGATTAAGAGTGGGATTAGGTTTTAATTACGTGAATTAAGCGAAGCATGAAAAGACTGATGAACAGCTGTCAGTCTGTTTTCCCGCACCTGAGAATCTCCACGCTGATCATAATCACAACCCACGCGCCGAGTCCTCTGGGATATATGGAGCATCACGCTGTCTGCATAAATCACCGGATATCTGTTTTACTACGATCACTCTGACAGTGTTTACTTGACTTTGTGTTGTTTAAAAGCTCATTCTGGTTGGTTGTTTTTTTTGTTGGAGAATGTTCAGAAGCGGGCTGTTTTTAACCATTTTTGATGTTATTTATCAGGCTGCCTGCAAAAAAACGTTCCTCTCCGGTCATTTGAATATCAGTCGCATGCTGCGGTGATGAATATCGTCCACAGCAGTTTACACCCCACGTGTCATTACCATTTTTTTTCGCACTGACAGGTAGTCGACACCTGTGATGGAGCTTTTCCCTCCCGCACATTCACAATGTGCACAGTGCGACTTTAAGTAATTTATAAGTGAACTGGTTGACACTGCCACCGCTTTATTCGCAGTCCTGTTGCACCGGTGTTTACAGGCTGTTGTTGTTGTTCTCTCCAGAGAGACGTGTCACCACATTGGAAGTGATCTGCATCCATTCTATCTGCTCATTTCTTTTTAATTAGGTGATTTGTTTCACTTGGTAACTGGAGCCAGCCACAACCTCGCTGTTTATGAAAATTCAAGCCAGCAACGTATCCTTTGCTTTGTTAAAAAAAAAAAAAAAAAAAAAAAAAAAATCCTCATAAATAAAATATCGGGTAGAAAAAAAAATCTTTGCCTAACACACCATGTGTGAGCGGACAGCCAATGGCTCAAAGTCAGACCACGCAAATAGACGTGAATATATATATTTTTTATTTCAGGCTTTTATCAGCGTGCGTGAACACGCTGATATATCTCACATCTTAACACTTGGACCAGAGAGGTGAGCTGATGCTCCCTTTCACATCGCACTTCATCCAACCTGGCTCCACGACCCTTCTCCCGGACGAGGGCTGAATGTGAGTCAGAATATAGTGACCAGGCAATTCTACTAAGCATAATTGAATTCAGCAGAGTTCATGTTTAAAATAGATTGAACCATCTACAAAAGGAAGAGAGAGACAGAGGGTGCATGAGTGGGCGAGTGAGAGAGCAAGTGCATTGAACGAGCTAAAACTTCTATTCTGTTGGGTGCTTGTGTAATATAATAGCATATAGAGCTTCTGTTAATAGTGACAGCTGTTGTGATTTGTAGGTTGGTATTCTGGACCTGAAAGCAAACACCGAGACAGGGGAAAGGTTTAAAGGAATGCATTGGTTTGCTCAGGAGAAAGGGCTGTAGATGATGGCTCCTGCGAGTGGCACAGCGGGTGGTGTAGCTGAGGCTCGGGGAAGCTAGAGGCACAGAGGAGTTTGTCTTGCGTCAGAAGGTGGAGGAGGCTGTGGAGCTGGAGCTCGGAGGTCGCACGGGCTCTAGGAATAACGAGGAGATTTCAACAATTGAGTCAACAAAGAGTCGCAGGAGCAAAAAGTCACAAGTGGTCGCACGAGTCTTTTAGCCCTAATTGCCACAGCGATGAATAAGAACAATCTGGCAGCCAGTAGAAAGTAGACCAGAGTGTTTAAACTGGGATTAGATGGGCTGTGAGAGGCACCTCAGAGCACACAGAACCGAAACAAAAGCAGGAAGCAAAGCAGAAAAAAATAACATAAAATCACCGCACAAAGAGCCACCATCTCCTGTAACAGCAGCTCACCAAATGAAATAATCAGCAGTGGAGAAAATATAGCGATCTAAGAAAAAGTACAAATACAACACGTCCTTACAAATCAAAGCCCTGCTTTCTTAATGTTGCTTAAAATGGAAACTAACACGTTCTCTTCCTAGCAATTCCAACTGGTATAACTGTTGGCAGTGTTTACCTCGGAGTAGCAACTACAAACAGCCAACGGGACAAAAACATGCCTTTTTTTTATTCATTCATTTAGTCCATAATGGAGACGTGAAAGGAGATAGAAATGTTCAGAGGCTGCCAGCCTGACTTGATCACCAGTCAGCTTAATTTTCCTGGGAGATTTCATGCCCGGTGGCAGACAGAACAGCACAGTGAAAGTGAGGTTTTATAGAGAACCACTCCACACGCAGATGTTATTCCAAAGCTACCACGTTGTGCAATCACCATTTACTTGATAATGACATGTGAAAGCAAACAGAAAATGTCTATATTGCCGTTTTAGGTAACAGTAAGCATAACGTGTACTTAAAGTGAAAGTACTGTTAAAAAACCACCTTATTAGTGTGTAGCCATTATATGTGATACCAATGCATTAATGTGTAAACAGCATTTTTTTTGTTATCGTTGGCTGAGGTAGAGCTAGTCCTAACTATGTTGTAGAGGACTGCAACTAATGATTATTATGATCAGTGTCCTTCGTCACCAGAGCTGGTCAGATGAATGACAGTTCATCAACACAACCTATAGTACAAACCTCAGTATAGATGCCTTTAAATTGTTGTGTGAATTTTAAGAAAAAAGCAGCAGCTCCTCACATTTATGAAGCCACAGCCAAGAAATCTTTGACGTGTACAGTATGCATTTAAAAAATAACAAAAAAAAACAAAAAAACAAAACATCTGTTAATTTTCATTCAATCAGCTAATCAGTTAATTGACGAATCACTTCAGTTATAATTGTATATACTGCTGGGTAATTTAATTTGCAACAAAGTGTACCATTTTATAGCGCTGTTTTATATGCAGAAATCCTAAAAAAAAAAAACTAGCAACTCCAGCTGTCAGATAATTTTGATGCAAAAATGTAATCTTCCCCCCTGTCAATGCACTTGAGTAGAAGTATCAAATGTCATGAAAATAAGATATCAAATCAAAGCACAAGCATCTCTGCTTAATTACATTGATTTAAATGTATCATAACCATTGCTGTAAGTAATGGTTTGTATTGAAAAAGGTTTTCAGTTATTATCCTATGACACACAGATAACAGAGAAGGTGACAATTGTTTGCTCTTACTGAATTTCATAAATCAAATGTCTTATAAATTTGGCCTTAAGCCACATTTGATCACTGCTTAATCTCCTGGTGTAAATGCTGCATCTGTTGTGCGGTATTTATAAATCTGGAGCCTTTCTTTTTTGTACTTTTTTGCTGGTGATTGCTGTCTTAGTTTTTCATGAAATGCTTGGACTTATTATTTGAAATAACCATTGACTAGCAGACAGATATCTTCATGAGCCTCTGTGCCTTCTGTGCATTCTGTATCAACGATTTATTAGACGGCCTCCGAGGCAATGGCCTCTTGGCATCCGATGTGCACCTAATCACACACCTGATTGTGCAATCAAAGCTACGGTAGATTTGAAATCAGAGTGCTTGAGCTCTCACCAGCAGCAGAATGCAGCCACAGGTCTTTTCATTTTTGGTTGGCATTTCAGCTTTGCAAACCTGCAACACCCACAGGTAAAGAAATTAAGTTTAATGGAATATTTAAACGTCTGACAGCTAGCTATCGTCATCACCTTGTGTGGGGTCCAATTTCTGACATACTGTCAAAAGAAAATGAATGTCAAGTGTATCTGCAAACTGGCTGCATCCCCTGTTCTCTTTTTGTTTTTCCTTCATGTGTGAGGTCTGAGTTTCAATACAGTGGATAGATAATTTTGAACAGCGAGGACTAGAACAGTGGTGCCTAAAAGCCATTTTACCTGCGCCTCTGGAGTTAAATGGATTTATAATGGTTGTTTGTACTATCTAATCTTTGTGGCTTGTTTCGCCACCCGTGGGCAGAAAATACAAAGCTGCACTGCAAAAAAAATAAAATAATAAATAAATATCCACCTCAACAAATAGGTACAATTATTCTAGTATCAAATAAAAAAGCCAAAGAAATTGTGTCAAAAATCTGTCCTGTTTTTAAAGGTGTTACAGATAACATTCAGCCGCTAAACCTGGCATTTCATCTTCCACCTTCCACTGCATAAACGTTTCAGCACTGCTGTTGTTTGTATCATCTGCCGTGCCACCTGCTGTTTGTTGCACTACGAAACATTGCTAACGCTAGCTGACTAATGTTAACATTGCTACGCTCTCTAACATTGCTCACAATAGCTAGCTAGCATTGATGTGGCACACACTGTAGAATTCAGCCATTTAAAAAAGATAAATAAATTTTAAAAAAGCCACAAATTGGCCACTACCAAGACTCTCTTGGCTCTGTTGGCTCACAAGCCTTGTTAGAGGCTGGAAACAACTGGCAGAATTCTTACAACTATTATGATAGTAGTTACACAGAGGTGAACAAGACAATTGTTTTGGACGTGACAACATTTTTTTAAGTTACTTATTCACAATCATAATAATGTGTCTAGGGAAAGAGATACTGTTATTGTGCACCTTTCATCAAGCTCTGTAGAGATATTCTTTTTTTTTTAAGATTTGTCCTCATAAAAAGTGACCTTTAAGTCTTTCAAAAGAAAACATTTTGGATAGACACTGAAACATTAGAAATTCAGCATCCATTTCACCTCTGGAGCTGGTGGAGACCGAAACAGAGCTACAAGAGGGATGACTATTGGACTTACTTACTTACTTATTTGCCAGGCACAATGTGTCTCCGTAACGTCTGGATGTGTAAGTAAGCAATCGTCAACAAGTTTTTGCTGTATCAAGCAATCCCTTCTACTGTAAAAAGATGGGGACGAAACCACAGCCCCCGTTGGTTGCCTGGTAACTTGTCTCAAACAAGATATAGCATCAATCATAGTGTTTGTTCACAATAACTTCTGAGTAGATAACCCCAGCATCACCAGCTAGTATACATGCAATTTAATTGTCTTTTTTCATGAATTAATTTCAAAGTATGTACATCTAATTGATCCAAAATGCACGTCTGATGCTTTCATATCTCATTTATATCAACACTCACTAATGTTACATTGGGGACCTGATTTACTTGTTGGGCCACAGACTAAAGAAAATGCCAGCTTGAATTTACTCAGTCTGAGATGCTTACAAAGCTACACAGTACATAAATACATGCAGCAGAAACGTTGCATAGGTCGAACCATCCTATTAAACTAAATTATTAATAATAAATGCTTATTACAAGTAGAAACACCTTGGATCTGTATTTTCTTTTTGTTGTTGTTGTTGTTCTTGCGGTGGGATTTTTCCCGTGTAGCTTATATTAAACAGACAGAGATGAGAGCAGTATTGATCTTGGGTCCAGCTCCGGTCGCTATCACCTGCCTCACTCTCTTTTTAACTGAACCACACACACACACACACACACTACACACCCTTGTATTAGTCAAAGAAGCCACACTACTAGCATATGACTCTCAGATTCAACTATAGTCATTACAGTATTTTTTTTTTTGTATTTTGTATGTATATTTTTAACATTGTGGCTAATCAACATTGTCAGGAAATGATTATCATGATAGGACATTTTTAGCAATAAAAATGCCAAAATGCACTATAGTGGGAATTTAAATTCAGAAGCTAATATGAGGCTTCTTGGCCCGGCAACACTAAGCAAAGAACACAAACACAGACTTTTGCACGATAAAACTAGTGCTCTTGCAGGTTTTCGCTTAATTTTTTAATAAAGTCTTGAGTTAGGAAAATGACTTTTGAATATCTTTTGAGTCCAGCTAGTGTGGTCTGATGGAATAGAAACAAAAAATAAATAGATGTTTGCGATATTATTGAGAAAACTGACTGCTGAGGATATTACATTACAACATATACCTTCCACACACACAGGAGATATATCTGGCAGATTACGGATCTGGCCTGTGCCACCCTTTTGCGTCATCCGTCTGCAAAAGTCAGACAAATATTACAGAACATATTGCGCTCCTTCGCGAGGCAGCAAAGGGTGAGCATTGTGCTCCTCTCACTCTGTTTTATGTGCAGAGGCATCTGTAGCGACAACATTAATTTCCATTTTGTTTTATTGTTTTATAGTTCCCCGCTTTCCTAATCACTCACTGCTGCGTGAGGATGTGGCTGAGTGGGTCTAATTACAGATTCACTTCCCACCTGTGCAATTACAAATCTGCACAAAGAGAGAACATTTTTGTGGAGAGAGAGAAATTGTTCTCTCTGGTGTCTTCATGAGCAGCGGGGCCTATCATTGTCTTCACTCAGAGCGGCTCCATTGTCTTTGTATCTGGATCATATCAGAGTTAGGTGGAGGTGATTTGCTCTGTAACATGTTGCTTTTAGTCAAACAAGGATGCTCGTTGGGGGGCAAAGGACATCTTTAACATATTTGTGAGCAAGATAGTTGAAACACTGGTGTCAACATTCATAGGCGAAAAATTCCATGACATCTGCAACACCATAAAAAACACACAATCCACTTTTGAATGCTTCACTCCATTAGATAATGCTGCTTAGTCAATGACTAAGTACAGTACAGCTTCAGCATTACTCCAGTATATGTCGTGTACTCACCTCATTGCTAATTTGTGCAGTAACGATGGAAAAGGAGTGATAAGTGGTGTAGGATGCTAGCATTAGCTAATTAGCAGTAAGCCATGGACAGTAGTGGACATAGTGGATGGGATTTGTGGGTCTGAGAAGTGAAGCCAGTGTATAAGTTGTCTAAACCTGCATTCTTTCTAATGGCCAGCAGGGGGCTGGAGGAAGTGTGAGCAGAGTGAAGCAGTGGAAGTTTCTCTTCTTCGGTCTCTGAGCTGTTAGTTCCCCACACTCATAGCTGCTCCAGGCCATTTTCGCTCATTATCACTCGCTCACAGCTTACCACTTTGCTTTGTATTTTGATTTCAGCTTAGACTGTAGCCTTGCATCCACAAAAAATGACCTGCCAAAACCACATTTTCCAAGTAGAAACAATTTATTTCAAGATACATTCAGATGCGTTCTGGGTCTGGCGAGCTTCGGACTCATGATGCGAGCGGTACCAGAGCAAAAATGGAGCGGGAGGTAAGTTAACACTACAGCTTTTGAAAAAAAAGTGCTTTGTGCTCCATCCAAGCTCCGCCCACTCTCGTTCCCTGCTAGAATTCCGCTCAGCTCACATGCTCTTATCAGATCCACTCAGCATCCTTCTCACCTACAGCATCGCGTCCAAATATGGCCATATGGCCCTGGAAAAATCAAAATGGTGACGGCTGTAATGAAAAACTTCCAGGCTTTAAAATGGCAGTCCACAAACCAGTGGGTTACGTAACGGCGGGCTTACACTTGTAATAAACACAGAGTGCAGCTGCACTGCAGAAAAAGGAAGCCTGTAATATAAGAAATAAGCACAGGGTTGAAGGAGAAAATGACCTAATAGTAGTGAGATTGTCTGTCCATGCAGCAAGATATTTCTAGTTGGCAGGAAATCTTGAAACAAGTTGGTTCAGTAGGCTCTGATGGGCGTTCAAAGGTTTGAAATAAGTGGAAGATGCTGGTTGTTAAATCAAACTGCTTGAGATCAGAGATGTTTCAGCATAGCAAGGTGGAAGTGATTTGATAGCAATGATGTATATTGATGTTTCTTAAAACAAGTTTTTCGGTCTGTAAGTATTTACCCATGAATATATGTATCAAATGAGATTGGCAGACCAACTGAGAAATAAAATAAATATTTGTGATCAATGTAATTAATCAATATATAACATGAATCTACAAACTTGACGACTATTTAATTATTATTTTTATTTTGGGAGGTAAAATGCTTCATATGTGTAAGATTCCCTGTGATTCTAGCAGACCCACCATTTTGCATTTTGATAATACAATATACTAAAATCTGTGTTTGCCTTTAGTCATTGGCCCACCACGGAGTTTCAGTTTTAGCCCTCCAAGGGAAAAAAAATTGAAAAAAGGTCGGGAAGAACATGAATGTTTGTAGCAAATTTCACGCCAATCCATCTCAGATATTTCAGCCTTGACAACAGTGGTCCAGTGACTGACAGACCGGCAGTGCCATGCACACATCGATGTCGCTATGGTGAAAACCTTCTGCCTCCACCTCAATAGACTGCATTTACAGCGATAAGCTGCATTCTCTCGGCTACTGTGAGCAACACCTGTCCAAGATTCCAATTATTTTTTCTTGTGGATGTGATATGGATGTCGACCAGAGCAGCACCTGTTAAATAGGGATCTTTCAGTTCAATATTCATCTGTAAGTTTGAGGTAAGGGGCATTTCCCAACAGAGAACATGTTCTCATGCAGGGCTACACATCTATAGCATATTGTTATCGTCCATCTTGTGGAAATACTCTTGTATATTTCTATTTTTTTTCTTATTTTACAGTCATGATGTGCTCTTTTTAATACTTGCATCATGAGAATGCTTCTCATGTACAGTATATTGACCTTTTCTGTGAATGTCGTCATCAAGTCACTTGAGTTTAAGGAAGTAGACAAGCATTGTACCGTTCTCTCTCGAGAAATTGACTTTCGATATAAAGTTTTTTACAGAAAAAGAAATTATCCTTTTGAAAAGCTTTTAAGGGTTTGAAAAATGAATTGAGTGGGCTGTGTCTGTCTCATTGTTGTTAATACTTTGACAGTGGAAGCTTATTTTCCTTCTTATTTTAATGTGAAAGCATGTGCATGCGTACCAATGTATGTGTGTGCACAAATGTGTTTGTTCAAGGACTTTTTCATCAGGACAAAGTATGACCAGGGAACAACATGCATTTTTTTTTTTTTTTTTTTTTAACATTTCTATACCGTTTCATACGGCACCATTCGTTGGTTGACTGAACCACAGATGAGCAATGCTTTACAGAATCCAAATTACACTAGAGCCATTTTTCATTCTCCGGAGCTTTTCACAGGCAAAGAGCCATAGATGGCCCTGTTCACTTTCCTTATTTGTCCTTGTCTGCTGGAGGTTGCCGCTGGCTGACATAGCCTGAATTTAAGTGGACATCAATCTCGATAAAGAGGCAGAGCCCAGAGTAATATTACCTCCTCAGATTTTTTTTTTTTTTCCCAGCTGTTTAGCAAGACAGCGCAAATAAGCATGTTTCCCATCACAAACTGAAACATTAACCTCCAGTATGAAACTAAACCACATGGGATCACGCTGTGGGTTTTTTCGTGGCATTGTGTCATTTAGTTTTACATGTCTATATCCAGTAGCTAAGACACAAGTCTCAGTTGTTGTTTTAAAACCCTGTCGTCTCAGAACAGGACAAGATGTGTCTATTTGCATGGCTGTGTCGTGATGATAAAAAGATTTCCTCCGGCTGGCCGATGGCCTATCTCAGTTGATGCAGGGGAAAATTTGGCTCAGAAGTGGCAGCCATGCCACAGCGGACTGGACTTCATGCACTCCTCATAAATGAGAGTCATTAATTCTCCATGTAGGTAGAGTTTTTCCACATGCAGGAGCCCCCCCCCCACTTCCTCGGGGACAAACCCTGGCCTGACACAACCCAATCAGCACCACTTCTCCTTCTCCCTGCTCTCATCTTCCTCTTTCCCCTTCGTCTCCATCTGCTTTCCCTCAGTTATATATGAAGACAAAGATCCCAGCTCCCCCTGTTTGTCGAGCCCATCTGATAAGTTGCAGATAAGTCACCATTGTTGGGAAAGATTGCCGTCGTCTCGGATGCTAGAGGCACTCGGGTTTTTTTTCTCTTATTATAAAGTATGAGTTGTTCCCAGTTGGCTCCCCTGACCTAAATTTCAGTATTTACGTTTGAATTCTGATTTTTATTATTTTATTTTTTTTTATGTGTGTGTTTGTCATAAAGTAAAGAGACATACCTGAGGCAGCTGAATGCATTTACATCCCAAACAGATTAAATAGCAGGCTGTATGGCAGTGAAAAGAACACAAAAAGAAAGTCTTCAGCCGCAATTGTGTCAAGAGGCACATTATGGCAACTGATTAGCATCAAAGCTAATAGGCAATGCTAGCAATTATCTATATGTTTTTTTTTTTGTTTTTGCTTCATTGTTCTGCTAGTGCAAGTGTCATCCACACTTAGACCATATGGTTGCACAGCAGTGCAACTGAAGTGCTACTAGTTGGCACTGATACAGTCTGTATATTAAAATCTCGGTGAGCATCACAGGCTATTTGCAGTCCACAGTGTAAACAAACAGAAGAGCTCTTCAAAGGCTCAGACTTCAACATAATTGGAGAGGAAATGGAGCCAGAGCTGAGCTAATGTTTCTCAGCTCTTTTCCTCTGCCATTAGTGATCACAGGTCCCCGAAGAATGAGCTGGACAGGCCCGCTATCAAAGAAAGCAGGATTAATTTCGTTTTTTTTTTTTCTTTTTTTTTCTGTCACGTACACTATTTGCCTCCTATTTTCCCATTTAACATTCGATTCTGGGGGATTTTATCAATTCATATTCACAAATATGTTTTGGTTTTTTTTTACACAGTTTCATTCAACACTTTGTGTTCTGTTCTCTTGAATATTATCTGTGCTGTCACAGTTTAGGAATCAATTATAATGGCTTACTTCAAAAACCTGGTACTTCACCCCGGATGGGCGTGTATTTGCAGGACATTGCACTGCATGCCTCAGGGAGCTCTGTGACAGTCTCAGCCTGTGCTCTGGGTGCACTCAAAGATTTGTGTATTTGATCTCATGTCTGTTCTCATGGAAAATGATAATCTGCATTCTGCCAGAAAGCATTTAGGAGAGGTAGGCGTTATATAGTATAAAAATGCACATTACATTCCACACAGTAAGTTGTTCCAGGATTAATGGATCCTGCTCGGGAGACTAGAATTTGCATCCGGCATGTAAATCAAAGTTTTGTTTTATGGAATTTCACTTTTAGACAAAGTGAGTTAATCATGCTCAGGTGTTCAAAAAGATATTCTCAGCTCTCAGTCACAGCTTGGTGAGGATTAAACCTCGGTTAGGTTTAGGCAATAAAAATTGGTTGTGTTTAGTAGGATGGTGTGAACAGCAAGCCATACGCAGCATGTAAGTATTGCTAAAAAACAACATGATGCGTATTTCATTTAAGTGCAGTTTAATAAACCATCATGATCATGTGAGGAGCCATTGATTTTGTAGCCTCCAAATTACAGCGCGGCCTTGTTTAGTCAGGAGGTAATTGAAGAGTCATTACAACAGCCTGCCGGTGAGGTCTTGTCCTGGGAGGTCTGTGGATGGAGAAACCTCTCCTGACGGACTGCCTAAGTGCTGTCTCCAGATCCGGGTCTCGCTCGGTTATTTATGAGTTAGTGGTTTGGTGATGTCCAGCTCCCCCCATGGCATGTCAGTCAAATGCAGAACTGCCATTACAGAGACACATTAGGGCTGAGAGCACTTAAGCGCCAATTCGTGGCAATATCAATTAACTCACTTAGCCTCTAAAGGGTAACAGCTGTTTCCTAACTAGTTTGAGTGAAATCTGAACCACTACAGCTGGAAATATGAAATATTTTGAACGCTGCTTCTTTACGCGAGAGGATCTACCTAGTTAATTGAAAGTGATGAAAGCAAAAACTGATTATTTGGAGGTGATAATGTTAAGTGCCTCATGTTCGACAAGGCCTTCTGGCTCGTGCTCGCACAAGGACATTAATGAGCCGCTGACCTTATAGTGTTCATTTCCCGCAGAGGATGTAAATACATGCTTGGCTTTTCAAAAGTTCTATCGAATCAATGACTCATCAGCGGTTTTTGATGCACGCTGCATAACCAAATTTTGTCGACTTGATTGAGTTGATCTGCATAAAAATTGAGTTTGCCCCAAGAAGCGTTCATGCTTCATAAGTGTCTTCATAATTGTGTGTTGCTGGAGTGTGAGGAGAGGGAGGAGGTAATTGACAATGCTGTGTAGTAATCAGAAAGCAGCACGCGTCAGTTTGCTGCTTGAGACTATGACCTTTGGTGAAACGTTGCATAAGGAGCTAACAATTCATTATTGGTTTGTTTTAATGTATTGATTCATTAGTCTTTTAAATGTCAGGAAGTAGTGATTTCTCTGAGCCCATGTGACCTCTCCAGGTTGCTTGTTTTATCCAACCAACAGCCAAACATATTCAGATAAAGCCCAGTATATCATCACATCTTAGAACCTGGAACCAATTCGTTTTTTCACGTGAGAATTTGCTCAAACATTTATCAAATTAATTGGTGACGAGTCTGTTTTCAGCGAACTGATTTTTTTACTAATCGGATGGGTATAAATCCAGATAAATGGAAGCCTGCTGTGGAAATGAACCCACTTGTCTCTTTGCTCCTCTGCAGAATCTGCGAGCTGACAGAGCCTGACACACAGCAACTTAAGAAAACACAAGCAACGAGAGAAAACAGACACAAATAAGGAAAACGTATTCACCAGCTTGACAACTTATGCATTGCATTTCGCAGGGCGCTTCATAAATATACGACAAACACAAGCGTATACAAAAGACCTGTGTCGACAAGAAGCAAGCAATCATGTAAAACACCAGCAGATACAAACAAAAAGTACAAGCAAATATAGAAACAATGTGCATGAGTGGAGTGAGATGTGACACACTAGAAATGTATCCAAGGACATGAGTGAAAGCAGCTTGAAGTGGCTGTTTGTTACGGTTATTTTTTTTTCATTACATCCTCCTAATGTGTAATCAAATCCGAATATGCTTGCATATGTTGTATTTTCTTGTCAAAATACCAAATGATATATAGGTGGTCAGTTACTCTATGCAATCAATTCCTGGTTAGATGGAAGGAGACCTACTATTCTTCTTTTTTTTTGCTTTCCTTCAGTGTTGTGTATGTTCCTGTGCATGTAAAGATCTTGAAAGATGAATAAAAGTCAAAATCAACAGAAGCTCCTCTCTCCCACGGAAGAAATATGCTCACGGAAGGCCTCATCAGTCTTGTCCCGCCTTTAATTCCGTGACTTTGTGACATCACACTACGTCACCATGTCACACATTTTCATAATCTAGGCCAAGCAGCCCGTTTGGCACATGAGAAATTGATTTGGCACAGCTGCTCTGTGCTTTTGTTAGCCGTGCTGGGTCAGGCGTGTGCGGGCTGACCAATCAGATCAGGCTGGATGTTTGCCTCAAAGAGAAAGGAGATTACAACAGAGTGTTTCAGACCGAGGGAGAGCACAGAGCTGCAGCACTGGACACTGTGGGAAAACCATTGTGTTTTTTGAACGTAATAGCATGTTAACCAATTCTAGTAGTCACCCAAAATAAAATGATGAGCCTGAAAATGAGCAGAATATGTCTCCATGAAAATAAGGCTATTTTTACACCTGTGAAAATTGTGTTTACCAGCTAAATATGTGTCTCTTTGCACCTCTGCTTCTCCTCCCCGCTCCCCCCTTTTTTTTTTCTTCTCCCCACTGTTGTGACAGACGCCATGCTGATGGTGGCACAGAGGCTGGAGGGACCTTTCAACATTGAATCTGTCATGGAGCCTATTGATGTCAAGATCTCAGAGGCCATCATGAATATGCAAGATAACAGTGCCCAGGTCTCCTACAGGGTATGTCAATTAGGTGTATGCCCAGAAAAACGAAAGTAACAGTTGAGAAGTTGCTGAAGTCCAGAACTGTAAAGAAACCCTGAGGGGAGCTCGCCTCGAGGCGTACTGGGCTGTCGAAGGTGTGCAGCGCGACACGTTCTAATTATGTCCAAGTTTAGGCCTTCATTTGAATTATATGTTTCAATTTGGTCAGATAATCTTAGTTCAACTAACAGTAGTTAATGTGTTTCCTGTGTTTTACTGCATTTTTCTCTCCCCACAAAATTGTAGTCAGAAAGGGGGAAAAAAAAAAAAAAATGTAGGTGGTTGTGAAGACTTTTTTTCAGCCTACACAGCTTTGGATGCCAGTTCTCATTCAAGCTAAATGCTCAGTTGGCTTTCCCATGCTCCAGATGCAGTTTTGTTTATGGTTTAAGTATATGTGGTCTTTTTCCCAAACCCCGTAAAAACGTAACTCTGTCATCCTAAATAGCATCGGTCACAGCTCCTAGTTGAATCACCTATCAACGTGGTTACCTCGACTTGACGTAGAGCACTGTCACGCTGGTAATGTGGGGTGAACGCTTTACAGGACCTTAACAAAACACACCATGTTTTCCCTATTTTCTGCATCCAGAGTAATTTCAACCCCTGACAATTGGGTGCCCATGTTCTTCTAATTGCAGGTTTTTCAAGGCTGCGGCCAGCCGAAGCCCGCAGGAATGACTAGGTCTACCCGCGGCGTTTCGGATGTGTTCAACGCTCGCTTCAGGCCGTACAGCCCAGAGGAGCGGCCTACCACTGCAGCTGGCACAAGCCTAGACAGACTGGTAAGGAGACAGAGCCAGCGCTGCTGCTTTCAGGCGAGACACTGCATCAGTGTAAACATCATTTGTCTTTCTGACTTGACACTGTTGATTAAAGCTGGTGATTTGCCACCGTAAGCCCCTGGAGCCGGAAATTAATTCTTTGTACTTGTCCTCCATTCAGGCCCCCTCTATCGATCCGTGTTTGTTAACGAATCAACAGCCTTACCCCGAGAGGGCAGTGGGAAGGTGTGGCGAGCCGCGTTAGGGTGCCCTTCTCATCTCTGTGTGCTTGGCAAACAGAAAAGGGAGGGTTGTAAGAATTGATGGATAGATTCTGCGAGGCTGACCATATCAATTGTTTGCTGTAAAGCACACCTTTATTTTCGATCAGATTAGCTGCATGTTTGTTGGATTGGATCTTGATACGCGGATTTCCATCCCAAACAACCTTGAAACCTAAAATGCTGCATCAGGGTAAAGGTTAACACGGAGCTGACAGACCAATTCAGCTGAGAGACAGTTCTCATCACGGATTACCTCTGCAGCCGCAGTGCCCTTCCTTGCTCCCCTCTGAATCCTTTTAAATTGTGTCTCAGTTATGCCGGTGTTTAGAGCTATTTCAGTCAGAAACCAAGAAAAATGGTATTTCTTTATTGACCCTTGAAAAGCACCACGTTTATTAAATCAGTGTAGTGGAACGGCAGCTTCACCCACCATGTCTAAATCACGCTGAATCAAGTGTCTCTCTGCATTGTGTCAGGTTAATAATGGGTTATTTACTTAATGAATACATAATTTGGGAAAGCAGCACTTTCTTGCCATCTGGCTTTTTTGGAATCCCACAGCAATAAATGACTTATTTGTTTTATTCAACGCTAATTATTATTTTTTTTTTTTCTTCTCCTCCCAATCTAATTAATTCTGCACTCAATTTTTGATGTTTTCCATACAGCAGCTGCCTTTTTTAGTTTTTATACCATATGTCCATCAACGATTTCTTCCACCTACGCTGAATTAATTAAGACTTTCTGTTTTCCCTGCCTTTATGCTGCGAACCAGAGGATTGTTTGGAATGCAATGCAACACAGTGTAAGGTTCAACATTTTATACTCATTCTCCCTGTTTGTGCCTGGTCTATTGCTTGAAACTGTTTTATGTACTTTGTGTGGAAGCGAAACAGGATGTTTGAATATTGTATGGTTGGGGGATGCATTGGATTGTGTTCCAAGCATTGGAGATTTGCAGTCAGCCAGCAGTGGGACCTGTAAATCCCAGTGGTATGCAGCAGTTGGTGTGTTAAGTCTCAGTCATGGTCTCATTTTCATCTGAGAGTCGGTGTCAGCTGGTCGCATTAAATCCGCCATGACTGAGCATTTTGTTTTTTGATTCATCAACGTAGGAAATCTTCGGACCGTGGTTATGGTCAGCGTGGTTTATTATAGCATCAAAGCATCACCTGTTAAAAACACTATTTTACAGTAGCGTTGAACAAGAGCCACAGCGCCCTCAGCTTCCTCTCAGGAGATCCAACACAGACCCGCATCAACCATCATATCTATTCTAGACACTTCCCCATCCAAGACCCTCATTGCCGTAGCTAATGGAGTCAACTCCTCGAGCAAGCCGGCCAATCAGCGGGTGACCTGCTCCGTCATAGCTGGCAGAAAGGAGAGCTGTGAAGAGTCGGCGGCGGTGAGGGTGTGGGGGTGTTGCAAACCAGCACCTGCTCTGATGGTACATTGAAGAGGGGGCTCCAGACCTCTCATGAATAACCGGGCAATTAGCCCACTCTGAGAATCTCACAAGACGGAGCTCGGTGACAGGAGCTTATTTTTGACGTATGATAACTAGTGCAGCGTACCTGAGCGGAAAAAGTCCATTATCAGCATCCGTGCACTCGAGGGGGCCACGCTGATCATAGTGGCCGCAGGAAGCCGTGAATCGCGACGCGCCTGTAATGTGGTGTAATGAGGGCTGTTTGGTCCGTGGAAAGCAGGAGAAAATGCTTGGTGTGTGTTTTGGCTCGGTCCAGCTCACATCCATCGCCGGGCATCTCAGTTCATTATGTTTTCAGGTTGTGCATTTCGTCGTACATCCATCCATCCATCCATCCATCCATCCATCCATCCATCCATCCATCCATCCTGTTGTCACGAACGCGTGAATCCTGTTTTTCTTTGGGTTCAGCTTAGGGTAAATATTTCTTCAAATTTGCCCTTAGATTCAAGTACACACTGATTAGAATTCAGTCCTCAAAGGTCAGCCCACATGTGACCTTACAATACACATTTTTGGCTCGAGAATGAATTCGCTGAATTTGACAAGTTTTACACAAATGTCTAATAGGATAATATTATTAAGAGACGTCAAAGGTCAAATGTCAACTTTAACATCATAATCTTCTGCAAAAACACTGAAGTCATTAACTCTCAATACTGTTTGTAGTCACCTCAATATCGCAGAGCAAATGAATGTAAAAACAACCGTGTTCTCTTTTTTTTTTTCATGTACTCTCTGCGGATTAGGTTTCTGTTAATGAGCTGTGAAAAGTAGTGTCAAAGAAAAACAAAAAGCGTCTGCCACATCTGTAAACATGGGAGGCGTAACCTCACTAAGCCGTAGGGCTGCGCGATGAAATAATTAGCTCAGGGGCATCCTGTTGGTTGAGCGGTTAAGAAGCAAACCGCAACGTTTCTGGTTCAAATCATGTCATTAGCCCGTGTTTCATGTTGTCAGTCTCACTCTAGTCTCTTGTAATATCACACGCGCAAAAAAATATCATGAAATTGCATGTTAGGAAAAAAAAAAGAAAAGAGAGAGAGAGAAAAACAGCAACATGTCACATGGCCTTTATAGTCCCAACAGGCACGTGTGTGACATAAATCTGTTTCCTATTAGTAACAGCACACCGGCTGTATATACTGTCTTTACTGTGGTCTTTAACAGCTGCTGAAATTATCCTCCCGTGCAGCCTGCTTGATACAACCTAGGAGATCTATTTAAACGATTATGTTGCACTTTTGCTTGTCAAGACCGGTTGGAGTTACGATAGCAGCAGCATTCGTTTATGTACTCCAAAAAAAAGAGCATTGACTGCAGTACAGTTGTTGGCTTCACTCAGTGAATCCACCGCAGTAGTAGAGTTTCGCTCGTCCTTCAGTATCATCGACTAAAGATGCAAATGTATTCAGTGAAAAATAACCTTCGTGAGAGAGAGCGATGAGTCATTTTACGGAAATATCGTTAAAACGGTGGCAGCGGTTTGTTCAGCTAACGTTGAATTATGTTGTTTGAGGTTGTTTGTGTCAGACACACACATGTGTGCCGTGAGCTCACTCCTGCAGCTTCCTCCAGCATCCAACAGTGTGACACGGCTTTACAAAGAGCAAGAATACAAAGGCATGGCAAGGACACACTGTAAGAGTTCGGGGAAAATGCATACCTGTCCATTTTGATGTGCACCTGTTGAGGTTCTTCTCTCGGCATCGTCGCCTCAAACAACCGCCGTACAGACGGACAGAGAACACGCTGCTGTCAGGATTTACTGTGGATGCGTCCACACTTACTGCTGAAGTAGCTGGTTCACATGAGATGATCTAACTAAAAGATATTTCAAAAGAGCTTAAAAGGTTAACTGCAGACATTGTTCAAGAGAGAATGAAGGATTTTAATTTGTCGCTGATGGTAAAGTAGAATGACGCTTATTGAACAGAAGATGGTCTGCATCATCACAAGCCGCTGAATAAGTGTGATTGTGCCAGAATCCAGTCCTTCCACAAGACTTTTATTTCAGTTTTTGGTCACTTGGCCATTCTTCGGTCAAATGAAGCCTTCAGCAGGGGCCACCGAAAGTCTTGGGCTGGCCACCAAAAGGCTGCAAGGAAGGGGTATAAACAGAGGTGAATATTTATTTTCACTACATGATTCGCCTCTCATCATATTTACCAATGAACATATATTTCTTCCAACCCAAATGCCGTAATACATGTTGCTAGTATACCTTTTTGCAGACCATCAATGCGTTTCAACTTTATGTTTCTTCAGGTGAGTTATTTGTATTTTATTTTGTGACGTTACTAAGCGTGTGCGCTGGTTAGGATAAGGCACAAAAAAACATTTGTAAAAGATCATGATTTGGCTTAAAATTGTTATCACACCAATATTTTCTCCTTGCGTCAGGAGGATGGTTTACCTGCCTCCTAGATGCAAATATTTCCTGTTTATTCGCTTGTGGTTGCATATGTTATTATTTGATTGGTGTATAAAATGCATCTTTGCGGCTCATTAAAGCTACGACTGAACAGGTGGTCAGTGGGTGGCTTTTATGAAAAAAAGATCAGCCATTATTTTATTTATGAACCCAGTCTTTGCTTCTTACCTTCAACATGGCAGTGTTGCAGGACCCCAATACGTTGTTAGTAATAGTTTCGAAGGGGTATCTCAGATATTGAGCAAGTCTCTTGGTAAATCTGTGAAGGTAAAGGTGTCATTCTCCAAGGTGTGAAGTTCAAATGCAGGTTTTGACCAGTAGACAGCTCTTTGAAAGGCCTGCTATAAAGTAAAGAATAGGTGAAACTTTCTGTGAGTGCATATCTTAATTGCAGGGTTTAGATTAAAGGTGTTAGTCTGTTCCAGGAGCCACCTCGTGTCGTCATTAGTCTGGCAGCATCTATGTGTTTATCTTACAGCAAGGACACGGCTGGGTTCCCTGTGGGAGTAAATCTTTGTTGTCCCACACACTGTCCTCCTTTACATTCTGGCACAGGATAATTACCTCCGACAGTGGCACTGCTCAGCCCTGTGAATGTTGACAATAGTTTAAAGTGTCCTTTGATAAGACCTTCTTGTCTGGATTTGCCGCTAAGTTTGCGAGTCAAAGAATGTGAGAGGGATTGCCGGGAGTGCCGGCATTCATTTTGTTCTGTTGCCTATAGAGCAGCCTGGAGGAGCGGGCCCACCTCCAGCTCAATGAGCCATGACTGTTTAATTGCCTGACATTCTGTCAGAGCACACACCCTCAAAGCTCGGAGAGAAATGGAGATTTGAAAGTCCAAAGAGGGGATAAAGGCACAGCAGACTGTCAGGCTCAGAGGCGCATTATAGATAAGAGGTGGAGCTTTTAATTTGACATCTGTAACAAGTTTGGTGCAGTTCAATTTGGTGTAATTTTATTGGTGCTTTTTGTCTCCCCTGTGTAATAAACGCCTCGCATTTTATCAGCGCGGCGCTATAAACAATAGGAGCTGGATACAAACAAGACTAGACTGTGGAAAGAGCCTGGGGGGGACAATATTTGTTATAAATGAATCCTTTGAACTTGGTGTCCATAAATAGGTCGTTCTATAGCTGTTCTGATTGGACCTTGGAATTTAAAGATTTTTAATCATAACCAAACATAGAATTTATTTATTTCATAGCATTAAGAATAAGTTAGACCTGCAATAAACCATGTTTGTATGCTCAGGCACGATACCTTTTTTTGCAACACATTTGGTCACATTAAAGGTCAAATTTGTAATAAAGTTAGTTTTTCCAACTTGTCAAAAACTGACACACTTGGGATGGTGGCCAGCTCACAATCCCTAAGCGTCAGTATTTGAAGAGCTGGTAATTAGACTCAAAAATGAGCTTTCCCAAAAATTTGACCATTTGAGCCCCTGTGATGGGGTCTAACTATTCAAAGTAATATGGCCAAAATTCTCTCTATGGTCAAAAACATGCTAGAGAAAAATCATGTCTGATCTGAGAATGTTATGAAAAAGGAAAATGTTTTCCAGTGTTCATCAGGTGACTGATGTTATACTAGAAAGGTTTTGAAAGAAAAGTGCACAAAAATATTTTTGCTGAAACTAAACAAAACTCCCCTCTTTAAACTAGGTGCAATATATAAGTACTGGCCACCTGTCGAACCCATAGCACAAACAAACATGGGGCAGCATTTCACCAGAGTAACTGCTGGATAGTCAACATTATTAGGTTTAGGCAACAGTATTACTTAATGCTAATGTAAGATTTAATATATCTTTAAAATATTGGGGACCTACACTGAATACTTCGCATGGAATGACCCAAAGTATTACCCAGAGTATTTTCTCATTTGACTGATTAAGTCGTTACCAGCAACTAAAAGGTCAGTTGTTTTCCATGGCCAGCTAATAAAATCCATGATGCATCCAGAGAGCTGTAGGTCAAATTAAATGATGTGTTTATCTAAGGCTCGCTGAGTTCATACAGACTCTCACTGACAAATACCTGGAATTCATGGAATTTACAAATGGTTGATTGATTTTCTTCTTTTTTTTGTCAGCGCTACAGGAACAAACTGTTGTGAGTTCACATTAAACAAGATGCATTCAGTAATTCCTGGGGAATGTTCCCAGTAATAGAAGAGACAAACAGGAGAAAATGTACCTGAGGTTCTGTTTCATGAAAATAGATTTTCACCCAAATGCCTTCACTTTCCGAAATCCATTTTTCACCGGTTTGTTCTTATCATTCAGATCTCATATTTTTGTTTTGCTGTGCGCACACACGCAAGCAATAGCTGCTTGACGATCGTGACTGCACATTAAAAGGAAAAAGCTATAATTGTAAACAAATTGTGGCTCCCTTTTCATCGGTGCAGATATAATTTACCCCTGCCAGTCTCCTTTCTCCTGCCTGTCTCGCCCCTGTCAAACTTCTTTTATTTTTTTGTGCTGCCCGGATAGAGTCAACATTTTTTGAAAACCCAAGTCAACAATCAACAGTGTGTTCAGGAATACACCCCAAGGTTAGTCTGAGCCTACCACAACAATTCCAACCTCTCCTGCTCCGAGCAGAAAAACACTGCGCAAAAAAAACGTTGTAGAAAAACACTCTCCATGGAAACTGCCAGACTCTCAAAGTGGTTCCCAACCTGAGGTCACGCAATAAGAGCGAGGGGTCACATGAGGAATAAAGATAAACAGAACATTGTGTGTTTATTTCTCTGGCTTTTGTCTAAACTTTGCTTCTTTTTTCTTTTTTTTTTTTCCTTTTCCTTTTTTTCCCATGAAAAACTGAATATTTCTACCCCTCCAGGCCTCTGATAGTTATGCAAATATAACAACCTGAGATTTTAAAAAATCCCACCTGGGTTGAAGTGCTTGCTTTTTTTTTTTTTTTTTAAGCTGGCACCTGCTGGAATCTGATTGGCCAAACTACAGATCGTGCTCTTACTCACTCTGATTTAAGGTGAGCTCAGAGAAACATTCCCTCTTCAGCAGGTGAACGTGGAAACTGGTCTAAAAACTCTGGACGCACTTTATCCAAGTGAGCGAAACATATTTGGTAACACTTTACAACAAGTGCCCAAAACATATACTTGAGTGATTTATGACTCATGATGATTTAATGTATGAATTATGCATCATGATGTATCATAATGCATAATCATATGCTACTGCTCACCATTAACACATAGTCGAGTTACTGTTACTTTATTCAGATCTTCAGTTCAGGAATATTAACACAGTTACTTCATACATCAATTGACATGTGACTAAATTAGCTGAATGCCTCCTACATAAAGGCTTATTTTGGACTCATGTATTTGCTCAGCCTCTCTGAAAGCTGAGCAGCACCAACTCTCAAAAAAATGTGATGCTTTTTTGTTTGTCAAACATTCGCATTTTACAGAAATAAACTTTTATCTAACTGAAATCCAGATAACTTCACAGAACAGCTTGTGTATGAAGTCACTCATTTTGACTGAAGATTATCTTTGTTATGAATTATAAACTAGAAAGCAGCTATGTTGTATGAAAAACAGGAATGCTTGGAATTATTTTTCTAGACAAATGTGTAGATTATTGTTTTAACAGAAATAAGGTGCAGATGATTGTTTTCTTCATTTAAATCACAGCAGGCGCAACACGAAATTACGATACGTTTACCAGTGCTGATATTTAAAGTACTACCTACAGTTTTATTGCTCCGACCAATGAAAATATTCAGTTGCACTTGACAGATTCTTGGGTGCATGTGCGACCAAAATAGTTGCACCCTGGAGCCCTGAATCACTGTGTTAACAACGTGGTTGTCGCTAGCTGCCTGGCTACTGTCCAAAGCCAAAAAAAAAACTTAAGAACCTCAGTTTGACCTAGAAATCCAGATCTCAATGCTATGCCGTGCTAAATTATTTAAAGTTAAACGCCTGGTTTTATTACAAAGTAGGCATGTTTTGTTGAGGTGGTGAGAGGAAACACACAGCAGACTTTGACGGGACACCGGCTCTATCCAGTTGAGTGAAAACCCGTCCTTCCCCTCTCGTTTAACCCCGGTTTCGATCACTCTCCCTCTCATCTTTGCCAGCGGGGTTCTTTTCTCCACATTCCTACATTTTTCCACAATCGAACACTGTGCAATTAGTATCGACTTTGAGATGATATGTTAAAGAAACAAGCTGTCTTTTGCCAGTTTAAATATATAATTTGTACCCCTAGGGTTTTGGCTACGGTTACCACATAGAGTGGAACGTAAACAACCAAAATCCACCTCTGTCAGCGCGACATTAATTCGAGAGCAGTGTGTTGAGTGTTATATCCTCAGGTCTGCTGTGCCAAATAGCGCCAGTGTGCATTTCAGCGGTGAGGAGAAATTCATGTCCGAATGACACAATTGCTCTTATCCTCTTGGCGAGCCCTCTCAGTTATAAAATGTGGCACCCCGGTGGATCAATGCTTAGAATTGCGGCCTCACAGCAAGAACGTTTTGCACTTGAATCCTAGTTTTCCCCATGTTTACTTTTTTTTTTTCTTTTCCTCAAGGCGCTCCCGCAGCCGTGCCGTGCAGCTCAATACACTTTGACTTTTTTAGGTGTGACTGTGCGATTGTCTGTCCAGGTTTGTTAGCATTGTGAGAGACCGGCGATCTGCCCAGGGTTTTTCTTCCCTTGCTTTTATCCAATACATGGGCTCCAGCCGTCCATGACTCTGATTAGGAGTAAGTGTGTGAAGAAGGTGCAAAAAGGGCTTTTTTCAGCTCGCCCAGAAAAGTCTGTCAAGCTGCAGTCCAAACGTACTGAACATGTTTCCTTTATTCAAGCAATAATATCTGTTTTATTCTCTGCTCACTTTCATCTCAGACGTAATTATTCATTCACAGAGTGCATGGATAACTTGTATAGCATGAAGTGAAACTGAATATTCATGCACACAATCTTTTCTCCTTCTCTCCCTCTCTCATTCTTTGCCATGTCCGCTAGGAAACACTGAGGGAAACATCCGTGTGTGGTTTGTGAAGTCAGTTGTCAGGAAAAGAGAGCAACCACTCCTTTCCCAAAATCTTGACCCAGGCATTATATTTGTGCAGTCCAGGAACATGTCAAGCCACTGAAACATTCTTGTTTTGGATACAGCTTAATGGAAGTAAAGTGGGCCTGTCCACAGCTCCGTCCTCCGAGCTGTTGTATCTACAGACTCCTGCCCGAGCTGTGCAATTATGGAGATTCCACAGATTCTCTCTAGGACCACACAAAAATAAATAGTCTAGAAGTGCCTATGTGGCATCGTTGTTCAGGGCATTGTTTGACCATAATTTAAACAATTCTCTCAGGGAGGAGTGGCTCTCAAGCATAAATATTTGTCTGCCGTAAAATGATAAAAACCAACAAATTCCAAATTCGTCTGAACATGTCAATCGCCCCTGGATGTTGGGGTTTGCTCTGTTTCGCTTTGTTTTGCATGATTTATTACCAGAGAAATGTTGGAAAACAAACACAGCGCTGTAGTCGCCACTGTTTCCCACTGTCAGCGGAGAAAGCTGCCTCCGTTTGATGGTGTTTAAAAGTGCCTCCGTCTCTGCGCCACATGTCTCTAACTTAGCTGTGTTCAGCCTCAGGAGCTTGAAACAAAAGGTTAGCGGGCTGTCTGTGCACGGGAACCTCAACGAAGAAAGAAAATGCAAATAACAACAGCAGGATTGTGACACAGACAAGAAACATTGCCACCACCAATGTAACCAAGTGTCCTACTGTAGGTTTGCCTAAATGGGCAGGTTTAATAGTAAACAAGACATGGAAGCTTAAGAAGTTAGCAAACTGAGCAGCAAGAAATGGCTTTTTCTCTCCCACATGACACAAACGACAACTACTCCTGCCTTACAGTATCGCAATTCTGAAGGCCCACGCGCACTGACAGCAGTAATTGACCGGTTAATGCTCCTGTGCACTGGGTCCTCATTTGATATGATGTTGGAGTATGAGCATCAGGGCATTTGGACGCACATCTTAAACATCATGCTGACAGGACACATTCTGAACAGATTCAGAATTGCTGGTCAGAAAGTTCCACAGGGTTCAGTGCTAGGGCCACTCCTGTTTAAAATGTACCTTTTACCTCTTGGCAATATCTTTCGGCACTACGGCATCAACCTTCACTCTTATGCTGATGACACTCAGCTTTATGCGTCCACTAAGCCCACTTCTACTCTCCCTTCCAGTACCCTCACTGCTTGTCTCCATGATCTTCAGGTATTGACGACAGACAACTACCTAAAATTCAACAGCAGTAAAACTGAGTTTCTCCTCATTGGCACTAAAACCACACTCTCAAAAATTAATGTCTGTTCAATACCTATTGCTGACACCACCATACTTGTCTCCACACAGGTTAAAAGCCTTAGTGTTATTCTTGACAGTACCCTCTCCTTCTCCAGTCATATTAACAATGTCTCATGGGTTGCCTTTTTCCATCGACAAAACATCTCCAGACTACGCCCTGCATTAACACAACACTTCACAGAAGTCCTAGTCAACACTCTGTTCACATCATGCATTGACTACTGCAATGCAATCCTAGCAGGCATCCCCAACAAACTCATCCATCGACTACAACTGATCCAGAACGCTGCAGCACAGATTATCTCAAGTTCAAAGTCCACTGAACATGTCGCACTCCTGTTGATTCAACTACATTGGCTTCCTGTGTCACAACAGTTTACCTTTAAAATCTAAATATTAACATTTAAATCTCTGAATAATCTATCCCCTCCTTATCTCACGGGCCTGCTTCCAACCTACACCCCCTATTGCTCCCTGCAATCTTCATCAGCAGGTTTACTGGCACCACCAGTCATCAAACTCAGTACAATGGGTGCCATGCTGCACCCAAACTCTGGAACTCCCTCCCGCCTCCCATCCGCTTACTGGACTCCATTACAAAATTCACAACTGCTCTTCAAATTTTTAAACTAGCCTACTCACTCTAACTGCATCAACTGCACCTTATGTTTGTTTCTAAATCACTTCAACACTTCACAGAGATTCTACTGTTAGAGGATTTGTTAAGGGAGTCCAGCGACTTCCTCCTCTTTCTACTTAATTTATTGTTCTACTTAATTCTTAACTTTAACTGATGAAGTCACAGGTATGTGTTGTAGTTATGGCAACTTTACAAGCAGGCACCGATGAGTTCAATTCTGCTGTAGTCATTTCACAAAGTTGATCAAGTTTCTCCTCATCCAACAACTATTAAAATGACACAATTTATTAAGGGAGTCTTGAACATTAATGACTTCACATCATCACTTGATCCATGTCCATGACTTTTCACACACAAACAGCAGCCCACTTCTCGCAACGACTGTGTCAAGTAGATCACAGCAACAATGAATTAATTTGAAGATGAAAAGGTATGACATCGCACAACCCATAGAGAGAAACTCGTTGTCGCTGTCATTCAAGAGGGAATACGGTAAGATAATTATTTGTGAGTAAAATAATGATAATGTATTAGTGACCCCCACAGATCTGTGATTTTACCAGTCTGAGTGTGATATGATACATATTGTACAAATGTTGATACAATATGGATAAAACATACAATTTTAATCTGTGGCTCTAAGAAATGTATAATGATAACATTTTATTTCAGGCAACTTTGCTAATTAGTGACGGATTTGTGTTATGGACCATCTCCTACACTTCATGATCTGTTCCCTTTTCAAGCTAACCACCTACACTTTACACACCAGTCATGTTTCTATACTAGTTAAAGGGCTTTGCGATGCCATTTAAACATCAAAGACCAAAACATAAAGAGCTTACCAAAAGCAGACATGATGTCAAGGCCCTGTTTTCTCAGCCAAACCGATGTGTTTACTGCTCACGAGGTAAGTAACTAGCATGATACCCCAGTCTGATGCGAATATGAAAAGCTGTGGCCTTACACAACATGCAGATATTCTATATTTCACAATAGGAGCACAGCTGAAGGCACTGGCATAATGTGTGTCTGCATTGTTTGTGCCCACACAGCAGTGATAGTACTGCATGTCCTGTTCTTCAAGCGCTCACATTAGTGTCTCAAAAGAGGCAAAATGCACAGACATTATCCACTTATACCTACTGACTCAGTGTCATGAGTCAGTACATATATAAGTAGATAGTGTCATGACATGTTAGGTTGCTGCTCATTGCCGGTTAGGGAAATGGGGGAGTTTGGGTGGAACTGATGTGGCAGAGGGTTGAATGCCAGGAACTGAGATCTCTGGGATTTCCCATTTGGGAAACCAGGACTTTCAGCCTGTATAGAGCATTTTTATGCACATGGCACAGAATCAGTCAGGATCTAATGGTAATCACTGTTCTGTTATTTCCAGTTTAACAGTAAAATAAATTTCATGTAAATCAAAATCAAAAGTCTATAAACTATTGAATATGGACAAGAAATATCAGAAAATAGAATGAATACATATCTAAATTTAAAAAAAAAAAAAAAAAAACATAATGTACATTTGATCATTTCTCCAAAAACAACAGATTAGAGTAAGTGAAACTATTTATGAAGATTATTTTGCTTGTGGGAAAAAAATAAAATAAAAATATTTCAAGTACATTCAGATGTGTCATGGCCTTTAGAGGAGCCGCAGCTTGAAGTGCTTCTTCAGCTTCAACATTCAGCTACGATGCGACAATCATAAACGTATCGGGAAATTGGAAAAGTAAACAGATCTTTAACTGGCTAGATTGGATTTTGGGCAGAGGAGTTCAGACATTATTCTCTGAATGTTAATTACGCCAAGGGACAGACATGATGTGTAGGAGACATTTAGGTCCCCACTCAGAGGAATATCTTGCATTATTTATATCTGTTAATGATCTGAATTAAGATTGCTGTTTGGTCTTTATGTGTCAGACTGTGTCTGTCAGTACATTTGATTTTTCAATTCTTCAATCTTGATTCATCATTATAACAGATCCAGTGGGGGAAAGTAACCAAGAACATTTATGTAGGTATTTATTCAAGTAATTTGAGTATTTCAATGTTATGCTACTTTATATTTCTACTACAACATTTCAAAGGGAAATATTGTACTTTTCACTTGACTCGGTTTATTTGACAGATATCTCAGATTGCAAAGTTACCAAACACCCTCATCTGGTCGCATACTGCAGTGAATGATGTTACTTGGGCAGTCCATCTTTCCACACAGTATGCGGGCAAGATTTTTCATACACAATATATGATCCTTTTATATAACATGATGTATTGATAAAGATTGTCACTTCTTGTAATACAAACTGGCTAGGGGCCAGCTGGTTAGCATGCTAATTTAAATAGACAGCACTTCTACACACAGATGTTCTCAACATGATGTCAAAACGGTGCTTTACAGTAATGTAACGCTGCGACCTTGCTCCCATGGGTTGAATTGTGGGCCGACATTAGGCTAACGTTACTTATGTATAAGGTATGTCGGCAGGGATGCAGAGATCATCTGCAAGTGTTAAAATTCATATAAAATGGTATTAAAAACGTATTAAAAAGTCTTAAATTTAACTTGTTTACATCTGTGGACACATCAGATCTTCATTTGATTCATGGCTGAGAGAGAATTAAAAGGTGCTTATCTACATCCTCTAGCAGTATGTTAACTCTCAGCAGCCAGCAGATCAACCATAATAGCCCTGGACAGCTTCCATCTGGTAATGTAACACTCTACATGGCCTTCCATGAAAAGAGCATCAACCTCATGAAGCTTTTTGGAGAAAAAGGCCTGATTGTGTGGGTGTGAAACCATGCAAATGAGTCTATTGCCTACTACAAGGCATACTGTTGAACAGGTTTTTTTGAATGGACCTCTGGGATCTGTACTATATTAAAGCCCACTTAGGGTGACCTGTAACCACAGTAACCGCAAATCACAGCGTCAGACGAAGCAGATGAGTTGTGGCTGTAAGCGTTGTTCTCTGAATCCATGAGTGAAGTCTCACCTTTTGAGAGAGAGAAAGTAGCTGCACACGCAGATGAACAGAAAGCTCTCCTTTGTTACTCTCTCATCACTTTGTGTCAGGTGGAAGGGCATAATTAGATAATGTGTCTGACAAACATGCTAGAATCCCGCAGTGGCACATCTCACTCATGCTATCAGAGAACGGTGTTTACGGCCACGCAGCACACCAAAACTCTCTGACCTTGGTCCTGTCGTGAGATAAAGACATCACGCATGCTGTATTAAGCCAAAAGGTGCAACAGAGATAGAATACTTATCAGCTGCAGTTCAGTGTTGTCATTCACAAGACAGCACGAGAAAATGTTGTGAAGGAGATAGGCGGAATTACAACACTGTGGGCCTGGTGCCAGAAACGATTCAGGCTTTGGTCATATATTAGAAATTAAAGAGAGGAGTTGAAGAGGTAAAGGAAAGTCAATAGTATTAAATATTCACCAGACCGATATATTTAATGCATACATACGTCTGTGTAGTGTGAAACAAACCATTTCCAAATCCTTCTCCTGTGTGGTTGAAAGTAAACTTCAAAAAGGAAAACTTGAGTCTGTTTCACAAAGAGCGTTCTGGGCTCATATTTATCAAAGTTCTGCAAAGTACATTTAGAATATGAAACCCTTCTTTATCCATTTCAGTTCTACTTGCAGCAAAGTGCAGCAGTCTCTTTTGAGCAACTCAAAGTAAATATGTGATTAATCACAAGAGCAAAAAGGCAATCTCTCAGCGGCCTGTTATTTGGAAATTGCATTTATTTGTTTAACTTTTGCATTTGAGCAGCTACCATAGAAATAGGGAAAAAACTAGATGGTCTGTCTTTGGATGGGATCAGCAGCCACGACACCAGTCAACATGTTCATGTTTCAGCCTCTCCCAGTACCTTACAGCAGTCATTACTACATTATTACATGAGTATTCAGTTGTCATTGCTACATGAGTCGCGCCACACCCACGCTTGGCCTCAGTGACACACCTGTGAAGTTTCATGACTGTATCTTGCTATTGCCCTGACAAAAATACTCAGAACCACCGCTGCGTTTGTTCCTGATAGAGGTTGTTACCATGGACACATTTTGACACAACGATGACACAAACACACACACGGAGACTCACATAATCAGCCGTGCTGTCAAGGAAACTCACCAAATTTAAAATGATAAGAAAACCAAATTGGAGTTCAGAGGAAAGTCTGCTGCTGAAAGAGCAGGATTGTTATGATGGTAACAAAGTATATTATGCAGGAAAAATATGTGGGACAAAAAAATATCAACTCAAAGGTCAGCTCACTATCTTCTGACTTATTATCTCACTGTTCTGCAGTTTGATACAAATGGGCCCTGGCTTTCTTTGGATTACCTGGTTTTGCAAAGTTACTCCTTTGAATGTAAAGTGAAAAGGTCACAGCATAATGAACTGTGATGTTGCTGGCTGTGATGTTTGTTTGAAGACAAATGGTTGTGCAGTGATCTTATATAAACAGAATGGGGACATTCAGCAGTGTCAGATGCGAAAGAGTCTTTTAGTCAAGTCAATTTAATATTTAGGTCAAGTCTCTTAATATTTAAGCTGATTCTGATACCCCAAAGGCTGTTATACTTCACTCCCACCTGATAAAAACAAATCACATCGTCACACTGTATCCAGAGAAGAAAACATGCCTGTATCTAAGCTGCATGCAGAATGCATTGCACAGAATGTGAGCGGATCCGCTGGACCACATCTGGAGGTGCATCTGTGCCAGATGCAAATGTAAAGTTAGGCCACATCCTTAAAGATATATCCCCAACATGTTGAAAGGTCGCCTGTAGCGCTGTCTCCTTCAGCAGTCGAAGTCGAGCTGACTTAGATCTACCAATGTGGAACGATCGCAATGGATGCAATCGCATGTGTGATCAGAGTTATGAAGGCAATTGTTTTGGTTACATTGTAAACATACGCTGCATGTGGATTTATTTACATGTGAATATAGGAAACATTTCATGATAACATAGCTGAAATGGTTCAGTGAAATTTTTTTATATGCCGTCATCGCGGCGATTATCGCTGCAGCTTCCTCCTTTTCAGGGTACATCAGAGGCCAAGTCAGTTGGTAGTTATTATGCCAGGACACTATTTTTTTTATAAGGTCAGGTATTAAAATCATTCCATCCATTGTCCCTTCCTTCTCGGCCACTAATGCCCGTGCCGTAGCGGCTCTGCTACTTTTCATATCTGTCGATACATTAATGAGACACATTGGCCCTGTTGCACTCTAGGCTGCCTGCCTCTCTGGGGAGCAAGGGCAGCAGGGAGAGCGCGGGCCTGCCGATGATTGCTCTGTTCTCCAGAGCGCGTTGCTTCCCTTTAATCATCTCCCCTTTTTCAAACTTCTCCTGTCGTGGCCTCGGGCGAATCGCACGCGCAAACTCACCACTGTTTCATCAATACGCTGTCATATTTCCTCACCGTGGGATCGTCGTGTGATAAATTCTGCTCACCACGATGTACCATATTGGCTAACTGTGTAGATACCATGGGACTGAGCAAATGGTTTGAGGCAATGTTATGTAAAATGGGGCGCTGAGTGTGTTGCATTGTACATTGTCGGCATGTAAATACCACATGATCTACAACAACACACAGTGATTTGTCATTTAAATCTCTTTGTCACCACAAACGGAAAGCCACTTCATTTTCTTAAACGTAAGATATTAGTTTTTGGGTGCTCATTTGAAATGTCGTGTTTTTTGGGGATTGTTTTTACGACTCAGTAGAGAGATCAAACCTGATCAAATTAGCATAAAGAGACGAAAGTGGACGTTGGTTTGTAATTATGCATCTCTTGTAGCAAAACACAGCTTCTGCTATTTTTGGCATGTGGCATTATTTATTTTTTTTCTCCTTTTCGTGTGTTTTTTCAAGGTACACAGAGATTCACCGTCACATTAAATTAAAGCCGTGATGAGTTATTTTCTCCTACTACAGTTATGAGTCCTGTTGAAAGTTGGAAATAAAGTTATACCTCCAGGGTGTCACAGACGTGAGCGATCGAGTTCAGTATGAATCTTTTTCCTCTCTCCAATAGTCAGACATTATGTGAGGAAATCCAATATAATGTACTTATGCGATTGCAATTACATCAACTCACGGTATAGTATTTCTTAAGGCAGTTTTTAAACCATGAACTATGTGCAACACTGATAAGCGATAAATATTCATTACTAGTGTTTATTGCCTCAGTGCGATCTGCATCCCCGCCTTGCTTCCTGTCAGATATACCATTAAGATGGATCCCACAGCATTTCTGCTGCTGCACCATCAAAACAAATGCTAAATAATAGCCGGTTTTGAATAACAATAAGAGTTTCGCTGTACATCAAGTATCCATTCCCAAGGAGCAGCATAATAACAATCTCACAGTGCTGTCACTGGTGTCACCGGGAGATATAAGAGAGATATATTCACTGCTCCTGCTGAGGCTTTGTCGAGATGTTCAATCAAGTCGTAGTTCTTCTTGCTGTGGCAGATTTATGCTACGACATGATCAGTTGTAATCAAGGAAAAACAAGGAGGACGGCTCCAGCTGAGGGTCGAAAAAAGTGCGATGGCCCGCAGAATGATGCTAAAAATGGGTTCATCCTGAACGCATGGCGTGTAGCCCGGCAGCGGAGGACGGCAGCAGCCACCGCTGCACTGTCATATCAAAGCACATTTTAGTTTGCAAGCGGTTGTGCTGTTTTGCTTTGGTGTACCATTCCCATCTGTGTTAGTACTGCAAGATAAACAGCTGGGCGATGTCTTTCTAGTCTCATCTATTGTGCAGGCGCAGAGGGGAAGCGTATTTGCTCTGGCCCCCGTGTTGATGGGTATTGATTGGACTGAAACAGCCTACATCTACATGCACTTTGTTAGAGACCCGCTCAGAGCAACGCCGCCAGTCACCTTTGAGGTGAATGCTTCCAGACAAGGACAAAAGAGGCCCGACAAAGAGGAGACAACTGCTACTCAAAACATTATCACAGAGGTCGTTTACTTGGTGTGCTTTGGGAGAGCCAATATTATTTCTACTCTGCTGATTTTTTAATGCGCTAAAAATGCTTTCGGAGCCAGATGGCAGGTCTTGGTTGAGGGAATCTGCTGTTTATGGGGAGACCTAAACCAATGAGCGGGACTTTATGACATGTTAGACAGCAGATTAAATAGCCTTGTCCAGGGACATACACCCACAGGGCCTCAGCACCCTGATACTCGACACTGTAGCAGTTGATCTGTTGGCGCCCAGACTTAGAAAGCAGCGTGTATTAGTGTTGGGGATTGGCTCGGCCGACAATATAACTTTGATTCAGAATGTGATGAAGATGCAGAGTTATTCTTACTGTGGCCTTTCCTCCTTGTGAGAAAGTATTCGGTCCGTCCTCAAAGTGGTCACTGGTCAGGGAGAGACTCATGGCACGGCCAAGGCCTCGGTATGAGCCGAACCGACTGCCTGACCTCTGTAATTGAGATGCAGGAAGAAAACTGCATTCGTATCAAATGAAAAACTATTTTAACGCAGACAGGAGGAGCAGTTGCCAGGGAAAATAAGTTGATCGAGGAGTTGTCTGCCCCTTGTGGTTTAGTGGTGAGACCTGCTGCCGAGTCTATGATTAGATTGAACATGCACTAATTTAGCTCAGACTTGCAGCAGAGGGATACGCTCTGTGTCAAGCTGCGACGACATCCCCGGATAGGTGCATGAAAAGGGACTGTTAATTTAACAAGATAGAGGTGTTTTAACTAGCATGAGGCAGAATGTCTGCTGGAGGGTGTGTGTGTGTGTGTGTGTGTGTGTGTGTGTGTGTGTGTGTGTGCCTGTGTGTGTATGTGCGTGTGACAGAGAGAGAAAGAGATTTACCAGCTGACAGAGCAGCCGGGGGAGACAGTGAACACTGTAGGTCAGCGAGCGTGATGTGTTTTGAGAGTAAAAAGTTAGACAGATAGTCGGGCCGCGTGTTTTGGTTGTTTTTTTGTTTTGTTTTTTATTGAAAGGCAGATAGCACGTCTGGGCATCGTCCCACGGCCAGATAACAGCTCAGGCCCCTGACATCGTGCCGTTGCCAGGAGTGTGACTGCGGCTCTGAAGCCAGCGACACGTCAGCTCTTGACCTGAGGGTAGGCAAGGGCGTCTGAAAAACCACTGGACAAAGTACGGTTCATTCGCTTGTTCTGTGTCAGGCTGAAAGGTGGCACGCAGCCGCGCGCATGCAGGAGAAGGCCGTGCGCGCTGAGGTGCATGCACACGACAAAACAAGACCGATGGTAAATACTTGGAGTATCTGTAAACACGCAGACTTTAAGCCCACTAACACCGTTATCTCATTGGCCCATGCTGTTGTTTTTGGAAATAATTATTATCTGCAAACATTTCCTCCATGTTTGTTCGCTCGAGCACGCCAATTACTTTTTACAGCGGGTAAACATTGTACTGTATATCCGGCATGTTTGGTTGGATTATATTTGTGGTGAAGGTGTGCGGGGGGGGGAGTGAGTTTAAAGGTGAGGTTATGTTTGGAACAAGCTGTGTGAGCTGTAATACATTACAGTCCGCTTCCCCAGTCTTTATTTAATGCGGCTTCCTGTCTTCCTGTTCCTGAAGAGACAGAAATAGAAGGAACAGAGAGAGATTCCATGTATGATTAAATTCATACTTATGCAAAAGGTGAATCATACATTAAGTGGCGGAACAATTAAGGGCAATTACAATCATGCCAGAGAGCTCGTTTCCACCGTGGCACTGGAGATGGAGAAGAGGTGGAAGAGGACAGACGCCTCACAGTCCGGAGATGACCGAGCACACACACTGTTCAATCACAGCTGAGAGCGAGAGAGAGACCGGGGGGCTTTACTCACAAAGCTCCTTAGAATAGGAGTCTGGTTTAAGATCACGGGTCAGCTAGCCATGAAACCTTCACTTTCACTTAGGCCTGTTGTAACAGAGAGAAAGACCAAAGAGCGAAGAGATCGGAGTCACAGAGAGGGAAACGAGAGAGAGAGAGAGAGAGAGAGAGAGAGAGAGAGAGAGAGAGAGAGAGAGAGGGAACACAATGAATTTATGTATGGTTCATGACAGGAAGCAGGGAGACAGCAAAAGAGAAAAAAGGGAGAAAGAGTGGGCAAGAGCACACCGCGATGCAGCTTTTCATCCGCAAGGTTTACATCGATGCTTAATCTTCAGTAGTTTGTCTCTTTTTTTTAGCTTTTAGTGATTTTTTTGTGAAGAATGGTTCTGGTGACGTTTTGTGTTCTGGGCATTGTTATTAAGTCCCATGAGAAAACTAAAACCAGAAATGAAATGAGTCTTTACCTGTCCAGGCAGCCTAGCCTGACCTGAAGTGGCTTGTAAAATTCCTCTGTGCCCCAGAGCCCTTTTTTTTCTTTTTTACATTAAATGTGTATTCATCCGCTGCTGAAAATAGTCCTCAACAAAAGCACTGTTTACACCTGTTTTAGTATCGACAGTCCCATGCTGTTTAAGAAGAAAATGAGTGAAACTATACATGTGTAAAAGAATTACACTTACATGTTACATAAAGACCAGTGGGCTTTGGGTTGAGTCCCACAGATGGAGCCAGCGAGTCTTAAATGAGACACTAATGAAGTGTTGCTTTTTGGTCTTTTGATGAGGTTTGTTAAGTATAAGAACAATTTAGCATAACACCAGACTAATCCTTCCAAATTTTCTCTGTGTGACGTGTTAGATGAATATCTAAAGTGTCACCCCTCCAAACCCAAAACAACTCCAGCCACTTCTGACTTAAATATCCCACTACTGTACAGGAACGACTGACAGCCTTCATACAGCAGTCCTTAATGTAAAGCAGAATATTCAATTCCAGCTCTCTCTTTAAACATCTCCAGACATGCAGTTTCGCAAAACTGTAAGGAACATTTTATATCATGCCTTTAAGAAACATAGAATATAGATGATATGATGCATAAAACAGAGAGAGACCAAGGCCACGTACAGCCCTGTAGGGTGAGTCTCCTGTGTAAAGACCTTGGAAAAGTTGAAATGTATTTTGTTCTTTCTTCAAGTGCAGAACACTGTCAGTTTGAAACTGAGAGAATATTCAACAATCGGATTGTAACATCATAGCATCACTTGAAGATTTGCAAAAATAACAAACAGGTTTTTTAACACATTTTATTTCAAGTCCCCCCATAATTAACATTAAGCTTTAAAGAAGGCCTATTACTCTTTTCTTTTTTCTTTTTTGCCTCTCCTTCACTGTGTTATATATGTTCTTGAAAAGTTTCAAATTTCAAAGTCCGCACCAACAGTTGCTCCCGTCTCCCACGGAAAACACTGGTCCTGAAACGTCTCGCCGGTAGTCTTCTTGACATCGCACACCACCATGTCACACATTTGCATGATTTATGCTTATATTTATGGTAGAAATGAAGCTGACTGGGAGCTGAAGATGCGACAGAGTCGATCATAGACACAGTGAGCAGGGCTGACTCAGGTGCGTGTGAGCTGACCAATCAGAGTGGACTGGGCGTACGGGAGGGAGGCCCCTAAAGAGACAGGAGCCAAAACAGAGCAGGGAAATACAGTCTTGCAGAACTGTACAGTATGAGAAAACTGTTGTGTGTTTTTTTTTAACTACAAATGGATAATAAACAACTATATAGTTAAACGCTGTTGTAATGAGATGTGCCTTTACAGGAGAGGCTGCAATTGTCAGTAAAAATACTGTACAATTAAATGTGTTACGAACCACTTATACCCTCTCATATACTGCTTAAAGGTGCAAGATGTAGGGATTTTAGTTGAAAACATTAAACATTTATCAACAGAATGTGAAGAAATAACGGCTTTTGACATTGTGTCGACTATGCATCGTGTTCCAAAGATTTCCATTTCAACATCAACACTTCCTCAATGCTCCAAGCTCCCAGTCCAGACCATTAGGTGCACAGCTAATTAAGCTAACTAGCTAATGGGTATTTAGGTGGTTTATTTAGCTGAAGAAATGTGAAACCTTTTTATATATGATATATGTGTTTAATTGAACAGCAATATGCATAGTGCTCTTTATTCTGTGAAAAAATATTTGTACAGTTACGGTGATTTCTAATACCTTAAGATCAATATGTTGGCAGTGTTTCAACACTTTGCAGAAGTTCATAAAGTTATGTGCGGGAAAGATTATAATACAAATGGTCCCAGCTTTGAGTAAATGCTTCCATCAGCTGCCTTGTCACCCCTCATTACACAACTATAGGTATCACACGCTTAATAACACCTTTAATGTCATCAGGCATTGAAATAGCTGTCACACATGATAATAATAGTAATCCTTTTGGCTGTCACTGAAAACAAATGCAGTTTAATATCCTGATGCGAGACGAGGGGGAGGTGTTTGTGCCTGTGATCTTCATTGTGATTTTTTAATGAGAATATCAAGCACGTCAGTAAAGAGGCAGCTGATCACGATGAGGATCTCGGCGCCAGACACACTTCACTTCCTTCCTCCTTCCTCACATACCATCACCTGACTGAGATGGTAATACAGACGCTATCTTGTTTATACCATGCATTTTCACGAGTCGTCTTGTTTCAGTGGCAGATTCAGTCCCTGCGTGAGACCACAGGGGGATTCATGTGAACGTGTGAAAAGTTCGATGTAAAACAAACATCATTAGTGAAGATAATTGGTTTCAATTTAAAAATGTGTCACTTTCACCTCCCCTCTGTATTTTCTCTCTGGTTGCTCTCGTCGCCTGAATTTCTCAACGACATAGTGCCATCTAGTGTGCAGTGAGGGCGGTTGCATGCCAGGGCAGCTTGTGCAGTCATATTATTTATTCATGGGCAATGCGCAATGAGGTGAGGGGTAGACTTCTTTTCCCAGAGGCGCATTTATTATTGTGTGGAAAAGGCTCAACCTTTCGTCCTCTTTTTAAACTCTCACCCTTTGAGTATTTCAGTTGTTTTAATGGATTTCTTTGAGTTAAGAGTCTCGAATGGGAGATTTACATAACTGCTAAGACTGTTCACTGCTTTAAATAGGGGCATTTCAACTTTCAGTCACTCTGTATATGGATATATGGCTGAGTAACGCTCAATGTGCCGATAATGAACAAGGATTTTATGTAGTGTAATAATCTTTAAGGGGATTGCAACAGTCATCTCAGCCCTTTAAAGGTGCAATATAAAGTTTTAGGGTAAACAGTTTAATCATCAACTATTTTTATGCCCAAACAAACAAAATAAACAAATTCTCTTTGTTTACATGACTGAATAAACACATTGACCTTAAAGGACAACACAGTTTCATGCTGTTTTTCTTTGTTTATACGTGGCTGACCCTGCCACCTTTCTTCCTCTGAGAGCAGCTTGTTTATTCAGTTATGGAAAAAATAAATATTTCTGAGTATGTATTATCAACTCAATAATATCATCTATATAAAAATTCGGAGTTTTAATTTCTTGTCCAAAAACTGAACAGTGCCCCTTTAAACAAGCTGGAAGAAGTGAAATATATTTGTATATTTGTATATATATGTATATATATATATATATATATATATATATATATATATATATATATATATATATATATATATATATATATATGTGTGTGTGTCAGGTGCTGGTTAAATTATTTTCATGGCAAAAACATGAAAAACATTACATTGTCATTCCCAGTTTATTTCACACTTTTTCCCGGCCTGGTTCTTGCCAGCTGATCCTGAGAAAAACTCTGAATCTCTCACTTGTTAAACTAAACTTAATGTGTGAGGTTTTAGTCAAACATTGCCAGTCAATCTCTCGCATTGAGTGCAGCCTTGACCCTCTGGGCAGTATCACAGCTGCTGAAGTGCTTTGGCATCAGTGTGACAGGATTAACACATCAAAAGCAGAGTCGGGGCCTACAGCGGCGTCACACAGTCAGTACAGCACCTTTCATGTTCTGCTCAGGTTCACTACAATTTCACGTAAGCCAACAGCAAGTCAGACGGAAAAAGATAATGGGGCCAACCTGCTGCTATCAGACTTTCCCTCAGCTTCAGTGAAATATGTCAAATTCTGTGTTTGATGAAAGATTGGAGTTCAACAGGCTGAAGTCAGAGAACGATATCTGACTGTGTCACATGGCCGGGATGCAAAGGAGCATTTAAGTCTGACATTCAAGCTGAAATTATTGCTGCAAGCCTGCATGGTCTTACTTTTCATGATGCAAACACTCGATAGTCAACATGGAGGGAAAAATTAAGCCCAAATCAGTTTTCCGGAGGTTAAATCCTGAGATTTATAATGTCTTTGATAAGATGTGGTAATATGTGAGGGTGGCGCAGTTTAATAATTAGTTTCCAACATCGAGATGCGTTCAATAACATTAGGACTCAGGACATCTCGACATCCCTTTTTTCATGTACTTCAAGGATTTTTCTCATTGTCTGTATTTACTTTCAGATGTTTTTACAAGAATATATAGAATTGTTTTGATTATTGTAAGGCCTCCAGGGCAACAGTATAAATGAAGGTACGGGTGTCAGTGTAAACACTTGTGTACTTACTTTTCACTCTCAGAAGAAGTAACGTCTTAGCAAAGTGAAGGTCTGAAACTCTTCTTGTCACTGCTTTGTACTTTGCACTCACAATCACTATTAATCAAAATGTTATAGAAACTGCAATATGGCTGTGTAATATCCAGTGTTTTTTACTTTTTTTTTTTTTACTTCATGTTTGACAAAACAGCATTACAACAAACTTCTGTGGTGCCGCAGGGATGCCCTGCCCGACAAATTCTCTAGATGAAAGGAAACATGTTCTGACAACTGTCACATCATCATCATCATCATCATAAGTTTCATCCAGTGAAAATTAAAAAATTGTGATGGAAAAATTCCTAACTTCCACAAGTCATGAATGACATCGCAATCATAGTGTCTGTCAAAAAAATTACAATAATGTGTATTTCTTTGGCCACATGATGCGCTGCTGCAATGTTGTATTTTACTTTCATGCACAGTGTTTTAAACTTTATTCTATTGTTATTGTTATTCAGTGGGTTTAATTCTCCATACTATGTTATGCATGTGTTGTATTTTCATTCATCATTGGATTTATTCTCCATTTTATTTCAAATTAATTGTGTTTTCTATACTTGTTTTTATGTTAATTCTGCCTTTTCTATGTGAAGCACTTGATGTTTTAAATTTCTGTCACTTTTAACAGTGCTTTTATTATTATTATTATTATTATTATTATTATTATTATTATTATTATTATTATGTTGCCACTTCTTGCAAGATGTAAAAGGTCCTGACTCGTGTACTTGACCATGTCCACTTTCTAAAAGCACATCCAGAGGCTAATAACTCCCCTTGACTGGCTATCCAATGATGAACCACAGGGCAGCAAGTAAAATAACTTTTTATTTTAATACATGGCCAAAATTAAAATAGACATGTATGACAGAGAAGAAGACAGATTTTATTAATCCACTGTGGGGAAATACACACACATGCGCAAACAGTACAACACATGCATTCATGTATAGAGGGCGGTGAGGGGACTGCGCTGTAATCAGCAGTTAGGGGTCCGTTGTTATGCCCAAGGGGATCTCAGCAGTGCCCAGCAGGTGAACTGGCACCTTTCCAGCTACCGGCCCACGCGCCGTGCTGTCTGGTCCGAGTTTGTCTTGAGCTGGCCACATTCCGGTCCCGAGCCAAGTGGAGTTACTGCCTCCCCCGTGCATGATTTATTATCCAAACTGACCTTGAATTTTAATAATTCAAATTTAAAATCTACTGTCAGAAAAAAAAATGTTACTCCACAACCTAAAGGACCAAAATGTAATTGCCAAGGAGCAGGACAGACTAGTCGAGCACAGATCTTAACAGGGCAAAAACACATCAATCAAAACTATAATCCAGTAAAACACACTTGAAAGAAGATCTTACATTAGCATGACCAATTATATAATTATAATTGATATATTAAATATTTGGCATGACAGGATTTTCTTTCACAATGAGAATTAAATACTAGAACTGTACTGAAATACAGCTTCTATGTCATTATTATTATTCTTATTATTAATAAGAATAATAATAATAATATCAAAGAAATTACAAATTGTTTATAATTGTGCACTAAAGTAATGTTACACCTTAGATGATATTCAATTCAGTATTTCCTGTTTATGAACTGTATAAATACAGTTTACATATCATTTCTGCTGTAACTCTGAGGCTGCTGCTGCTTTATTGGACCACTTGGAATATTTGATTTATTTATACTGTATTGTTGTCTCTCCCATTCCGACTCCTGTCTGTGATTAAGGTTGTGGACATAAAAGAGAAACTGAAGCTGTCGAAAAAATTTTGGTCAAACCTGCCCGAGGCGATGTGCGTGGAGGACAGAGTGACCGCTGGAAATGCCAGCGATGACGAGTGCTGGAATGGCCACACCAAGGGCAGGTAAGTGCACCCGCCCCCCCGGGGGGCTTTTTCAGGCTCACACAAAATGTTACTAAGAAGTCCAAAGTCTGTTTTCAAGTCTAATCAGTCTGATCCTAGAATTAGCACCAGAGTATTTGCTTTCACTGACATATTCTCGGCTATATAATAGATTGGCATACTTTTGACATGAATCAGAACGTGGTCTTGTAAACACTCAATAGCTGATAATTCTGGTCTGGACCCTCCATTTATACTATAGTATGATTTGCTTTTCATCCACTTTTTGTATTTTTCTCAGTGTTATTTTATGGATTTGTGTTTTCATCCTCCTTTAAAATGTGCAACCGGCACAGGGAGCCTTTGTTAATCTGATTTAACTTTTAAAGGAAAATATTTGCCGAGCTCACCAAATGCCCCCAGCCACGACTGAGGTCACAGTTAATTGATTGTGGCGCTTTTATTCATAACATCAACTGTACAATCAAAAGATGTTGAGCTATCATGTGTCTAAATTCTTTGACTAACCGTAAAAGCAAAATACTTTGGTGTCAAATGTGGAAGCTGAAGCCATTTTTTCTGTGATTGCGAAGAAAAGAATACCACCAGTGGAATGAGTCAGATGCTACCTCTTGTGACCCACGGAGGTTTCAGAGGTGTAAATTACCCAGACTGACCTGAGCTTAGGGGAAACAAATGCTGTTGTGTGAGACGGTTGGTGGAATGCCCTCACATGATGGCCTGCTGCTTATTTATCAGGCAGGAATGCAGGCAGCTGGCATGTTTTCCCTGGAGAAATAACTCAAAAGTATGTCAGAAAATTGCCGACATGATTGGGTCATATGTTGATTTACCAGCACTGTCATAACCTCGAAAAAGCTTCTCTCAAGTGCGTCCTTTCTCTGCCTCTCTCCGGAGTCCCGATAATGAGAATGATTTGCGCACCAGAGCCCCTCACAGTCTTGCGTCACAAGTATAATTTTTTATTGACTGGTGGGCACTTGTATTTTTAACAAACAACTTCCCAAAGATAACACTTCATTTTTTCTTGCTTTTTTTTGTAATGTAAAAGGTACTTTTCAGAAGTTCAAAAGGACGGCCTGACCAACCAGGTGAATAACCCCGAGGTGCTCGTGGACATCACCCGCCCAGACACCTTAATACGCCAGCAGATCATGGCCTTGAGGGTGATGACCAACAAGCTGAAAAATGCCTACAACGGCAATGATATCTACTTTCAAGACTCAAGTAAGCAATTTGACGCTTTTCCTGCTCACAAACATACGACTTAAGGCAGGGAATGTATTTTAATAAGTCCTGCCCTCCACGACCTGGTCGGTCAAGTTCATGCTCTAACTCGCCACTCATCTTAAATGTCTGTCTGCTCCACAATACTACCTGACCTTCAAACAGTGTCATCAGTAATGCCACGAGAGGCATTGATAGAAATATCCTACACAGCAGTGTGTAACAAAAAGCCATGCCAACAATTCTGGTCCGATGGAGACAGTTATAGCACACTTTGCTGGCAGAACATTGGATGTGCAGTCACTTCATTTAGATACACTGCTGAGATAAAGCAGAGCCATCACAGAAAATTTGGATGTGAAAAGATTCATTACAGGCAGCACATAAACACACTGCCACATAGGACAGCAGAAACAAGCTGTAAGCAAACCGCAGACATACTGTGTTATCACCTTGAAGTCGTTAAAGGGAGCTTGTTCGCAAACAAGTAGACCGCAGTGGGACCTTATTTCTGAAAAAATACATATGGCGGTTAACGGAGAGAGATGTTTGTTAATTTTACAGACAATTTTTCAGCTCAAGAAGGTGGCAGTGTGCCATCGTGAAATTAATGAAGTGTAAGACTGTTAAAATACATAATAAGGCTACGAACCTAATAGTCATGTGAGTGATGTTGTCCAATAACCAATAAACCAATAGTCTAATCGAGTAGAGCGGGTCCCAATAATTTAAATAATCAAAATATTAATGAGGTAGTAATAATAAACTCAGAAATATTTTATTTTTTCCATAACTGATTAAACAAGCTGTCCTCACAGGAAAATAAGGTCCCCGGAACAATGTTTGAAGCTAGAAAGGTGGCAGGGTCCATCACATACAAACAAAGTAAAACAGGATGACATTGTGTTGTCCTTCAGGGTCAGTTTGTTTATTCAGTTTATTCAGTCATAAATTAAATTTAAATGTATTCTCCAAAATTGTACCCGTTTAAAGATGAGTTTGACCAAAAGCATTTTTTCCTCCATATCCAGATAACACAATGATATCACCATCTTGAACTCTTTAGGCCACACAAATCATGTAGTGAAAATCAGATATTGGGAAAGCCGTAGTGAAGTGTGTGTGTCATATTCCACATTGCATTGCGCAACACCCTCCGTTGATAATGCATGCTTTATTACAACGGTTCCGCTCTAATCTGGTGGAAACCTGGGTTTGCTAGATAGCACTGAGCTCCCAAGAATCTTGACCAAACTTGTTCAAAGACCCAGAGATAATGTGGTAAAAAAAAAAAGTGTGTGGGGGGGGGGCTATATGTCCATCAGCTAGTCGCCAACTTTATCTGCCTACCACTTGGTGCTGGGCAGGTCCATCTGAGCACAGAGAGCAAACCAAAACAAAATCTGAGGCTGTAAAAACCGAAACAATGAGCTAAAGCACACTAAAGTGCTCCGCAGCGCCGACAAGAACTACCGGCAAATGTGATAATTCTCTGAGGGTTCATCACTATGAACAAAACCTTTCACAAACAGTACACATAATGATTTGTTGCTTTAATAATATATAATAATAGCAGCTGTACCTTTAATGAGACAAAGTTGTATACTGATCCCTGTAAGCAACAGTTCAGGGCTGTACAATTTGGCTTCATAGTTGAATAATGTTTCATTTTCGGTGCTCTGCTCAGTCTGGCTTGTGTTTTGTTTTGTTGCTGCAGGCGATGAAGGCAGCGGCGGCTCAGGCAGCGGCAGTGGCTGCACAGAGGTCTGCCCCACAGACATGGAGGAGGGTGCTGCCAGCGAAGCCCCGGTGGTGGAAGCCGACCGGAGTGGGCCTGTAGGTGACTCTGCCCTGCTCCATGCACCCTCTGTAGCTCTGCCAACCATGCTGGCCCTCTCAGTCCTGGCACTCCACCGACAATGGAGATAATGCTGGAGGAACTGGCTAAACATGGACAGCAGGGTTCTCCTTTTTTTTTTTTTTCTTTTTTTTCTTTTTTTGCAGTTTTTGTATTCAGGCAGATTGGAGCTACTGTCAAGCAGGCAGTATTCAGGCTGCCAGCCTCGGGGCGAGAGGAGTCTGCTCTGAAAAAGAGAGCAGTCATGCATCGTGATTTCCCACTTTCCCAAAGATCGTGCAGTGCCATCCTTTGACTTGATATTTTGCGGCGTCGCTTCACCACCTAACACTGACGCCGACCCAACAAACTCTGTTTCAGAGATTTCTTGCACATATGGCAGGTATTAATGTAGGTCTCCATGTGGAAAAAAATATAACACGCACTTTGATTGTTTTGATTTTTTTAATGCAAAAATTGTTTGTGTGTTGGAAAAAATGTTGAGAATGTGGTTATTTGACTCACCTAAAAGAGGCACAGTAAGATTAATATATGTTCTATTTTGAAACAAAAACAAAAGATAGAAAAAATTCAGGAACATGTGACTTCCGCTGAAAATTTTTAATTGAATCCTCGTTCCATTGTCATTAACTCATGTGCCAATTGTTGATTTTTGATGCGGAGCGATTGAATATTTATCAAAGTTGTCATAAATCCAAACTTATTTTGACAGCACCTGAATCATGTTGCTTAGTCTTGTGTTTCACGAGAAGTTCAGTCATGAAGTTTGCCATAGGTTCAATACATCATGAGTTGGTCCTTTATCTGCTCTGCTCTTAGCTATCATATATCATTCAGAAAACAACAGTCGCCTTGTGCTAAAAGTCACACTTTGTTAAAAGGGATAAGGTTGGCATTTTTTACGTAATCACTTGCCTTGCAACCGTTTTATTATCTGCAAAATATTCTCATATCGTGCTGGTTTCCTCAGGCTTGGCTTCAGGAGGGGACTTCCTGGACAGAATTCATAGAGAGCAATTATTGACAAACAAATATACTGCAATGCCATCATAGTGATGCTGGTTCTGTAGTGCTCTGGGCTGCTAAACAAACGCTAATCCTTGCTAATATATAGATATCGATCGATAATATATTTTGGTTTTGTTTTGTATCAGAAGGGTTCATGTTTTCATTAAGTGAGGTGTTAAACAGTCAGTTTCAGTTTAACCTTTTTATAGCATCAATGCAAAGGCAGACAGCCCAGAAATACGCAAATCACTAAATCTCAACCCAATCTCTAAAAGATGTCTGAATTGTGCTTAAAGGTGCAATATGTAAGAACTGGCCATATACCAAACAAATAGGGGGCAGCAGATTACCTGAGCAGCTGCCAACTGCTGCTAACTGTAGCTGCCGCTAGCCAGTGAGCTCAATTATCTCTATTATCTATAACTGTGCAGCTAGCGGTCGTATTAGCTGGGGGGAGTGTGGGTGTTGTTTCCTAACGGACTACCGGCCTACAAACCGGCGCAAGTTGGTTAGCATGCTAACTTCAACTAGTTATCGCTGCAACAAAATACAGAGACATCTTTGACACAACGATTTTTTTTATTTTAGTTATTTTTTGCATGGAAAAATGATCTTAAATATTGCACCTTTAACGTCTTATAAAGGAAGATCATGACTTTGCTTATGCACATTACAGTATGAAGGGCACACCCCATTCGATACAGAATCACCATCACAGAAGGAAGTCTTGTGCATTGATAAACTTTATTTAATTTTCAGTAATTGGGGCCTATAAAGTTTTCTTCTGCATTCTCTGAATATTATTCCAGAAATATTTCTACAAATATTAAACACTTTTAGAAGTTCCAGGAATTCTGTCTTTGCATAAATCCACTTTTGCATAAGTGTTTGAATAACCAAAGGTTATCCTTTAATTGCTTTCATGGTTTGGATTAAAAAGTCGTTAAAATTTGCATTGTACTGCTTGAAAAGCTACCAAACAGAAATACTGACAGTTCAAAAGTCAAGTTGCTATTTCTGAATGTTTTATTACGGCGGTCGTGTTATGGAGGTGAAGGATTTATTAAGAGAGGAAGTAGCAAACAGCACATGGTGGTTACTGGAAATGCAAAGAAAAGGGCCCCTAAATTTATCTGTAAAGCTCGAATGGTTATGTCTGCAGCACAGACAGGCTTGAAGCCGACCACAGTCACCTGTGAAATGAGAATCTGTGGAGACCGGACAGGGCTGAATGCTTCGGTGAGGCTCCTCAGTAGAGCGTACTTACAGAGAATGTGAGAGGCCTGGCACTGCTGAGGGGGGCGGACAAAACCAGCCTGTATGTACGTCCACTGTTCTCTGAGAGCCCGTCAGCTCCATAACCACCAGGCCAGTTAAGCTTACATAGCCAAGGAATTAACCAGTGTTATGCCCTTAGCAGTATATCGGTGAATATGTGTTCGGCTTTTTTCATTATTGCATTTATGTCCGCATTTGCATCCACACTGCAAGAAGAAAAATGTACACAAAATATGCTGTTTAAAGGGATTCTTTATTATGAATAGTGATCTGACAGAATGCCCTTTTTATGTTTTGTATCATTGAACTTTTAATGGTAATATTTTTGCAATAAAATGTCGAAAAACGGATGTCTGGTCGGACAAATTATCTGAAAAATAGAATTAGCCGGAAAATACTCAACATTTTTTTACGATCAATGCATCGCTGTATGAAGTCGAGTGCTAATGAGGTGACGTTTGTTCAGAGTTTGAATTTTCAGACCGAGAGGGGTGAAGAACTAGCTGAGAGAATATGCCTTATTGTTTTTCAGTGCAATTAAGACAATTGACGATTTGTGTTTTGTTACTGTTCTTGAGAATAAATATTTATTAAAAAGATTCCAATAGATTTCTATTTGTGCCGACTCTCACAAAGGGAAATGTTAAAGGTACAAGATCATGAAAGGAAGTGAGGAATTGCCACTGTAAGCTCACCGTGAGCAGTTAAAGTTCAATTCATATTAACATTCATTTACATTCATTAGGAATGGTCTCACTTCATACTCATATATTGAGTTAAATATTCTTTCTTTTTCAGTGTACACTACATGATTCACATCATTGTTATACAAAATTAGTATCTAGGAGGTAAAAGGATTAACATTTTCCTCTTGCTTCACCAACAGTACAGAAACCTGGCTGCTCCATTTTTCTTCGGTGTGTAGTGTTTCAGAACAACAGGTGAAATCTATGCTTCGTCTGTGTACTTTCTATTTGTGAAGTCTGCTTTTATAAGAGGTTCAAAGCCTCTGTTTCTGCGCTGGCGCAGGTACAGCACAAAGATAAGGAGAAGCACCAGGAGACCGATGAAGACTCCCCCCAGAGTGGAGCCCATCACAAACACAGTCGGTCCTCCTGCGTCTGGAAAGATGAAGGACAGGTGGAGATATTCATAGATACCTTTCTGGCAGCAGTAGAATTACATGTAAATTGCAGTCATTAAAATGAGATTCTTAAAAACTTTTGGTCCAGTAAGACAAAGTGGGATTAGATTGGTTTGATGAGCTGGAGAATCAACATCAAAGACTCAACTTAGCTGTGCAAAAACTTCTATTATCAGAACTAACTTTCTTACTGAGGTTTGTATCAATAACTCCTGACATAGGGCAATATTTCATAACACTAATAATTGTCCTTACATTTTATTGACTTTTTTTTTTTTTGATAGACTTTATTATTTTCAGTTACAAGTTGCCACACATGGAAATTCTGGTCCCTGTGTGACAATCAGCTAATCACATATGAACATAAGTAATTCACATGTGAACATTTTTTATAACTTCATATATCAGTAAATTTTCATGTGAAGAAGATAATCAGTTGTGAACTGGCCAAATATCAACTGGTATTATTTAATTTTCACATGTCGAGATTTTAGTTTACAACTGAAAAGGAGTCGTGAAAACGTGAAATTCAAATGAGCTGTGTTTCATTTCCACATTTTGCGTCATTGTATTTTTCACACTAAAATTATAGTTTACAGGAAAAATTGTATTCATTTTTATATGGGTTACAGAGTTCATAAGTATAATGTTAATATATTAATAATAATAATAATAATAATAATAATAATAATAATAATAATAATATTAAATTCACATTTGGGATTATCTTTATTATCACCTTTACAATTTAAATTCACACCTGATAATGAGTGAAAATGTGGAATTCATATGTCAAGAACCAAAGTCCATGTGATTTCAAGTGATGTTTAGATTCCTCATGTGAAAACAAGCCAATCACCACTGAAAAGGTTTACTTAGCATGTGAGAACATCTTTCTTAGAATTAGAGTTAGAATTTAGAATTTAGTTAGACTTTTAGTTAAAGGAAATTTGAATAAAGAAAAAAGAAATGATTTAATACAGAAATCAAAGTTAGAATATTTGTTCACAAACTGTGAAATTGTGTTTTTTTATTTCACAACTTTTTTCATTTGCTATTTTTGTAAGAATCAGCAGTGCTAACAGTTTTCCTAAACTTTTTTTCTCCCCTGAAAATGTCCAGTTCACACGTGACATTAATAGTCTTTTTATAGATAATAGAATAGAATTTTAAAAGCTCAACATGATTTTCTTTTCTCAGAATTTTGGTTCATGTGTCAAAACATTTCACATGAGAAGAAGCAAAAGTGTTGCACTATTCCTTTGAACTCATCTTTTAAAAACGCTGTTTAAACACTCACCTTCCAGGTCGACAGCGTAGGAGTACCCCAGCTGCTCAGAGGTAACGTATATCTCCTCATTGGTGATCGGAGGGAAGAAGGGAACCATGTTGTAGTCCCTGTTGTGTCCGATGGGGGCCATCTCGTCTGGGAAGGTGGCGTTAGACGGAACAAACCTTCTCATCCACTCGTCGAAAATGGCATCAGTGAAAGCGTGGAGCACCTGTGACAAAACCAACAAGAAACACCACGGTGATTTCGATGACGACGACTCCACAGCCGCGACGTTTCAGAAATGAAAATGAAATCAGGCTCTGACCACAAAGATGGGATCGTTGGCCGCGGCGTGCGACAAGGAGCTGGTTCCGTTGAGCATGGAGTGGACGAGGTTGTGAAGGTTGTTGACAGATTCGTCCAGTTCTCCATCTGGTTTGTCGTAGCCCTCGAGGGCATTTCTGTAACGAAGCACAACGTCTGTTAAACTGTGGATCTGCAGAGAATCTTAAACCTACAGTTAAACTGCTGTCAAAGTGAAACAGCAGGTATACATTTAAAATGATTTCCATGCTAAAAAACAGTCGTACCTGAAACTAAAGGAGGAGTTGGTGAAGTACGGAGGGCTGTCGAAGTCTCTGATACCAAGGCAGCTCCTGACGTCGGTCATGGTGGGCAGGGACGTGTTACCTCGCTCCATGATCCCTCTCTGAATGGAGCCCTCACTGGTGCCATTGCAAAGAGTCACCAGGCGATTGTATTCGTCCAAACTGTAGGCGAAAGCGATTGCATTAATGAGTGTTTCACTGATCTCAATCAAAACACTTTTATTTGCCACACAGTGTTTGTTCTGTCATAATTACTGTGTCTTTTTCCCTTCCCATCAGTCTGTTTGCTGACCTGTTACACACCACCCCCCATCTAGAGAATCTGGACTGGTTGCTGATGAGGGAAGGGTTGTCTGGGTTTCGGCCTCCCAGCATGGAGTCGGTGCACACGTCACACTCACTCTGCCCCGTGGCAAAGTTCCAGTAAGGGATTGCAAAGTTCTCGTTGCCGGTCATTCTCTGCAGGACAGGCAAACGATGTTGTTACTGGGTTTACATCGATATAAAAAATGTTGGTCATCAACATGCTTGTAATGGCTAAAATACAAGTCCTGACATGACTTTCTCAGGTTAGATTTGGTTTAGGATACGTTTTCCTTTCTCTCTCTTTCTCTCTATTTTTCGATCATGTTGGACCAGTTCCCTGCATCTTAATCCAAAATTATGTATATGTCCTCAGTTTCCTGGAAGGACCGCTTTTGACATTAAAAACTCTTACATTTGATGCAAAATGTCTTTTAGGGAGATATATCCTTGGGGTAGAAAGATTCACCTCAATAATTCAATGCAAGAGTTGTATGTGTTTGTGCTTTTAAGAATGTATTCACCATATTGATTTATAAAAATGAATGGATTAGTTGTTCAGGAAAAATAGCTTTTATGTAGCTGTTGTCTGGAATCAACCTAAAAAAATAAAAGCCACAAATGTACAAGTAATTCATATTTACCAAAATTCCAAATCATGATTTTATTTCCCTTCCATAAGCAAACATTATATATATATATATATATATATATATATATATATATATATATATATATATATATATATATATATATATATATATATATGGTAATAACACAATGACAAGCTGATCACGTATGAGAAAAAATACATTTTCAAAGTGACAATAACCTGATTATATTACCAACCATTATTATGTTCATCAAAAATAAACCCACGGAGTGTAGCTGATCCCATCCAGCCGTGCCAACATGAAATAGTCTGACAACATGTTTTCAGGAGATTACACATACCTGTAGCTCTCGTTCCAAGCTGAGGAGGTGATACCTGTGCCAGGTGATGAAAGCTGGTCCTTTGTGTGAGAAATCAATGGCTTTGAATGGACGACCTGGACCTGCGGGGAAACAAAAGACACATGCCATCAGTGCACAGCACACACTGAGAGATATATCTATACTTTATCATGAAAAAGTGATTGTTAAAGTCACAGTCGAATGTCAAAAAAAGTCAACCAAAGTCAAGACACAACCTTGGGCTTCAGGTAATCAACAAACCATTAGATTAATGTGACAGTGCTCATTTACCCAAAAGAGTGTCGCGGACAGAATAATAGTGTTGCCAGACGAAGAAATCATAGATGGAGATGTTGGTGACCTGGGGCTCAGTCCCGTTTGGTCCCAGCAGTCCCAGCCAGTGCTGGGTGGCAATGACGTAGTCTGGGTGGGTGGTGGTCTTAGCCAGCTCCAGGGCGTTGAGGAACTCCTGGAGCTCCTCGGGGGTCAGGGAGTGGATGTTCTTCCGCACCACGGGAGCTTTCCTCTGGTCACAGTTTGGTCCGGTCCAACCGAATTTACACTGACCACAGTCATGCCCTGCAAAGTTACCTTCAACGCAAAGAGCAAACTAAATGTATCAAATCATTTTGGTGCTGATGTGATCTTTCAGGTCCATCGTCAGCCGTCGTCCGACCATCATCTGAATAAAACTGTACACGACTCACCAGTACATCTGCACGTCTGATTGAAGAACTTGGTGGGCCACCTCTCTCTGTCGTCAACATTTCTCAGCCTGTACGGTCCTCCCCAGGGTTTGCTGTCGACTCGCACAGCCGAGCAGTTCCCTCTCCCCGACAGAGAGCCGCACACGTTGGCAGGATCAGAGCCGAGAGCTGGGCAACACTGCTTGGACAGGATCCCCTCCACCGTGCAGCACACTCGAGGAAACTGAGCCTCCGCAGCCTCTGGCCAGAGGAGTAAACAAAAAAGGCCGAGACCCAGCGCGTTCATCATATTTCACCAGTTTGTTTCCTCCAGTCAGTGGCGACTAATCAGTTTCTACATCAACTCTGAGCAGTGAAACGGTCAATTAGTTCCTCCAGAGGAGTGTGGAATCGCAGTCTGCTACGGTCCCCGGTTGTGTATCTTCGAATTAGATTCAGTGATAGTTCTGATATGTGTGGAAACAACAAGTTAAAGCCGGATCATGTTGTGTTCCAGTCGGTTACATGCACGTTAAGGAAGAGTCTAATTTCTGCTCTTGCTTTTGTAGAGCGGAGGAGGATTAAGCCACTGGTCTTGTGATGATCACCTGACAGCAGAGCTGTGAGCTTTGCTAAGAACTGGAAGAATACCAAGGAATTGCCTGTGGGGACTATTAAAATGTTGTATGGCCATTTTGTGCCAAAAGTCTGTGTGTCTGATTTGTTACTTAGAGTTAATCAGTAAAAAAAGATAACAAAGCAGGCAATACATCAGATTTGCCTCAGACAGAGCAGCCAACTGTACACACATTTGGTCAAACACAAAACGAATTGTGTTCTGCACCAACACCATTAGCTCTGATAACACGTTTAAAATAGAAACATTATCTCAAAACAAATTAATTGATTTGTTGAGTCATTCAGAGATATCATAATAAAAGGAATGAGGTTAAACAAAAGTCAGCTCTCGAGCCGAGGCCAGCCGGGATCTGTTGTGTAAATCTTAATGAGGGTCTAATCACTTTAATCCAGCCAGAAGATATAGTTTTCGCAGGCTTTTTACAGCTTGTTATTGTAGCGTGTCTACCCGCATACTTGCCGTTTGTTCCATTCATCAAACTTTTCACCCTCTGACACCCTCCGCTGTGCACATGATTAGAAAAAAGAGCAGCTGTAGGAAGTGTAGGATCGCCAGAGCTGGCCCTAGGCATAGGCTGTATAGGTAAATACTGAGGGGCCTGTCATCCACAAAGGGCGCCGCAAACGTAGTAGCAGAATCACAAGGTCCAAAGGACTGAAATCAGCTCCTACCGGCATTTAACTATTAATTTAATTTGATTTATCACTTGTTTATTTCTTCAGTTTTTACTTGGTGTGATATTTTTAACTTAAAAGAAATAAGATCTTGAATACATACATGCAGTTTCTGTGTGAGTGTTTGAAAATGCTTTGTCAAATTGACTGCTATGCAAGGGGCCGCCAGCTAAATCTTGCCTTGGGCACCACGTTGGCTGGGGCCAGCACTGACCCTGGGTCTCAGCTGACAGCCTCCACTGTGCATGTGAGAGCAGCTGTCGGAACTGTGGGATCACCATCGTCTTTCACAGACTCTCCACACTGGTATGGTCAAAAATAATAAACTGTGATTTTCAGGGACTCCCTTCTTTACTAGAGCATTTCCATTAGATGCTGCGAAATGGTGACTTGTATTTATATATGAGCACTTTTCTGGTCTACCAACCACGACAAGGCCACATTCAGGCCTACACACACACACTGATGGCAGAGGCTGGTATTACAGCAGCTGAGTGCTAACACAGTGAGGTCCATCTAAAACGCTTTAGTTAAAAGGAAATAAGTCCCTATTAGATGCCTATTATCATTAATAAGACTATACATTAATAGGGTTAGAATTAGAATTTCTAATTATCAATTAGAAATTACAAGAAACTCATATGGATTCTATTAATCCAAATCTCAATTAATTCAAATTAATTAAAGCAACACGCTTCAAAGTCATGTTGATGATACAGTGTCTTGTGACAGGGTGAATAGTGTCGCGGCTCCTGTCACTTGTGTCTGCACTATGTAACTTCACAACTTGTTTTTAACACATAACATTATGACGTGTTCTTTTCAGTTGAAACCTACTGATATTACGTCCGACTAATTGTGACAGATCTGGGATTTGTGTTTACTACCGTGGTGTTGCACATTTTATGATCGCTCACAGGTTACCTATAATCTAACAATTAGGGTGTTTATCATGCTATTATCAACACTTACATAGTCTTACTAATATTTTATAAGTGTCTTATAATGACTACTTTGCGTTTTAACAAAGGCTTAACACAAGGGCCTTGATTTAAGCGTTACCGGGCCGACCTGCCCATCTGAAGCGATACAGCACTATCCTAAGTGCGAGGTATTTCTATGCTCTGACACTGGAAGTGATTTTGGGTTCAGTATCTTGCCCAGGGACACTCAGCCAGAGCTGGGGATCATCCAACCACTGACCCTCTTCCAGTTAACGGTCTCACTACCCCTTGGGGGCCGACCCCTAGATTGGGATCCACTGAAGGACTAAATCACTTAATTCTGATAAACAATCTAACACTTATATGTAATAATGTAAATTCACTGCAGAGTCTGTTATTTGACTGTTGACGGTATATTTTGCATGTTATACTTACTGTACTTTTGCTACTGCACTGGACTTTTACTCAAGCAAACTTTTTCAGTACTTCTTTGATCATTGGGTGCACTATTCATTTGTGACAGTCACAGAACTGCACGATAAATAACCATATTAATCAAGTCTGAAAAAACCTAGCTTTAGCGTTATGCTGTAATAGAATTACAACAGTATTACAGTGCATGATAAGTTGGGCCAGAGATAACTAGCAGTAATTCAAAGGTTATGCAATTTGAAGTGTAAAATTCATAGGAAACAGACTAAAACTGCTGAGAACAATGAGCTCAAAGTTTGCTTTTCTGAGAAAGAGTCTGAATCCACAAAACCCCCTTTAGGCAGAATATACATCTCCTGTTAATGGCTGATCGAGGACTAACTGTGTCAAGGACCTCTTTGAACAATGGAGTGGATAATGCAAGGGATGCATGACTGGACTGCATGATACTCCTTCAACAATTAAACACTAAAACAAATACTGTCTATTGTCTGTTTTGTGTCATTTGTGTTTCCTTTTAAAACCTAACCGACCACTGCCCACACATTCTCACTCCCTTGAGTCAATTAGGAAGAACTTATCACATGGGCATGTTTTTATTTCTCGCTGTCCGATTGAAATAAGTATGATTCCGACAGAGTTTTTCCTTTAAGCTGCCTTTGTTCAGAAGCTGGAGTGCCACACTCGTCAGAGAACCTCCTGATGCTTGAATGTGTCTCACTCCTGATACATTCCAGCGGCCTGGCATGTGACCGCTGAAAGTTAAAGCACATGTGTTATTTAGAGTTATGGAGAGTCTTTATCCTACTACACCAAAGGCAAAGTCTCACTGTTGTTAGGAAGGCTGTGACTTGAGCTTGAATTAACTTCTTGTTATCACAATTTCGAGTCAATTTTAAAGGTTCTCTTTCCATCTCTTTCTACTGTTTAAAACCACTGTGTTTTTCCATAGAGACAGTTTTCCTTATCAATCAGATTACAGTAAGAAACTGTGGTAAAATTTTGTCGCGCCAATATTAATTCAATTTCAAAAATTGAGCATATGATTTTAATGTCGATACAAAGTTGGGCTCTGTTCTCAGGATCCAGCAAAAGCAATATGAAATATATCACAAATCTTTTTGCGCTATGTCAAGAAATTTCATATTAATACATAATTAGATTTATTTTTTATTGCCATTATATCACTGAAGAAGAGACAGAATCCTAGATCCCAGGGTTCAGATTTTAAAGCCTAATATGTCTACCTTAAAAGAACAGCATGTGATTTATGTCACTAGGGGTCTCTCAATCCAAACAAAACTAAGTCCTAGGTGGTTTGGGGTTCACGGGAGATGTTGTCCTTAGTCTTAAACAACCACCACTGCCACTGAAAATTTACATATGCTACACAGGCAGAAATCTTAACAGATAAGGTAATCCTTACAGTTTAATTTACGTTATGTTTAGCCATGTTTGTGTGTTACCTAGGCCAAGTGCAAAGTTGGCAAAGGAAAATCAAGAAATAAGTTTAAAAAAAACAATCGTGAGGTGAGGTATGTGGATAACATTGACATTGGCAGCAATAAAAGCAGAGTTAACAACAGTACAGCAGAGCAAGAAGAGGCAAACACAAGCAAGCACAGTCATGACACATTAGTTACAGAACAACCTGCAGGAAGTTATGGCAACAGGAAACCCAGTGAAACACATCATTAACTTAAGCAAACTACAGATTTATTTGAGTTTGAACATTGTTGAACATTTAATGTAATGTAAGTGCACAACTCGATGAAATACATCTCAACGGTCTGTTTGTTTTTGGACATTTACATTGTGTATTATATCTTTTAAGTGTCAGAGAAACACAAGAGTCTTTCGGGCGTATGGACGTAAATACGGCCTCATGAGAAAACTCATGTGTGACCACCGAGTCGTTTACACAACAGGTCCTGTGAGGTTCAGTGCACTCAACAGGATTAGTGAGCAGAATTCCTGGAGGGAGTCAAATGGAATGTCTCTATAGAAATTATTTCACTTTAATTTCAGCAAACAAGCCTGTGTGCCAGCTCGTAAGTGAGAGGAGAATGAAAGATCCGACCCAGGATCAGTCCGTGTGTTTCTGCTGAACTTACCAATGGCTTGTTATAGCTTGTTATGTGAAGGAACATTTGATGTTACGCATGCAAAAAGAAAATGAATACAGAATTAATTTCAAGGCAATGTACACATTTAAATGAAAGATGAGATCAAATCAAATGTTATCAAAAGATAAAAACAAAGACACTTAAAGGTTTAACAACCTAATATTGAAGTGAAAAAAAGGTAAATGTGCAGAGACACAAAGGAAGCACTTTAAATGCAGCATAAACACACTTTGAGTACGAGCTGCACTTTGAGCTTCTGAAGGCCAGGAGATTTATTCAATGAATAAGAGCATTTTTGTTAATACTTAACAAAGAATTGAATTATTAGACATTTTATTGAAGCAGAACTGTATGTAGACTTACCTTTCCAATAGTTACAAACACTGGGTAGGGAGCATTTAAGAATATGAAAAATACATGATCTGTAAATGTTCTTTTTAATCACTTTTTTTTCCCTCAATGGTGTTGTTTCATTTTCAATAAATTCTTCATATGTTTGCCATTTTTCCACAATTTATTCAAAATGGTAAGCGTTCCAATAAAAGAGCGTGTAAATATCAATGCAGTGTTAAGTTCTCTGATCTAAATAGTCTTTTCTTTTTCCAAATGGTGTCATTGTTCACTGGCTACTGGAAATGGAAATCTACCCAGAAACTGACTTCTTCAGCATGTGTAAATAAAAAAGAAACCATTATTGCCACTGAAACACAGGATGGTGCCAGAGAGCTACGGAGAAACAAGCTACTACATGCAGTATAATGGCATGCAACACGCGACCATGTGAGTGAAACATATTTCTATTATAAGTGTAATGGGTCGACCAAAAATCTTCAGTTTTATACCGTCTGCTTACCATCTGTCAGTTTATTTCCAAGCATAGTTTGAAGGGACAACATAGAGAGATATTTAGACAAAATAAAGGTAAGGAGCAGGAACAGATTATTATTATTATTTTTTTAATTGCATGTCATTTAGTAGACTCAGATTCACTGTCTTCCTTTTCAGGTTCAATCTGAGGATGTGCGCAATAATGGTCCATAATGCATCTTCAGAGCCGGACAAATGATTCTGTTAATGGTCTTCCAAAGAGAATCCCAGATGGAGGTGATGATTCATTTGTACTTTATTATCTACTTGTTACCATGTGGATGGAGCAATGCATCCATTTTCTTGACAGCTTTGTGTATATACTGCACTTAACCCACTCTGGGTATGTTTTGTAGGAATATGTGTTGGCTAAATAATAGGAGGCCTATTGAAATTTTAAATTGAGGCCACTTCAGGTACATTAAGAGAGAAAGGAGCTCAGTCTTGCAGAAACTGGTGAAAAGCGAACCGATTTAAATGTTTGCGCTTGTTTTTTACGTGGCATTATTTCATTAATGATGTGTAATCTGAGGAGGCACTCGACAGCCCCTGCTGGGCTTTGAGGTTTCTTTCTCCATATTCAGATGAGTTTATTTTTAAATGAGCACAGACCAAAATCTAAAGCATGTTTACTCCTCTGAAAGAGCACATTAATAACGTTTCAAAAAATAAAGGAGCGTGGACAACTGGTCAGGGAAATGTTTTTGTGCCTCAGTCATGTCTTGCATTAGATCTCAAATACACAAAATAAATTATAATAAAACAAACACATAAGATGATACAGAAAATAACCAATTCATTTTCAGAATAAAAGCACCTTCAAGTTCATAATAAATTGAAAAACAGCACAGGTCTCATATTACTTTCATGACAGCTATCTCACAAACCAATTAATTACTAAAATACATCTAACATTTTTTTTTTGTAATTATTCCAATACTGAGACAAAACTCTCTGAATACATGATCACATTTTTAAAACATACGGACGTCCAAAATGTCCAAATCCCCCCCACAACTGAAATTAGGGACGCACGATATTCAATTGTTGCTGATATCCAATTTGCCGATACATATATAATCACATATTATTATTATCTCATGTCTAAAATTTATGTATGTTAGTATTAAAATGTACGCATTCAATGGGCAAAATAAGAAAACTGTCAATGGTTTGCGTTGTGTGCGCATAATGAAAGCATCATCTTATCGGCCTGTCACATTGTGATACCAGTGACATATATACCCAGGGTTGGAAGGATTAGAAAGAAGATTGGAAATTAGAAAACCTCTAACACACATTTACATTACATCACACTTACTCTGTGTATCACTTACTAGTTGTGGCATTGTGAGAGAGTGACAACAAAGGTGAGTCTTTATAAAAAAAATAAAGGTGCTAAGTAAACCATAGTTGTCCTAGCTGTCCTCAATATTCACTGTTATATTCTAGTGCGAGAGAAAGACTGAGATGAGTGGTGGAGATGCAGTATCTGTAGACAATAGCAGGGGGGCAGTGTTGCTGTTTCTGCTGGCCCTGGATCACTGGAAATGACTGGCCCTAACAGTATGCATTTCCTTCAGGATGCTCCAAGAAATATGCCATGAAATAGTCTAGGATTGGACATCTTTGTACTTTAACTGTCACCATTTCAAATCTCAACCATGCCGAGCGGTGACTGACAGCGTATACACTGGGCTGGGTGGTATGCAGCCGTATGAAATGACTAGCCTGTATGGAGTTTTAATCCTCTTTAAGACTCCTATCCATCTCCAAATTAATATCTAGGGGCCACGTATCTGTCTGCACCAGTTTGTACTCCGCGTAACCCACTAACAAACTGATCAAATTATTCACTGGAAAATAAGATTAATAGTTATGCTGCGAAACATGCTCCAGGTCAATTATTTGGGAGATGGCGACGATATACTCATTACACCATAATGCCGATTCAAGGACGAGCAGCATGAAGGAGTGTGTTGTAGATTAATTGCCGCTAAAGGTCAACATGCGTTCAAATTGATGAAGATGCTATCCATTTTTCATCGGTTTCAAGTGCACTGTATATGGGAAACCTATAACGCTCATTACATGCATTTAAATGAGTCTGTCCTAATTACTAATCAGTCTCTTGTACCATTAGAGATGGAAATTAGAAATACAAAACAGACCCCTGGGCATCATTCACTCAGAATATATTAGAGTTTTTACACTGGCATTTTGAAAAAACCCTAGAAAACTTGATCAAATATTAAAAACATTTCAGGAGTCTCACTTTTTATGACTTAATTCAAAATCTCAGGCACACCGAACAACTCCTTTTAGTGAATATAACAGAGTAGTGTGATATATTTTTTTTTCAACCGGCTCCCTAAAAAACAAAACTATACTGTTTATTTTGCTATACCCCAATCAGAATATTGGCTAGACCCTTCAGTGATTCTTTCTTCAGTGATTCCCGCCCACCTCTCTGGCAGCTTACCGATTTACATTTGAGCATAATGCAAGCATTAGAGGAGGCACAAGGCAGCCCTGATAAGTTACAAAGTGCTCCAGGGGTAAACCTCGTAAGAGAGGGTTTGGAGTTATTTACAGCGTTCAAATCCTTCAAAAATTCATGTCTGGAGGATGAGATTGGTTTTGCAGTTGATGCTTTGCACACAAAGCAAACACAATGCACACGGAGGGTGTTTAGCTGTAAATGACCAGATGACATTAATTCTAATTGACTGATCTCATCCCATGCTTAGGACCAGCGTGCGTGATACTGCTCAGGACACAAGGGTCCTGTCAAGGCACAATGTCACACACAAAGCCACAAAACAGAAACACTAAGATTGGCTTAAGCAACAAGGAACACAGGGGAACCAAAAATGATTTTTAAATGCAATTTAATTTTCAATGAAGCAATACTTAAGTTGTATGGCATTTTCTATTCAGCGATATGTTTTGATTGTGCAATTCTCATAATAAGAGTGCTCAGAAATTGCAAAGCCATTACAAAGGAGGTTAAAGGCAATGGAATTCCTCCTTATCAGAAATGCTCTCTGTACAGTTGTTCCATTTGAAATGCATTTAATTGCAAATAGAAAAGAAGAGAGAGAAAGCCAACAATGCGAGGGTCTGAAGCATTTTTCTCGTCTGCTTTGAGTGAGCGTATTCAAATCTAAGCGGGCAGACAATGAGGGAAAGGAATCGTGCTCTGAATAGCCTCTCTCTCTCTCTCTCTCTCTCTCTCTCTCTCTCTCTCTCTCTCTCTCTCTCTCTCTCTCTCTCTCTCTCTCTCTCTCTCTCTCTCTTTCTCTCTCTCTCTCTCCCCTTTTCACTCCCAGGCCAATTCACAGCCTTCCTCTTCTGTGCTGCGAAGGGGCGGGCTCTCCACTCGCAGCTCAAACTTCCTCGCCACTGTAGAACAACACGTGCTATCCACCTGATAGCACGGCGGCAGCACACATGAAGCCACCATTCATCATGTCATCTGTGAGGGACCCAGCTGTGTGGGAGTCTGGCCTCCTCTATGACAGTCTTCATGACTTGGAGTCCACGTTGGGCTTTCACAGAGCTGTTCACCCACTTGTTTGACAAGGATGCCGCTCCTTCGGCAGCATCGGGGCTTTGCCAGGCCCTTCCTCTAAAAGCCACGGCCAAGCCCTGACCCGGGGATCCCCTCTCCCCACTCGCTCCACCGAGGGGAGGAGTATCAGGGGATCATGGGGCACAAAGTGCTTGAAGACTGTGCCTTTGTTGGGGCAAGCCGGGAGAGAACACCCCCAGCAGATATGCTGACAGTCTCATGGGAGCAGGAGGAGAAGTTGAGGCAAGAAAGTGCACCCTTCAAACTTTTCAGTGCAGTGCTAGGAATTCTATTTTTTCTCAACAAAGATTTATACATATTTATACAAGCCCAAATACTGATAGGAAGGTGCTTGGAAAAAAAATCTTGGAATTGCAGAGGTAAACTATATGTAAATGCCATAAAGTAATAGACTTGTAGTGCAAATCACACCATTTTATCTTTAATTTTGCTTTCGTACCCTCCCCACTCCCCCCCCAACCTCTTTCCTCTGGCTTAAAGGTGCATCAGAGATATGCATTTAAGCATATTCAGAACACGGGGCGTGAAATTAAATGTGTGGCAGAGTGAGAAAAATATACAGACGCTGGAGATGCCTTAAAAATAGTCATTTATGCAGATGGAGAGGAGTGAAATCATTTGCAATGGGATGACCCTCTCTCCAAGCATTTCTCCCCTCACTGTTCTTCCCTAATCTTGCACTGTATCTTCATTTTTCATTGAACTCGCCAGTTTGCTGCTAAGCAGCCTTGTAGATAAGGCAAAGTGCTAAAAGGAGACGACAGAAGGAGCTCAGTGGGCCCGTTTCTATTGCACTTTCACCCAAGGCAATGGGCAGAATTTAACGGATTCCTTCCAACATATGTTTTTGCCAGATAAGTAAACAGTGTGTGTCGGAAATGAAAAAAAAGCATTTGCAATTTAATGACATTACAGCTCCCAGCTTAGCCCGCCGTGCTGCGAGGCGAGGAGCAGAGAAAGGGGAGAGCGGAAGAATGGAACCGGGTGTCATCAATGTTTTTTTTTTCTTTCTCCCTTGCAAGAAGCAGCACTGAATTCTTCTTATTCTTTTCAAACCCCTTCCCTTCTCCATCCCTTCCTGCTATTTTGTTCTCTTGCCCATAGTTTCCTCGCCTTTGTTGGAATGAAATTATCTATTATTTTATTCAGAAAAAAACTTGCCATCCCCTGCCATTCTACCCTCTCCAGCATCTGATTCTCTCAGATTTTTTTTTTTCCGAGCTAAAAACGCATCTCGCCCTGGCCACGGGTGCTCTCTCTCCCTTCTCTCCCCCACCCCACCCCCGCTCACCCTCCTTTGTCTGGCTTCATCAAAGTGCAATAGATGCTTGGCACAATAAAGAAGAGCAAGCCTCCATGTTGTCATAACGCTCAGACCTGATGTGAGGACCAGCAGTAGGTGATGAGTTGGAGAGAGATTCACAGTCTATATTTCAGCGGCGGTAAACGATCCATCCATCCTATGTGAAACCCAGTGATTTCCCTCGTTTTCTCCCTGCCGGCTGTCAGGCAGCTGCCTTATTATAGAAGGCTAATTGTGCAGGAAAGCAGATTATGAGAGTGGTAGGATGTACTCCTTGACCATGTGCTAATGTGATGACAAGTTTGGGGACCCTCTAAGCAAAAGGCGTCGCACGCCAGGGCACTTTTGGCACTGGCTATAATCTGCCTTTGGTATTAACTCAGCAAACCGGCTTGTTTGAGTATGGATCAATCGCTCGCTCATTATTTTTACAAGAAAGCTTTATATTCAAGGCGCTTTCCTGGTGTTGATCTCTCATTAACCATGCTATGTAAATGCACTGGCAATCCCTGTGTAAGGGATACGTCACCCCAGGGCCCGGGCTTGCAGAAGCATGTTAAGGAGAAGAAGGGGCAGGAAATTTGGGTCAGTCGCCTTCGCCAAAACTTGAATTTCAGGTTTTTCCTTAAAGCCCCCTGCTCAGCTTTTCTCCTTTTTAATGTGTTTTTGTTTGGTGATGTTATGTTTTAAATGTCAGCCCCGGAGCTGTCCAGCAATTTAGGAGGCACAAAAAGCCCTGTCTCAGTATCGCTTCCAAGCGTTCATGTTACCCCTGTAATCGCTGCTGGCTGCAACATTACACACACTCCATTCACTCGTGGTCTTTTATCACCACTGAGTGTATTGACTGTACAGGTAAAAGGTTAGATAGGGTCAGAAGGAGGTGATAATGTTACAGGGCAAATAGGAAAAAAAATAAAAATAAAAATAAAAAATGCCCGATTCGCCATGTCGAGTGGCGATAGGGAGTTATTAACCGCCTGCTGCTAAACCGACTTATTTATCTGATCAGAAAAGGGCCCTGACATGTGACACCGGGTCTCTCGTATGTGTGAATTCAATTGGCTGTCAGGATGCATTGTGCATCAAATTAAAGGGGGGGAAATATTTCAACTTGTTTACTCATTTCTTACACACAAACATCCGACAATCCCTGGCGCTCAGACATCTGTTTGCCTGACAAGAGATCGTGATGCACGTGGTATGAGAAATAGAGGCTTCTGCCATATTTGGCTCCAGTGTTGCGTTGGCATGGTGAATGACGCAACAGGAAAACGAACCTGACAGCACCAGGCAACGGCTCTGCGTGTCTTTTGCGCCCTACATACATAAATCTCTTATTATTGCTCTGTGTTAGCTATGTGTATTTTTACACCTGTCTGCGTTAATATCAAAGTGTAGAGGTTCGCTTTTAGACATTCAACTTCATTTGTGTCTCCTGTGAGAGTTTGTATGGGTGCCATCTCTTTGAGGAAGAGGGGGGGGAGGAAAAAAAAAAAACATGCCTCTATTCCCGGGTTTCATTCCATTTTTTGTAAAAGGGCTGTCAAAGGGCACTGTTCCACTTGACCCACTTTTTTATTTTTCATGCAAACAACTTCAGTGTGCTTGAATCAAAGCGCTGAAAGTTCCAGACTTTGCCATGGATCTGCCATAAACAGCTAACAGTTCAAAGTATTTCTTTTTACTTTTATGTACTTTTAATTGCTGCTGGTAACTTAGACTTAGCCGCGTGCTTTGTGGGAGACGAGGGCTGAATAAAACCATGTATCCTGCATGCGGACTGAAAATAAAGAGAAACGTTTAGAGAGGAGGACCTCTCAGTGGCTCAAAAGAGAGAGACCGAAATGTCTCTCTGTCTGCAGGTACTTCAGCAGCTCCTAGCCTTGTAACATTTTTTTGTTAGCGGCAGCGCGGCGACGAAGGCCAGACTTTTGATTGCTTTCCCTGTTTCGCATGCTTTTATAGGTCTCCTTTCTTCCCACACAGGAGCAAACAAAGCAAGTGTAAATACAATGTTGGAAAGCCATTACCTTCAATGTTACCCTTTCTGCGGTAACAAAGAAGATGGAAAATTTCCACGACACAATGCGACTAGACGCAGCGTGATGATGCGGCTGAAGATGTGCGGGGTGTCAGGGCGACCCCTCGCATGTGTGATGTCTGGTAGGACCATTCATAATAGATTTGCTCTGAGGACCCTCGCATTACTGCCCAATTAAGGTATGAAGTCATGCTCCTTCATCAGTATAACTAATGGCACGTTTCAGGGGGCAGCCACGTCTCGAGATTAAAGACGCGGAAGCCTTGGATTTTCTGCTGAATACGATAAGGTGCCCGCACAAATTATTGCCTTGCTGTCACCCAGGTACGTACGCTCGCACTCTTTATGTCGTCCATTATGGAGGCATCCATACGGTTGTTCCAGTGCATTACACCATGGCTACAAAAGCGTGTGTGGGAAAAACAAATCTGACAGCCACAGACGTGCCATCAATACACTTGACAGTACACAATTCAACGCAAGCTACAAAGCAATCACCTGGACCGGAGTCGCTTTAAGAGGAAAAGTGTGATGATAAGCCACCCTCCACTGACGGAGACAGAAATTTCAAGTTTCCGTCCACCGAACGCGCCCCTTCAGCGTTCCAGTATCTCGGTACACAAAAATGAGCCGCGGAGCCACGACGTATCACTTGGCAGAGATCTATCTCACCACTGTTAATTACGACAGGGCTGCAGAATCCTGACTGCTAAACCGCGCTATCACAATGCCGGGTGTGAATCCCAAATCAGGCTCGGGCGCAACCATAATCCTGTTAAAAATGTAATAAATAATCCCTGTGAATTAATGTTGGCAATGTTTCATTTTAATAAGTTCTCGCAGAATCGAGACAGAGGGGGAAATTGACGGCATTACAGCTCACTCACTTCAAGTGTAGTTGTGAGTGTGCAGGAGGAAAAAATAAAAAAATCACTCCTCCTCATTAAAGGTGCAATCTTCTCGAGCCCCCCAGATCTTTGTTGTAATAACTGGGGAGAAAAAAAAATAATCTCTTTTTATTGATAGGCACATGTAGCAGAAAGTATGCCAACTGACAGGTACTTATCTTTTCGCCTGTGTCCTGTGTTATAGAAAGATATAATTCTTTGTGACTGCTCCTCGGGGCATCGGCTCTTCAACTTCATTATTTCTACTTATGATAGATATATTTTTTTCCTTGAAAACCTGAGAATTAATAGGAGAGCCGGCAATCTCTGCCAGCGGTCATTTGGAAATGGAACAAAAAATGTCATGTCAGTTTGGAGAGCATTTTTTTTTTTTTTTTTTTTTAAGGCTGCTCACTGACATTATTCTAATTTATTGATGGATTCACAGAGTAATCCCATGCCTCGTGTTTTAGGTTATTAACGTAATGATTCCGGTGACTACCTAGCAGCTATAGGATCTTTAGAAAAAAAAAATTCTAATCTTGTCAAAAAATTCAATTGTGTCTGCCCACAACATCTGCACCTTTTTTTTTTTTTTTTACCTCCCTCAAGTATAAATACATGTGCTTGTATGTAGTGTTCTCGTACTAAATTGTGCTTTTTCGAACCAGCCTTTGTGATGTGTGAACATGGCTCATGAAATAATGCTCCTATTAATGATGCTGAATATGAATATGAGGTTATTAGTGCAGTGAGTTCATTTAGACAGCAGTGGGAGCTTTAGAGTCAGACGGCAGCCCGCAGAGAGCAGAGTATCTTCTGTTTTTAAGACTGACTCAGACACAACGCCCTCATGGTGGTCTTCAAATCACAGCTAGAGACTGTTACGTGCGGAAAAGACAGCAGATTATCTAGAGATGATGGTTGAAATCTGTCTTAAATCCTTCAGAGTTTAGAGGGCACTGATATCCATTGTTTGTTTATTTCACTTTGACTTCAACGATCTGATAAGAAGAGTCAAACCCTACACGTCCTTAGATCTCACTGCTGCACGTGCAAAAAATAATATGAAAGATTACAAATTCAACCTTTTTAATGCATTCAAATGTTTTGTTTTCCTTCCTTTGACCTCATCGTTGCACCTCTTTCCTTTGCCAATAAACCGGGAGAGCACGTTTCGTGATGGTGACGAAATACAGAAATGGTGATAAAACTCTGTTATTACATCCAAAAATATTCATTTTTAAATATACCATACTTGAAGAAATATATATTTCCTTTGTTTACCAAATAGTCATTAATAAAGAAATACATTAAAGTGCTGTGCTTTCATTTTAATTTTTCATTTAATCTTTTTCACCAGGAAGTGAGCCTGAGATCAAGATCTCTTTTACAAGAGAGACCTGTCCAAAGTAGTAGCCGTACAAGATCACGATATGCTAAAATGCAACATATCAAGTAAGATCTGCAAAAGAATCACACTACAACAGAAGAACTGGTATTAAAACATGGTGGCCTCTGAAAGGGGCAGAAATTAGACCTCTGAATTTAATTGACATTATTATTACGGTAACAACACAAACTTAGAAATGTGTATTTCTTCCATAACTGAATAAAAAATCTACTGTCAGAGGAAAATAAGGTCTAGAAGCTAAAGAGGTGGCAGGGTCCGCCACATATAAACAAAGGCAAACAGTATGAAACTGTGTTCGAGGGCAGTTTGTTTTATTCATTTTATTGGTTAACTACTAATGTAGATTGTTTATTTAGTTTGTTTCGGCATGTCAAAAAAAATCCGCCAATGACGATCTGATTAAAATGTCTTCCCTTGAACTCCACAGAGCACCTTTAAGAAAAACAACACCATGCCTCCTTCACCACATCCCTGATGACGCCCTTGAATTCATCAAAGGATATATATTATATATATCCTATATATATATATATATTATATATTATGCAAGTTATTCCATGGTGCATGGACTGAAAATACATGTGTCCGTAAACCTGCCAAAACTCTACTCACATCCTAAATCCCACACAGTGACATACTATATTTTTGGAGTCAATTAGACCCCAGAGACTGTTAACGCCCTGTGAGATGCCTTACCAAAAAAACGTCCGGTAACAGAATCAAAAAAGGATACTGACACGTGTGCCTACATAAGTATTTATGATTTGGGAGGGGCAGAGCTGAACAATACCTACAGATATGGAGCAAACGTCAGTCCGTTTTATTTGGCCACGTTTTGCAGCTGAGTGACCCCAAAGAAAACTGACATGTGGTTTGCGTGGCAGACGTCTGAAACATGTCATCTCAAAAATCAATTCTCACAATTTTCTGAGAGAATTTTGATTATTAGGTAACCCTCGACATTATATATTATATATCATTATTGTGTTATAGCTGTTTTCCTTTTCCTAGTTTTAAATAACAGTAAAGTGACGTCATTCTCTGAACTTAGCAGACTGCTCTGCTTGTTCAAATACTTGCCTTCACCCACTTGGTTATTACTTCCACATCACTGATGATTACTTATCAAAACTCTCACCCTGTTAATATCTCACGCCAATACCGAGCTCTACAGTGCTGTCGCGATATTGATAAACCCTGGCTGAAACAATCCTCACTCGTGCCATAACAACTGGGTGAGCAAGACGCAGACTTACCTGCAAACAAACCGAGAAAGAAATGCAGAGATGATTATTTATCAAAAATTTCATTGTGTTAATATTTTGTGAAAGTACCAATTTTGACGGTGAATCAACATCGAGGTATTTGGTCGAAAGTATTGCTATTTTGGATTTTGTTGCCCGTATTTATGAAGCACAGTTGAGGAGATATCAAAATATCGAGATATAAACCTTCAAATACCGTGATATTATTTCAAGGCCACATCACCCTATATATATATATATATATATATATATATATATATATATATATATATATATATATATATATATATATATATATATATATATATATATATATATATACTGTATGTGTATATTTTTTAGCTGTTAATGTCACATCAGCAATGAGCCAGTGCTGTATGTCTCCACACAGGGATTTATCAAAGTGTGATTTCACCAGCTAAGATCAGGGTATGAAAACTTGTGGAATATTCTACAGATATAAGAGCTGTATTAATAAACACGTAGTCCTAGATAACTGTAAGGCTGTAAGACTGGAGTTAATGTTTCTTGGATGCCAGACAGTCTGGTAGACACTATGAGTGGAGCTCACTCATCTCACCCGCAAAAACTCATGATTACCTCAACCACCGCCGCCACCCCCCACCCCAACCCATCAACGGCCCCCTCCTGCCTCCACCCACCTGCCCCCCGACCTAATTCAAGCGTTCCCTCTCTGAACTCCGGCGGGGGTCCATCGACTTATTGCATTATGTACTATTAAACAAACTTGGACTTCTTAAAAGCAGAGTCAGACTTCAGAGGCTGTGTGGCATGTTTATAGGGATGGTCTGTACAGTACACAGAGATTTCTCATTTCTCCCGGTGACCTTGGGCACAGTGACATGTACGGTTTTGAGGCTTTGATTTGCCACGTTGAGGTGTTGCGGAAAAGGTGCAATGCGAGATAATTTTGGGCATTTTTTTTCCCCTCCTGGGAGCACAGAGCAGTAAGAAATACGGCAGTTCATACTCCGGAGATTACAGGTAATATGGCACACAGCCTTCATAAACATTCTCGACCCAACCTGATGATGGAGATATTGCTTCAGGAGAGACTTTTCACACTTTGATTTGCCTAAAATGAGATGGAGGAGCCAGTGATCAGACTCTTTGAGGTTCCTCACAGAGGGGCCAGCCCTGGCTGTATATCTCTCAGTGTTGCACGCATGCTACGGCAGCCAGGTGAGCAAGAGGCTGACTTTTTTTTTTTTCCTGCAAACAAATAGAGAGGAAAATATCCTCAACGAGATCATATTGATGTATTATTCATGTCAGAAAAAAAATACTAAAATGATCCATCTCGAGCCATTGAAGCCAGGTGATAATCCACATGCTCGTGGGGCAGCCCCGGGCGAATTAGGGATGAGGGAGCCATTGTACATCCCTCTAAGGTCAACATGGTTGAACCGGTGATACATATGTATGTTAATTTGCCTAATCTCACTTCTACAAATGTCTTACAGGCACATAAAGGGTTTAACACTAAGACATAATGATATCGGGGCATCAGACGGGGCGGGGGGGCTTATGGAAACATGAGGCAGCCATAGCTTTAAATCTTCTGCCGGAACCTTTTGTACCGGCTGTCAGGAGGACACCAAGGCGAGCACCGTCTGCTCTTTAAATGTATTAAAACATAAACTCCCATTTCACTCAGTCTTTGTTTATGTGTTTTATTGTGAAGTTACAGCTTGAATCATTGATATTTATTTTTTTCAAATACCCATGGCGATATGTTTTCTTTTCCCCCAGCACTTCCCTCTGTGTCGCGTCTCCTTGAAACAATACGAATAAAGGTTGAGCTGAAGCCATCAAACTGCGTCGTCATCTCAGAACCGAACCGCCCGTTTGCTCCGAGTTAAACAGACGTCGATAAATAAATGAAACACGCAGGAGGAGGACCGGTCTTTATCTCGCGTAAACACTCTCGCTAGATTCACTCAAGACAATTTTATTTAAAGGTGCACTATGTAGATTTGGGAGAGCAATATTTAATCAGAGAGGGGGGAAATGTTCGCACGTTGATTTTCACAGCGGAATAAACTGAACAAACAAACGGTTGTTACAGGACAAAACAATTTAAAAGTGTTTCACTTCGTTTATATTTGCGACACCCTTCTCGATAGCCAGCTTTCTGCCTCCACACAACGTTCTGGGGACCTGATTTCCCTCTGAAGACGGCCTGCTTATTTTGTTACGGATATACCCAATTTCACATCAATATTTCTCTCTTTGCGTTATTTATCACCTCAGTCATTCTGTAAGTGTCGTATTTCTGAGTTTTAGTTTTCTTTTCTTAAACTACATAGCGCACCTTTAATATTTAAAACTCTCCCAGCACCAAGATGAAGGCATTGTGATGGACATATATGTGCGGCTGCGTGTTACAGAATCCCAACTTGGGTTTGAACTAGTGATAAATAAAATAAAGTCGTCACTTCGTCTCATTTATTGCCGGGTTTTTTGTCAACGCTCCTTCACGGCTTCTTTTCACGTCAGGGCCAGATTGCTCATCCCAGCCAGGCATCATCTATCAAAAACCACATTAAAACGTATTCTTATTATCCAGTTGTGATTTCAAACATTTATTTCCTTTATTACGATTATGAAATGAGTCTTCAGGCCTTTACGTAGGCAGGAAAAAGGTCAAACTCAGCCGGTGAAGCCCAGAAAACCAGACTTCTGTTCGAGCAGTTTGGTTTTAAACAGATTTTTTTTTTTTTTCCCACAACAGTCACACAGCTACAATCTCATCCTTGGGAAAACAGAATTTTTTGATCGTCCCAGAGATAGTGGGATCCTGGAGTCAGGAGCGGGGGGAAAAAAAACAAAAAAAAAACATCTGACAAGGAAAAAACTTTTCTCCCACTTATTTCCATAGTTGCATCTCCTCCACCTTTTTCTCATTCATTCACAGCCATCTTAGAGAAAAAAAAAGAAGAAAACATAGGCTATCTATTCAAAAGGCATTTAGTCCATTTCTTTCTTGGCCGGTAAACCTATTCATCAATTGTTCTGGCTTGTAGATTGCATTCTAATGCTAATCTAGCGTGTTAGATATCTTTTTGTTCCCCTTTCACCGTTTTGTCATTCAGTTTATCCAGTTTTGGCCACCCATTTTATTTATTTATGCGCCTGCCTCCATTCATGCGCTCATGTATTTTTTATTATGTTGTTTCACTGTCATGCAGTGTCAACTCACTCTATTCAATGTGGGCTACTTGAAGGGCTCGCAGGGACAAAGCGTGTACACATTGCAGTGCTATTCACTCCGGCCAGCTGGATCGGCTGAAAAAAAGAAAAAAAGAAAAAAAAAAGAAAAGAAAAAACCTTGTGAAAAGAAATCCTCCACAACGGACACAGAAGAAGTGCACAATGCTAACAGTTTTCCAAATACCACTGATTGCTTTCATCACAATGAGGGAGAGCAGCCGCTTTTGCTGAGCTCCACTTCAACAAACAACACTCTCACAAAACCTCCCAACCCACGTTTTGTTCCCAGACAAAACCCCCTCGACCGTCTAAACGCTCCCAGAGTTGAAAAAAAGTTCTTTCAGCTTTTACTCCCCCCCCCTTCTTCTTCTTCTTCTTCTTCTTTTTACCTCAAGAAAGAAAAAATATAATAATAAAAGGGCCAGAGGAAGAGAAAGAAATGCCCACTGAACTCATCATGCGAGCTCCTTTTTTTTTTTTTCTCCTAACTGACTTGACGACCTTCCTTCTGTGTGCTGATCACACAGAGAGGCCCCCGAGTTTAGAACATCTTCAATCAGCCTTGAACTTTTTGGGAACATTTTCTCTTTCCCTTTCCCTTTCTTTTATCGAGGCATAAAAAAAACAAATAAATAAAATGAAATAAAATAAAACTAAAACTTACGGCACAACCAACCGAACTGGTTAAAAATAAAAAGTAAATAAAAATACAGGCCACTTTGGAGCAACACATTCCGGCAGGCACGGATCGGCTGTGTGGCACCTCTCAGTTATTTTTTGCTTCCAGATTAACACTCCACATAATAATAATAATAATAATGATAATAAAAAAACAAGAGGTCACTCACGCGTTATTATTATTATTATTATCATTTTCAGGGGCAAGAAGGAAGTTCTGTAGAGAGAGGAGAGGAGTGGTTGGTGGGGTGGTGGGGTGGGGGGGTGTCACAATGGAGAACATAGCGGTGAAAGGGTTTAATTAACCGTGGCGGAGATAATTATCCCTGGACTGTCCAAATTAGTTTTGCATAATCGCTCTGATCCTTATGAATTAATCTCTCGGTGTAACCTAGTGAAGGGACGGGAGGGGGGTCGATCTGCTGAAATAACACACAGTTAAAAGATCTGACATGGATTGACATTTGCTTTTTTTGTTATGACATATCTGCCACACACACACACACACACACACACACACACACACACACACACACACACACACACACACACACACACTGGTTGGACAGGTGAGCGTGTTGTCCTTTTTTCTTTTTTTTTTCTAATTCTCACTTTGTACCGCAGCTCAGGTTGTTTTAAAGCCTCAAAGACGAGCTTGTTCTGCAGCCTTTAAAAAAGCTTCCCCCCCTTCTTCTTCTTCTTTCCTTTTTTTTTTGTTGTCCCTTCATGGGAAAAAAAAGAAAGCTCAGAGTAACCACACAGTTTTATCTTCCTTCCCCTATTCATGATTAAAATTGTGATAAATAAGGGTTTTTGGCTCTTGATTACAATGGAGTTGATTTAGATCACCCCCCCACACACACACACACACACACACACACACACACACACACACACACACACACACACACACACCACCTCCTCCCCTCCCTCATTCAGTAATGCCATTCAAAAGCGCGGGACAAAAGCGGCCTTTAGAGGATACCTTACACTTCACCTGGACTGGAGGAGCAGAAGCAGGGGGAGAAAAAGAAGAAGAAGAAGAAAAAAAAAAGAAGAAAAGATAACAATCTTGTTCATCTCATCAAGAAGCACAGGCCGCGATTCCCTTTTTTTCCGTTTTAATCCGAATACGCTTTATTGTAGTCCTTTTTTTGCTCAACAGGTGAACAGTAGCAATAGGTTTTTTTTTTTTTTTTTGAAGTACAGAACGGAGGTTAAAGAAAAAACACAAAAAAATAGAACATACAAATTCCATAAGAGTTAGTTTAAAAAGGTTTGTTTTTTTTCTCTCTCTGCTGCCCATGATAGGAGAAGAGAAGTGGGAGGAGGAGGGTGAGGTGAGGTGAGGTGGAGGGGAGATCAGGAAATTCCTTCAATAAACTTCCATCTGCATTTAAATTGGAGCTTTTACTTCTTTTTTTTCTTCTTCTTTTTTTTTTTTTTTACTGCTTGGAGGGTAAAAAAAAACAAAACAAAACTGAATGTCACCTTTAAAATAAATTACATCCTCTACATTTCAAGTGTTGTCCTTTTCAAAAGAAAAAAAAAATCGTCCTGGGGGAGGAACGGGAGGGGGGGGAGGGAGGGAGTGAGGGATGGGATGTGAGGGGAGGTCACCATAGAATCCACAAAACAATAAATATTACAGACATCTATAAAACGGTTTTTTAAAAACTCAAAATATACACCGGATTTCTAGTGAAATACGCAGGTTGTTCCTGGGGTGGGGGTGGGGGGGCTATCTCAAACACTAAGCCTATAACGGCAAATAAACTAGAGTCATTTTTATCTGTACACATTTACAGTCACTCAAAGAGCAGGTGGAAGAGAGAGGGGGGGGGGGGAAGAAATGTTGTGACAATCCTCCTTGATCCGTGGATTACTACAGCCCATCAGCCCCTGCAGCAGCCCCATCTGAGACGTAAAAATAAAAAATAAAAAATAAAAAAGCGTTGTGATCCAGTGATTAATGTGGCCTCTGCCGGTGATTCCAACAGGTGAGTTGAGCAGGTGCAAAAAAAAAAAAAAAAAAATAGAAATCGAAGCAAGTGTGTACCTGTCAAAAAACATCTCCTCTCAAATGTGTGCCATCCTTCCAGTCCTCCTCATCATCCTCATCCTCACCCCCCCCCCCCCACCCACCCACCCACTCCAACCTGGGCTGCCAGGGGCCGATGGCTGAGTCATAATAGATTAGAGAGTTCTCTAAATAAGCATTACCTTAGATAAAGGCATTAATCAATATACATACACATGTGATATCTGAGACGACGAGCACTTCATCACATGTACAAGTTTTTTTGCATGCATAATAAAACTCTTGCATGAATAGCTTTTTTTTGTTTTTGTTCTGTTCGTTTTTTTGTTTTTTTGTTGTTTTTTGTTGTTGTTTTTTTGGTCACATTTCTGTGTTTCTCAGCAGGAGTCCAGTCCACAGTGGGGCCTTATCATAACGCCGCAGCGTACGCAGGGTACGGTTCGAGCTGAGGCTTTCCCATCCCGGGCAGCAGGATGTATGCTAAGGGCGGCTGGAGTCCTGCTGAGGGCCAGCCCGTACAGTTACAAGGGATCATGTAGCCTGGGTTTCCCGGGGACGGGTGTGAGTGAGTGTGGGTGTGCGTCCCGCCACCGACGCCGCCAGTCCCGGTGAAAGCCGTGGCGCCCGCCGGCGGGTAGCCCAGCGGAGACGCGTACGGAAACGAAGGTGGGGAGAGCTCGGTCATCTTGGATCCCAGGTCGAAAAAGGAGTAGGGGTTCGTGGACATGGACGGGTTGAAGAACACCCTCGCCGCCGCGGCCGCCGCAGCCGCCGCCGCCTTGTCGGGGTTCCCGAGGACGGACTCGGAGAGCGCTCCGGAGAGCCCGCTCACTTTGAGCGCGTCGTGCTCCCCGAGGTTGTAGGGCACCGGGAAGGAGAACTTATCTTTCTTCATCAGAGTCTTGGGCTTCCGCCTCGGTCTGTATTTGTAGTCTGGGTGCTCCTTCATGTGCATCGCCCGCAGTCGCTTGGCTTCGTCGATGAATGGCCTCTTCTCAGACTCGGTGAGAAGTTTCCACTCCGCTCCTAATCTCTTGCTGATCTCGGAGTTGTGCATTTTCGGGTTCTCCTGAGCCATTTTCCTGCGCTGGGCTCTGGACCAGACCATGAAAGCGTTCATCGGGCGTTTTACGTGATCCATTGGTTTCGACATTGTTGGCACAAATCACTCTGCGAGAGGGAACAGAAATAAGAGGAAGAAAGAAAAAAAAAGGATAACTCTAAATAAGTCGGCCCCCAAAAAAATCAGAGCAAATAAACACATTCCTCTGAAAAAGTTTCTGATTTCAGTCAAATTCATTCAAACACTCACGACAGCCGCGACTCGCGTTTTTTTGTTTTTGTTTTGTTTTCTGGCTTACTCACCTAAAAGACTTCAGTTCCTCATCCCCACCAGTGATTATCTTCTGTAAAGTACAAGTGGCAGAGTCCGTGCGAGCGCTCAACTTATGTTTTCGGCTCCATGGTGGCATCCATCAGTGTGATACGCCTTCAGCGGAGAGGAGAGAGGGGGGAAGGAGAGAGAGAGTGAGAGAGAGAGAGGGAGAGAGAGAGAAGAAGAAGAGGGAGAAGAAGGAGAAGAAGAAGAAGAAAAAAAAATCCCGCAGTCTTGTTTTCCTCTTGTCGCCCGAGACTGTCAAACACCACTCAGCAGCAGCATTCACGCAAGTGGATGATAACTCCCGCTTGCCCCATGTGAAATACAGGCTTGTGTGGCAGGTAGTGAAAGTGCCAGTGGCGCATGCGCACTGGCGCCGCCGCACGCAGACCGACCGCTGAAGGATTTTTTTTTCTTTTTTTTTTTTTTTTCCGAAAAATCCCACCCTGCTTAAAGAGGAAACGCATCTCGTCATCGTCACATATATATGTATATGTATACATGTTTATTTACTGCCTGAGAGCTGATTCTCTCGGTGGCCTCGGTGTTGTTTGGAACCATTACGAAGTAGCCTGTTATTAATCCTCATGAGCAACTTGTCGCGTGTGGCTGGCTCAGCTCAATTAAACGTCATTAACTTATTCACGTTAAAGGCGATTGTGTCTAAACTACCTGCTGGATGAGCCTCTTCACTGTCACAGTGAGCGAGTGACTGCTGCAGACAGGTGCATTATTATCATCATTATTATTACTATTATTATTATTATTATTATTGAACTTCAGGTTCTGAGTCGGAGCCATCAAATACTTGACAGGCGCACACACGCGCGCGCACTCACACACTCCTCTCTTATTTAAAGCGCGTATCATTACACGCCTAATCGCCTCTTCCCTCTCTGTTTTCATTTGTTTAATTGACAATCAAGAAGCAGCCCTGAATGTGCCCGGTGTCACTCCACTTTTTCCTCACCTTCCCTCCTCTCTCCTGCCCCCTTCTTCTTCCTCCTCTCCTCTCCTCTCGCCCGCCCCCCCCCCCCCCCCATGGGTGGCACTGCCAACAGAAAAAAAAGAGAAGTATAAGCGCGCACGCAAGAGGAGGTAAAAGAATATATCTTCTTTAATTTTCTGATATTGTTGCGTTTTGTCGTAAATACGCGCACGCAGAGGAGGGTCTCAAGTGTTTCTAATCGCGCTCGGTGAAATTAATTACTTTCCTGAAATCCCCCCTTTTCACTTTCACTTCAAAGGACTTTCCCAAGGGCAGCGAGTCGACAACTGAAATTAGGTTGTCGAATATTCAACTAAGCAATTACAGCTATCTGCAGGACTTGTTGAGCAAATTGTAGGTTTAAGTGGTTTGTTCTCACACCCTTCGCCGTTATACATAATTATATGTGTACAAAAAAAAGTAAAAGAAAAAGAAAGAAATGGAGAAGGGCTGTATCGAACAATATTATAAATGAGGAATTAGGCTGTAGGTCGAGCGTTTAAATTAGGATGTAAATGGATGTCAAATTCCAATTCAGCACACTGTTGTTCTCTTTTTTAATGCTTTAGCCTAATCTAAGGACAGTGCGCACGACACATAATGGGGGATTGTTGTTGCCGTTGTTGTTATTATTATTATTATTATTATTATTATTATTATTATTATTATTATTATTACAATAATAATAATAATAATAATAATAATAATAATAATGTTATTATTTAATACAAAATTGCTCCTTTAATGAAAAAATAAAATGTCCACAGATTACCAACGAGGTAAAAGTTGAGTGATGACGCAATTTACAGGAGACAGCGCCTCTTTTTCTTCTTCTTCTTCAGCCTGAAATTGTCTTGATTTCATTTTTTCTTTCTTTTTTTTTGTCCTGTTAACAAGGATTAACGCTTGTTTTTATCGCAGCCCCAGTGTGAGATCGCTCCTTTTGTCTCAAGTAGTACGGGGGGGGGGGGATCTGACAAGGTGAGGATGATCGGCGCGTCAGGAGGACCGGATGAGAGACAGACCTGCCGCCGCTGCTGCCGCTCCACTCTGAGGCGCAGCATCTCTCAACACCGCGCGTCCCCCTTTTGTCGGCTTGTCATTCACCTCGATAACATTACAGCAATGAAGCGCTCCGCTCACTCACTCACTCACTCACTCACGCGGGAGCATGTGGCTCTCACGACGCGCGCGCACACACACACACACACACACACACACACACACACACACACACAAGAAAATTGCAATGAATTATATGAATAAGTTACGGTGGAAAGTTCTTATCGGGAGGAGAGCGATTCAGTGCGTCCTTTTCACTGGCCTCCCTGGAGAGCTCCCTCCTCTTCTTTTTGTTTTCTGATTTTTTGTCATCCCTCTTTCCAGTTTTATCCAAGTTATTTATTGTACTATGTGAACGATTTGGTTTTTTTTTTCTTTTTACCTCTACTTAAATCATGCCCTCTGTTTTTCCTTGTAATAACACGTGTTGGGGGGATGCGAGCAGACGCCAGGGCCTTCTCTGCTGAGCCCTGCTCTGACGGCAGCGGGCGCAGCCATCCAACATGTTTCCTCCCTCATCAGAATGTCAAGATTCGTCATATCTACCTCACAAAACAGCTTATTATTTATTTATTTATTTATTTATTTTTGCAAGCTGAGAAAACAGTAATTTACTCAATTTTAATGATATCTGATTTGTAAAAAAAAAAAAAAAAAAAAAAAAAGGAAAAATCCTGTGTGTGTGGGTGTGTGTTTGTGCGTGTGTGTCTGTGTCCCCCCCCTCCCCCCCCTCCCCTCACCACACACACACATACACACCACCACCTCTTTTACCTCTTGCCAGGGTCCCTGGAAATAACACTTAAATAATTCAAGATGAGTTAGTGAGAGTGGGAGAATTACCTGCCGATAAAGCCCGGGTCCAGCCTCTGAGACGGAGCCAGCACTCCCACCTCACAGCACACTGATGATAAGACTGAATAGAAAAATATCATGCAAATAGAAGGCAGACAGCAGCAACAACAAGCCCATGGGGACTTTTTTTTTTTCTTTTCCTCCCCTCTACCCACCGAGATCGCACACAGTTCACTCTAAAGTGCTAAAGCCATCACTCTGAAATAGGAGACCCCCCTGGAGGTGCAGGAATCTTCATGATAGCACCAAAACAGTTTATTCGGCGTGCTCGACACTCCACTAACTCTGGGAAAGAAAATTACAAAGAGAGTTGATGAGGATCCCCTGGATAATCCCAGTTTGCATAAAAGAGTCCTCTAATGTACCTCCTTCCCCCCCCCCCTTAACAAAGTGTTTATTCTCCTGAAGGAGGAGGAAGCCTTTAAATAAATTGATCTGAAGATAACATAAGTTGAACTTTTCCTATCAGATGTCGGGGGTAAACAACAATATCTGGTGTTTGCCACTTCAAACAGGAGAGGAGAGTGGTATTTGCAGCCACATGAAAGTTTGCTCATTATCGGGGAGGGTTTTGAAGAAAGGGAGAGGGAGGGGTCCTGATTGTGTACCTGATGTGGTTTCTCTTTCTGCCTGTCTGATCACAGCTCTGCCACGGACCTTCCCCTTCCCTCTTCTCCAGCAGGAGCTGCCGCCATACGCCCAGGCCGGGGCCAAGACGCACAGGACGAAGCAGCAGATGCAAGAAAGAAAGACAGACAGAAAGAAAGAAAAAATAGAAATAACAATCAAGGTATCATGTCATTTCCATCTGAGGATTTTCATTAATCATTAAAGATTGCAAATTGCTCCACTTTTTACAGCCGATTTACAGATTAAGGGGTTTACGCTGTGTGAATCTGGAGCAAAATATTTCATTAGTTTTGCCCCCCCCCCCCAAAAAAAAGAAATATTTGAAAGCGTGACTGAAAGAAGGAGAAATACAATATTGTCTGAAACATAATTACCGTCTGTGTTCGGTTCACTCTTTTCATCGTGCAGCCTATTTTTTTTTTTTTTTATGAATCCTCCTCAGAAATAAATTTGAGGGAGATTAAGACAAAGGTATTCATATTTTCTGAACAAGGAAACAAAATCTTTGGGGGGGAAAAAAAAAAAAGCAAAAGCAAACATGTCGTGCGCACACTGAAGGACAAGAGCGTTTCCTGCTCTGATGTGGAGCGTATTGAAAGTCAATTTGTCCCTATCAAGCGCCATTAGCCGCAGGATCTTATCTTAAGTGAGCCTTTGATAAAGTGCTAATGACAAACAGCGCAGTGTTGTAAGGGATCCGATTGATTACTATTTAAAGATGATTGCATTTAGATTAGAAGTCATTTTGTCTAATGAGCTTTCTTTACAGCCCCGACAATACGTAGAAAATATGCTTAAGTGCAAGGCGACATAATGATCGGATTGGTGGAGGGGACAATGAGCGACTCCTGCATCACTTCAAATGAGTCACACACAGGCGCCTGAATAAATGCATAATTAATGTGAATAAAGTTAATATTTTTTTGTGTGGTTTAAATATGTGACCTATTTTGAACGTTGTGTTCTCAAAATACATTCAATAAGTGCCAAATTAGTTGTGCAGTTCTTTAATCATTCTAATTATACAGTCTTTATTGCTCCTTAGGGCAGACTTTCGTGTCTTTGTCTGACTGGGAATTATTTTGGTGAAGAACCAAAATGTTTACTCAACCACAACCTAAATATTATGCATATCAAGAGGAATTGAGAAATAATCCTCTCATAGAGCACAGTATTAACTTAATCACATTAGTGGAAATACTATTGATAGTGGTCATGATCCCGAGCGGAGGGAATCTGCAATTCACAATGAAACAGCCATACAAGCTAGAACACACTGCGCACGCTAGTATGTGTTAAAGACTGGGGAGTGGAACAGGGGAAAAAAAAAAAAAAAAATGGCCCTGAGGACTGAGCAAGTGTGCGTGAGTGAATGCTTGAATGATGGTAAAGAGGCAGTGGAAGAGGAGTGATTGTCAGCTCAATCTTCGAGGACCTGTGCTGACAGATACAACAAACTTTGAAAGCACATTATGGAAGGGAGAATGGCGACACAGAAGGGATGTGGAGTCCGCGAGGTTGATAAGACCTTCATCTTTAAACCACCGCTTGTCAAAGTATTATATGTAATCTCACACTGCAGAATATCTGCGCACCCTGAGGGGCAAACAAAATAGCGGCGGCGGCAATCAAACAGCTTCCTGGATCATTAGGAGAGGGGGGAAAAAAAAAAACAGCCTATCCTAGCCTCTGTGAGAAGTCAGATTTTTGAACTGTGATTGCTGCCAACCACCCCCCCCTCCCCCCACCCCCCAACTGGTTGTGTGTTTAGCTTAAACCTTCCCTCGTAGTCTCGGTTGCAGGGCCCTGTGGTCCAAATCCGCAGATACTTGTTTCCCTTCGGGCGCAGAGATGACTTTTCCCGTGATAGACTATTTTTGAGCCATTTAGCCGGATACATTATCGCTGGCCTTTCTTCCTCATTATATTCCCCCTTATCGCCACAGCATCACTGCAAAGCCCCAAATAGAGAGTTGTAATTACCCCGACTGCCACCTGATAGCAGCCCCCTTCTATCAGCTTTATCACTCCAGGTCCCGCTAACTCATCACAGGGACAGAAGGGAAGAAAAGGCCCTGCTTGTGGCACAGCATCGCCACAGATAGCTCATCTCTCAGATACATTTATAGTTCCAGTCGGGATCAGAGAAAAACTGATGCACCAAAGCAATTTTTTTTTTCTCTCTTTTACCCACCTCTTCCCTTCAACCCCACAAAGACTGCTCTCTCTCAGTCCTTTCCTCGTCTCCCTCTCTTTATGTGGAGGCTGAATTGAAACCGCTCGGCAAACAAAAAGTGATCCAATCTCCTTGAACCCGTGGCAGCGCAGTAACATGCTATTCCGGCTTTTCATAGTGTGCCATCGTCCTTCAAAGTGAGGGAGAGAGGGAGAGAGAGAGAGAGAGAGAGAAGAGGAAGAAGAAGAAAAAAAAAAATCCAGAGGGCAACTTGTTCATCTTAAACATCGCACACAACATCAAACACACTCGTATAAAAGTTGACGGTATAGTGCCTCCAGCTTATTAACCACCTCTGACCCCCGCTGCAAGTTTCCCTCACGTTATGAATAGGAAATGAAGAACCGCATCTAAGGATTTGTGTGCGTCCGGGTTAAATGAACAGAAAGTTAAGCTTTAAAAGGTCAAGATTCATTCAAATTCGCCGCCCTTTCAATGCGCATGTCTGCAGAAAAAAAGAAAAAAAGTTAAATGTGATCACAAATCTCGAAACTGTTCGAGGTGTTCATAGGTCTCCTATTAAAGATGAACTTCTGCGCTTTCTACCCCTTTTGTGCAAATTGTTGCCCATTGTCAGACCCCTCGCACTCCATTCGAGAGAAAAAAAACAGACTAAAAAAAAAAAGTTACGCCAGAAGACAGAAAGTACAAAAAAGCTGATGTTTTAATTAAGCTTGAACCAGAAGACTGACCTTGACAGCGGGTACCGAACGATGCTGTGAATAAAAATGTTCCTTTACAGCGAGCGCTGCTATAAGAGTTGCTGGAAAATGCGTGAAGTGTTCTGAGGAGTTTGGGGAATTTTGGTGGACGGCTTTTGCAATAAAGACGGAGTATTTAATCTTGACGTGTTGTCTTGAGACTCTCGAAGAGAAAGAAGCAGCCATACGCTGAACATTCATACGTGTCATATCTGTGTTGTGGTGCTTACCTGTTAATTACCTGTTGACATAAAGACGGGGAGGAAGGTGGAAAAGTTCTTTTTTTCCTCATCCATAATTATCTTTCAGTTCAGGGATCTTTGTATTTGCATGACACACTCACAGCCTCGCATCCCTTCCTGTCGCGCATTGTGCGGCATCGCCATGCTCCTCTCTATTACTTGTAACAATGAAAGGGCCTTTGTGCGTGCACTCATCAGTATGTCAAAGAAGCAGCTCAGAGTGACTGTGACCTCCATCAAATGGGAAAATTGTGAGGATGCATTGGAACTCTATGGGTTCCCATGGCCCGAGCGCCTTTTCCGACAGAGGCACTCTGACGCAGCCTGAAAGGACAAATCAATCTTATTGGAGGAGATTAAGTGACCAAGATAATAACCATGTCATTGAGAGGGAGAGAGAGAGCGAGACCAAGAGAGGGGAAAAGTCCCACTTTTTCAAAAGGAGAGAGATGACCGGGCTCCTGCAGATGGCTCATTGTGGCGGCTGAGTGTCACATCTCCGTAGGTGAGCCCTTTTATAGCCACGTTGTCTGACACACCTCGGGGACAAAACGTGTGGCCGGGGGAAGAGTTCATAACACCGGGGGAAAAGATTAGCGATCATTTGCGCTGCATTTCCCAGTTTGCATCCGTAGGTGTGTGTGCGTGAATGTGTGTGTGTGTGTGTGTGTGTGTGTGTGTGTGTGTGTGTGTGTGTGTGTGTTTCCCGAGCAAGGGCTTGAATGACAATATGATCAATTGGAGGGCAAGTGTCCTGTCAGCACGTCCTGTTGGAGAGGGTGGGGGGTGACGGTGGCTGTCTCAGGTGATCTCATTATTTGATGGACGCAGACGTGGAGGAGAGGCCGCCGTTCACCACCGGCCTCTCTCAAGCTTAATCAGGCCATTACTCATGCAGAGTAGTGGGGGGGGGGGGGTCCTAAAGGAAATATTGATCATATTTTGACAGAGTATTCTCCCCTCTCCATAATCAGCAATGCATTACTGCTCGTTCTGAGCGCACAGCACACGTGAGGGCGTCGTTACATGCCGTTGCAGAGAGGGGGTTACACTTATCAGCATTCCAAAACAGGCCGGCGTTAAGATGTCTGCCTAATGATTTTAACTAATCTGTTTATTTCCAATGTTTATCTAAACAGCCTGTGAGGGGAGGGGGGTGGGGGGGGGGGATAGCGAAGGAAGGAGCACGGCTTTTCAAAATCGAGGACTTCAAAGCGCTAATCGCCTGCGTGAAGATTAATGAATTACTCTTACGAATGCTCCTCTCAGATTTCACTCATGGAGTTTTTTCTTTCTTTTTTTTTTTTTTCTTTTTTTTTTTTTTTTCTAACGTCTGGCTAAAGTCAATACCCGTGCAGAGCAGCGGCCTGAACCCAAAGGCCAGGACCCCGATTGTGGTCCCGTGGGACGTTTTTGCTAAAGATGCTGTGACACGCCTAAAGAGCAAAGCTCCGGCGGGGGCCCCGAGGGCTGTTTGGCAGCACAAGCCAAAAGTATCTTCTCTGTCCAAATTAAGCCTCACCAAGGGGTCAAGTGAAATCAATATGTTAATCCATAAATTGTCCGGTGTGATAATTACTAAGGGGAACAGTAATTACAAAAGACATTAATTTACTTCTTAGATTTTGTGCCAGGGGAGAGTTTCACCCTGATTCATCTGGAAGGCAAACAATTCACAGAGGAAGCGTCCCCCTTTTTTATTTATTTTTTTTTAAAGCATTGGTCGATTCCTTTAAGGCGCACACAGGCTCTCAGTCAAAGCACTTTTGGATATGCTAAGAGGAGCTTGTTTGAAGGTTTCTTGAACCCCTGTGTAGCCAGCTCCAGGGTTCTTACATTGATCAGTCAGTGTCGACAAAGCTTTCACAAAATGCACACTTGTTCCCCCCGACAATGTGTCCCGGACATTAGCATAATAATAATATAAAAAATCTATACGGGCTGTTAAGGGAATAAAACCTTGATGTCGTCAGCTAAAGACACATGGAGCGGCGAACAAAGGCCACCGTGCTTTAATAGGGCGACAACCTGTATACATTTTGATCTTTTTCATCCCGGCCACTTTGAGGCATGGCACAAACATTGCACAGGCATTCTTTTCTAAACCCCAGGTTGCAGCTGGTCTGCCACTCGCTGTGCACTGCCAAGTGCAAGAAATGGGTCTCTTTTATCAGGATGGAGCAAATCTGGGCTAATGTGTCTGCTAGAGAGTGTCCCAGGGAGCCTCGCTCTCCCATTCTTTGGCCATTCTTTCCACTTTTCTCCTCTCCTGCTCTTGGGATAATTGCAGTTTAATTGGGTGACAAGAAATGAAAACTGTGTCCACATTATCTAGGATTATCTCTTTTTCCTCCAGCCTGCCATCAATTCAAAGAAGCCCATTTATCAGCGCAGGGAAGCCGATGCTTGGTCAGCGGAGGAGAAGCTTTGAGCACCAGTTAGCAAAATGAAGAGAGAAAGGGGCTGGGAGCGATGGGAGGGGACCTGACAGCCAAGAAAAATACTCTTTGTATCTTATCGTGACCGTACATTCATCTTGAAGATGCATATCGTCTGCACACTCTAAATCAATGAAAGTACAATAATATTATTCCGAGAATTATTTCACACCGAAAAGGAATAAAACCGTATCAGTTCTCCGACTCAGATTCAAGCGGGTAATAGTTCCAGCGCTGAATACGAGTTCAATTGTCCAGAAACATTTCACAAACCTGCATCACATCACTTTAGCAACATGGACAAAACGTGTTAATGAATACCAATAGGCCTCCCAGCATTGTGGCTCGGATGTGCTTTATAGCCGGCTTCATTCATTTCCGCCACATTCTTGAATTCTGTACGCCAAGGTTATAAACTTTGAGTCATACTCAGGCCAGCAGTAGCTCACATTCCTTTTTGTTTGAGCTGTACTCAACCTTAAAAGCCTCTTTCAGGATGCATGAATGAACTTCATTTTCCCTCCGAGAACTTTGCTCTGATAGCTGAAAAAGGGAAGGTTGTTTAGAGAAGGAAGGAGAGACAATGGGGGGGAAAAATGAAAGCTTTCAGATTCCATTATGAGGATTGCCCTCTATTCTTTTCAGCTGTGTACACTGTATATTTTCCTTACAATTCCACTTTCCCTTAAAATGCTTCAGTTTCACTCAGGCACAATCCTAAGTGGGCCTTGCATCAGGGTAATGGTAATACAGTAAATACTCGAAAAACGATGGAGAGACATTCTAAGGGAGGATCAGGGTAAAGAGAGCAGATCGGAAAATGGCTTCATTAATATTTGCTAGCCTCTGCACAGAGGCAGATGAAAGAAAACAGACCTTGCCAGTGCTCTACATATGTACCCATTCAGTCTCAGGTGCAACATTAAGATGGCCTGATCATTTGGTGGAAAGAGCACGCTTTGTGTCGCATGAAAATCTGCTATACAATGACCAAGCTGAAGTGCCTTCCACTCTGAATGCAACAGGGGACCTACTCTAAACACAATACGTTTGAAGGTTACAGGATGCATTGTCTGCTCTCAGCGGTGTGTGCACATGTGTGAATACACGTCTGTGTGCGCCTATGCACATGGTGCACATACGGGGCACAGTCAATAAAAAAGGCATATAAGGTATATGAGTCATTTTTGCTGGTTGCGTCGAAAATATTTACCCTCTAATGGTTTACCACAATATACATCGATACAAAGCCGGGTCACATTAGCTTGAATTCAAGCTAGCATGATTCAACAACCAACCAACCATATCAAGCACTGGTTTTGTCCTGCTTTGTGCTGATTTTCCACCCTGTCCTCAACTTATATTGATTTATTAAGTTGTTTTTGACCGAAGCTTTTTACATTTGGGCAGAGCAGTTGGTCAATTACGGGCTGTTAGCTATGATCCCAAGCCACCTGCCTCTGAAAACCCCATCTTCTCTAATAAATTCTGCAAAATGGCTTTTAAATTAAAACAGCTACAAGGAATTGTCTTTCTATCAATTCTGGCGCCCCCTGTGGACAAAGGCTGTAATAGCCCAACCACCTCTAGTTGTAAAAATATTGATTTGGCTAGCATGTGCATTTGTTTTTCGGGCAGGTGAAAGAAAGACGCAACTTATTTTTAATACTTTGTTTCCTGTATAATCACAGCATGCAAATCCATGCGGCAATGCATCTATTTGTCGTTATGCAAGACTAATAAATGTAATATGATGATAGTGAAACAAGCAAACTCAGGCCACGAGACCCCTCAATTCATCCACAGCACTCCTGCATAAACATTTGTTTTAATATTAACTAGGCGGCAGATATTAAAGGAGCAATATGTAAGAATTGGCAGCCTATCGAATCACTAGTCTAAACAACTCCAAACAAAGTTGCTAACTGTGGCTAGCCATAGCTACCATTAGATAGTACATTAAGTTAAGCTTGCAGCTAGCAGTCGTGTTAGCAGACTCTCCTTTGAGTGGGAGCTCAGAGCACCAGGGGACTGTTGGTCATGTTTTCTATCAGACTTTCTATCACTTGTTGACGTGCAAGATGGCTAGGGGCAAGCTGGTCTGCATGCTAACGTCAACAGACAGGTTCTATCTTTTAAGCTTTAGTTTAGGTCTAAAAGTTCCAATCCAGCATCATTGATATGTTAGGTTGTAGCTTTAAAAGCGGGCTCTCTAGGTAAATAAACAAGTGATTATGCCCACTTCACTCCATTTTATGGTACAATATACAAAGAGGTGTCGCTGTTGCCAGTAATACATATGAAGTAAGTACTCTTTAAGCAGGTATTTGCATTATTTTGAACTTTGTATAAACGTGTACATGCATGTAATCTTGAAAGGATAAATTCACCCAAAAATGAGAACGCATTATCGAGCTACAGCTACATTGAAGATTAGCTATTAAGCTAACGTCCTTTAAAGTCAATTTTGTATTTCAGGGCTTCCAGAGACTTCGGTTATGCCAGATAAGTGATAGGAGCCCATACATGTTTTTTGGGGTCAGTTTTTTAGGTTGTTACAGTTGTTAAGTCCCCATCTACATCAGTTGATAAGGAGAGAACTCAACACTGTTTTGCTGTGAAGCTCCAAAAATGCTTAGTGGACTACAAAACGCCACCCGATTTTATATCTGCATGGTGGCGAGGAGGTAGGGTTTTATATTTTGGGTGAACTTATCCTTTAATGGTCATGTTGCACACATCTTCTTCATCACATATTTTTCATTTTGCCATTTCAAATATTATTACTGCCTATATGAGTGATGATTTACTCAAGACCAACGGACTAGGACAAATTCACAGGAAATAGACATATTGATTGTTTTACGTGTGAATTAATTTCATCCTCAGCTGGCAAACTAGAAGATAAGATCAAGTTGTGTGAGAGATACTGAGAGGCAGAAGGGGGGTGGTGTTTTCAGTGGTTTTCCAAATCTGCCATCCACACAATGAGGAATTGTACATTAAAAATAGCCTCTTTTCTCTTACTCTGGTGTAGCTTAATTGAGGAAACACTTTACGTTTTATGATGACTTCCATAAACCTTTTATAAATACTGACTATGTTTATTAGATCTGTTGGCTCACAGCAACAGGACTGATGCCCATTCAGAATTAGGTCTATGAAGAAATATGGCTGCGGTGAATGACTGCCACACATTCATCCAGGCAGTGTTAATCATTTTTACGCAGGGCAGCAGTATCAAATTGCTAAAGGAGAATTGCTTCAGCCTGGTCAGTGCAGGGAGCAGTTTGTCTAATCAGAGTGCAAATAAGGTTTGATCAGTGTCCAACGTAATCTGGCCCACAAGCAGCATTTACAGCACTAAATCAAGCGTCAGGGAAGCTGCAGGTGCTGCCTCACAGACAGCCCTCCCCCTGGGGGCCCTGTGCTGGGGAATAAACAGCAAATAAATGGCAGTGCTGGGAGAGCGATGAGCTGATTAACTCACTGCAGGGCAGTTTCTCATTATCCCCTTAACCCAGACGGAGACCTACCCAATCTTACACCCTGTCTCACTTACAGTAGGGCTCTGTCCTGCGTCAACCTGGCTGACATTGTCTGGGTTATACTTCCAGTGAGATAGAGTCAGTAGAGATGATGTGTAAAAGAAGTGAGGATATATGTATGTGTGTGTGTGTGTGTGTGTGTGTGTGTGTGTGTGTGTGTGTGTGTGTGTGTGTGTGCATAAGTGTGTGTGTGAGTTTGTGTGCTGTGCGGTCCATCTCTGGGGAGACTGCTAATGTGTCAGCTCCATGGCTCATTTCTTTCAATTATAGCAGGCTGGACTAGGAGAGCCCACCAGCAGTCCACTGACAGCTCCATATGGGTCCCATCAGCGCTTATCATGGGGCCACTCGTGGATAATTCATTTACCCTTCATTGAATATGACATATTAGCACCAACAAAAGCAGTTATATATCACACAATCCACACATTGTTCATTAAGAGCTGGTTAAAGTGACGGTCATTTTTAGATGCAAAATTATTCTATTCGAGAAGCGGCGGTGTTATTTAAAGGGGACTGTGCTGTTTTGGGGAAGGAATTCAAACTTGGAATAGTGATACTTACAATATTAATGAGGTAATAACACAAACTCAGAAATAATAGGGTTTTTTTTTCCACAAGTGAATAAACAAGCTGTTCTCAGAGGACAATAAAGTCCCTGGAAAGGTGGCAGGGTCTGCCACATATAAACAAAGTAAAGCCGTATGAAACTGTGTTGTCCTTTAAGGTCAGTTTGTTCATTCTGTTTATTCAGTCATAAACTAAGTGAGTTTTAAAAAAATCAGTCAGTGATGAAAATTCTTCTCCAAAACTGCATAGTGCACCTTTAACTGAGGAATGGAATACAGAATTTGCTACCAGTCATGGAGAGAGAAACAGTGAATAATGTCATTTTAAAATGACATTTATACATTATAAAGTTTACTTTACATAAGCGAGAACTTGCTAAAAGAAATGTGCTTCATTCAATTTCAAAAAGTCACTTTTTGACTGTCTCTGGCGCTTCGGAGGAAAGAAAAACACGGTGATTTTTCTATTGTAAAGCGTTGATTTAGCATGTCACCAGAACATAAAGCATCCTCAGACATACTTTGAAATGAGCTGCACAGTTTTCCATTGTGCCCTCCCCGTGGTTTCAAAGCAAATTAATTAACATGATACAGAAATAGGTAGAATGCAAATGCTGGAGCCCTCACTTTATGCCTGGGTATCCTTTTGTTCCCCTTTATTGTACCAAATTATTTAATTGGGTCTCTCTGATTGTGCACAGACACAGGAAGGAACACAGGCTATTGTTGGCCTCCATACAAGCCACAATGCGGTATCAAATTCAATTCCCATCAAAACGGCAGGCTGCTGTAGAGCCCACAGCGGCCCCGGAGATTAATGAAGATCTGCATCAAGGCAAAGCACTGGTCTGAGATGGGAGATTTCTCCCAAATAAAAGACCCCTTCACCAAGAACAAAGGGGGCCCTGAAAAGCAACGGGATGTTCTGAGAGGATGAAATAAATCAAAACAAAGACAAGAGTTTGGGGTGGGGAGGGCAGGGGGGGGCCTCTGAATTAAACTATTTTTTTTCCTCTTTTTTTGTCATTTGATTTACTTAATTTAGTCAACAAGCTGAAATAACAAAAGGTCTGATGAAAATAAATATTAAAACTTCACAAATACATTGCTGTACGTGCATCAGCACAACGATGCATCACGTCTAAATCCTGCACCAGAAGGATTTTCTAGGGTCTGTAAAACCACACTCCAGTCTGAAAAATGACATTGTGCGGGTATGAATAGGTTGCGCGGAAAAAACGCGTTACTCGCTGCCTTAAAGAATCAAACAAGTCATGGTTCACCTTGATTGCTGTGTGTTTATCAAAGCGTGAGAGACAAACAGTGAAGTGAAAGCGACGGCTGACGGCGTCTGACGCAAATGAATACTGGGCCTTTCTCCGGTTTTGTTTCCCTTCGAATAACAGTCATCTGAGGAGAGACACACTTCAACTGTATTCAGAGTGTGTGAATGGATTTTCTTCTCTTCACTCGTTTTGTATGAACGGCAACAACTGGATGACTTGTTCCCTGAATGCGGCGTGTCGACAGGTGGGCTCTTTCAACTCAACTCGGCACAACACTTGTTTTGTTTTTTTGCCTGAGAGATTCCGGGCTCCATGTTGGACTCATCATAGTTCAAATAGGAAGAGGTTTTTTGCTTTTTTGTTCCGGAGGAAGATATTCAATTGCCATTTCCTAACACGTCGGATCTTTACCTGCAGAGCATCCACCGCAACTTCAATTCAAACGGATCTAATTGTTATAATAACTAATGATAATGAGGCTACAAAGACGGCCACAAAGGAGAGATTTTGAAGTTTTTTTGGTCAGTGCCTCCAAAACGCCGGGCTCCACTCTTTCACATTCTGCACATGGCGTGTCCCAGCCAGCCATATTTACTTCATTTCCCCCGATTCATAGATGCTGCTCGCTGGACCAGAACATTCCAGCTGCCACCTCAACATCTCATTATTTTTTTGAAATATCAAGCTTGTATCTTCTTGATAAATAATTCGCAGTAGTATAATGTATCAGACTAAAACATATTTTCAGGGGGGCACCGAGGTTAAAGTGCCAATCTCACCTTTTTAATTTTTTTTCGCCCCCAAGACAGAGATTTCCATATATAGAGTGACCATGGTTTGTGTTGAACACGAGCAATCGGGATGAAGCGCGCCAGCGACACATATTGCTGTCAGAGATTGGAAATGAGGCCTGCTAACCTGTAGGCAGCCTCACCAGACCAATCAGCTTTACACATTGCCAATGCATTTGCCGCCTCTAAAAAGAATTGTGACTGTGAAGTTTTTATCGGCGTAGTTGACAAACATTACTCTTTAATGCAGTTTTGTAGAAATGCATTCTTATCCCTCTTGGAAGGCATTTATCTACTTGAAACCTGCAAAACGGTTGCCACAGGGAAGGATTTCTTTTAATAGACTACAATAGGCTCAGTATGGGACACATTCTGATTTTGGTGATAGATATGGGGGCCCGGCCATATATTCATGGGAAATTGTTTATCTTCAAGCGGGGAGGAGAGAAAGGCCATTTTACAATAGCATTTTCAACTTTCATCTGAAATGATTCCTTTGACTCATATGAATCGTTCTGTAAGAATTTCAGTGCCTTTCGTGGAAAATATCAATCTGCAAAAGGAGATGTCACAAAACATGAATACAAACCACCCCGATAGAAGGAAAAATGTGTGTGTGTACATATAGCAAAAAACTCATGTGTATTGTATATTTGTATATGTTTTGACACATATTGTATTTTATTCATGTTTGTACATAAAGGAGCACTATGTAGTTTTGGAGAAGAAATTAAAACTCAGGCTTTTATTATTTACAATATTAATGAGGTGATTATACAAACTCAGAAATATTTATTTTTTTTCCATAACTGAATAAATGAGATTTTCCGTGTTTGACGCTAGAGAGGTGGCGGGGTCCGCCACATACAAACAAAGTAAAACAGAGAACGGGTATTGTCCTTATAAGGTCGGTTTGTTTATTCTATCGTCAAAATGAAGAAAGTTTGTTTATTTAGTTTGTTTAAAAAAAAAAAAAACAGTCAATGAAGATTTTTCTCCCCTGATCAAAATTACTTCCCAAAAAAATACATAGTGCACCTTTAAATATACACCTTCCTGTTGATAATTAAACAGATGTCTCATTTTATTAGAGAACGTGGCAGAAAAAAAAAACAAACAAAAAAAAACCACCGTGGGAGGCAAAGGTCCCACGACGTCTGCTATTCAGATGCAGCCACATTGTGCTGCGGTGCTGCTGTCTCTCAGGCCTTCGTGCAGTGGCTTTTTTTTTTTTTTTCTTCTTCTTCTCCTTTTTTTTTTTTCCCCTGTGAGGTCCTTGTGATGCTCGGGCAGGGCCTTTCCCTGCATGGCCTGTCTCTGAAACAGAAGCCAGCGACCGGGCGACACAATGTAAGAGCAAGGCCCGAAGCCGGCGGGGGGGCCTTGTGCGCTCTTAACGGCACTCTCAGGAAGCGGGGGACAATAAATCAATAGACTGTCCCTCTCCAGTAGGGGCCAAATGTAAACAAATTGAAAAGGACGGAGAACAAAACAGATTGGTGACTGAAACAGACATACTCAATAGGGGCGCTGCTGCAAATGAAATGCCTTTGTGCTCGTTTCCTTCCAGCCTTCACCATGATGTGTGCCATTCTCGGCGACATGACGTGCCACAGTGAGTGTAACCAACTTCAAATTTTGACTAAAAAAAACAACAACAGGTGCAATGAATGTTACAGAATTCCTTATATTTTGCTTTTTTTTTTTTTTTTCTTTGCTGGTAGCGGCACACAGCGTCTAAATGAACATCTGCGGTGCAATGAGATGCAGGTACTCTTAATTTGCCAGCGCACGTCGTCTATGCCAAACGAGCCACAGCGACATCTTACACCGTGTAACATGCGGCGCTCAAGGGCACAGGCACAGAACTCTGTGCATGTCAGAGCTGCATGCCACAAGTTAAATTAATGAATCTTTAAAAGGTTTAGGTTTTTTTTTTTTTTTTTTTTTTTTTTTTTTTAATGAGAGAATCTGTTGTAGCTTTTTTATCAAACCTCTTCATATTTCACTGAGGTGGAATGGTGCACCACATTTGCGAGGCAGAACTAATGCTATATAAATCTCAAGTAATAAGCGGGCCCCGGGGACATCATCTAAATGAAGATTTTACACCAATTTAAACCTGCCTGCAATTTGATTCCTGCCTTAAGTGCATTTGTTTAACAGGTGCTGGAGATGCGAGCGCTTTCCCTCCAAAGTGTCGCTATGTCTCCTTTATTAATTTCTGGATTGCGAGTGGGCGGGGGAGTATGAAGAGAAAGGGGAGTTGACAAACACTAATCAAAGGGTTCAGAGTGGGCTGATTCTACCATAGAACCAATGTACTTTTGCTTCATTTGCAAACTAATGATTTTAAACCCCCACAATCTGTTTGAGGTCAGCTCCTGTGTATTTTGGATACGCTTGACTATTAGCATCACTGAAAGCTTCAGATGTGTCAAGCCTGCTCCCCCTCCAGTGATAGTCACCTACTTTAATTTCCCTGCAGGCCTCAGAGGGGGATGAATTCAACTAAAATCACAAGCTGTTTTGTTGGCAATCCTTTGTGGCCTATAATGAATCTAATGAATATAAAGAGAGGAGAAGGGAGGGAGGGGGGAGGGGGGGGAGTAAGGGACAGAGGCGAATACATTTCAACCACGCTGTGTTGCTTTTACTTGACGATTTGTGACCCTCAACAATGGGACAATGGCGAGTGTTTTTGTACCCTTAATTTGCCTTTGTGTTTCAGTTTCATCTCTTTCACCGCCGAGCACTGAAAGTCGTCAGTTGAAAGAATAACTGCTGACTCCACGGTCCGTCAGACAAAAGGGGAGGTTTTAAGATGAATCTCTAACTATCAGCAAGCCAGAGGAGCAGAAAGGGAAAGGGGGCTCAGGGACAACAACAGGCAAGTCAAAGGTAGAATAAGCCGGTGGGGGTGGGGGGGGTGGGGGTTCCCAAACAAGCCCCGGAGCACTTCCTCTCTCCACAAACAAGCGATTCCACTTCTTAAAGCTGCTGCATTCGCCCATCAGAGAGGTGAATTAAAGTGGCTCATCTGATAAGAGTGGAGGCTAGCAGAGGTGGAGGCCCGGTGGAGCTGCGGCGCTGCTGTTAAAGCTGCCGTGTTTCTGATTTCACAGGCCCCCCCCCCACCCTCGGGTGGCGGGATCGTATTAACAGCCCCGTTGTTTTTCTCCAACCCACATTCAGGTCAGGACTTGAAGTTTGGCGGACTTGCGTCTCTCAACACTCAAAAAGCAAATAAATATATTATAGAGAGGAAAATAAATGACCAGAGCCAAACTAATTCCACATTGAACATTTCCCCGCAAATGAACTTTTAAGTGCTGTAGTGCACACTGGGGTTAGATGATAAAAAAAGTTCTGTGTCACTGGTCCATGCCGGTATGCTCCCCAGTCCCTGTAATGATTTCTATTCATAAACATGCACTGTGCTATCCTCCACCTGGCAGCTGCCTCTGTGCATATGAGATTACTATTATGCATCTTCCAATCCCGGGGATAAACATCTCTCCACTTTTGAAGTTTGCAAGCACGAGGCATATTTTAGTGCCATACGACTTAAGCATCCCTTCAGGTATCACTCGCAATCTTTTCTCATTCTATATACATTGTTCAACTTTAATGGGTATCTAATTTGTGTTATCAGCTTACAGGGCAGTAAGTAATAATTTGCATGGCTGCCCTAAGCAAATATGCTTCCATAAGCATCCCATAGTATAGACACTAGAATGGATTAACCTCCATATTGGCTATGCCCCGGCGGTCAATGCGTTTTTAAGAAATAAGTACAACAGATGGTTTGGTTTGGTGGCACGGGTGCTGTAAAAGAAAAAAATAAATAAATAAACACCAGAAAACCCTTCCACCTTCAGATGCTACGATGGATAAAATCCCTCAACCGACAGTGAAAAATGGTGACATGACGTGCGCTCCGTTAAAGGGGCACTGCGTTGTCTAGTTTTCCATAACTAGACAAACAAGCTGTTCCCAGAGGAAAATAAGGTCCCCAGAAGGCTGTTTGTAGCTGGGAAGGTGGCAGGGTCCGCCAAATATAAACAAAGTGAAACAGTATGGAATTCAAGAGAGTTTGTTTAGGCATAATGTTGCAGTCAGTGCCAATCTTTCTCTTCCGATCTTTCTGGTGCACCTTTGAGAGCACTTCCTGGAACACACGCATGGTATCTGCAGTATAACTGTTTTTACTTTCGCCCGTGTCAGAAGTGGCCGCTTGTAAATCCACCAGGCTCACAATAAGAATGACATATTCTCGCTTAAGCTGTGATTACAGTGCGGATAGTTTGAGTAGAATCACTACCACGAGAGAGTGAGAGGCCCACTGAATTACTACGAGAGCTCTTTTCCTCCCCTGACAAGGTCTCACTCGTCCCCTCTCGTGGATGACGGCTCTCTCCATCTCTAGTGGATTTCAAAAGCCAGTCGCACTCCAACTCCGACATTAAACCCCCGCATCGATACTGGTGGGAGTAAAGATTCTCAGTCCGGAGCTGCAAGTTAATCAACACTCGAACATGTGCACATGTGTGCCGTGTGTGGCACTACAGGGTAAACAGGGATACATCCAGGGAGAGTAGCTTGATATTCTACTGGCTTGCGTCAGGCATGTGTGTTCCGCTTGTTAGCTTAGTAGACAGTTAATTGCCATGGTGGGTGGTTAGAGTGCTAGGAGCCTGATCTTAGGAATATGTCATATTTGTTAATCGGACATGCAGATGCAAATAATGTGTGACAGACTGTGACCAACACTACCGGAACATAAATACTGTTAACTTCAGAAATGTTCTTGGCTCTGGAATGCCGCCGCATAAAGGCTATAAAGACAACCCACTGTTTATCTATTTATTTATTTTGTTTAGCTATTTCTGTTCGTGGGCCAACGTGACAAAAGATGTGTGATAACAAATGAAATCCTACTGGAATAGTAGCGTGCCAGATTAGGCTTTGTTGTGGGCTCTGTGTACTACGATCCCACGCTAGTTGGGGATTGTTGGCCTGATTACATTAGCCGGGTGCTAGGAATTCATGTAAACCCAGTGAAATCTGCACCGTGCACGCCGTGAACGGGGAGGAACACAACCCCTAATTCATATTCCTACAAGGACTCGTAATTTGCAAAACACATCGGATATCTGACAGGAGGGCACAGCCTCTTTAAAACGGCGCTATTCAAACTTAGCGTACAGTTTTGAAACGCTCGTCCATAAAGATTGATTAAAGTTGTAAAGATTTTGCATCAAAACTAGGGGCCCTGATTAAAGCCATCCGCCGCTGCCACCGAGATGCTACTCTTTTGCATCAGTGCCGTAATCTCTCTCACTCGGAGAAATTGTTGTTAATGCAGAAATAATGTCAATGCAAACTATATTAATAACCATGGTGCGAGGGGCTGCAGCAATGTCACTTAATCAATGGAAACAAATCATGCACACCTTGCTTTGATTATCCGGAGGAGTGTGAATATTAATGTCTCGCTGTGAATCAATGTCGGGGTTGCATACATTGCCTCCTGTGTTTACTCATGGTTAAGACATTTCTTTCTTTTATATTTCTGCAGCACTCCTGAGAGCGATCAATGCCGTACTAAATAGAGATATGATACCAGCTATTATAGTGGTCCAACAACAGCGACAAAAACAGCAGCGATTGCGTTATTGTAAACTAAGAAGATGGGATGTTCAAATTTCAATTAACTTTGGTTTGTGTTTGCTGATATTAATTAAGAGGGCTTGCGGAGGGACACAAAAGGGACGGGTTTATTGTCTCAGATTATTCTCATGAAAGTAGCATTAGTATGTAGCGCAACGCTACCTAATTAACTGGCATGGGAGGCAAGACATTACACTGTGAACCTTTTGATTTGTGGGAGGTAATAGCGTTGGGCAAGAAGCAGATTCTTCATTTCATTATTTGATAACGAGGCCTTTAATGAAAATATCAGCCCAGGAGCAACGCGAGTCAACATCACTACTAAGAAGAAGAAGAGGGAAAAAAAAGCTTCAAGGAGTATTGTTGCAGGCGATGAATTACCTCATGACTACAGTTCATTAAATAAAATGTGAAACACACCTGGTGGGCTAATGGAGGTCAAACGTATAAGCAGCAGCGTGAGCGCAAGGGGATGTGGCAATCAAAGACAAAGCCGCGTCTAGCCTCTCACTGACAGGTTAATGAAACGCCCGCTGCTAAGTGTCGCTGCAGTGAGACTCGGCTCAGTCACAGCGAAGCTCCTCCCGCAGACCGCGTTGTATCAGTGTCACCGAGAGCAATCACAACATTCCTCTCCTCCCGAGTCCAAAAGGTTGTTTTAAACTCCCCTGGCAGCCGAATGCTTCGGGGGGTCAAACACACCGAGAATCTCCCGACAAATAATGGGCAAAACTATCAGTTACATCACTCACCTGTAATCACTGGCCAGCATTAAAAGCATCTTTTTTTTTTCTTTTTTCCTGCGCCGCATACTTGACTGCGAGTGCTTTTGAAATGGGTATAATGTAATCGGTGCCGCAGATATCTTCTGCTTTTGTGCGTCTATCCAAGGAGTGAATGGTTGGGCCTATCGGTTACTCTCTGGAGGTGATGTATACGCTCTCTAGAACAATGACACAAACAGATGAAGGCTATAATATGCTGCCCGGTGCCGCTCGCTCAATTTTCAGGGGTTGTTTTGTTTTGCTTTTGGAGAGACATTTAAGGTGCTGCCAACTTTAGGGGATGAGGTTTTTTATTTTAATTTTTTAATTTTTTTCTTTTTTTTATCAAACTAAGAAATAAAAATGTCCAAGCACTCTGGCAGCAACCTCAAGATATGAGCACAGTTAAGATATTTACCAGCACAGGAACAGGAAACATTATATACAGTCACACAGAATGCACATAAACCAAACCAGAATGCACTTTTTGTATTGTTTGCTTCTTATCATTTTACAAATCAGCACCTCATTAACATCATATATATTAAAAAGTTTGATTTTTTCTACAAAACTACACACTGCCCCTTTAATCAATAAAGTTTTGGTGCGAACTCACAACAGGAATCCATGTTAAAGTGACTGATGGGGAGTCATGAGACACATACAGTTTTCATTACAACACACATCATTTTGACATTATCTTCAAGATGTTAAAGTTTTTATTCTTGGACTGTGACGTGTGTCAGATTATCCACCTGGCTGTCTGTCTGTATTACCCCTTCTTATTTTCACCCTGACAGCTTGAAGAATAAAGACACAGGCTTTAAATACATCTCTGCACCGCAAAAGGAATTCTTCAGCAGATGTGCAACAGATAGTGTCAGGCTAATCTTTCGGAGCAACAGGGACAAAACTTTACGATGTATTTATTGTTAAAAAAAAAAAAAAAAAAGAGAGCGGATGATCTGCACAGATTATGATTTTAAATTAGTTTTGAGGTTTGATGCTTGTCTCTAAACTTTTTCTTTTAATTGTTACATTTCCTCGGAGCCAAAGACATGAAACGAATCTTTTAAAGGCGCACTATGTAGTTCTGGAATAGAAATGAAAACGCCGAAAATGTTATAAGGTGCTAATACAAACTGAGAAATATTTATTTCTTGCATAACTGAATAAACAAGCTGTTCACAAGAGGAATGCACATTTCGAAGCTAGTGAGGTGGCAGGGTCCGCCAAATATAAACAAAGTAAACCTGTGTTGTCCCTTAGAGGCAATTTATTTATTCAGTCATAAAAAGTAAGACTATTCAAACGATTAAAATGCATTCACTAAAAACACAAAGTGCACCTATAAGTCATCAAAATTAAATTAGAGAGGTCACAGAAATAAACAAAATGATGGAACTATTAAATTTAAAACAGATCTGTACAAGGCAGAGGAAGAAGCCGTTTGAGTAATTATAGAGGGACATGCAATGGGCCAGTTAGTATACTCTGTCCTACTTTATCAGGCATCTCCAGCATTGTCCGTAGGGAGTTAACTTTTAGACTGTTTACTGGCTCAAAGGCCAGGCATGCATCTGAAGCCACATAGGCAAGATAATGTATCCCAGGCTACAAAAGCAGGCAAATCACTGTGCATTAAGACTGGGCACACAAAAGACAACAATGGCTTGCATAAACACTATTTAGAACTATTCACATGGCATTGAAGAGATGGGCGTCAACTCACTATTGCTGCAAAGCCGGCGCATTGTGCGGAGGTGAAAAGAAGTCTAATGAACAGGAAGCCTTATTTGAGAGAGCTGACAGTAACCATACAACAGCCGCATTGTGCGCTTGCCACCAACCCTGTGGGTCTCTACATTAGGAGAAATGATGAGAAAGTAACCCGAAAAGACACAGTGGGCCCTTGGACCCACGTAAATGCAACCAGACAATAATGGGGGACACAAGCTGTCTCCACCTTTACCCAAAGCTGCACGTTTACATGCACAGAACATCAACCGCTCTCATGGCCAAGGATAAAAGCCCCCTGGCCAGATGGAACTTTGAAGTGCATTTGGGTTAGTTTACCACCAAAGAGTGCAATTTTAGTGCAGCCGCAGTTAAAATATATGTCATACATTTTAAATTATATCAAACTCTGCAGGGGAAAGTTGGAAATTCTCGAGTTTGGTGCACCAGGCCTCCTCCTCCTCCTCCTCCACCACACACACACACACACACACAGACACACACACACACATACACACATTCACACTCACATTATGCCCCCTGCCTCAAGCTTCATCAATCTTCCACAAAGGGATGACATCACCAATAAGCATAGCCCTTTATAGCTTTAAGCAATAAGCCTTATTTACTGATGAGATAAGCCCTCTGCTATTGTCTAGCCCTCCACTTTTCTTCTTTCTCTCGCAGTTGAAGAATCAAACAGCACTTTTGGAAGGTGACAGAGCATGCCCGGGATTTAAGGCTAAAGCATGCAAAGAGGTTTCCTATTTGGTGGCCTTTCAAAGGGCCACATTAGCCCGTGTAGTCCCAAGTAGCAGGAGCTGGTAAAATTATATATATACATATAAAACAAGCTTCTGTGAGACTTGTTCTGTTTCTTTAAAAGAAACTAAATTCTGTTTATGTTCATGTTATGTTTATGCATTCACTCCATCATCAAACTAGCCTACATTGTTGTGCAAACAAAAACAGGTGGCACTGCTCATCAAAACAATGCTATATATATATATATATATATATATATATATATATATATATATATATATATATATATATATATATATATATATATATATATATACACATATATATATTCTTTCTGTGCAAATGTGCACCAAACACATTAAATCTGAATAAAACACACTCATGCTCTACAGAGGCTGAAAGAAACCACAGCCTGGAGAGTTTATGAAGTATAATCATCCATTACATGACCTGTAATTACTGTTTGTAGCAGCATTAGTCGGCCAGTCCGGGGTGGTCACTAAACTGCTGAGGCACCGTGATGCAGTGTGGCTGATCAGACTTCACGTGTGCATCCTGGGGAAAAAACTACTTTTACAGGAGCAACATGTCAGAATTTTAGTGTAAAACGTTCAAACATGAACAACAATTATCAACAGAACCTGAAGAAATTCAACTTTAATTTAACATTATCTAAAAGATGTCTATATATTGTGTTGCAGATATGTCTACTGAAGTGATCCAGCTAGCCCCGGCCCATCCTGTGTTGTAATACCACCTTCTGCCTCAAGAGGCGATAGTGAGTCATTGTAGAAAACAAAGGAAAAAATTAGTTAACACTGCCAGAGAGCTCTTGGCGAGTAAAATACTAGCAACCTGGTATCACACCAACTGGTTTAATAAACCCACTGGCCCATCAGAAGGTACCGGTCACGTCTGGCCTGACAGTGAAGACAACAGGATCTCTTCCAATAGCACACATGCTATGGCCGGTTACATTTTCAAAATAAAGGTACCAAAACTACTTAATATTGTAGTTTTCGCATAAAATACCTTCCTCAAAACAGTCCCCATTGACCGTGCCTCATACAGGACTCAAACCAAAACGACATAGACTTTGAGGCTCTCTGAATTGTATTCATCCCGTGGTCCCGTCTTTATCGCCCCCGCTGGTACGGCGCATCTGTAAACCTATGGTCCTTAACATGCTTTGGTTCAGACCACGCTGTAAAGGGATCAAATTTGAGGCTGAGCATTGGCTTCTTAGCAATAGCCTATGTCGGAAGCTAACTGTGAAATGTTACTGACAGTGTTTATGTGTTTACTAAGTTAGTTGTTTGTTGAAAGAGCCATGAAGGAGCCATGGCAGGGACCGTGCATTCCCTTGTTATTTTTTTACGAGACTTTCTGGTGATACGCTGCACCCGATTTGTTTGGAGCCTGACTTTGACAGGTGGCCAATTCTTACATGCACCTTTAATGTTTCTGGGTGTGCTTTTTTTTTGTGATGAATGATCAAAGAGAAACTGCTAGTTATAAGCCCTCCGATAAGTTGGAAATCAACATTTCACGAAGTCTGTCACCGGAAAAACTAGGTCTAACTAAGTTGTTGCGACAAATCTAGAAAATATAGCATCATCAACATATCCCGAATTGAGAACCTATTTTTAACAAGATAAAAAGCCATTTTCTAACACACTGCATCCAGTGTCACCACATGTATCTTAAAAAAACGTGCCATTTGTTGTTTGTTTTTCCGAGCTCTTCACAGCATCGCGTCAGTCCTTGGGAACTTGTCAGATATTCGGTTTGTAGTCACTTTAGAAAAGCTGAGCACAGAGTCTCTCGGGGGAATCGCTCCAGTCACTCCCCCCGCCGCCCCACCCCATGTCACCAGCTAGGAACAAAGCCGCCATAGTCAATTCTCCTAATTTCACTGCAGCCTGTCGAAATCCCGTTCTCCTTTTCTCCCTCTCTTCAACAAGTACTTTATGCGGGGATCAGTCAGGTCTGAGTCGCCCACAAAAACCTGAGGCTCTCGCTTCATCGTCTTTCAGCACCGAGTTTGACACTCCCCAACTCCCTGCCATTCAGGCGCCTGCACCGTGCAATTTGTTTCCATTTGTCAAACAGCAGTATCCATCACAAAAGAAAATGCTGGCACAACAGAAAGTTTGTGAACAACATTGTCTCCTGAACCCAAAAATGGCCTTGAGACTAGTTATTTATTGGCCCGTAACAAAACAACCTTAAACAATTTGCACCACTTTCAGATACTTGTCTCATTATTCTCTCGACCGACAATAAGACATCTTTAGCCGAACATGTATCACGTCCTCAAATCGGTATCACTCCTCTCTTAAAGTGTGCATGGGCTAACAGTGTGAATTCATCATTGCATTCACTGCTTCCACATTGTGCTGACTCTTATTTTGTGTTTTTATTTCTTTGGGATTAAACTTCATTGTGTGGACAGCCAGGTTTCTCAGACACGTATTTATTAAAGCCATATCAGCACTATGTTGACGCCATTGCTATTTTGCACACCTATTCAGATATGTCTTAAAATGGCGCCATTATTGGGCGTCGTAGGAAGGTATCTGGTTAATAATACTTATTGTGCAAACTTTGTTGTCGCCATTCTTGTGCTGGCTGTTATCGAGGGGAGAGCAGAGAGGATATATGCTGACTCTGATGTAGATAGTGCCGTGAGTATTTCCTATTGTGGCAGCTGCCGTGTGGTGCAGTCCCTGATAGGGTTTCGGATGCTGTCAATGCTGTGTCAGGTGCATTAGCACCTCGGAGACCCATGATGCTCCAGCTGCTGTGTGCCTGTGTCTCCCCGGGCCCCTGGCCGCCAGCCTGACACCCGACACAAAGTAATCACAGATCACAGCGTTTAATCACTGAAACAAGCACTCCAGAGGACCCCGCTGTCAATATCCCACTCTCTCATTATCTGTTTGGATTGCACATCCACACTGTCAGATAAACAGAGTGGAAAATTAAGATTAAAAATATGGTAATTTCATTTCAGGCAGCAGGCTCCTCTCACTGGCCCATTATGCTATTGATTACCTCTGAATTCAATTTCTCTTTTCAATGTAAACTTTAATCTATTCGCGAGCCAACAATTCAACTCCCGCGGGGCTATTTGAGAGTAAGTAACCATTTAATATGACGCTGGCTGAAGATTCACTGGCTTTAATGAATTGTGTAAATCACTCAGCTTTTAAAGGGACTGATGTCCCGCAGTTCACGACCCAAATCTGGGCCTGGTTAAATACCGCCTTTTATACTGAGCTAAGTGTTTACTGACAGCCATCTCTGAATGTGTAATCAGCGGCTCAGCTCTCGTGTGTGTTGAACAGCTCTCTTCTAATTGAGCTGGTGATGACAAAATTACATTTTAATTGGGATCTAATCGTCATATTGCACCAGCTACATGTTAGAATAATAGCTGCACCGCTTTACCACCGTGGAACTGAATTTAAAAATCACTTGACTCAACACAATAATCACTGGGTTGTTTTCCTTAAACCACTTACCAATTTGTAGCATCTTGGTCAAGACGGGTTGTAACCACTGACCTGAAGCAAACACACCATTCAGACATATGAGTATAGGATGAGCAACAGTGGGAGGAAATGGTTAGTGAGTCAGTGTAACATGAGACAATGTTTTAAACACAAAATGAAGACAGGACCGAAACAGTTAAGAAATACTTTTATTAAAATAAATTATTATTGTATTACGGAATTTGAATTTCATTTGGTGTAAATAAGTGATCATTTTGACTAATCATCATGTACAAACGCCATAAAACATCATCTTTAATAATACTGTGTGTAATATAGTGTTACAAACCCAGACACAAAGATATTCAAAACAAAGAGTTCACATATTTTAAATGTACGATATGTAAGAATTGCCAACCTGTCAAATTCAAACTCAAAATCAAGCCCCCAGGAAGTGCGCCAGGCTTTGAAGCCAGTTTAAGGAATGGCCGTGTAAATCGTGTAATTACATCATCACACGATGCACTGTGGCTCAAAAAGACTTCTTCCCATAAGCTTATTTGAGAGAAGCGACTGTCAAACTGTGGATGCACGTATTTTATTGAGTATCACAACCCCCCGAAAAATGTCAAGTTTAGCTGTCATAATTTGAGTCATTCGCCCCAATAAAACTTCGAAAGGGCAGAAGAGCTGCGCAGTCAAATTACTGTAACCTCATTGAATTTAGCCGGGCACTTAACCAGAAGTTAGCCTGCTCAATCAGCAGTGCGCATGCTTTTCGGGTGATTTTAGCTTCATGTGCCACTGAGCAGCTTTCATAGGAATGACAGGTTGCCCTCTCCAACACTGTATCCAGATTTCTTGATACGTCCATGCTAACAACAAATAGGGGGCAGCATGTCACCAGAGTAACCGCTAATTGCTGCTAACTGCAGCTGCAGTAAGCTAGTTAGCTCAGTTAGCTATGCAGCTAGCAGTCAGGACGATGAGAGGCGTTGATGCTTACGCCGCTAGCAAAGGACCTTTGGACCAGGATAGGCTAGCTGGTTGGCATGCTAACTTCAGAAAGCATCAAAACATTTATTCCTTCCCATTCTGAAGGTAATTTTGGTTATTATTATTTTGTTTATGTTTTCAACTAAAATTCTTACATATTGCACCTTTAAACAGCTATAACAACGTACTAAATATAATGTTTTAGCCAAAGTATGCACATTTTTGAAGCAACAACAGCCCATTCATCACAAGAGTACAGACAGAAGGTTGAAATTACCCTAGAGAAAAATGTTCAGATGCAATAAAACGTCTGTCCAACACTTCCTGTGTTCATCATTAACATTTACTGTTCTTTGCTGACAAGAGCTGAGGTAGACATAAAACCACTATCGTCAAAGTGCTGCAAGACTACTCAATTAAAAACAGTGCAATTACAAAAAAAACAACAACAACAAATCAATATTCTGATTAAGGCACAATAATTGCTGAAAACATTGGTGTCTCCTCTCAGGCCCTCCTCGTCCTTTTAAGCATTTTCCAAATAATAAAAAGACCTACAAAACAATGTTTGCCTTAAAGGGATAATTTAAGCCACCAGTTATTTATTGCACCAGGATGAACACATCCAATATCTGCACTCTTTTGAGCACCAGTGCAGGATTGAAGCTACCCAAGAGGCCAGAACACACATACATAAACATAGCAGGGTGTAATCAATAAAAAGCCGAGCAGTAATATGCTGTCAATAGAGGCACATCCTGCCTCGGATACTATGCCAGTCAAAAGCAGCACACACTACATTCTGCCTGCTGGGAGTCTAAGGACGTTTTAATACACAGTAAGGAATCTAAGTACGTCAGGTGAAAAGATCTGGTCAGTGATGGCAAGCGCGAGGGGGCGCAGCCGCTCTCCAAACTGTCAAAGAGATGTCTCAAAGATGACGTGGATGTCCTTGGCATGGCGCACGTCTGTCGCTCGTTTTTTGTTCACGTAAACCTGGAAGCGAATCAGGGAAGCGGTGTCACAGAACACAAGCGCACAGTCCAATCTAAGCTACGATCAGTTGAGGTGTGATTTATGACAGGTCGAGTCGGAGCTGGGTGAAGGGATTTGTCACCCGCTGAAGCATGCAAAAGTGGCTTATTTAAGCTTGTAAACAACTGTGAAATCCAAAGGGAAGAATATATAATCACTGGGGTTATTTGTTTTGTCAGAGCTCATTTCTGCCTTCACAAAATGTTTGACTTCTCAATACAAAGAGGCTGAGACAGGATAGCGATACCAGTGACAGAAAGTTAAGTGAAAAAGAGGCAAAACTGCTGAAAACAGCTCGGCCTCAGCGTGAGATATACTGTCTACTCTGGGATTCTCTTTCAGCACGGACAAAGGCGCTAGAGGTTGATATCAGATTATTGAATGTATTTAAACCTTGACTGACAACTATAGAAACTTGACACACAACATGTGGACCATCTCAGTATTTAATAAGTGGTGCTAGACAGTTATGGATGCTGCAGTAATCTGATCTAAGGAGAGCACCCTACAATAAAGAAAAGAAAAACGTAAGGGCTTGAACAATGTCGCTACCAATCCGCCAGTGTGCAGGGTAAGACGATACCAAATAATACCACAGTGTGCTGAGTCTTTGAAATCAGTATTTTACTCATTTCACTCCTCTGGCTGAGAAGATACAGTTCCGCTGATAAATTTGTGCGAGGGACACAGAGAAAATGAAATGATGCCTACTTTTTCTTATTTCACAAAGACCTGTTTGAAGTTGCAATATGGTATCTGTAGTCCCAGACAGATGCACATAAAATGGAATTGAACAATGAATAGCCGCCTCTTATCTGCTCAGTGTCTGAAGGGGGAAATACATCACAAATGAATTTTACAGGGAGGAAATATGGACATTCTCTATTACAGTAATCCCCATAGAAAGTTTATCCCAAATCGCGATGGAGTTAAACCCAATATTTCCAAATAGATATAGTGCAAAGAAAGCTGCTTTTCTGGAATCATCTCCAGAATGATCTCAAAATTACATTAGGGGGAAAAAAAAGATGATACGGGGAGTTTCTTCGATAAAATCAGAGGATGTAAATCTACAAAGGGACAATTTCTCTCTTGAAATTAATGTTATGGTGTTCCGATGCTCCAAGAAGGCACTTTAAATTAAAATGGTAATCAAGTGTCTTTGCATTGTCAGGGTTATGCACATCTTCTCTCGCCCAACTGTGATGTTTTGGAGGTGAGCAATGAAGTCAGGGAGAGTCTGGGATTAGTGTGCCACGGCTGGACTCTATTTAGTGACAGGGGATCACAAAAAAAGGTGGGTGTGGTTACCTGTTTGGCTGTGTGCAGCAGGGAGGCGGCCTCAGCTCTGCCTGTCTGTTGGACCATCTGGTAAAAGAGCCCATCCTGGTTCTGGAGCAGCACATACGGCTGGTCATACTCCTGGATCCTCCCGGCAGCCAGAACCTGCAATCACACAAACAATGCTGGGTGTGTGTGTGTGTGTGTGGGGCGGAAAACTGACATTTCAGCTGTTTCCGTGCTGAGTGATGCATGCAGACAGTGCAAGATGAATGGGGGAAACAGTAGTTCGAACCATCCATTTTACGTGACTCATGCAACAGCAAACACAGGTGCCTGTTTCTGCTCGACAGGGCTTCAGACAATGAGCGTCGCCTGTTAGCAGTGTGAAAGTCAAGTGCGCTGACTCTGACAGAATGAAGATCAGTGATTTAGCAGTGTGTTTATCCAGGCATTTCAGCGGCTCAGGGGTGGTCCTCAGTCAAATCCAACAATCACACCTTGAAGACGCTGTAGAAAATTACCATCATCTCTGTGTCATCACAAGCTATATAAACCACACAAAGAATAGTGCCACTACAAGCAGTTTGGAAAAGACTGCAATTATATCACAGACAAATTTTAACAAGCTCGATCCCCTTACAGCAGTAATGAGCAGTTTGTTATAGCTAAAGCCCGGTTAGAGGGAGTGTTTATCGTGAAAGGGAGACTTCTGCAGCAGCCGTCATAATCGACAGTTTAGGAGTCGCGTGATATCAGGAGATGAAGTTTATATCTTGGAAAACATTCTGCCTCTAAATGTGGCACAGCGGAGGATTTGGGCGAGGCAATTCAGGTGGTCCCCAATTTAGTTCTCCCGGAGTGCGGAACAATCTGGGGGCATTTAACGCGAGCGTAGGTGTGAAACGGTCCCCGCTGCGCGATCTTTGGCGTTTCTCAACAGCCCCCTCGGTGACCGAGCAGCCACCGGGTCATGCCCTGTCCTCCATAGACGCTTAACAAATGCTGCCACAAATGGCACTAATTGGCACCTCTGCAGGCAGTAGCAGGAAAGGGCCAAAGATCAAGTGGCACGAGCACGGGCTCAATGAGAGGGAACGCTGTGAGGGAGAGATCAGGCCGGCTGTCGCAAAATAGGGCAAGTGAATTAAAAACTCTGCAAAGACGGGAAGGAGTGTTTGAAAGCTCCCGATCACAGGTGTGTCTGGCATACAGCAGACTACAAGACGTGTATTTGCAGGCTGATTGTGCACACAACAGGAGTTCAGGTTATCATAGCTGATTATAGAGAAGAATGAATAACATAAAATGTTCAGACTAAAAGCTCTGGACTCCTTTTATTTCTCTTCAGCGTCCCAAATAACTTCATACTGACATATTAACTGGTGTGCTGGTCAGTGGAAATTTACCGTCTTCTTACTTACCAGTATTCTGTCACAGTCAATGATAGTGTTGAGCCTGTGAGCAATGGTGAGGACTGTACACTCGTGAAACTTGTCCCGGATAGTCTGCTGGATGAGGCTGTCAGTTCTAAAGGAGCAGGGAACACAACACCTCAGCACAAAAAACTCTCTTCCTACACACCCCGAGGCAGGGATTTTTACTTAACACAGAACAATGGCTCATCAGCAGCGAGGTATGTGCAGCAGGTATGAAGGGTAAAGGGTAGCAGAGCTTCTTGAGTTGACAAAGGTTGCTTGCACACTGCAGGACTCAAAATTATATTGATATCAATTAATAACAATACTAAGATAATTATGAAAAAGCACCAAAGCAGTGAAGTTTTGAGCAAACCTGCTCATCATCATCGTGCACGAGGCATCTTTTTGTTTCATGTTTTGCTAATTATTGATTCAGCAATTGTCAAGTCGACTTGTCTTGACATTAACCAAAACAATGGAACCGGTCCTAAACACATCATAGCAGGGGTAATTATTAATTTACAAGACACTATTTAACCGTATGTGGTAACATTACATTTAACTGTAATGAAGCTATTATAACGCTGGCAACAATATTTTTCTCGACCTCAACTGCAGTGGTGCAATTTAGACATTACGATGTCAATAACACTGTCACATTTTTAACCAGATGTCAAATGGAGTAGCTGCCTGTACAACTCAGAACAGGAGGATCATCTCCACTCCCCTGTGCATGTGGGGCACAGTCACGTGTCGTTTTCAGTTAGTGTTAAGATCAAAGTTTGGGGTGCAGTGTGACAATATGTCTAAATTGGATTTACTGCTGAGAAACTGAGCACATAATATTCATTTCATCCTGTTTGAGATAATTTTCAGTTGTTTGGCTGTAATATGTTTGCTCAAATACAATCTCTGTCATCTTAAACGAATATTGTCTATCACTTTAAAGGTAAAGCTAACTTCTGCACATTTTCAATATGGATCACCGCTGAGAATGGCTAGAAAATCTGCAAATTCTGTGGTCTTATAATGGGCAATAAGCAATTTTCACAAATAGAAAATAAAAATAGAATCCTGCTAGGCTCTATTGTTTACAAATGTAGACTTGGGTCATATTAAACTCATGTTAGGTCATTCAAACTTTCATTTCTTTTATCAAGATATCTGTCTCTGTGTATAGGCCTGAAAAAGTTGCATAATGCATTTTTAGAGTCAAAAATTGTCAAAAGACAGTTGTCTTGGTTAATGTTGTCTTAACAATGTCAACTTTGCATCAAATGACATAACTCACCGAATTACACTTGTGCATGACTGGTAAAGGTCAAAACCATTCATAAAGACTCCTCTATGTTCACGACAGGTGTTGTGTCATGGTAATGACAGTGTCTCTTCAGTTTTATGCACACCCCTTTAAATAAAGTTTTACCCTTCTTTTACATACTTTTTTCAGCATCAAAATTAATTGTTTTTTGGGTGAGAAGTCTTCTCCTTTTGAGGAGGTTTTCACTTGTGTGCTTGTGCTTTATTTCCATAGAAGCTTGACATATGTGTAGCGGAACTTTGACCGAAGAACAAAAGACCCCTGACCTTGGGTCCACATTGGCTGTGGCCTCATCAATGATGAGGATGCGGTTTTTCCGGAGGATGGCCCTGGCCAGGCACACCAGCTGCCTCTGGCCCACGCTGAAGTTCGAGCCTGACTCCATGAGCACCGTCTCCAGCTTATTGGGAAGGTCCTCCACCACGGCCTTCATCTGCACCTGCGGAGAGGGAGAGCAGAGCCCCAACCCTTCATTACTCCTGCATAAAGGCTTCCTGTGGGGATGTCTTTAAAGAGCTATCCAAACACACCCATTAACTGCCTGGCACAATACAGGGCCAGGTCCACTGATGACCTTGGCCAGTGCTCTCTTGTGGCCAGCCTCTAGCTTTAATCCAGGCCACCAAACCCATTCAGAGGCAGGACCAGGAGCTGAAGCCCTTCACTGTGGGGGAAGCCTTCATCCTGGTTGGCCTGACTGCCCAAACACATCTCCCCCAGCACTTTCAATGGTTCCCAGTTACAAGCCGCACATTGAGCTGGGCCCCATGGCCCTAATGGGATTTCCCCCCATGACTTGTGGCGAGCAGGGAGGCTGAATGGCAGCATTGTACGGGGGGACAGAGGGATCCCCCCCTGGGCCGGTGAGGGGAATCATTCAGAGCCACGCTGGAGTACCTCTTGGAGTGCATTCCACAGGTCCTCATCTGTGTGCTGCCTGAAAGGGTCCAGATTCTTCCTCACGGTGCCCGTGAAGAGAACTGGGTCCTGTGGATAGATGGATATAGAAAGAGAAGGCCGTAGCCAGTTAAGATAATGACAAGGGGGAAGATGTATGAAAGGGTTAAGACAAGCTTTATAGAGCACCGCTAGGCGATGTTTGAGGGGAAGATGTTCACAAAGGGCCAGCTCCACTCAGGAGCTCTATTCAGTGTTCCAGCCAACTATGCTTCAATAAGTTGATCTTTTTACTTAGAAAATCTGAGCTGTGCGAGGTTGTCTGAATAAATAATATGACACAAAAAAGGGCCATCTAGTCACTGTTACCACACAAAGAATTTCATACAGTAGCTGTTCTAGAAACGATAATCTGAAAATGTCTGCCAAAAGTAACAGCTTTACTCTGACAAACGCACAAGCGATCCTTCAAGAGGGGTTATCGCATCAGTTGACTACCCTCGTGAAAGGACAGCCTCGGATCTCAGACAGCTAGGATGTCCGAGATACGTATTTATGGTGAGCCACACACCTGTATCACAGTGCAGCCACACAGCCATCTTTAAGAGAGTAAATAAAGCTCTTTATTACAGTGCAGAGGAACGAGCCCGCGAGTCCACAGGCACTCTTCCAACATGCCACACTGTTTGTGGTAAACCTGATAAACAGGAGCAAGCCAGCGTCTCCCCGTGTCGGGTCAGATATTTATTCATAAATCCTGCTCCAGTGTTGAAGTGATTTACTGAGCGCTTACTGGGACTCTCCCAGGACGTCATAATGGGGCCGCCTCACCTCTCACGGTGCAGAGCTGCTGCAGATAAGCTTCTCATACGGCATCTTCAGTGTAATCAATGATTCATTGAAACGTAACACAGAATTTCAGACATTTAAATGGTTTTAACGCCCATTTGAAAAGGCTTTAAAGGAACAGATCACTTATTATCTACTCACCCCCATGCTAGAGCTTCAACATCCAACAACAAAAAACAACTGATAGTCTCCAGATGCCCTGAGATGCAACATTGATGTGGACAGACTTTATTTACATCCTTTTTAAGGATGAAGAAGCTGAAGAAGGGGATACGGGGGGGGGTTACATTTTGGACATCTGGGCTTCTGGAGACTTGGAATGCACCAGACAAGCTGGACGAAGACATTTTGTTTTTGTTTTTATATTGGTTTTTAACATTTTATAACAACACCCCCGGCATCTTCATCTGCTCCAGAGATGTTTTGTGGACTACAAAACTTCACCTGACTTTCCATCAGCATGAGGGTGAGTAGAGAATGACAGAATATTCATTTTTGTGTGAACTAACTCTTCAATAATTTAAGGCTGCAACTAATGTTGTTTATCATTATCGATTAATCTATTTTTGTTTTTACAATTAACCAATTAATCGTTAAGTCTACAAAATGTCAAAAAAATTGTGAAAAATGCACATCGCATTCATAGCCCACAGTTATGTCTGTAGATTGTTTTGTTTGTCCAACAAAGACTCCAAAACCCAAAGACTCTTCATTAACTGTCATAATTGACAAAGAAAGCACTGAATTGTTATTTTAGAAGCTGAGGTCAGCACATCTTCGATACTTTTCCTTGGAAATTGCCTGAAACAACTAATTGAATATCATAATAGTTACACGTTTATTTTCTTTTAATCAACTAATCAATTAATCAACTGATCATTGCAGCTCTGATCGCAGCAATAGAGGTGACAGGCAGCAGCAAGCAACAGTCCATAACAGAAGCGCACAGACTTCCATTGTGTTCTCATCACAGCCCGGGCAGTGCGATAACTCCAGTTTACTTAAGATATGAATCTAACCTCAAATCAAGATAGGACGTGTTCACCTGGCAACTGTCAGATTAGACCAGGCGTGAGGATGAAATACACAATGGGTGTAAAAGTGTCCTGCGTTGAGGTTACAGAGCTGCTGGTCTGAATGTGACTCACTATCCACGCCTTCATCTCTGCTCTCTCACAGGTCAGCGTGAGAGCCAGTGCGGTGACGATGGCAAAACATCCTGCACTCGTGTGTGTAAGCGCACAGCTCCATACACCCCTAAAATCCAAAATCATGTCTCGACAAACCTTCATGTAGGTCAGAATACTAACTGCTCAATTTTCACCCGGGAAAATAAAACTCCCAGGACTTCATCCCTGCTACCTGTACCTCAGAGACTGTTCCACCTCTTTACTTCCAATGAGCTTTTCCCTTCTGTCCCAGAAATACCGCCTTGTCATTAAGCCAGCTGAAGTCCCAATTCAAACTAGTTTTGTGACACACTTTAATTGAGGATTCAATGTTAGGTCGGAAAAACTGCTTTCAAGCAGGGCTTTTTCCATAGACCGATTATGTGCTCCACCAATTCTAAGCCCTCTGTTTGCCACAGAATTCATTTTTTTTCCCACAAGTCATTCCTGAGAATTCAATAGAAACTGAAATGGATCCTTTTTTAATGCCATATGCTAATAAAAGCTTATCATAATAAAATCTGCGGGTGGCAAATAATGGAACTCCTCACTGGCAATGTATAGTATACATATCACACTCTCCAAAAAAGATCCACATGAAAAGGTAAGGCGACTCGCAATTTATATCAAGATTTTTTCCATGTGAAAGGCTGACTGAATATCGCTTTATCTCGGGCGTCTAGCGGGAGAATAAAAAAGTCTTTCAGATGAATTTGTGTAAATCCAAGAGGCTTCTCGCTGTATAAGTTTGTAAAACTAAGTGCACGCTACAGAGAAACTCTTCTTCACATCATGAAAATGCCATCCAGTGTGTGATACGGATGGGTGTGCGGTTAAAGTTGTGACTCGTAGCCTGCCACTTTGTGCGAGTCTCTCCCTCTAGGAGAGACAGAAAGAGTAAACAAAATCACATCAAACACACATCACACATCCATCTCAAACTAGTTTGGACGAGGAAGTAAAACTTTATCTGAAGCAGTAGCAATGCCAGGAACCTATCAAATCCACAGAGAGAAGCATTAATGAAACTGTTTTTGGGCATCTTGGCTGCACCCTGGAAATGTTTGAGACTTGGGCAAAGTGACGGTGTACAAGGGGACTCTGGCTGTGAGGATGGGGGAGACTTCTTCTAAGCAGCTTTCCCATGTTTGGGGGGTAGAGGGCTAATCCTCTGTCAGGGATGGGGAACTGCTCTCTTCACAGTACAGGCCGTGGGAGTCTTCTCCCCTCCCTCCACCCTGCTGACACTCACCCGCAGGCTGGCATTTTCTTAATGCCGTATCAGTTTCAACAAGCGGAAATAAAGTTAAACTGTCTCAAGGCATCCGTTTGTCTCACTTTCAGAAATCCCCTGAGAGACGACTGTAATTCTCCTCACTTGTTTTAGCTTTTTTAAAAGCCAGGCGTATAAAAAAGGGCCAGAGCACGAAGGTGTCTGTTACCAGTACTTATCTGACATTTCTGCCATTTCTCAATTCATGAGGAATCAAAGCAAAAAAGTCCAGCAGTTTTTAGAAAGTGAAATAAAGCGCAACATTAAAAATCAAGCATAATATTATACTGTTTGAATTGTATCCGAAGACACAAAAGCTGCGGCTAAGGGCAGCGCAGCACCTGTGGGATGATGGACATTTTCTGCCGCAGGGTGTGCAGACCAATCTCAGAAGTCCGAAAACCATCGATCATTATTCTTCCCTCAGGTTCTGCCAGCCGGAACAAGGCAGAGATCAGGGAGCTTTTACCAGCACCGGTGCGTCCAACGATGCCAACCTACAGAGGAGAGATGAGAACTAGTTTCATTTTATGAAAATAAAATCACTGAAATTCATTGAGTATATATATGCTTCCTCAGGATATTAATTATGTAAGTGCTAATTTTGTCCTGTCACTGTCAACAGAACCATTTGTATCATGTTGAGATAAAATGAAACTGATGGAAAACAAGAAGCAAGTACAACAAAATGGAGACTTTTTTTTTTTTTGCTGAAAAACTAAACACATCCAGTAAATCCACCTTGATTCCATGTCAAGACACTAAATAATTTCTCTCAGTCTCGTTATATATATATATATATATATATATATATATATATATATATATATATATATATATGTATTTTAAATATACATATATATGAACTGTATCATTTTGTTGGAACTGTGTTGGGAGAAGCTTTTTTTAAAGTGAGCTATATTCTATAAAGGTTCGCATTTCGTAGTCTAATGTTTCCACACCTTGCACATGCCAATGTCTGTGGTTCGGAAATTTGTAGTTACTCTTTATAGCTCTAGTTCTGTGATGAAAGGAAAGTCATTCAACAAGGCTTCATAGGCTTTAATGGCTGAACCAGCCATCTTTTTGTGTGCATGCACTTCATGTACAAAATTTGTGAGTATTACGAACTAATACGGGTGTCACGATTCTCCAAATCCTCAATTTGATTACATTTTCAATTCTAAGGTCAAGGTTCAATTTAATTCTTGATTTTTACATTTAATTTTTTTAGAGCACAGGTTGCACTAGACTTTTATCAAATATAATATCTGACCTTTGTTCGCAATGTACCACACTACATTGTTAAATTCAAAACATTTACTAACCACATAACGTAACAATAACTTATATTTTCAGTCAGTTGGAAACTTAAACAAAATAACCTGCTCGCTTGTGTGAGCTTCATATATGGGGAGAGTTTGAAGGACTGGATTTTGAATTTCCCAGTCATCATGTAAAGTAATGTGCTGTGACAGTCATGAAGCTCTGTGTTGCTCCTGAAGTCCAGCAAACTGTAGTTACGGCCACTCCTTTACATTATTGTAGGTCTCATTGTGGTGAGATAAGTTCTACTTGGGGGATTTCATAGTGTGGTTCTAGCACGCTAATTAAGTGCCTAAAACCAAAGTTTTCCACCACCGAATAAGGTTGCATTCCAAATGAAGACGGAAGATTAGTTTGAGTTACAGGTGATGGTTTAACAGATGAATCTATATTTTTGTGGTGCCTGCGGAGATGAGAGGAAGGGGTTCAAGTTCTGGCGATGGGTCTCCTCCATCTCCAGTTGCCATGCTATCATTTGACCGGCTGTTGCTAAGTTAGAGGAGGTTGACTCGCAGCATTTAATCACAGGTGTGTCATGGCGATGTGGCAGCATCGATGATTCCATTTTTTAATTTGAAGTTCAAGATTGTGACTTAATTTCATTCGATTTCAATTTAAAATTTAAATTGTGACACCGTTATGAACTATTATGCAGTTTTATTTAGCATCTGAGAAGCAATCACAGTCATAGATCTGTCACTCAAACTGGACTTCCTATGCCATATTTCTTGCCCTTGAGCTCAATGCTAATGGCAGCGTGCTAACATGCTCACAAGGAGAACCAGTCTTATTTTTAAAAGGTGTAGTGTAAAAGCATGTTAATCTGCCTTATTTTAGCCTGTTAGCATGCTAGGATATGACAGTTCACACAACGCACAAAGTAGCCTACAGTTAAGGGAGATTTATTTATTTTAGCATGTTAGCATGCTTACATTTGCTGATTAGCACTACATACAAGGAGGATCTGAGCTAAATGCTAACGTCAGCCTACTAACATGCTCATAACAACAACTTTACTGCGCTGGTTTTCAAGAGATAGATGAGAATGTCATTAGTTACAAGTATTTGCTGATAAATGTGGTGTAATTTGACCCAATGATAGTGGAGGATGAAAAGAGGAAACTGACATTACTGCGGTTTTGATACTTGTCAGTCTGGCTGTTGGTCTCTCATCAGCAGAGAGAGCCAAAGAGGACAGACACAGAAAATGACCAGTTTGGACAAAACGGCTCACAGTATTTTTTGGCTGAATGCTGAACGCACTCCACTGCATGCAACCTGGAACTAAATGGAAATGGTGTGGCGCCATGAGGCAAATCATTACCTGTTCCAGTGAACTGGGCTGCTGGTGCCACACACTGCTGCCTGCCAACACATAGGCTTGTTATGTGCCATTACACAGCCAATGGGCAATCTTTTGTTTAGCCAGGGGTTTACCAACAATACTGCTCGTGTAACAAAGAACTGCTGTGTGTGCCTCACAACATGCCAACACACAGAGAGGATGCAACAATGCCATTTTTCCCTCCCCATTCGCCTGTTTAGGCTGGAGGGTGGAAGGCACCAAGCACAATGACACAGGATCTAAATAAACTTTACAAATTATTCGCCATACAAGAAGCTCTGCCTCTTAGGATCTAGACATATTCACTCCACTCAAGACGCAGCTTTGGTGAGTATGTTTAGATGTTTATGAACAAGGTTTTCACCTCTTGAATATTTTCAAAGAAGAAGTAGCAGAAAGCACTGTTCCAACCACAGACTCACAGATGGAGCTGTTGAACAGGAGCTACACAAAACAGGTCATCTGTTCTTGGTAGAAGTCACCTCAACAAACTGTTACTGTATTCAATATGTTTTCACTCTTTTCAGAAGTTTAATCTCCTGGTGATAAGGCTCTTTGTCTGTTTGTTTTGAGTGTTATGCTGTTTCAGCAGGTCAGAATGTCAAATGAATGAGAGCCCACCATCCTACATTTTTCAAAAGGTACAATTACATACTGTTTGACAACTGTTCATGTCTAAACAACAACACTGTCTCTTTTGTGAGCGCCCTTCTAAACGATCTATGTGGGAATTTGAAAAAACGACACACGCTTTCTTAATCAAATCTATCCAAAAGGACTTAGATGAAGACTGCTTTGTGTTTGAGAGGAGACAGTAGGAAAAGCGATACATTTAAAGCTAAAAAAAAAAGAAAAAAAAGAAAAAAGAAACACTGGTTAGAGCCTCTCTCCTGGGTGCCAACTGGTGCAGTGTAAACTGCAGAAGACTGAAGCAGATTTGGTAGTTTGGTCATATAAGTTACTTGAACAAACGACTGACTATAGTTGCTTTTCTCAAAAGTCTAATAATGCATTTGAAATCAGAAAGAATCAGTCACACTTTCCATGGCTTTCATTAATGTGTATTAATTCATTAATTTAGTCCGTAGCAAAAATAATGTCCTTGAGACACGTCTTCTAGTGGTAACTAAACAAAGAAGTGATTTTTAGCCGTTTGACAGACGTTTATATGTCTGTCTGTTTGTGGACAGACTTTTGTCTTTTCAGCTGTGTGGCTGAGATCAAAATGAAGGCTAGTTCAAAGATGGATGTGGTACGAGCAAGCAGGTTGAAATCAGGGAGGTGGCCTCCTCACACTTGACCCCACTGACCCACTCTTGTTTTGATGCAGTCAGGAAACTTTACAGGTATGTAGCCGAGATCCAAATGGAAGTTTGGGTGCAGCCTGCCCCTGAGTACTGAGTACTGATGGAATAATGTAGTAATGACTACTGAGTACTCATGAGTCTGAATCTCAACATGTCGATGGCCGTTGTGGCTGATGTAATCCTAATGCAAGATGGTCTATTATATGGTATATTTCATCAAGTATATATACCAGACATGCAATGAGGCCTTTCGCCAAATGGAATTTAAGAAAAGGAGCTCGTCACATGTTACTGTTCCATCTTAATTCAGATGAAAAACACTTAAGAATGTCAAAGTTCATTTCAGAAAAACAAACCATGCAGCTCCAGTTTTGTTCAAGCAAAACGACATGTGTAAGTGCATCACAGATCCCGATGTTCTGCATCTTAGAGAGAAGGAATATGCCCTTTCCCTGCAATTTCTTTCTTAACAATAAAAGGTCAATGGCAGTGTTGTAGTGAATTGTGTGTTATTATGTACTTCTGTACAGTACGTGACTGTAGAGAGGGGCCAGACTGAATGGATCTTGTACTGTAGGTGGTAGGTGCAGGCTTCCTTGTGAAAGGGTGTCAGGGGAACTGTCAATATACACAAAGCCTTTCACCCCCCACGGCATGTGGCAGAGATCTGTCCCATGGGCTGTCAGAGCCAGGGCCTCTACACTTATCAACCCATCCATTGTGAAATCAGCCGCCCTGGCCAACCATAGCCATGCAAAATACACCCCCTGCATTAAACACAATTTCAATCATCCTCAACCATCTCCCTCTGCCTCACCCCCTCTCCCCTCCCTCGCCCCTCTCCCTCGGCCTCTCCTCTCTCTTATAGTGAATAAACAGTTGTCACCGTCAGGTAGCTCAAAATGCAAATTGGGTACAAATGGATCCACTTGAACAGTCTTAATTACATGATATGTATTCCATGAATCACAAATGGTATAGTCCTGAAGATTCAGCCGCACAATATGGTGTCCCTTTAATAATTGATTCCAAAATAATGCCACATAAAAAGAATCACATCACACCCTCTACACTAGCTGCATATCAACCCAAGTCATGGGCTGTGCACACCAGTGAGCATGCACAGGTGGGAATAAAGACAAGAACCTTTTCTCTGGATGTGAAGACGACAGTGAGGTTCTTCAGGACCAGAGGCTCACTGGCGCTGTAGGAGAAGTTGACTCTGTCAAAGGTGATGGAGCCTGTCTTGGGCCAGTCGTGCGGAGGCTGTGTGTCCGTCTGCCAGGGTGCTTCACTCTCCAGCTCTGCATACTCCACCACTCGCTCCACTGATGTCATCTACAAAAAATAAGGATTTTTTTTTTTTCATGGAACACGAAGAGGTATATAAAGCTACCATTGGGAAATGTTGCTCCTTTGATTAATTGAAGCACTATTAAAAATGACTTCTGCTTCAGTACATTTGAAAGAAGAACAGTAAACAAGACAACTAATATTTCTAATTTTACCATCCTAAACAGAATCACATTCAACCAGAGGAGTAAAGGAATATTCCAGCAATTGAATATTGTGCTTAAATTTAAAGAAGAGTTGCAAAAAAGCAGCAGATGTCGAGTCGAGCTGTCTCTTCTACAGTCGACATTGTGTAACAATTCTCTAAAGCTGTGGTTCATATCAAAACTCGACTCCTGGGCCACAGTTCGGTTCATGCTTTTGTTGCTGTTGTCACTGTTTTTATTAGATTAACTACAATTTGGAATATCAAGAACATTAAAATAATATGATGAAGGTAGATTAACTTTATAAACTAACTTCACATGAACTCACCAAGTAAACATAAATCAGCACTTCTCTCGAGACCAGTCGACACATTAAGCAAGTGTAGCAAAAGGTGGATGGGATGTGTTGGATGCTTGCGACAATTATGATTTATGAGCGGCCCTTGAATGCATTATGTGGAGTGCAGTCAGTCAACAGGACAAAAGTTTAAGAGATGAAAAGGGAGTCTAGTTTGAGGGAAAATACATTTTCAAAGATTTCTCATTGAGTCTTGGTTTCTGAATTGTTAAACCACTTACATGTGATGCAACTCAACTGTGTGTCTCCTTAGACCCTACCTGCCTCCTCAATGCCCACTTGTCTCAAACGAGGCACCTCCAGTGTGTGACATTGGCTTACTGTTCAATTCTTCAAGCCCAAGCTAAAATAACCCTGATGATACCGTTGATTCAAACTGAATGAAAATTTGAGAATGAACGGGTTTAGTTAAGTTCAGTCAAATCACAAACCTCAGCTAAGTGCTCTCACCATGTTCTCGATTTCTGCACTCTGTCTGACGCCCCACTGGAACATCCCCGTAAGCGTCATGGCATAAGACAGAGCCAGACCAACCGCACCTGGTTCCAGTCCTGTGATAACAGAGGAGAAGTAAACACATATTCATGAGTTTATTACCACGGTTTCACTAATGCTGTCTGACCTGTCAACAGCGTGTCATGCGTTTCATTTACACAGTACCATCCCTGAGGTAAAGGCAGCCAAAAGCAGTGACGGTGACAAAAATGGAGCAAATTCCATCAAGACGTACAGCGAACCAGCGAGAAGTGGTCAGGAATAAGAACCAGGCCTCTGTAAACAAACAAAAAGATTAGATCATGCATCTGATCTCTACCACGTGAAGATAACTCAAATTAAAAGCTGCAACAGCATTACTCTGAACGGTGCCTTAACTGAAATATCTGTTCATTCTTACCTGAGTGAAGATCTTGATAGTCATCGAACATTTGCTGAAACCTCTGCTGAGCCTTGAAGGCACGAATGGTGCTCAGGCCTTGGAGAGAGGACGAAAGGTGGGAGAATACAGGACTCCGAGCTGAAAGAAACATACATAGATATTCACCACATCTGTTTCTGTCTGTAAAGTCTGAAAAGCTCTCCATCCATAAAACATTCCCAACTGCAATGCATTTCTTATTTTATACTGTGTGGACGGTTTTGAAGTGGTTTCGTCATGGACTGACCAGAACAGAGGACAGAGAAGAAATGTATCTGCAACACCTCAACCCAATCTTGTTATGCCTCGTGTTTTAATCCCTAGTTTTCGTTTGTCATGTCAGTGCTTGTCTTTGATTCCACCTGTCAACACTGTGTCAGTATGTTTTTCAAGTACTTATTTGTAAGTCAAGTAACTTTTACACACCCGCCTCCAACCTTTTCAAGAGAAAACCTTGTGATTTTGACTGTTGTCTCCTGTCTCCTGTGTATGAGTGCAGCTTTTTCATTTGAAGAAAAACATCATCATTTTAAGCATATTTTTGGTCTAAACGTGGTTTCAGATGAGAATCGGATCGGAAATTATTTAGTCCAGCATTTACACGCAATGAACTGTAAAATAAAAAAACACTGTGATCTAAAGGAATTCAGTGGTTATGGTGTTTGTGTGCTTTCTACATTCCAGTCTGTTATTTTTTTTCTTTTCTTTTGATTGAGTGTTTTGTTTGCTCCTTTGTTTGTTTGTATGTTTTTTTTAATCTGTTTTTGCCCTGATAAACATTATGATATAGATACCACTGTAGCCATTTTACTCTGACCTCAGGTGCAGGGTGCACACTTCACTGCTTCCCAATTGATCAGCAACTGAAAAGACAATAAATAGAGAAAATCTGCAGTGACATCAGGCCATATTTCTTGTTAAACAGCATGTTTGATTACCCTTTACTCACCATTAGACAGCAGCAGATGATAGCATTCAATGACTTCCTACCTAAAATTGCATCTTGTGATACACGATGCGACAAGAAATTCAACTCTGAAATATCAGCACACATCTTGGAATGGTTCTATAATGGTAGCTAGTTAGCTAGGAATCAGCTCTTTCCCTGCTAACTAGCTACCATTACTGTACCATTCCAAGATGTGCGCTAATATTTCAGAATTAAATGACACTTTTCCTATTGTATATTGTAACATCATCAAAAGGTAATGTGCACTACGAAGTCGGTGAATGCTAATGTTAGCTGCTGTCAAATGGGAAGTGATGATTTCCTCAAATATGTCGTTTTAAATTTTCACCATCTATGGCCTTTTTAAGCAGTGGAAAGATGATGATGTAGATGCTCTACAATTATATGACCCACAACCTGGAAAATAGTGGTGCAACATAGGCTTCCCACCCCGTGTGTGCGATGTCAAAGAAAAATGACCATTGTGTGAATCTGGCCTATGAGAGCTTGATTGACAGGCTATTTAACGAACAGAAACACACAGCAAGCAGGAATTAGCTACTGACGGGTAAGGCTATAATAAACTGAGGAATATACACTCGAGTGATATGGAAGCAAGGTAAAAATATATGAATGGATATGAAATCTTCTTCACAATGATGCCAAACAGTTTAGATTTAGGGAGAGCGCACGATTGAGTGGCCTTTTGTCTCTATTTGTTAGGCTTACAAAAGCAAAGACAAAACCTAAATGTTTCCTCTGAGCTTTTTAATAGAACTTTTGTTCTTTAAGATGATGGAACCTGTTGGTCAATGCGCATTCGGGCTGTCAGCCCAGAATAAAATACATGAACTAAAGCCTGCAATGGCCTAGTCATGCCCACTTGGCATTTTTCCCATTGTGAGTGATGTCATGAACTCCCGTCTCTTGAGGAAACTGCGTGTGGCCGAGCCATAGGCCACCGCCACCTTTAGCCTTTATGCTAATGACCATGGCTTCCTTCAATGGTCTATTAGCATTCCTGTGGTCTGCTTTTGTCTCTTTCCACAAATGGACATGCCCACCCCGCCACCAACACCAGATAAAAAAAAATTACTGGTAGACTCAAGTCGCTTGATGTCCCTAGAGGTCTGTAGGAAGTAACATCGCAGAAACAGGAAGACAGCAAGAAGGGGAACGACAGGAATGAGGATCCAGGGGATGATGACGGCAGCCACTGCGATCACCCCAATGACTTGGAGAAGTACCTGGGACAGAAGGAGAAATACGAGCACAGTCAAAAGCTCCACTGCTGCTGTGTGAGCTACCACCGGGGGCAGTGAAGCCCATTTCTTCAGGCTAAACAAGAGAAACTCTTTCAGCTGTATTTGTGTGAGACCATCACGGACATACAGTAAGGTAACAGCAGGTTGTGGGACAGGGGTTATGTGACTCACAGCGTGAAAGGAAAACGATCACAGCGCTAATTCTCACTTAGTAGCAGGTGAGAATTTACCACTTGGCCACTGCAGCTCATATCCCCGGCTCTCCTGGGCTTTCCCTTCAACACTTCTGGCCCGTAAGCCTCCCTGGCAGAGCAGACGGCCAACAGGCATGGCCGCAGTGACTGGCAGAGGGCTCTGGGAACCACACTGTGGGTGTCTGATACATCACACTCAAACCACACAGCCCTCAACAACACAGTGACTCATCACCCGTGTTACTGGCTCTGTGACACATCGAGACCAGGATACCAGAGGTGCCTCAACAGGATTGGAGGCAGTGAGTCTGATGACACCTGCACTGTGTTTAGAAACTTAAGTTGACATCTGTTATTACTAATATTAATATTAATAATGTCATGCTTTTACCACTGCCCATCCATGTGTGGTGGTATCAGATACTCCACAGTACTTAATAAATATCAGTGGCAAATATTGTTTTTTTTAAACCAGTTACATTTATCTAACTTGTATAATAACTTCACAGATGAGGATATTTAATGTAATGTATAACATACTATGTACCCTATAAAACATAGACTGAACTATCAAATAAGCTATTAGCTCCATGTCAACCAACAACAACAACATTAAAATGTTGCTTTCAAGCCCAGTGCAAGAAAAACGTAAGAAAAATGGGTGTTAAAATATTCATTTACTGGACAATTTGTGAAGTTAGCTAGTTTACTAATTAGACAGAGTAGTGAACGTTCTGCTTCTACACAACCCAGCTGAAACTATGAGGGCCATTAGGCTGTCGTCACTTGAGGCATAAAGTGGTATAAGGAAACAGGGCAGGCAGGTGCTAGCTGGTTAGCATGCTACCTTCAGTAAAAATCTCTGCAACACAATGCACTGATGTATTTTGCATAATATCAACACTGTTGTTTCTTCACACTCTTTTAGAAAAGTCCCATTTTTCTTTTTAATTAAGACTATGGCAAATTCGTACAAATTGGCCCTTTAAAAGTATGAGGCTCTCAAAAAACAGCAAAAGTCTATTAAGCATAATTTTTCTTGCCTACAACAGTGGTCAGCTCACAATCCCTTATATTGATCTCACAACTCTTTAAGGGGACCCTACCCCTTAGACTGGGAACTCTTCCCTTCCAAACTTTCACTTCAGTATTGTTCTGAATGAAGGACCTATAATGGAGAGTGTTCAACTCGCAACGTTGATACTTTTACTTCAGCAAATGAACTGATTACTTCACGTCTACTAGTGAATATGCAATGAACCATTTCTTCTCAATTGAAAAGGTATACTGTGTTACATATTTCATATTCGATTGATAGATGATAAAATTGAAACCTCACACCCTGAAATTAGACACATCCTCCTAAGAGCTGAATCCTAAGACGTGGAGATTAGGATCGTACTGCTACCTTCAGTGGTCTCAGACTAGCCCAGAGAGATGAAAATTTAATTTAGCGCCTTAATTACGGATGTTATCTTCCACTTAAGCACACATTTAAGCATGATCACTTTCAGTGTAGTTTTATGATGAAAAGCTACTCAATTCCATTTGCAGTCCCGATAAGAGGGTATTACTAGTCTAACCATTGCTGTAGTGGAGCCCACACAATCAAACAGTGAGTGGAAGCTACTGAGCACAACTGATCCCAAGAATTTCACAGTACATAAGTTTCAATCTTAGCCTTGATGGAAGGCTACCAGACTGCAAAGTGAGATGGAGGCACATGAGCCATTACTGCGTGTTATCCAGCCTTCCCTAGAGGGGATCAAATATTAACTGAACAAATGTCTTATCATATATACTTTTCCTCTTTCTGATTGGTGACACTGCTCATTCATGTTTGCTGATTGGCTCATTTAAATTCTAATTGGGCCCGTTTCAGCCAAAGGTCCGAGGACGGGCTTATCTGACACTGCGGCGGGGTCATCTGAGGGGACGCAGGAGGAACAGGAACCATTAGATAGGAGTTTTGCCTCCTCCTGCTCCCCAGGGCCCGCTGTCGCCAAGGCCCCCCGTTTGATGTGATCCATTTGCGTGGTCTGGCGCTTATCGTGTCAGCATCGGGAACACCGTGGCCCCCACCCACACTACACACAGATGAGTCCGATAAGGGGATCCTACGAGCGCACACCTCACCCCCTCGGACCACATCCATATCTCCCATGAAACCACACAGGAACAGAAAACTCCCAAAGCCACATCCCGCTGCACATAAAAGTGGATAAAAGGATGAAAGGTTTTGTATACAAACAGTTTAAATAAAGAATTACCGCTAATTGCTCTTTAGCAAGAAAAGAAAGCTACCGCACGCATGCGATTCAGTCATTCAAGCAAACTGGGCACACTGCTGCGTCCAAAGACCATTGAGATCTCCGCTGACCCTAATTGCTTTATTTTCTCAATGATTCTATCAGCTCTTTGATGTCCAAATAAATGTAGAAAATTGAAGTTAATTGCTATATTTGTGTTCGGCAATGATAGCGATTGTTGTTCCGCAGCAGAAAATAAACACTTGCCTTTAATTAAACATCCCCCCGGACATGAGGAATCAGTAGGCTTTTTACAACTCCTTTTTTCATCCTCCCTTTATTTACTGACAGTGTGGAATATTTGCCGCTGGGAAAAGAGAGAAAAAAAAAAAGTGCAAACAAAACAGGAAATGAGGGGAAAGCGAGGTAAAGAAAATTCCTCAAAAGAAGTCCTCTGTCATCGCTGGAATTTTTGTTTTTTCTAACTCCACGCTTTTCCGTGACAGAGCGGCACAATAAGTCGCAAGGGTCAGTGGTACTGAAACAAAACAGGGCTGTTCCACCCGGGCTCTGGAACAATGGAGGTGACCCAATCCTTTCTGCTCTGTCTTTGGGCTTTATTTTAGCATTAAATGCCCAGATGCTGCTGCCTTTTCTTTGGGAGAAACGACTGTGGACACCTCCTTCACATTTTCCCTTTCTGGGCCATTTTCACTTCATAAAGCTGCAGTCAATGTGTTTTGTGTGTGGTGAGGAGGGTCTGACACATACTGTGGTGGTCTCAGTCGCTGTCTACATTGGTGGCTCAAGTAGTCCTAGGATTAGGCCTTTGTGTGCTGTGAAAAGGTAAAAGAAGTCACTTATTTGGGCTCAGTCAAGCTGCTGATTTCCAACCCCATTTTGGAAATAAGAGAAAGGCTTTGAAATGCGGCCTCTCTCACTCACTCTCTCTGACTCTCTCTCACTCTCTCTCCCTCTGCTATAAATCACTTGTGTCCAGAAAATTCATTCATCCCGTCATCGCTCCTTTCTTTCTTTTCTCCTTTTTCCTCTTGAAAAACAACACAAAAAAACACACTTTCGGCAATTCACTGAGACAAAAAAAAGTCCCTCGCAGAAAGCGAAGAATTCATTATCTTCATCATGTCGACATGAGGCGAGATTCAAGATTAGATTTGTTATGTAAGTTCCCAGGCCTGTGTGTCTGAGTCAGAGCAGCTGAGGTGCCGGACCACAGCATCATAGGAGACCACACACACATACACACGCACACATACACACACACACACACACACACACACACACACACACACACACACACTTGTAGCATTTGCTGGCTGGTGCTCGCCATCAAATGACCGTGTGTGGTATTGCTGAGTGGTCAAACTCACACACACACAATGTTGTACTGTTGCTTTTTTTTACACCAATTTGACAAGTAATTCAATTAAACATCTAAATCGTCTCGCCTTGCAGGAGGACAATGGTGCTGTCATAAAAACAATGCTCAGGGGGATTTATGGCACAGCCTATATGTTTCCACATGGGGCCGTCTCCTGTGTTTCTCAGGATAACCTGTGTAATGCCTGCAGCCGGTGCATTCTTCACTTCTTCTGTCACCGGCGTGGTAAAGAAGCAGAGAAAGCCAGTGAAATCCCATCCTACAGCGCTCACGGTTACGTCAGCAGTTCTCATATCCCACAAAGCCACTGAAAGGGCCTGACACACAATGTGCCACAATACACAGACACACACAACGATCCACCCGCCAGTGTTTTCCAGACAATGGCCACCTCGTTGCTATGTGTTCGTGTGCATCTTCGCTGCTCCATCCTGCACACATGCACGTTGACTCTTTTCTCACATGCAGGCGAACTATTTTCTCTCTCTCACCACACAACTTTAGGGATTCATTTATGAGTCTGTGTTTATGTGCTGTACATGGCGTTAACACTGGTGAGACTCACACGTAAAAGAAAGTTACGTAGCCAGTGTCTCAGCATCAGTGTTGTAAAAAGCACTTGAAAGTCATACTTAAATCAAGTAAAGGCATCTCATTAAAATATTACTTTGGTAAAAGTGTCAGTCACCCATCTGAACAGTACTTGAGTAGGAGTCTGACATTAGATGTACTTAACTTTCAAAAGTAAGAGGAACTTACACATAGAATTGAGTCTGATGCAGCATGTAATCTGTGAAGTAACCAGCAACTAAAGCTATAAAATAAATGCAATAGAGTGAAAAGTACAATATTTGCCTACACAATTCAGTGTAGTGGAAATATAAAGGAGCAGAAAATGGAACGTGAAACCACCTCTAAATTGTACTCAATTTCAGTACTTGAGTAAATGGACTTTGTTACCTTTCATCACTGCTTAGCACACACATGCTGACAAACTGAATCTGCGTGGATGGTTAAGAAGACCTACGAATGTGGACCCCACAGTTAGTGGTGTGACTTGGTCAAGAGCCTTCACACAGAATCCTCCCCTGAAAGACCTCTGTACTCACCCCACATTGTCTTGCCCTCCGCCTCTGCCCCCCTCTCTGAAAATAGAGGCAACCCAGGATTTAAAGGTCAAGTCTACACAAAAGCCGACAGTCCCCGAAGCCTGAGGTGTTTTTAATTGACATTTCTGTTATTGTCCCCTGACCATAAAGAGGGGAGAGAAAGAGCCTATTTCCCAATACACTAAATTACTACTAAATGAGACCTGTGAAAAAAATAGGGCTCTGGGGTGTAACCAGGTTCGCCCAGCTTGAGGGAATCCCCTTGTTAGGCGGGTATGGGGGCAGTGCTGAGGGGCTGTGAAGTGCTTACTCCACCATAATGGGGGGGGGGGGGGGGGCTCTGGTGCAAATCCCCCAGCACAGAAGCGGCCTCTCCCCATAGAGGGAGATAAACCAGTTAGGGCATTGTTTATGAAGTTTCACTTTATTCCCCACTGACAACCATTTAAACAATGACTATGGGGAAATGTCCCTCCACGAATGAGCAACAATGGTCAGGATCAGCAGCTTTTCTGCGCGGCTAATACTTTGATAAAAAGAGTGAAAATCTTCCTTCCTGAAAGCATTAAAGGCCGCTCCATGAAAGACACCTGCAAACAAGAGCAGAGAGCGGCCATAAACAAAGGTGTTTTGTCTGAAGGACACCACCTTTGTCAGCGAGCACAATCACTTCCCAGTTCGCGCTCCTTCAAAAGTAGCAGCACAAAATATCTAGTCTTAATACGACAGTTCATTCTTCAGTCATGAAATCCAATCATTGACTTCTACACAGCAGCATGGTCTTGTATTTCATCATAACTAATCACTCGTATATGAAGTACAGTGTGCAACTAAGTCTCTTTTCTGTCATGACCTAGTCTACTTTCACTGGTTTAAGTTGGAGCTGAGGGCCTTCTACAAAGTTATTATTTCACTCCGGCTATTATTCACCTTATTATCAAAATGAGGGAAACTATAGCAGACAAAAAGCTTTTGTGCATATGATCTTTTGTGCTTTGAGCATTTAAGATGGCTTTTGTCTACTGTGAGATGGGTATCTGCCACAAACATCACTCAGGCATTGTGAAGGGGGGATTCATTTTCAGCGTGCCTTTGTTCTATTCTTTGGCCCTAACCAAAGAGCCACGCCTGCTCCTCTACCTCGAATTGTGCGGCAAACATTCCCCTCTTTGTGGCGCTAGGTGCATGAGCTGGCTCTTCTCCGCGGCCTTTTCGTGGGAGATGGCTGTCACAGGCGGCAGGGTGGCATTCGGTAACCCAACCTGGTTATGCACCAGGGTGGCCGTTGGCTACCAAGGCCTGTAAGACTGTGGAGCATTAGGGGAATTGCGCCTGAGAGGGGGCAAGTCGCGCTCTGGATCTGTTCCAACTGACCTGTCCCCCTTCCCCCTCCACCACTCCTGCAAACACATCGTACGCCTGCTGCTCACACTTCTTCTTCTCTTTGCCACTCAACGCATCATCCTTGTCACCCTCCCCTCCTCCTTCCCCGCTGTTTTTCCTCCACATCACACCCATCATCCTGTGGCCTTTATTTCCTCTTTGGTACCTTTTTCTCTCTCCCAATCACTTGCTTAGTCTCCATACACATTCTCTGAAGATGCCGCTTCTGTTGTGTCACACTGAGGGGGGAGCCACGCCCTCAGCCTATGTGCACACTTTTATTAAATCTGTGCAGGCGCTGGGCTGCGCTGGCGGGTAATCCTACAGTAATTGTTTCCAGATTAGGGGACCCGGACCACAAAGCAGGTTTAGCCAGGCATGAAATGGCCTTCCCTTGCTGCAGCGCCAGCGACCAAACCTGCCGAGGTGAGACTCACCTGGATAAAGTCCACAAACGTCCATGGGAGCAGAGAGTCCAGGTAACCGATGTCCTTCGAAAACCTGTTGAGGATTCTTCCTGGGAAATAGCACAAGGGGACAGATTAGATGACATTACAGTAGATTTAAGATAGAATCACATAATTGACAGCAGAGTTCTGTTTTACTGGCTATAGAGATGTCAAGTGAATCAGAATGAAATTGGTAAAAACACTTTACTTCACATAGTTTTGGCCATTTTAAGTATTGACTTTTTTTTTTTAATGCTTAAACAAAGTAAATAAACAAACTCTCTTTGTCTTTATGACTGTTTGAAGCTAGAAAGGTGGCAAGGTCTGCCAAAGTCCTTTAAGGTCAGTTTGATTATTCAGTTTATTCAGTGTTCTGGGGACCTATTTTACTGAGAGAACAGCCTCTGTATTCAGTTGTTGAAACAAATATTTCTGAGTTTGTATCATTACCTCATTAATATTCTAAATATGAAAATTCTTAGTCTGACTTTGACTCCAAAACTACATAGTACCTATTTAAAATAGTTAGATATTCTTTATTGACCAAAAGAAAATTCAACCTCAGAATTCTAATTTGAGGAAATAATACCATATAATTTTTTTTCCATAACTGAATAAAGAAGCTGTTCTCTGAGGAAAATGAGATCCCAAGAACACTATTTAGGGCTAGAAAGGTGGCAGGGTCCACCACATATAAACAAAGTAAAACAGCATGAAATTGTGTTGCCTTTTAAGGTCAGTGTTTATTCACTTTATTTTGTCATGGAAACAAAGAGAGTTTGTTCAATTCATTGTTTTAGGCATACAGTGAATCAGTCAATGAAGATCTTTGTCTTCTGATTAAAATGTCTTCCCCATAATGATGTAATGCAACTTAAAGTCTCACTCCACTATTAAGTAACTGTTACCACCAATTTAACAGCAAAGAGCTTATACATTGAGATATTAGATGATAAACAGGCCGAGCTAGATTAAACAATGAGTCATTATTTGTCTAGCATTACATAAAGACTGCCCTACTCTTGACTGAATACGTGAGGGAACCTTTTGTTTGGAAACAAAAGGGCAACAGAAGCCGCGTACCTGCCCTTTATGTTCTGACTGGCAGTGTCAGTGACGTTAATTGAGTTGCCTCCAATCTGCTCAGGTGTTCATTATTTTTGTCTGGTGCTCTGCAGGTGCTGTGGCAGTCCCTTTATTCAGGCTCCTTTTAGTAACTTTGCTCCCCCTATTCTGATCCCACAGCACATAAGATTACACTCCTGCTGCTTTCACACACTGTTTACTGCAGGGTCAGTGATAGCAAATCCCCACACTACACTACCTAAAGGCAGGCAAGACAGAAAACCTTTCTCTATCTCTGTCCCTGAAGGAAGCCCTCAGACTCTCAGTGGCAGACATAAAGTACCGGATCGGTGCCGCGACGCCACTACTAGAACTGGGCACGAGTTGAAAGACACGATTGAGTTTGGATCTGCTGTGTGTGTGTGTGTGTGTGTGTGTGTGTGTGTGTAGTCCAAAGCGTATATTCCCTGTCAAAGCGCCTCCAAAATAGTGTCATAATGTTTCATACTGTGCTTAAGCAATCCATTGTCTCTCACGGTGACACATCACTAAGCAAACAATGATATCTGTCTGAGAAGAATATAAATAAAGCAGCACTCACATATTTAGGGTACAACCCCTGATAAAGTGAAACCAACTGTGCGAGCATGCAGATGAGTTTATCTAGCCTTGCAGAATCAGCCGTGAAACAGGGTGGGACTTGGTACAGGAGACCGAGAGAGAGAGGGAACATCTTGGCACAATGTGGCGGTATGGCACTCCGGAGGCGTGGCAAAGCCGTGGCACCACTGACCTAAAAGTTGCCTCCCAGCCTCCCAGTCAGTCCTACGGAGGTGGGCCCTGTAATCACCTCTCTCCACGGCCGTAAGCAGCTTACAGCTTTATCCAAAATACCGCTCCCGCCTAAAAACATGCATGCAGACGAGGCCGGGCTCCCCATAACAGCCATTGCATAAACCCAGCCAGAGCATTATTCCCCGCAACAACCCAGCAATGCTCCAAATCAGGACTGATTCAAAGTCAAGTGGCGTAAGCATGTTGTACACTTGGAGGCAGACTAATCTTATTCACAGTGTGAGTGCCCCTTTAGCATACAGACATCCCGAGGGGAGAGTTCGAGCGAAGGGGGTAAAGCTGCTACTATGCTAGTGTCGAATATTGCTGCTTTAGTGTGGGAATGGGGGGAGTACTTGTCAAACTGTGTTTGCGGAAGATCCAATAATATTTTATGTAATTTCACTGTCTAAGCCATAGATGACCCAAATTCATGCATGTCTGACAAACAATGCCAATAAGAAAAGGATAGGTTTCTCCGGGTTACATCATACCATGGTTGGAGGGTGTTGGAGCAGAGAACATCAGTCAGCTATCAGCTGTTTGACAAGCGGCTCAGTTAACACAGAGTTTCAGAGGGGATGAGGTAAAGGGACCCTTCTCCATCCTCCGCAGACTATAGAGGGGATACATTACAGTGATGCAGTTACACAAAGACATTCACTGCATGGAAATGCCTATGAGGTAAGATCGGTATGGGACAATGGCTTCAATCACTATGGGTGGTTGTCAACAATATCACCTATTGTGTCGAGAGGGGTATAGACGTTTCAGGATATCAGCAGCATTAGTATCAAACAATTTCTCATGGTTTAAGACTCCAGGGGTGATTTGCACCACTTTTTCAGGCTCAGGAAATATCAAGCCCTCCCAACTAAGGTGGCTCCTTAGGAGGAGATATTAGGTGAGCAGGGCCCCCGAATCACACTTAAAGAAGTGGAACAGTGGGGTCCGGCTCGAAAGGGGCGTGTGGCAAATCGCTGTTCCCTGTAAACATCAAGATAAGGGGACGACTCAGAGCCGCGCCATGTGTGGGCCCCAGTGCAGTCGGAGGGGCCTTTCAGTGAGGCAAGTGCGATAATGAAGGAATACTGGGGAGGGGGCTGCCAAGGCTGGAGGTGGCACAGCTCACCTGCACTTCCATGAAGGGCCCAGGGGCCTGGGGCAGCCTCCCACCGCCGGCACCTTGCTGCCAATACTAATACATTCTAAATCCATTCTCTTCGCTCACACCGCCAGGCTCCTGCAATCTCCTCTCCTTCCCTTTCATGCAATTAAATAGTGGAAGTGCAGAGCGAGGGGGAGCCCTATCAGCCATACTGCACACACACACACGGCTCCATCTCCACATTCAATTTACACACCTCGATATCATCATCCTCTCTGCAGTACTTTCTCCACTTCGCTCTTAACACTCTTGCATCCCAGACCTGAAATACAGACATTAAAAACATTGCCTCTGTAGACACAATTAGAATCTCACATCACCGACTACAGAAGATCTAATGTTCCCTGCGTCAACAGCAACTGAGTGACGCCTAGCAAGCGAGATGGCCCACTATGCCGACGTGAAACGGGGGACGGTAGGAGTGTATGAGCATGTGTGTGTGTGTGTGTGTGTGTGTGTTGACTGAAACTCCACTCCTCGACTGTGCTGATGAGCTGAAGCCCTGGCCTGCAGTCTCTGAGGGGATTAGCCCACTCAATGACACTAAATTACAGGGATCAACATCAGCTCAACACATCCACTGCTGTCTGTGCTGCTTTAACTGGATCACATTTGGATGAACAGCTGTAATAAGACTGTACATATTGCTAAAAATTGAGCAACAATTTATATAAATTCACATAAGGGAGGAAATGCCACTCCGTTGTGCTATCACCTAGATATCGATAACAAAATGTATCACGTGGTGATGCTACAAAATACAATCACCAAAAGCCCCAAGTTGGAAATCAAATATTTCCACACAGCAAAAAAAAGATAACACAGGAACATGATTCAAAAGGCACGGTGGCTGATACAGGGAGCTACAATGCCTCTCCATCAATCATAATTCACCTCTGCTGTGCTCTATTGTTACCAACCACATTCATAGAATAACAAATAAGACCTTTGTGCAGTGACGCTTGAAATGGTAACCTTTAACTCTGTGGACAAGCTATCAAACACTGGGCCCTGTTCAGCAGCGGCGCACCTGTCACTTACACATGTAAACAGTTGTCAAATCCTTAAGAACACACGGTTACAAATTGCTCGCACTTACTGTAAGACAGCGGTGGATGTGAGAGCAGCCTGTAATGGCAGCGAAACATTAAAGGGGCACTATGTGGTTTGCGGAGAAGAAATTCAAACTCATATTTACGATATTAATGAGGTAATAATACAAACTCAGATTTTTTTTTTTTTCATAAGTGCATAAACAAGCTGTTCTCGGAGGAAAATGAGGTCCCCAGGGCACTGTTTGAAGCTAGAAAGGTGCCACATATAAACAAATTAAAACCGGATGGAATTTCAAAATCAGTTTGTTTATTCAGTCATGAAAACATTTTTTGTCAATGTAGATTTTTTTGCTTCCGATTAGAATTTCTTCCCTGTAACGACACAGTGCACCTTTAAGAACGAAAGATTAAAAAGAAGCTGTCTTTGTCCTGATCTATCCTGTTTCACTCGACTGAACGATGGATGAACTCATAAAGAAAAAAAAAAATCAGGGGAAGATCAGAAATAATAGAACAATAAAAAAAAATATATAACAGAAATGAGTGAAACTTATTTATATTGTGTAGATAAAAAAAAGGTCATGTTTAATCTACTGCAGGTTGAACAAAGGACAAAAGACACACTCTCTCTCTGTCTCTCTCTCTCTCTCTCTCTCTCTCTCTCTCTCTCTCTATGGGACAGTTGTCTATAAATCCAGTCAGACACACAGTGCTGTTTGCCAGCCTGGAGGCCAAGCTGTAATGACTGGACTGGTCATACAATGCTAACTGATAGCAGCACAACAGCAATCAGATAGCAGTGTATGTTAAGCCTCTCCTTTGCTGCGCTATTAAACAGATTATTACATTATTCAAAGTGTTTGTCCTCCTCCCGTGCGTAGATTGCCGAGCAAGGCACACCCAGATAAGCCGTCAGGTAGCCCAATGCATACCGCAGCGGCAGCAGTAAAAACAAAAGCCAAAGATTAAGACCTGTGGTGTTTGCTCCAAACACAGCTCTGCAAAGGAAAGCTTTGTCGCTACACCCCCTCCTAATGCCAGGAGAAACCGCAAGCTCCTGAACACCCTCAAATCATATTTAGACTTGTGTTACCGGCTTATTATGACTCATTATACAGATACAAGTTCCCCTTCTTGTTGAGAATTCCCACCCGAGCTGATTGTGTTGTACATGCATGTCACTATGAAGAGATTAGGCTGAGTAATTATCTACTGACAGGTGAACAATGCTCCAGAAAAATTAAAGTTATCAAAGTGGGCCACTTGACAGTTGACTTTGGATATGAATGACAGATTGTAGTGACACTACTTCACCTAATTAAAAGAGGTCTTTAATTAATACCATAAAATCATAGGCATAAAAAAACAAACGAACAAGGAGAGCAAAACAAGCTTTCAAAAAATCTCGCTTTCTGCTTTTTTGGGCTCTGTTTTGAAAGGTGGCGCGAAACACGCCTGGAGAGAAAAAAAAAAGAAAAACATAAAAAAAACACAGCAGCCCTCCCTGAGTAAAGTCAGATATAATTAGAGTGTTTGCTCACTTTTAAAATTATGTCCATCTGCCCACTCCATTGACCTGGCAACTACAGCCTACAAAGCTAATGAAATAATCGAAGATTTCTGATACAGCGCGCAAGACAAATACATCTGTGTTGACACAGCTCTGTAGTCCAAACACAACACTGTCCAAGATCTAGTGCAAACAGTATCTATTTAATATGATTGTTTGCTTTTTGTTCAGGCTCACAATAAAAAGATAGGGCTCTCTTTACATTTAAATACTTCACAGCCATATACGAAGTCATATCACATGTTTTTTTACGGCTGAATTGGCCTCTTGGTTACACTGGCTTCACTTATCAGCAGCGACTTTTAAGACGCCATATCATTTACAGTCAGATACTAAATCCCATAAATCCCACGCACAGAAAAACACGGTTAAGCTTGAACCAGTGCAGTAGTGCAGTTTTATATTACAGCTCATATCAGATTGTCTAATTAATAGTTATCGGTTATAATATCAATTTAAATATAAATTGGATTGACAATTTTTAACAATATTGTGATCATATGAATTCTTATTCTAGTATAATAAAATTATATCAATTTTAAATGAAATTTGTAATACTTCAAAATGTGATTTATCATATCATATAGAACTTCATGGCAATGACAAACTATTGAATCTAAGTCAAGCATATGGATGTTGGGCCTAAACACGACAAATTAAGTAACAGTCTGCTCTCTAGTGGTGAGACATAAGAACTTCTCCAGCAGGTTAACATCTCACAATCATCTCATCATTCCTGCATCACCTTGACCGAGTTGCAAAACCAATTGTTAGTTAACAGTTATTTTAAATGAGACCTTAGGTGGGAAGCTACTTACCAATCGGGTTGACATCAAAAAAGTGCACTGGGGTCCGGAGGATGGCGTCAAACATGCTGTTGTGCAGGGTTTGGGCCGAGCTCACCAGGACATTAAAGAAGAGCAAGCTACGGAGGAAGCCAAACACTACAGAAGTAGCTGTTAACCCTGAAGCACAGAAGAAAAAAATATCCATCAGCACTCTACAATTCTGTCCTCGTGCCTGATCCAAGGTCAGCTATGCATTCAAGGGGGCATTATTAAGAATGCTGAATATTACAAAAGAAAGGGAGATATATTCCATGTAAGTTTTTCCTTCAATTATGTCTTTTTTCATTATTGAATGCTGATCTACCACTGTGTATACAAAGCTTGAAAAGGTGAAGAGGCTGGGAGTCACAGAGAGACAATCAGAACAACCCAACAGCCGAGAACTAGAAAGGCACGGCTATCTCCCTGTACAGCTGAGGCCCATGTACGCATACACTGGGCCTTGAAGGCCTTGGGCCACAGCCAAAGAACTGTGGATCTGTTCATTGAATGCCTGGTGTATTCACAGCCTCAACAGTACACAAAAAAGCAATGTGCGCTCAGTGAGCCTCACCTGCGTAAACACCTAGGTACAGGTCAAGGTCCAGCTGCTGAGGGAAGCTGCCATTGAGGTGCCCTGTCACATTGATGTGCGTCTGTTCAGAGGCCCTGTGAATCAGTCACAAAGGAACCACAAATCCACAAGGACAAATAAACACAACGAAAGAAAGAAAGCTGCAACATAGAGACACTATACAAAACACATTCCTCTTCTCCTGAAGCACAAGGTCAGTTTCAACAAGTGACGGATAATACAAAAAAAAAATGTTTGGTTCAGTCGTCTTCGATTAAATCATCAACCACTTCCAGTCTGAGCAAATACGATGGTTTAGCTTAAGAAACCTGCTTTTCTCGTGAATTTATAGGGTGTGAAGGAAAACATCTCACCAGCAAGCAAGCCACCAGTCCTGTAGAACAAATGTTATCTAAACAAACATAAAAAAAGACATTAAAACATTCACCAATGTGACTGAGATTTACATCATTGAATAGATGGATAATAAATCAATTACGTGTTCCATTTTCCCAAAACTGAAAGAAAACAGACATTAAATTAATTGTAGAAGATTAACTCACATGTGCCAGAGCATTGAGTAAAACGAGCACCAAGAGCACCAGGAAGTTAGCGCCAGCCTTGAAATACTTGACATACATACGCAGGCCGATGTTCCCCTCTGAGCGGTGTTCTTCCTCCGTTGGTTGCACTACCTACAGATAGACACTAGAGTAAACGCCAGTTCTCCAGCGACACTTCACATCAGGCTGCAATGTGCAGCAAGGGAAAGATGAGCACCTTCTGCCCTCTAGTGGCTAACAGAGTGCACAACAAGACATGTTCCGAAATGTACCTACCACCGGCAGTGGATCTGCTCCCTCAATCAAAGAGTACTTGGAGGAGGCCAGTGAGGACATAGAGGAGAGTGAGTGGGCGATAGAGATGGGGGTCGTGCCCCGCCTCTCTTCCTCCTGGACCTCCTCCTCTTTACTAAGCAGGGAGGTGAAGTCTAGTCCAGAGCCCTGCAACTCACTGTAGGTCCCTCGTGCCACCATCTGACCCTGACAATGACAAGAAGAAGGCAGTTAGCAGCTCAAGAGCTCACACAACGTCATGGACATGGCAGCATCTGTAAGTGACACGATAACTCTGTGGAACTTCTGTGTTGTGCTGGAAGCCCGTCATTAGTTTATATTGGTGGAAACATAAGCTACTGTTGTTCTCTGTTAGTGGAGACAGACGGTGGAGGACTCGTTTCTCATTGTCACGTTTCAGACTGCTCACACCCGGCCAATAAAAGAGTGTTTCATACATGTAAACTATTACAAACTGATACATGTAGCCCCTTGAAGAGTGCAATCATGTAAGTCATGGTAATGGATTAGTAATTCCTTCCTGAGAAGCATTTTCCTCAAGACGTGCTTTTTGCAGACTGCACTTGCATGTTTTCAACTATGATGGACAACAGCACGGTGAAAAACAACAGCCATGATTCATATATGAAAAATATTTAAGTGACGATTTAACATTTGTTGGTGTGAAACCACGTCAGAAACTTCATAAAATGTTCAGATCTTCTCCTCACCCTAACCAATTGTTTTTGTGTGTCTAAACTCATTGGTTGAACTGTTGAAGCACTGATATCATCAAGCCTGTTTGTTAGACTGTTTCAAAAGTTCCAAAAACCCATGATACACTACCTGTCTATGAGAAAAGACAGCAAAATCTAGCACCTAGCAGGTGGAGAGAGGCAAACATCTAAAGAGCCAAACTACTCAGGAGTCAAAGAAGACCAAGCCAATTGAACTTCACGTGTCAGACCATCTGTTCCAATACAATGAAAATAAGCTGACAGTAAGTACTGCATTCAACTGTTTGCTAGCACATGAACACTGCAACGCATTTCAGTTTCTTCTTTTGTTTTTATGCCACCTACTGTCCAAAAATTAACCATATTTACCATATTTTAGATAGCCACAACTCTGCAGGTCCAATACAAAAGAGCAGGAGATTGTTTATATACCTCAAAGCTGACTACAGCTGCTGCCCTCAGGTGACAACATACTTTTTAAAGCAACAAGTTGTAACCTCCTGGAGAAAGATAAGTGAGAATTGAGTCTCATCCCCAGGTTGTGTGTAGTGGCACCTCTAGTTGGCACCAATTTCCATCTCTCAGTCTCAGTCTAAGAGAAAATCTATGATGCAGTATTGAAGCATTCATTTACCCCACAACGCCAGCACTGCAGGCTGGACATCATGTATTCAGGAATGCTGCACTGTTTTTCCTAAATGTTAGAATTGTTACTATTTGAGCGTATTTTTGCATTTTTCAATCAAGTAGTAACTATTTCTAACAGAAACACAAACAAATGCTGACTCCAATAAAACAGTGTTGCTTTATCATAGTACTTCCAAGACAGTTTTGTTGGGGTTGTATCAGTGAGGTAAAATTTCACACTAATATGTGAACGTTACGCTTTGGGTTGATGTCCAACCCGAGTTGCCAACCCAAACAATCAGTATTTGACTATCTTGGGATGAGACTCAACATTCATTCTACTGTGTTTCTCCAGGAAGTTACAATTTGTTGCGTCAAGTCTACACGGGGTGAGTGATTTTATTTTCAAAATATAGATTTTGGCAGTAGCATCACTGGAACTTACTGAACTAAGCAACATAAGTGATGCTACAAGATTAGCAATTATTCGTGGCAGAAATGGAGCATCGGTAACAACTTGCGTTGGCTTGTTTGATGTACTGAAATGATGCGTTATCACCACCTGAGCAGTTCTCTTTACATGTAAACTCTCACAAACACAAACAAATATACACACACATACACGCGCACGCACACACACACACACACACGCACACACACACACACCTCCTTTAAGACCAGAATTTCATCTGCAGCCTTCAGATACTGGAGCTGATGAGTGACCAAGATACGAGGCTTCTTCCTCAAAAGTCCGCAAATGCACCTGAAGAAAACACATATTTTATTAATGTAGAAAAGAATAACACATTATAACAGCAAAACACGATATGTAAGTTTCGCTGGAAATCAACAAGACTTACTCTTCGAAAAGGTGCTTTCCCACTTCAGCGTCCACAGCACTGAGTGGGTCATCCAGAAGGTAGATATCTGCGTCCTGATAAACTGCTCTAAAATACACACATATGCAGGTTATCAGAGATAATGGACACCAAAGGAAAAGTGCACGTCTGTTTTGTTATCCAGCACACCTTGCCAAGCTGACCCTTGCCTTCTGGCCTCCACTGAGGTTGGCCCCTCTGTCCCCAACCATCGCCAAGTCACCACCTGGCAATAGGTCCATGTCCTGAACAGGGTCCAAATGCAACCCTTACCAGACTTAGTACAAGCTAGATGGGCTTTCTATCAACTGATCTACACAGTATGAAAATGTAGCGTTATAATCAAGAACATGACAAAAAAATGATTCTCACTCTCTTGAGGGCGCAGGCTCTCAGAACTCTTTCATACTTCTGGGGGTTGAGTGTTTTGCCAAAAAGGATGTTGCTTCGAATCGTGCCAGGTAAAATCCAGGCCTGCTGAGATGTATATGTCAGCTCTCCTCTGACCTTGACCACGCCACTCTCCTGACTCAGTTCTCCCAGGATGGCACTGAGGAGAGAAGACTGACATACACAAATACAGGACAAAAAAACATCACTTTCCTGCTGAGAGTTAGATGAGAAGCGCGAAACCACAAGAACTGAGGACGGAGCTGAAGTCAGGAGGCAGGCAGCTTAGCATAGGATAAACAATGTTGACAAAGAAATAGCTGCAGAAATTTGGCCTCCTAACACAAACTGTCGTTCCTCTGTGTGTAACAAACAACAAACTTACATACATGTTAGTTAGTGAGCTTTAGAGGTTTTGGTAGGTGTATCTTTACTCTGGAAAGAGCCAAGCTAGTTGAAGCTAGCAAAAGAAGAAAGCCTATGTGTTTTCCAATAAGACAATTCACTAAACAGCATTTCAGTTAAGAACATGAAAATGAATAAAAAACAAACTCTGCTGCCTGCACACAAGCTAACTAACTAGCAACTAGCTAGGCTACTAACAAAGAAATGCTAGCATTATTATCATTCCACAACAGAGTTGGGGATTTATTTATGGTAAAATAGATGAATATTGGTATTTCCCACAAATCAAAATTATGTCTCTAATGTATCTGTCAGATTTAATGGTCCCTGTGGCCTTTTATTTGGCATTCAACTGCTGGCTGCTGGCACTAACTCAACACTATACCTCTCTAAGTAATACAGTTGATAACATTTTATTATAAACAGTTTTGAGTTATTTAAAATGTCTCCGCTTTACAACCATGTGTGCGCGCACTATTAACCTAAGGCAAGAACTAGAACAGACCTGACCTTTCCAGCGCCAACAGGTCCAATCACTGCCAGGAGCTGCTCTGGCTTCACTGTGAAAGACACGTTCTGTAAAGTTGGAGCCTCTAGCATCTGTAAGAAAAAGTCAAATTAAAATTAATGTAGTAACTATGCAGTACTCTGTTCAAGTCGGGTTTACTTATGCAGCTCAGGTCTAAGGGTTGATGCATTTGTAAGTCAAGCAATGCATTGATAAAAAAAGCAAGCACATATTGTCCACAATAATTCTCACCTTATCCCAGTAGCATATTAAATCCTGAATCTTCACCATACAGTCCTTCTTCTCTGCCACAGGAAGCCACTGATGCTGAGGGTCTATTTCATCCAGCAGAAGAAAACTCTGAGAGAAAAAAAAATTGCATTCATAGTTTCAGTTTCTGTAGTAATTCACACACACACAGGTTCGAAATGTGGCCTAAGTCTGTTGTGTATTTACTTTTATCCTTCTAATGCTGATGAGAGACTCAGAGACCTTCTCGATGGCATAGGGAAAGAAGAGCGTGATGGTGAGTCTGACCGCTCCGTAGAGAGAAACTGCCATAAAGACTTTACTAGCAGACAACTGGTTTCCTGTCAGTACGTAGACAAGGACAGTGATGAAGACGATGATCTTGATGGCCACAAAGAAAGACGCCATGTTCAGGCCTCGCAAGTAGGAGCTTTTCATGATTTTGGAGATTTCCTTTCTGTAATGGTAACAAGACATGCTGTCAGTAAATCCTGTTTAAAGGGACAGTTCACCCCAAAAATCTAAAAAACAATTAGCCTTCTTGACTGAGCTGTAACATTAGCCTTCTTGATTAAGCTGTAACGTTAGCCTCCTCAACTGAGCTGTAATGTGAGCTGCTTGACTGAGATGTAAAGTTAGTCTTCTTGACTGAGCTGTAACATTAGCTTCCTTGACTGAGCTGTAAAGTTAGCCTCCTCAACTGAGCTGTAGCCTTCTTGACTGAGCTGTAACGTGAGCCTCCTCAACTGAGTTGTAACATTAGCCTACTTGACTGAGCAGTAAAGTTAGTCTTGTTGACAGAGCTGTAACGTTAGCCTCCTCAACTGAGCTGTAACGTTAGCCTTCATGACTGAGCTGTATCGTTAGCCACCTCAACTGAGCTGTAACGTTAGCCTCCTCGACTGAGCTGTAACATTAGCCTCCTCAACTGAGCCGTAACATTAGCCTCTTCATTTGAGCTGTAACATGAGCCTTCTTGAGCTACAATGTTAAATAGTCTTATAGGTCAGATGAAAAACATGTATTTTTGATTTTGAAACTGTCCCTGTTTATTTTAATTACAAAAACATGCTGATAAATTTCTATTCAATTTTCATAAAAAGGGAAGACAGCTTATTTTTTATGCAAATATAGCCTACACTATTTTATCAATACTGTAAAACTTCATCTGATTACAATTAAAATTTTCAAGGAGGAATTGATCTACCTTCTGACCTCATCGACCAAAGCAGCAAAAGGCTTCTCCCACCCATACATCTTTATAACACGGATCCCAGAGATGACTTCATTCATCGTGCGTATTCTGTCATCGGTTAAAACCGCTGTTTCAGCCCTAAAACAACAGACACAGACATACAAAAATGCAACATGTGACAGAAACATTTCATAAGTAGAGACATCTGTTATCAATATTTGATAAATCTGGTATAACAAGCCTACAAACCTTAGAGTAGAGAACAACCGTCCAAATAAAGTCTGAATTGGCATTAGGATAAAGAAGACGGCCATTCCTGCAAGGCACGATGGTCCAATCGCATACATCAACAACACTATCACGGTTGCTGCTTGTAGAGGACCAATCCACAAAAAGTGCAAATACAAGGTTACCTGGAGAGAGAAAAACAAAGTAAATGAGTGAGTCACATGCAAAACATCAGACAAATAATCATGAATAATTTCTAAAAATTACCTCATCGAATTTGTTGACATCATTGGATAAGAGGTTTACAATTTGTCCTGTGGTAGTTTTGGCAAACGCTTTGCTGTTAAGACAAAGAGCCTTTGTGGAACAAAGGTGTCAAATCAGGTCCAACACACCACAGGTAAATGACAAGAGGATAACATTCACTCATAGATGTCTTGTAATGACTGACCTTCCGATAGATCATGTGGCACATGGCCACACGAATCTTCATGCCTGCCCGCTGGACATGGTAGAAATAGAGATGATGAAGAATGGCCAAGCTGACAGTGGACAGTGAGATGCCTGCAGCATAGCTGTAGGCCTCGTAGACTGCAGCCGTGTTACTGGGGTCATAACTCTCGAAGTACTCAATTATTTTCCCTAGTAGCACCGGCTGAATGACTTTGATAACCTCCTGATAGAAAATGAGGTGTAAAGCAGATATGCAGACACTCACTATTACAACGAAAATGAATTCTTAATGCAGCATTGTTCTCTGTAGACATTGAGTTTCACTGTGAGATTGAACTGTACCTCTATAAAAATGTACATTCCAATAAATGAGTATGATTTCCAATAGCACTGAACAAGCGCTTTGCTGAGTTTGGGTGGGCGCAGATCTTTTGCCGCCTGTTGAACTTCTCTGTCCCAGTACCTTTTAAAAGTAAGAAAAAAATCAATTGTTATTTCAAGTTAATAATCTTTAATTATGCAGTGGTAACCACAATAATGCACTGTAGCACGAAACAATGTTTCTCAAAAGAAATCCCAAGAAAAATAATTTATATTCATATTTCACCTATTTTACAACCGGTTAGCTAATGTTAGCATTCTGTCACTTCCTAGCTAACATTACTGTGTTATAGTCTTACAAAATACAATCAGAAAGATGTACATTTTAATTCTATCTCTAATATATCAGCGCACATCTTAGGAGGTTAAACACACTGGATGTTATCAAATGCTAATGTTAACTTGAACGTGGTAGAATGCTAACATTAGCTAATAGGTTAAATGGCCACTGCGCTTTGCAGTATAAAGATGTTACATGTGTGTTAACTGAGGTAGTCAATGCAAAGACAAAATAGTAACAATACTCTCTATTTCAAGCTTTTATATTTGATTTAATTCTGACTGGACATGAACCATAAAGAAAGACCCCATGTTACTGCAGCTGCCGTATCTAACATCCATCATCCGTCTTGTGTGCAGTACTTGCATCATACTCCTCTATTTTGAGTACTGTTCACCCCTCAATTAGACAGTACACACAGTACAACTCTCAAATTGACATTTTGGCCACCTCATAAGTAGCTGTAAACAGCTCCACAACGCAATAGTGATCATAATTCATTTAGGGCCATAGGATCGTATAACCTGTCAGGAACAGAGATGTTCTTAAGGTCACTGGGGAACCCCAGCTCTGCCCTATTATCCTGTCCAAGAAAACATTAACAGAAACAGGTCTAAAGTGTATTAAAGTCCAGTGATCAATGTCAAAAAACTTGACTTGACCAAACAAGAAAACCAAGCTCTCAACTCAAAGTGACAGCCCCTACTAGAGGCACTAGGATTAGTGTGCGGGGAGTAGCACACTCTCACGTGATGTCAGAAGTACCGTCTATATTTAGGTGGGCTCACCTCCAAGCACAAAGTCAACCCTGATACCAGAGGGGGCCGTTCTGTCCCCTATTCCAAGGTCTCTTGGCTAAGAGGGGCGAGTTAGTGATTGGGACATCCACGGTTGACTAGCACACATATGATTTTCTCCCAGTGGAAAGGGGGGTAATGTCATATGACTGCTGTTTGTTATGTTGTGTGCTAATGATAGTTCTGAGTAATAGGCCTTTGCTAAAGTTGTGGATGTGGTCTTCTGTGTGTCCAAAACTGCTACTATCCTTCAGGGAAAGGGCCTTGAAGTTGCGTGAAATTCAAGAAAAAGAAGGGGCTCTCTTATTTAAATTAAATAAATAATTAAAATAACAAGCGGTTAATCTTTTTTTAAAAATATACCTGCATATGATTGAGGAATCTGTGAGCAAGGGACAAGATTTCAATATCGGAAGTGTTCTGGTTTCTGTTTATAGTCCATTTGTAGTCCCAGTTGCATTAACCAATCATGTCTGAGCAGGCTTTAGCTGGAGCAAAACAGGCTGACGTCACGCTCAGGGTTACGTCAGAGTCTTATAAATGTATGGACCCTGACAAATACTTGAGATTGTCTACTTTATTTTTTATGTTATTGTCTACTTTATTATTTTATGTTATCGTCTACTTTACTATTGTATTTATATCTTTATCTTTATCTCTTGTTTCCATTCATGCTATATTTCTATCTTTACTTTACACGGAGCATCTGGAACAAAAACAATTTTCCCCCAGGGATTAATAAAGTATTCTGAATCTGAATCTGAAAATTGTTATCCTTTCACCGCTAATTGATTGATCATCAACTGAAAGGCAATGGATGGTGAACATTTTGTGACAATACCAAACAGTTAGCTAGTTGATGTTAGCTAGGATTGTGGTTAGGAAGCTAATTGGTTATATGTTGTTTTACCTTGAAACATTGAAATGTGTCCCAATGTCCCTCCAGATTGTCATTATCCATTGTCTTTTCGGCTACTGATCAATTGGAAGTGTTGAAATGCAAACAATTTGTCAGATTTCCTACATGTATACAACATGCAACCTGGAACACAACAGCTTAACTATTGAGCTTCCCACCCTGAGGATGATGTCAGAGGAAAATGGCCTTTGTGTGAATATTGTCTACGCATTCAACGCTGATTGAACCCTGACTTGGGTTGAATGCTGGTCTGATACTTGGCAGGTTGAATTTCGGTACATTATGTAACAGATAACAGATCTCGGTGGTGATTCAGTGTCTTACCATTGTAGCTCCTCCCCGAGTCTATCTGATGCATCCTCAGGAAGCACGTTATACATGTCATCTTCCTCCAACTTCCTCTTGTATCCAATTCTGAACAAGGGAGTCAACCAACTAGAGATAATGCATATGAAAGTCTGTTCAGTAGTTGGAAATAACTTATCATTATAGTAAGTAATCTCTTCCAATCTTCCTCTATCTCCAATAGAGGAAAATTCATTAATTTTAAAAATCGATTTATTGTTTCAGTCATTTGGCCATCAATACTGTCAAACATTTGCTGGTGGCAGCTACTTAAATGCGAGGATTCGCTGCTTTTCTTTGTCTTTACAAGTAAATGAAGAGTCCTTGGCAATTTAAAGACATCATTTTGGACGATTTTTTTTTACATTTTACAGACTAAACAATTGATCTCGATCATTAAACCTTGTTGAGAAAGCATGAAAATCCCCAGCAAGGGACACATGGCTACCACACATCTCATCTCATCAATCGAGCTCTAAATAATTCAGGTCATAAGTATAGTTCCATTTAAAGGTGCGCTATGTAGTCTTGAGGAAGAACTTTTAATTAATCAAACTATATAAACAAACTCTATTCATTCTTGAAGGACAACACAACGTCATGCTGGTTTACTTTGTTTATATGCGGTGGACCATGCCACCTTTCTATCTTCAAACAGTGTTCTGGGGACCTAGTAGTCCTCTGAGAACAGCTTGTTTATTCTGTTATGGGAAAAATAAATACTGCTCTGTGTCATTACCTCAGTGGTATTGTATATATAAAAACTGAATTTCCTCTACATCGTGACCATTCAAGTAAGAGTTTCAATACTTGTGCTGAATTGGCCTAATGTACTGGAGCACTGCAACTTACCTCCCTACTGAAACATTACAGTAGAATTACTCTGCACAACTCTGCTTGTGGGTTAACACATTGACACCGAAACATCCTGAGCTCTCTCCTCATTATGGTTCGTGTCTCCACGGACGGATGCTCGCCACCTGCCATCACATCCCGGGGACAAGCTGTCTGAAGTGGCCACAAACTGTCACACAGGACCGCTCTCCATTCAACTCATGTCAAACACGGCTGTGACTGTGGACCGGTTTCTCTTACCAGAAGAAAATCTTGGAGAGAAGATTAGCTGAAGCCGACGGATTATCCTTCGCCTCCTTCCGCACATGTTCCATGCCCACAAACAGTAAAAGCGACCTGGAGACTTTCCCTGCTGGCTGTTTTGTCAGGGAGTGTGTATCGATAAAGTCTGAGAGGAAGGAAACAGTGAGAGAACAGCTGCTGTCAGGTCTCAGTATCGCACCTACTGACATTCAGGACAGGATTACTACAGCACGCGCATACTGTCTAGCTGTCAGGTGAACGGGGCGCCGCGTGATCCCGCCCACCTGCCCGGTGATTGGCAGACTGAAGTCTCCATCACCTCTTCATGTCGTGATCTCTGTACAGTACTTTCTTACCCAAAGCAGGTATTTACCCATACTTTAAGGTATGTGGGGGATTTAGTCCAAGTGTTTAATTTAGTTGTTGTTAAAAACTAATGTGTTATTAACTTTTCGGGTATTTGTTAAATTGTTAAGGAATTTTTGATATATGATAGTCTCCAAAGTCAACAAAAATCTACCAGATTATTTAAAAGTCTCCTGCAGAAGACTGCTTGTTTTAAGAACAATAAAGTTAGATGGGATCTCCTCCCATGAATTAAGAAAAGCAAACTTATTGTAACTATCATCTTTTAAATCACTTTTAAAAAGACTTTTTTGAGTTACACTGTACTTTATTCTTGGAATAAATGAGATTAAACTCAGAATTCCGACTTTAAAAGTCAGAATTATGAGATTAAACTCAGAATAAAGTCAGACTACAGTCAGAATTCGGAGATTAAACATAGAATAAAGTCCGAATACAATCAGAATCTCACTTCATTCTCAGAATTCTCACTTTAATCTCAGAATTCTCACTTTTATTCTCAGAATTCTGACTTTAATCTCAGAATTCTGACATTACAGACAAAACACAGTCAGAATAAGGTCAGAATTCTGAGTTGAATCTCCAAATTCTGACTTTTAAAGTCAGAATTCTGACTTCAATCTCAGAATTCTGAGATTAAATTCAGAATTCTGACTTTAAAAGTCAGAATTCTGAGATTGAAGTCAGAATAAAGTCAGAATTCTGAGAATATAGTCCAAATTCCGACTTTAGTCTCAGAATTCTGACTTTAATCTCAGAATTCTGACATTAAAGACAAAACACAGTCAGAATAAGGTCAGAATTCTGACTTGAATCTGCAAATTCTGACTTTTAAAGTCTGAGATCAGATCTTCAATCTCAGAATTCTGAGATTGAACTCAGAATTCTGAGATTAAAAGTCAGAATTCTATCTTTAATCTCAAAATTCTGACTTCAATCTCAAAATTCTGAGATTGAACTCAGAATTCTGAGATTAAAAGTCGGAATTCTGTCTTTAATCTCAGAATTTGGAGATTCAAGTCAGATTTCTGACCTTATTCTGACTGTGTTTTATCTTTAATGTCAGAATTCTGAGATTAAAGTCAGAATTCTGACTTTAAAAGTCAGAATTTGGAGATTCAAGTCAGATTTCTGACCTTATTCTGACTGTATTTTGTCTTTAATGTCATAATTCTGAGATTAAAGTCATAATTTGGACTATATTCTCAGAATTTTGACTTTATTCTGAGTTTAATCTCAGAATTCTGACTTTAATCTCAGAATTCTGACATTAAAGACAGAAAAAGCTTTGAAGTCAGAATTCTGACATTAAAGACAGAAAAATCTTTGAAGTCAGAATTCTGACTTTAAAATGAGATTAAAGTCAGAATTCTGATTTTGAAAGTCAGAATTCTAATTGTATAGAGGTCTACAAAAACGAAATCGAAGGGACTCATTATATATAAAATGGAAATGGGAGCTAGAACTGAACAAACTCAACAAACATCCACCAGCTCTAAAAGATGGAGGGAGTTTGGATTGAGGAATTAAATTTGCTTCATCATTACACCACACTTAAAAAAGAAACAATTAGGTGAACAGCAGCAATGCTGGAGACAATGTGGGCAGATGAGTGCCAATCACATGCATGTTTTTTGGTCATGTGAAAAATTGCAGGGGTTCTGGGACAGTGTAGTTCAGATTCTGGAAGAGATCTTTTCTTACAGGATACCCAGGGACCCTACTTGGGCTTGATTCCTGGAGGTATTATTCAAAAGAAAGACTTGCATCTTTTCAAACTACTTACCTTGGCACGTAAAAAGGCCATAAGAAGAAACTGGCTGAAAAGTGACTCCCCCAAGTCTGGAACAGTGGCTGGATATTGCTGAGGAGATTTACTCGATGGAAAGACTGACTTACTATCTCAGAATGAAAGCAGGGACCCTGGACCAACAGTGGCATAAATGGACTATGTATATGAAAAAAGATGGGTCAAACACACAACAGACCTAATGGACAGTGATAACAGCTGCAACAAGAGTGGGGTGCCCCCCCCCCATCCTTTTTTAATTTTACTTTAGTTTTCTCTTTCCCAGGTTGGAGTTTGCATTGCTGTGCACTTGATTTTGTTTGTGGGGAAAAAGGAGAAAAAATGCAAAATAAATAAAAAGTTAAAAAAAAAAAAAAAAAAGGTCAGAATTCTGAGATTAAACTCAGAATAAGGTCAGAATTCTGAGATTAAACTCAGAAAAAGTTCAGAATTCTGAGATTAAACTCAGAATAAGGTCAGAATTCTGAGATTAAACTCAGAATAAGGTCAGAATTCTGAGATTAAACTCAGAATAAGGTCAGAATTCTGAGATTAATCTCAGAATAAGGTCAGAATTCTGAGATTAAACTCAGAAAAAGGTCAGAATTCTGACTTTAATCTCATAATTCTGACTTTAATCTCATAATTCTGACATTAAAGACAGAATACAGTCAGAAAAAGGTCAAAATTTCACATGTGGCCCTAATCCTCTTCCATAAATGACAGACTAAAACAACTTGTAGATTTGAGAATTTTGCTGTGTGTGGTACGTCAATTCTTAATCTGTCAAGTCACCTCTAACTCCATTCAGGTAACAAATGTTTTTTTCTTCCTTTTTGATTAATAGAATATGAATTCTTGCTGTCCTGATTATGTTTAAAGAAACCCAACCCTCTTGATTTGATTTCTGTAAAAGTGTATTTCAGCTACAAATATAAGAGCCAACCTAAATATATGTTTAGAAAATGTAACCCTTACAAGGTTTGTCAGTCACATTTTGGTTTGTTTTTTTTATCTTCCCCCTCCCTTCATCAAGTTAATTTTACATAATCGCTGCGTACCTATTTTTGTTTCAGTAAAGTTTTGTGGGGAAAAAGAAAACTTGCATCCATTGTTTGATTATAACTTTGTAGTCTGTAGATGTTACCATTGAGTACTGCATTGGTTGTGGTATGACAAGGTGCACTGAAAGTCATCTTACTTTTACAGGCTGTATTGTATCCTAAGCAATTTATTCAAATTAAAGATTGTCCAGTTTAAAGGGGATCGCTGATGCTTTTTCATTTTTTTCTTCCCTTTCCTTCAGTCAGAGCAGACTGTGCATCCAGGAGGGGCGGCTTAAAGAGACAGGAGCTAAAACAGAGAGTTTCAGACAGAGGGGTGACACAGTATGAGGACACACTGACGTGATTTTTGAGCCCTAAAGCATGTAAACTTATTCTAGTAGTGACCCAAAATGAAATGATGAGCCTGACAATGAGTAGAATTGGTCTCCTTCTATCTGCTATGACAGGACTTCCTCCCAGGCCTCATCCAGTTAGTCAAATGTCATCTATGTTGATATTCAGGACACAGAGGGAGATATAATACATATTTTTATTTTTCAAGGAAAGAATTAAATGACACTCTTTTGCCCATGACTTACCTTATACTGTATTTCAAACAAAAAGACCTTTAAATAAAACTTCCACATATGAATCATCTGTTATTTTCCTATTATGAAAATTACAGACATCAACTGCTTGAGCGCTTTGTTGTGTAAATGCAATGCATGACACTTCCACAAATGTAATGATGGTTTTTAAATAGCTGCCTGTTTGTAGAGAATTACAAAAAGAAATGTACCATCTTCTCCCTTTTCTATCGTAGATGAAAGCACTCCTGGGTGAGAAAAGTGAGCATCTAAAAACAACATACACATTCACAAATGAGCTGGCAATCATTAGTCATTCAGTTCCTGAATACTCTGTGCAGAAATAGATGAACCAGTACCTGGACTTTGTCACCTTGCGTCTTGTTTTGAAGATTACTGATTAGTCCTTTGTTGTTTCTGATGTTAATATGATACTTGAACTTATTTTTTTTTCTTTACCAAAAACCTGAAGCTTTTCAGACACTGCTCACCAAAAGTGAATGACTAACTTCCAGCTCATTTTCACTTCCCTTACTAGCTCACTTTTGGACATCTGGGTCCATCCCCTGCCTCAAGAGATGCTGGACGTCCCATCTGTAAATCATCTCAATGAAACACATGTCCACAGTGTAATTTGACAGCCCGGAGGGATTGTTATTTTCTCCTATTTTTCTTTAATTTGAAAGATTTTACACATATCGTAAAGCTCCAAATGTCGAGCATGCAGATTCTAGCTTTTGTCAGCGGCCTGGCTGGGCTGGGTGCCACTATCGGTGCCACGGTGTCCAATGAATGGAGGGCCACCAGCCGGGCATCCTCAGTCATCACGGCAACCTGGGTGCTCCAGGGTCTTTGGAACAACTGTGCTGGAAATGCCATCGGAGCGTTGCACTGCAGGCCACATCATACCATCCTAAAGCTGGAAGGTAAAACTAAAATAATCTCTCAGCGACCGCATACAGTATCTGCTTGTGTTTTCATAGTGTTGCATGACGCACTTGTCTCAGTTAGCAGCTTTCACGGACAGGAACAGCATGAACAGCATGTAAATGCAACCTGTTTACTAACATGTGGCAAATTGCATGTATGCAGTAGAGGTGCCTTATGAGATATTTCACAGAAAAACATGTATCACCTCAGTATCAAAAGCCTGTATCTGTGGGCGATAACCACAAACCTGCTGCTGAAATTCTTTGAAATCTTAAACAGCATTGAGTGCATGTTTTTTACCAATAATTTCAAGTGCAGCAGACTCTTAAACACCCTTTTCTATAGTACAATTTACCACCTTTGCATTGTATTCAATACAGAAAATAGCTTTTTATTTACTATTAAAAGTTTCTGGGGAGCAAACTGGTAGGAAGGAGTCATTTTTAAGTGATATGGAGGTAACAAAAAATTTTTTGTCATTAAGAACCTCTCACAGAGGACATAGTCTGGCATCTGTCTTGTCAATTTGTCAGTGGATTAATCAAATAGTCTTGGTTTTAAAATGTCCCGGTACTCAGATTTTCATTTTATGACTCAATCTTTTACTCTAACCGCTGCTGATATAATCACAGATTTGTAGCAGAAATCAAATTATGACCCGACGCAGACAAAATAAGTAAGGAATAAATAATTCTCCAGATTATGGTTCACAGATTAACTGAGCCAAATGTGTAATCATTTGTTGGAAATATCAGACTGTGTCTGAGTCACAGAAGCTTCTAGTGAGGCCAAAATGGGAGGAAGTAAATGAAGATATGTTAATGACCTTTTTCTTTTCTTTTTTTTCTTTTCTTTTTTTTTTTTGCATTATTTATTCACTTGGATTTTCCCTATTGTCTATAATTATTGGACACATACAGTCCAGTGTTTGTTTTTATCAATTAGATGACTATTTTTTAGTATTGTATTCATCACTGCAGGCCTAGAATGCAGCTATAGTTGTATTTCAACATGCCAATTTATTGTAACAGAATGAATTCAGAAACTTGTTGTCTTTTATTATAAATCTGTTAAAAGAATAGCTTTATTTAAGAATATTGTGTGTGGCTTTGCAATTTCCAGCTCTATCTAATGGTGGCAGCAGTGTGATGACAGAAAATTGCTCCACAGAGTGTGCATCCACCAGATGGGGCTCTCATTCACATGATAACAATACAACAGAGTCCTTTTCACAGTGTGATTTCCCTCTTGTCTGATTTTTATATGGCCTTACCTACATTCTGAATTATCAAACACATTTCCCTGTATTGTAACAGAAAGGGTCAGTCCTCTACTTCCCGAGACACTCGGAGTGAGTGGCATGCTGTTAATGAGTTATCTCAATCCTGCTATTTTTAGCTATCTATGAGGAACCCCTAGCGCTCCAACAGGTCGCAGTGCGAGGTGACTTGTGGACAGTGAAACATTCACTGCACTGTACCCAGTCTCCAATGTCTGTGTCAGACAATTTCCAACTATCGACAATAAATCTAAAAACAAGATTTGAATTCATATAAATATGAAAAAAGAAATAAGAAAAGAGTTATCATCCATCAAATAAATTCAACTTTTAGTGTGGTGGACGTACACTTCATTGTGTCTTTTTGTACATACCTCCTTCTTACACATGTACACAGTCCCTCATGCCCTAGGAGCATTTTGGGAGTTAAGTGCCTTGATTAACCCCTAAAACATAGACACAGATGTTGAGCACCGTAGATGCACCTGCTAACCTTCGGTCACAACCTCACAGCTGGAATATACCTGTCAGGGACCGCACCACAAACACCTGGCCACTAATGCACTTTTAATTTTGGTTGAAGCTCCACGTGGCAAACCGTAACCTGAGTTCAGGAAAAAAAAACTTAATTATTACCTATCACAGTGAAGGAATGGTTAGACAACAGAAATATATTTTCCATACATGTAGAACTAATATATTTTCCATTTTTGGTTGTTTTTTGTCATTATTTGTGTCAACTAAACTGTGTAATCACAATATAGTCACCTTGTAATTTCATGTCACACTGATACGAAGAGCTGACACGGGGTTCTATTTGACATTTGTCACATTCAAATGTATTGAAATATATATTTCAGAATGTACTTACAATGTTTTATCGTATCAAATGGTGTAAACGCTATACACTGTGTAATATGCTTATTTATCTTATCATCAATTATTCTCGTTTTTCATATATTGTTTTAAAAATATGACCATATATTATAAGATATTATCTGGTACACAAAGCATGCAAAATATGTAATATTTAAATATTTTTTTTTTTAAAAATATGGTAAATCTATCAATATATACTAACAGAGTATCATCAAAATGTAAATTAATTGTATGTTTTTATCATATTCTTCAAATGAAATGACAATATATTGGCATCAGTCCCTCCATATATCAAAATTCATTTTTTATATATCGTATTTTTTATTACATATCGATAACTTTTAATAAGAACCTTTGAGGTTAATCTGGGGCTGCCAGAAGTTGGCCCGTTATTATGTTCAAAATTTTCCAGTGAAGAACATGTAAATTGCAATTGACTTCAACAATTTTCAACAATACTTTCATTCTGTTTTATATTTTGTGAGGTAAAAACAATCTCTGAATATATTATAATCTCAAAAACCACAGGGGGCAAGTTACATCAAATTAAGGACATTTGAGATCCTGGTACTATTTTCTACCTTCACAAGTGTGAACATTAAGTGTGTGATACAAAATGCATGTACTTTTAATTCAGTAAGCTCAACAAAGTATTTTTGTCCCATATTCTCGTTACTTTTACTCATTAATCAAATCAGATGAGTCTTGAACTTGGTTCCCATTGCAGTGTGTAAATGCCCACTAAAACACAGAGCCAACAGCAGTTTTAATTTTAAACGTCATTACTGACGTCGCCACACGTTTTACTTCCGGGACCTCCCGTTCCCATCATCCATGACTGAGTCACAGTGACATGTACTGGGTAAAAGGGTGGAGGTCAACTCAAACAGACCACGGGTCTGTTTTTAATGTTTAGGGCCAGACTCCTCCCTACAGAATATAACAGTCCACCACACATTAACTATTGATCATAGCGTATCCATTGAACCAACTGGTGCAGAGCCTGGCTACATTTTCAACAAGCTTTACTAGCCAGGGAACCATTAATCAATTGTAGTTCTCACCAGCTTAATTGGTGGTCACACAGCAGTGTGGAGGAGTCACCTCGGCAGGTCGAGCAGCATGTTTCAGGAGATCGTTGCCTTTATTTCATCTACCTCGGGGTGGGTGCTGGTGTCCTCCACCTTGCCGATGGACTACTGGAAGGTGTCTTCCCTGGATGGAACCGTCATCACCACAGCTACCTACTGGTCCAACCTGTGGAAGACCTGTGTCACCGATTCAACTGGAGTCTCCAACTGCAAAGATTTTCCCTCGATGCTGGCACTGGATGGTCAGCTCTTTTTACCCTCCCTACTGCACGATTTCTTTTATGCCTTTGGCTGAGCCTCTCTCAGTGGTTTTGGTCATCATGTCAGATTTGTTTTCTGCTCATCTCTGTACTTTCTACCTCTACTTTTAGAAAAGGTTTTTTTTTGTTTTTTTTTTTATGTTTAAATTAACTCTGATTCATCCTCAGTTTCCAAATGTTCAACTTCAGCTCGTTCTCTCTCTAAACTTTTAGAAAATTCAAGTTGAAGTTCACTGCTGCTCAGGACCGAGCGATATCCTAAGGCTGAGCCTTTGAGGAACAACTCATTTACCTCCTAATATGTCAATGTTTAGCTTTAGTTCTCAGAGCTTGAAAGCCATATATGAGATTTACTGGTAACCTCGGGCGGTTTCTCCCATGGTTGGCTAGTTTCAGGGGTCAACTTCTAGGGTAATATTTGCCTCAAAATCACATCTGAATGGGAAGTTTCACAGCAGGTCGATCACCATTCTACCTTAAAGTGTCTGAAAACAATTAGGCGCACTTGTGACAAATTGCATTTCTTGCTTTATGTGTAACTTGGCCACAAGGTCAGTATCTCATTGACCTTGCAGTGTTCAGGTGGAGCCACAGAGCATGACGCTCTTTTGCTCTTACATTGATTCAACATCTATTCAATTTCGCAGGCTACATCCAGGCATGCCGGGGACTGATGATCGCAGCCGTGTGCTTGGGGTTTTTTGGCTCTATATTTGCCCTTGTTGGAATGAAATGCACCAAAATTGGAGGAACTGACAAAAACAAAGCCAAGATTGCCTGCTTCGCTGGTGTAAATTTCATTCTTAGCGGTAGGTATAGTGAGATTGTTATAATTCTGTGATTATCTGTGAGGTGACTTTTGACAACTTTTCTTGTGTCTCTCAGGCCTTTGCTCTCTCTCAGCCTGCTCTCTCTATGCACACCGGATAACATCAGAGTTTTTCGACCCCATGTCTTTGGCACAGAAGTAAGCATGGTGGAACTACAGAGCTGGATTTTTTTTAATGTGTCTCAATACATTCAGAAAAATGACCATCAAGTGTCGGTTGGTTTGTCTGTAGGTACGAACTGGGAGCTGCTCTCTTTATCGGCTGGGGAGGGTCTATCCTCTGTATCCTCGGTGGCAGCATGCTCTGCTTCTCCATCGCAGGTTCTTTTACCAAAAGGTTTGTATGAGTATCACCTATGTTTAAATATACAGAAGATAAATGTTGTTAATGATCTTCCGTATGAGTCAATTTTGTGGATTCACATCAACAAAAATGCATCTGTGTTTTCTTCACAGCCACAGTCAAGCAAACTATATCTACAAAGGTGCTGCCTCACATTCTCATATCTCCTCCTACCCGAGAGGGCAGGCAAAGTCTGTAAACCAGAGGCCGCCTCCAGAATACAGCAACTCCTCCAGGGTGCAGCACTTTGATAAGAATGCATATGTGTGAGGGATGTGAATATAGAACACCAGCAGAATTTGCTCAAATTCGATCCGTCGCTCACTCGGAATCCCGTTTAATATACTGACGTGTTTCCTCCAGGAGGATGAATTTAAAGGTGCAATATGTAAGAATTGCCCACCTGTCGTATTGATACTGTAAACAAACACGTGGTAGCATATCACAACTGCAAAATGCCTCTAACTGTTGCTGCCTTTAGCTAGCTTGCTCGGTTAGACATGCAGCTTTGTGGACTGGGAGCGTGATGGGAGTTAGCCGGGGCGAGCTGGTTAGCATGCTAACTTCAATATAACTTTGCAACACAGTACACAGACTTCTTTGACATAACGTCAAAACTGTTGTTTCTTGTAATTTGGTTGATAATTCTGACGTCTGACTGGTCTCAGCTAAGATTCTTACATACTGAACCCTTAAAGTTGTGTGAGACAGTTTACTCTCAAGTATATATTCTATTATTGACAGTTCTACATAAAGCTGCGCATTAAATTTTAAGATTGTGTGTATTATAATCAGACACCAAGATCAAAAATATTTGGTCCCAACGGGCCTTTCTTATCTAAGTTGTGCATCATTTAAAATAAATTTAGGCGTCAGTGTGTAATATTTTGTAAGTCATTCCCTTTGTTGGTTGCATATTTAACTGTAAGTACCTTGCACATTTTGTTAATCTGTAATGACAATATTTAAAACTGTGTCGAACACAGATTCTCGTGTCTTCTGTGACATAACCATTAACTACGATTTTGTAATAAGCAAACCTGAGGAAGGTCAAACAAGGACCGCATTGTCTGTCTAAAAGCGGGGATAAAAAAAAAAAAAGCAAATAAATAAAACTGTTTTTGCTGACTACTTTGTGTTTTGCCTGATTTGTAAGTAGTTTAGGTCATACAAGCTCCTCTGTTATGGCAGCAGGTCTCAGGAGGGAAGAAGTTTGCAATTTGTTTTGTGTGTCCCTTTATCCAAATATCCTGTTAATGTGCGAGACAAAATTAATCACATATTTTATGGTGGCTAGGCCAAGGCTTTTTCTTTACTGTAAATTCATATCCAATGTTGTTAGTGGGTGTGAAAGGGGTGGAAAAGAGGTGGTGAGAATGATCTCAGGTGGGTGGCACACTCCAGAAAGTTTACAGTAAACATTCCTACACACTTTTACAGAGCCCTTATCAACACCAGTGGCATACAGCACAGACACACTGCCCCTGACTAGGTATTTTAGGGTGTTTTTGACCCAACTGAGTGGACGCTACCTGCCTTGATTGAGTGTTTTACGATATGAGGAAGCGCCTGATTCAAATTTTTGGCTTTTTGATCACATCACTGGGATGGCTGTTTGTCCTGTGCACCATGGCCATGGACTTCTGGAGGATCAGCCAAATAGGAGGACAAGGAGGCTCCTTCATCATCAAAGTTGCCTGGTACTGGTCCAACCTCTGGAAGGATTGTTTCTCCGATTCCACAGCCGTCACCAACTGCAGAGACTTCGGTGTGCTCTGGGCTGTCACCCGTAAGCTATCCACATGTTGAATATCCCTCAGCAATGACAGCCCCTGATACCATTTCTGTTAGTCTTTCACTCAGCAGTTTCACATCACCTTTAGTTCTGCTGTTGAGAAAAGGTCACATAGACTGGTCTGACGAGTTTTAAAGCCTCTAACAAACTCACTTGAGACGACAGAGTGTAATTTGTCTGAAACCTTCAAATTTAAGAAAAAAACAGATACATTTTGACTTTGATTAAAAAAAAAGAATAATAATAATTAAAATCAAGGCAGGTCAGTCATCCACCATGTCAGTTTTGTGGGAATGTTTAGAAGACTTTCATTCACATTTCAAAAGGAAATACCATACATTGTACTCCATAATGTCAGTCTAGTGTTGTATTTCAAGGTTTTTCATTTTTGAATGAATAGAAGAATATGTCCTGTGGTTCAATATGCAATAACATTGCAATGGAAGAATGCTCTTGGTGACAGTGAGTTTAATGTCAGAGCTCAAATTGTGAGCATACAATAAAACAAGCTTGATACAATGTTACATTTTTGTCATAACGTTCGCAGAAGCATATCGATTCAAATTTCTGTGGCCACAGGAAAGCTGTACTTTATGTTTTTGTGTTGGAACTGGATAGTGAGGCTCAACTTTTATCTCAAAAAGACTTAACATAGAAAAATATTCTAGGCATTGCAAAGACAGTATTCAGTTAAGTTGGCCTTACTGTTCTGTGCTTACGCTGTTGCGTCCACTTCCCGTAGCAAATACAAGGAGCTTTGGCTGTGAGATTTGATTTCATTCTCACATCAGTGTCTTTTATGTCTGAGACAAATAGAGCAAGTCCTAGAAATTGAACTTTCCCTGTCCAATAATTCCCCTCTTTTTTTCCTCTCGCCTGAGCTCGTTCTTTCTGTTTCTCACAGCTTACGTTCAGGGAGTGCGAGGGTTGCTAATGTGCGGCTTAACTCTGGGATTTTTTGCCGTCGTACTTTGCTTTGTTGGGATGGACTGCACTTATATCGGAGGAGCTGATAAAACCAAGGACAAGCTGCTTCTTTCCGGAGCAGTGTTTCATGTTGCTGGAAGTGAGTATACAGAACACACAAGTGTTCGTGTGTAAATGACAGACGTGTTTTGCCCTCATTACTGAATCACTGGTTTCTCTGCACACAGGTGTGGCTGATCTTGCCGCCTACTGCTTATACATAAACAGGGTTGCCAGAACAGCCTTTGCTTCCAGTATAGGGCCAGGAATTTTACGGTACATTACAATTTGAACTGTAGAAATTTCCACCTTTAATTCCACATTACAATATTAAGAGAAAATTGATGTATTCTATGATGACTTCTTATATTTTAACTAATTCCAGGTATGACCTTGGACCTCCCATATTCCTAGGATTGGTGGGATGTTTCCTTATCCTTTTAGGGGCTATGTTTTATGCCGTGACAGTCTGCCGAGTGCTCTGCCCAGAAAGGTATTCAAATTCATCCATCTTCAGCCTTTTTTTCCGTGACTGATGAGTTCATACCACATAATAACCTTTGCTTATGCTTTGGTCTTACAGTCAAGTGGTATATGCCTATGGAGGAGGCACATACATGTCCCCTCGCTCCAGAGGAAGAACCCTGTACACTGGATACTACAAACCCTCCAGGTTGTACGGATCTTACACAGGCACAGGACGATCCAGCAGCTCCAAGATCTCAAAGATCTCTCAGACGACGCGGACGAAAAAGTCGGAAAGGGATGCCTTTGTGTAGTGACCGGATGCTCGAACACGAGATAACATAATGTAGATAGGATGTACCTTCCTCTTCAGTGCATCAATATGTACAATTGTAATGTTTGTATTCTTATATTCTGTATGAAATTGTGTTTACTCATAATTTGTTAACTTTGTTGTATTGTAACCAAAGCACGTATTACAATCAAAATGGAAAAAGACAATTTTTTTTTAAAAAAAGCAACATTTTCATTTTTGCTAATGTTAGATGCCAGAAGCAAGCATGCAGTAGAGGGGTTTCTTTTTCAATATTTGTGGAAAAAGTGTGACAAAACAGAAAAAAAAAGTCCTTGGTTTCTGTCACTTTAATCATCCATCAAAGGATTCATTTTTCCTTGCAGTGAAAAGTTTCCACAGTAAGTGGTAAGTTTGTTCCACCATTACCTGCGAGTACCAACCCATAGCTACCAGGGGAAACAAATCATCTTCTAGTTTTGGTTGTGCATTGGGGCACTTCTTCACAGAGAAAAAACCTACTTGGTGGTAGTCAGACATCTAGAGAGCCTCTGAAAATGTGCAGAATAATCTATTGTCCTTAAGTGAATTTTTACAATGTTTGTTGAGTCAAAAAAGACTGTTTTTTGTTTTTGTTTTGTTTTTTCATCCCTGTGTAAGAATTCTGATGTTGGGCAAGGTTTGTGAGCTAATAGTATAGCGCACTTGTTATCACATGGTATCTGTGTTCCTCCACCATTAAACAGGCATGAGTGTTGCAAGTTTGTGGAAAGGAGAAGTATATTATCATTGTTACATCATCAGTGTGTGACAAAATAGCCACATTATTATAAAAGCATTCACAACTGTAACCTTTTTTTTAGGTGTAGGTTTTTTAGGTGTTTATAGGTGCCCTTCATAATACTCAGCTACAAGATGCTGTCAATCTTGATTTCATTCGTATGCCATTCCCTTGTTTCTATTGTATTAGACTTTAAACACAGCATCTCGTCTGTTCTCCTTGAGTAGCGAACTTATACTATGTCCCCGTTAAGCATTCAGGGCATGAAGATATGACTGCCAGAATACTCCCTCGCTTCCACTAGCAGTATATGCTCCTGCATTGGATATTCCTGTTTTGATCTCAAATGGTCACCACAAACATCACATCTGATTCCTGTACAAATTAGAGAGCTAAACATGTGTTTATTGCACAACCATTGCGAAATTTAAGGGCTGAATTGGGGAAGACTGCTTTTCAGGTCTATGGCCCTCAGAAGTTTAATGACTCACAGAGAGCGCTCTTGAACGTTTTATTTCTTTAGATAGTTTCAAATCCCTGTTGTTCAATGTTCTGCACTCTGAATGTAATTGTGAATTACGATCATATTGTGTATGTTTATTTATGTGTTTTGTAATCAGGGCATCATTGGAAAAGAGAGCTTGCTCTCAATTGAACTTCCCTGAATAAAGGATTCAGTCAATCAATCAACCTGCCATCCACTGCTCTAAGCTGCATTCTGTCAGTAAGCCCTGCAGTGACTCAGAGCAAAATAATTTAACTCACATGCTTTTCAATGCAGAAAGGACATAGGTTTGATACATTTAAATATCAGAACATCAGTCTGTGTAATCAATCTACATTAGATGAAGTGAAAAGTCCCAATATCTTCGTTCTGACAGAAACCTGGTTTCAGATGTTTCTCTGTGTAGCTATAAGCTGTACAGAACAGACACAACTGGAAGAGGGCTAAACATGTTTATGTCTAATCAGGTTCATCTGTCAGTTTTTTAGATGCTGTCACTATACCTCATTACGTTGAATTTTTTACTCTGACATTTTACTCATCTGGTAATATTGCAGTCAATAATCAGCTCAAGTCATTCCTCTCAATATATCCTGTATCGAGTCCTCACTAGTCTAGTGTAGCTCAATTACTTATATTATATCTGCTGTTGATAAAGGGAAATACTGTGCTGCTCTCTTTGTAGATCCAACAAAAGCTTTTGATACGGCTGACCATGCTTTATTCATACAGAGGTTAAGTGATGAAGGTTTTGGTTGTAATTCCTGTAATTGGTTAAAGGATTACTGCTCAAAAACCATAAAGGAGCGATGATGAGAGTTCTCATTTCAGTCTTATAGTAGTCTTTTTTGGTCTCAAACATTTCTCAAAAATGAGCAATACTGGAACCATAAATTTACTGCTCAAAGCTTGATCCTTTCCAGCACGGGGGAGACAAAACTGAGATTTTTCTCATTTGTTTCTCCTAAAATTCAGTAGGTGCAATAGGTGAGACATGAAAAACTAAAAATGAGCAATTCTGGAGCTATTATGGAGCATATATATTGACACAAAAATGTTGAAAAAAGGCCTTTATTAAAATCACCATCTTTAGTATACAAGACAGCAGCACTTAATAAATTAAAAAAATAAACATTTTGAACAGAATCATAGCATTTAACATTTCTGACAACAGTGATCTCTTCAGAAAAAAAATGCAGATTGCCTGAACCAACCTGTAACGACTATTTCAGCTGGTTGTCACACCGCGGTGAGGGATGTCCTGTCTTGGGTTTTTGTCTTGTGAATTTCATGTTTTATTTTGAAAAGTAACTCTCCTCTCGTTTCAGGTCACTTGCCCTTCCTCTTGTGTCCCCGGTCTGACCTCATCCCTGATCCTTGATTGTTTTCACCTGTGTTCCCCTCCCCCATGTGTATAAAGTCTTTGTCTTCCCCTGTCTGCGTCGCTTAAGTATTTTGTCGTTAGTCGTATACGGAAGCCTTGTCCACAGTCTTGCTTTGAAAACCCAAGTTGAGTATTGCCAAGTTTTATTTTCTGAATTTGTTCTCTTTGGATGATTGATTTTTGTTTCTAAAGTTTCTGGTTAGAGTTTTGATTTTCAGTTTATTAGTTTTGATAGCCATTTATTTTCCTCCGTGTGGAGCGCCTTTTGTTGTACCTTTTTACATCACTCAGTGTAGATAATTTTCATAGCCTGTGTGCTGACCTCTTCGGAGAGATTTTGTTTTCCTTTTAAGTTTTATAGTCAAGTATTTAAGATCAGTGTAGATTCCTCCTTCGGGAGCGTTTTCCGTTCTGTGTCTTGTTTGTCTTGTCTGTTGTTCATAGTATTTCATAGCGATTGATTTATCAATTCATTCTGAAGAGTTGCAATTCAGCAAAATAAAACCTGTCATTACATCTGCTTTTCTGCATCTGAGTCCTCTCTCCTTGTCTGAGTCTGACACTGGTAGTGTAAAGACAGTTCATTAATGTGTCTCTTCTCAGTGAAACTTCTTAAAGAAGTGTCTAGCAGTGTTCCACACAGCTGCACAACAATGCAGAGCATTTCATTGCTTTAATCTTTTAGCAGTACTTTTGTTTGAGGACTTACTTGACCATGGTCTCCTCACCAAATGCCTTCTCAACCCATGTCCATACATCCCGTGTGCCATAGTGCATGATGTACCTGCAAGAATGACAGAAAGCCCAGATAATGAATAAATTCCCTTAACATACCATAATAGCAAACTGTCAAATATAAACAAATTACTGCATTGTTATTGAGAGGAAAGTCCATGTCCACTCTTTGCATTGCACTTATTTGATATTTGACACGAGAAGCAACATTTTTCAATTTAAATGGACTTAATTTGTATTGCTTTCCGAGTTACAATGATCCCCAGTCACAGCAACACATTCGGCTTTCTCCAATAAATCTACTTTTGCTTGCTTTCCAGTGTTATAAAGCTGATGAATTTAGTTTGAAATTGTCTTTCTGCATGGCAGTTCATAAGTTGGGTCAGACAACGCTATCTGTTGCACCGCTTCTAGCCCCTGATCTTCTGCCACCGAGAATGACCAGCAGTCCACTCCAATCCACTTCGCCAGTGTGTTTATTAACTTGTCAGTCGTGGACTTACTCATCTTGGCTCTGAACCCTGTCATCTTGTCAAGTGTAGATTGGGGGCGGTGCTTGCTCGAACTAGGAGCGTTCTCTGTGCTAGCTGCAACATGTTTGGCATTGAGGTGGTAGGCTGGAAGTGCTCCGATGATATGCAAATTCTTTTTTGTACAATTTGCACACAACTGTGCTTTCATCCAGGTTTCCACCTGGTAGTTTTTTGTAGTAGTTGTTTTCTGCTGCGAAACACTGGTTTTAAAAATTAAAAACTGTGCATTACCATTTTGGTCATCCTTAGGTGAGCCAGGGTCTGGCTGATATCACCTTCAGCGGGTAGTGCAGTCACTTGGCTATCTCTTTTTTAAAATGTTCCTGCTGGACATTTCTTTCTGAGATTGATCAACCTGAGATACATGAATTGAGGAGAGTGGAATGAGAGTAGATCGATTTCATAAAGAGAGCTCTGTGATGTCTCTGAGATCAAAAAGAGACACAAGAGTTGAGACAACCAGAGACTTCACTGAGAGCTCGATGAGTTCTCCTTTGAAACTTACAGGGAGCCCAAGTTGAGATTTTGTGCACCTGTTTCTCAAGAGAAACAATTGAGCAACAGGAGAAATCAGCCACAGCCTCACTTTGGTCTCACATAGAACTCACAGTTGTCTAGAAGAAATGAATGAGACACTACTGAGATCTCTTCTCCAACTTTTGTTTCCTCTGGGATGAGGTGTGACTGTAGGAATGGATTGTACTGTGTTTTTACCATTGTCAAAAAGTGCTCTGCAAGGTTCAATACTGAGTCCTGTCTTGTTCACAATCTACAGTAACACTACCACATTCTCTACAACAAATTGTAACAACCATCTTTATGTTGATGATACAGTTCTGTGCTGCTGCGTTATAACTGCACATAAAGCCATTACAATTCTCCAGCAACCTTTTGACAAACTATAATATTCTCAATATTGCAATATTTTTATGTTTTTTATACCTGAAATTTGCCCTCAATGCAAACAAAACGCAATTCATGATATTATTAAGAGTCAGAAGGCATTGGTCTGCATGTTACCACGCCAACAGGAGTTCCTGAATACAAATATTTGGATATCTGGTTGGATCAGAAACTTGCATTATAATTTCATATTAAAGCACTTCTTAGCAACCTTAGACAAAAAATGGTTATTTACACAGAAACAGAACTACTTTCCTGTGTCCTGAGGGAAACAGATCATTGAAGCCATCTATTTATCTTTACAACTCATCCATTCATACACTGATGGCGGAGGCTGCCATGCAAGGTGCCAACTGCTCATCGGGAGCAATTTGAGGTTCAATATCGTGCTCAAGGACACTTTGACATGCGGCTGGGGGGATTTGAACCAACAACCTTCTGATTACCGTCCTGAGCTACAGCCGCCCCGTAAAGGTGTATGGCCCTGCCTTATCATTTTCATGCACTTTTTTTCTATTTCATGTGTATTCTGTCATAGTTCTTGTTATCTGTTATCATTTTTATTTCCATTGTTTATTCGCTGTGATAATGTTCATTGTTTCTGTTTGTTACCACACTTTTGCACCTATTCTGTTTCATTTGTCATTTGTGCTCTCGACATCATTGTAAAAGGCTGGATAAATGAAAAGGGGTGGTTTAAAGGGGCCGTATGAGGTACTTGTGTTACCAACAGTAGATGAGGGTCAGCACCCCACCCTGGTTTTTAGAGGTGTACAGGAGTATGGACACAGAAAAAGTCATATCGACATCATACCAGCGTTTCACGACAGTTTAACTCTCTATATATGTTTAAAATATGTCACAGACATTAAATGGTGTGGGTTGTCTGTGTCAACAATCTTGTGTCTGTCAGGCCCAGCCAGTGTTGACAGGGTGTTACTTGCTGGGGACCTTATTTACAGTTTCGGCAGGGTAACGTGAGGTGAAAAGCTGTTCCAAGGAACTGTTTTAATTTCAGCATTTCTATTATTTACCCACATCCAGCTGAAGATAATAAGTTTCTCTTTTTTCGGGGCCAGACTCCTCCCTCCAGAATATAATAGTCAACAACACATGACCTATCATTCATAGTCTAACTATTTAACATACTTGTACGGAGCCACTGATACAATTTAGGTGTCACCAGCTTTATCGCTCATCACAAGACAGTGTGGAGGAGTCATCCCTGCAGTATGAAAAGCAAGATAATGTATCAGGAGATCTTGGCCTTTATTTTCACCACTTCTGGGTGGGCACTAGTGACATCCACCCTGCCGCTGGAGTACTGGAGGGTGTATTCACTTGCTGGGACAGTCATTATCACCACACCTCTTTACTTCTCCAACCTGTGGAAGAACTGTGTCACTGACTCAACAGGAGTGTCCGACTGCAAAGACTTTCCTTCGATGCTGGCGCTGGACGGTCAGCTCCTTTTAAACTATCAGCCTTACTTGTGATTAATTATATTTGTTGCTTCATGTATAAATTGGTCTCTCTCTATTTAATGTAAAAAGGCTACATCCAAGCATGCCGGGGACTGATGATCTCAGCTGTCTGTCTGGGTTTATTTGGGTCTACATTTGCACTGATTGGAATGAAATGCACCAAAATCGGAGGAACTGGAAAAAACAAAGCCAGGATTGCCTGCGTTGCTGGCGGAAATTTCATTCTTAGTGGTAAGTATAGGGTACTTTGTCTGTGCAGTTGTGTATGTATATGTGTATTCACTTTCTGTTTTTCCTGTTTCTTTCAGGCATCTGCTCAATGTCATCATGTTCTATTTACGCACACCAGATACTGACAGAGTTTTTCGACCCAGAGTTCATGGGACAAAAGTAAGAACTGTGAGACTGTATAACCAGAGGGTTTTTATGACTCCATCAGTTAGAAGAAATTACAATTAACTATTGGTCTTTGTCTGTAGGTACGAACTGGGAGCTGCTCTCTTTATTGGCTGGGGAGGGTCTATCCTCTGTATCGTTGGAGGCAGCATGCTCTGCTTCTCCATCACAGGTTCTTTTGCCAAAAGGTAAGGTATGAGTAACACATATGCTTAAATATACAGAAGATAACTGTTGTTAATAACCTTCTGTATGAGTCCATTTTGATGATTATCCTGTGTTTTCTTCACAGCCACAGTCAAGAAAACTATATCTACAAAGGTGCTGCCTCACATTCTCATATCTACTCCTACTTGAGCGAGCAGGCACAGTCTGTAGAAAAGAGACCGTCTCTAGACTACAGCAGCTCCTCCGAGATGCAGGACTTTGATAAGAGTGGAACTGTGTGAGGGATGTGAATATAAAACATTTTCAGTCAAAGCCATTGGTAAGATACAAGATATATGGTAAAAAATATGTACTGTGTACTAAGTCTGAAAGGTTCAAAAAAGTGGAACTTATGAAACTTGGTGTTTCTTCTTTGACAGACAGCTAAAGTTGACCTTATCCTGGGATTTTTATTTTTTTTTATATATATATTAGCATGTTTTTCAAGTTCCATTGTTGGGGAATTTATGGGGTTTTTTTATCGTTGAATGCTTTTTTATTGCTGTGAATTGAATGTTAGGATTATGCATAGCATAGCATGTTAGCAAACAGCAAAATCAAAAACATTTGGTCTAAATGTTGTGTGCAATGTCCCAAATAATTATAAATAACTGTAATTTGCAATAGGAAAAAAAAAACTTTAAGGTTTTTCATCAAAAATAAAACAGATGCAAATAACTGACACTGAATCTTAGCTGACTGAGTTTTGTGTTTTCCTTTTTTTTTGTCGATAGACTATATGTCATATGTGCTCCTCAGAGATTGCAGCCTATCTCAGGGCAACAGGTTTGCATTAATAGTCTCATGTTTCCGTGAGATTAAGCTGTTTTACTCTACTGATCCTCTACCCTCATTTTACGAGGTAGATACTGTGCACAGTTTACAGTAAACACCTCAAACAGTGGCATCTCTGGCATTACATCCTTTTCTTCTCAAAACATTTGTGTTACAGTTGTCATGCAGAGTGACACTTTCTGCATGTTGAGCAGATGTTTCTCATTTATTAAATCACACCAGGTAGTCCACTGATTAATAAAATGGGTAGTCTGTGGCAGTGTGTCTGTGCCATGTGTAATTAGTGTTGAAGATGACCGTGTACCATTGTGTTCGTACGCCCCTTCTCCCCAATGCCGAATCGCATGCGTTATCACTGCCAAACCTTGAAAGATATCAGCCAGTTGTGTTGATGCATTAATGTGATTGCACAGTTTGACATCCACAGTGGTTACAACCTACTTAGCGCAGCTGCAGATGGACTTCTTATAAGCATGGAAGAGGAGGACTTCACACTAATACATAGTATTACCAAGCATTCAAACACAAGACATTTGTTGAAGACATCACATCGTGGCGGACTGTTAAGGAAGTTGGTGTCGTTAAACCATGAGAATGTGCAGTAGAAGTCTAAGCAGTGGAAAACAGGTGTTTTAAACCTAATTTGGGGGCAAAGGCACCAAACGTTTTAGGTTTGCTAGGGTTTTTAAAAAAAAATCAGATTATTGATTCTCTATGTGTTACACTATGTTTCACTATGTCAACTGCATGTTTATTTTCATTACAATGACGACAAAGGTCACCGGACTTTGGATCTGCTCTCCATAGGAGGTAATGGGAAGGATTGGCACATTACTTAAATGTAAAACTGAGACTTTCATTAACAATGATAATACATTTAATTTATATAGCGCTTTTCAGGGTACACAAAGACAGTTTATAGGTTAACAAGCCGACATATAAAAACAACATGCTAAAACTATAAAGAAAGAGACAAGTTATACATCAAAAGCAATTTTAAAAGGGTGAGTTTTGGTGAGTGTTTTGAAGACATTAAGGTCTGTACAGTCACTGATGTGTTTGGGGAGGGAGTTCCAGAGGGAGGGGGCAGCTATTTAGAAGGTTCTGTTGCCCCAGGTTCGGTGCTTGTGGTGGAGGGAGGAAGTTTCTGTCAGAGGAACAACAGTACTTTGATATTAAGATATCAAGTTAAAACAATGAGGGAATTCTTATCATAGCAGTGTTTCATATTGATTGGTTATGGTGAACATAAACCAAGCACATGTTGGTGTGTGTAACTGACTGTGACTGATGTTGAATGATGAATGTTTTTACCCACATTATTTCTTGGTACCAACGTTACTACTGCACATAAGCATATTGAAAAGTGCTGGCTACTGTTTATACATCAACAAGATATCAAATTGAGAGCCTATAATCTTACAGTGCACCTCCCATATGGCTAGCACGTTATCTAATCTTTTTTTTTTTTTTTTTTAGCTGCAACAGTCTGCCAAGTAATCTGTCCTGAAAGGTACTCAATACATCCATCCAGCGGTATATGCCAATGGAGGAGGCACATGCCATATAGTCCCTGTGCAAACCTTACATCTTATACCACTCAATGCCAATTAATATAATAAAGAGTATGGTGTAGATCTGCTCTATATGAAAAATGCCCTGAGATAACTGATGATGATACATGATTCAGCACTACAATAATGAAACTAAATTGAATTTTTGACTTGAAAAAGGGGAGATTAGTGTTGAGAATTATGACCATTTTAAAATGTGATTGTAGTGTCAGAGGCAGAGCCAGGAGCCAGTGGAGAGGGAGCGATAGCTGCTGGAAGGAACCATATTCCATATTCCATTTCATGTTTAGGGATTAGATTTCTGTGAACACTGTTGTATTTGAGAAATCTAAGTTCTGATTTGAATGCTATAGAGAGTGTAACACTTTTTTTTCTTCTACATTTAAAAAAAAAATTTTTTTTTCAAAATTTAATTCTTTTATTCTTTTTTGAATTTGTTGAAAAGGATGTTGTGTTGCAAAGAATGATGGTGATGTGCACTCATGTTAAAATAAATCCACATTGTGAAGCAACCATTAATTATGCTGAACTGGAATTATTTTAGAAACAATACACAGAATTACAAGGCTTTAGACAACAGTGCGCTATTATAGGCTTAACATGTAAAGTTATAATTACATTATTTTAATATAATAGATTGTGATCTAAAGTGGGCAGGTCTGAGGCATGAAACTGAGGTGAAACTGAAAATGAGTCCCATTCCGGCCTTGGCCATTTCCCTTGCCCACAGTTTTAAACTTAAACACAATCTCAAGCCAAATGGTACACAAAACTGAACCCATGCTGGCAGGCGCCGGGTGTCGTACCAACAACAAACACATCACTACAGTGACCCTCATCTTCACGCAGTCCGAGGCAAAACATGTGATGCTGTACACAAACCCTACTTGATTTTTCTGTGTTTTCGTCTGAGGAGGGGCTTTGGGGACAGACAGCGGTCGACAAGCACCGTTGTGCCATTGCTCCATTTTGCCTTATTCCCCGTCTAGACACTCAACGTCAAGGCAAGTATGGGTTACAGGACTGTGGTGATGTACATGGAGATTGGCTGTTTTGTGGTCTGCGTATCTGGATGGATACTGGTCTGTTCCACCATGCCCACAGAGATCTGGACTTGGTCTGAGGTGGACAGTATAGTCTTGACCACTTCAAACTATTTCTCCAACCTGTGGAAGGATTGCGTATCTGATTCAACTGGAGTATCTGACTGCAAGGGAATTCCATCAATGCTTGCACTGAACTGTAAGTAAAATGTAATACTTGAAAAGGCACAAAGAGTCTTCTTAATGGGCATCTCAAAATGTGTGCTTAACAATCTTTTGCTGTTGTTGGACAGGGGATATTCACATGTGCCGTGCACTCATCATCATCTCCATTATCCTGTCTTTCTTTGGATCCATTCTGGTCTTAGTGGGAATGAAGTGCACAAAAATTGGGGGATCAGAGCTTGCTAATGCAAGAGTGACCTTTGCTGGGGGGATGAACTACCTTATCGGAGGTAATAACTAAGATTTCTTTGAGATATTTCACATTGCATATGCACCAAACGATTGATTTTAAAATTAACATTTGCCTGTTATTTCAGGAATGTGTTCCATGGTCTCTTTCTCCTATTATGGAAACAAAATTAGAGCCGAATTTCAAGACCCTCTCTTCAGATCTCAGAAGCACGTACATTTGAATGGCTCTATTTAAGCATGAGATGATTCTGCGAAGGAAGAACTGTACGTTCATGTATTTTTGTCGTATTCATTCTCAGGTTTGAAATAGGTGTTGGTGTCTTCATCGGCTGGGGAGGCTCCACCTTACTTGTTGTCGGAGGCCTTATTTACAGTATCTTTGCAGGAAGGGAAGGGTGCCACTCAAGGTATAAAACGGTTACTGTATAACTGATTTATTTTCCCAGCATTTCTATAATTTACCTCTCAGCCACCTACAGGAAAAATAATATTCTTTTCTTGAACTCGTGTCACACAGCTCAGAAAGATTCCCCGACTACCAGCCTCCTGATGCCTACGCTTTTGTTCCAACAAAAAAGAGCACTGCATTCTCGGCCAGTACACGCAGTGAGGCCAGTGAGGGCACGAAATCAAGGGCAACCAGTGGCAGCAGAGTCAGCAGCATCTCTGGGATCACCTCTTCCACCAAGTCGTCAGCAACAAATGCATATGTGTGACCTCATTTAAAATGTTGAAAACACTCTGTTTCGATACCTTCTGTCATAGTAGAAAAAGCACAGGTGTAACTAGAGATGTTAATGACGGCTGCTCCAGTAAGACAAATCTGCTTTTTCATGGGTTTATGCAAGTTGACCTCCAGTGACTTCTCACACTTTGCTTTGCTTATAAAATATAAAAGGTATGACAAGATGATACAATTAAATCATTCAAGATATCACATATAAGAGCACAAAACATGTATTTATGAACTTTTTAGATGTTTGCTGTAGCCATGTCATTTAATTAAATGCTATTTCTTTGTCTGAATATAATTTGATGCATCATTTTCTTACTGTATGTATGTAGAAATGTAGATATAACTATCTTTATATGAATACACAAATTACCACTGTAATATGTTTTAAAAATTGCAATTAAACAAAATTTTGCTCATGATTCATAACAGAAAGAATGGATGACTCGCTGCAAATAAGATTCTCATATCAACGGTGAGAGATAAGTTAGTGTAAAGGCTCATTCCTGTTTCAAACGATATAACTCTCACTACCCACCGACTTCCATGCGTCCTTCACTTTAGCATCAAGCGATTCAACCACTAGAGGATGCCACTCAAAGTCAAATCGGTCTTGCAAATCGGTCTCCTCCACTTCCCATTCACCATCCTCAAATCTCATCCCAGCTGTTCTGTTGTCACTGTCTGTCTCTGTGCTCAGGCAAAGTAACATCATACAGATGTTAAACTTCTCACCAACTTGTGTAAAGTTCAATTTTTAAAACTCTTTCCTCTTGTCCTGTTGGCTACACTGCTGCACTGCTCCTCCGGCTACCAGAGGTACTGCTGCGCTGGTCCATATCTGTGAGCTTTAAGAAAACTACAATGTATCTAACGTGGAGCATTAAATGAGCTTTAAGGCTGGCACTGGCTCTCAACTCTTTCAAAAGGGATACCATTCCCACCTCCATAGATGCAGCTGGTGCGTCTTACTCACCATGCTTGTCACTAGGACAGGGTTGTGATCCATGTTGTCCTGGCTTGGCTGTGGTTTAAAGACATCCCCCAGTTTCAAAAACAATAGGAAGCAAAAATAGTACAGATAAGACTGCTGACATCAAATAGACTGTGTCTGCTCGGCTGCTCAGACTGAAAGCTCAGACAGAGCAGTAGTAACCTATTTTATAAACTGCTTAGCTTCCTTATAAAATCCACTATCATCCAACCATACATACACACACTGATTTATCTAACCAACCCTGATGCACCAGGGTGGCTAAATGGGCCTGCAGCCCAAAGTCTGGCCTTCATACTGTAAAGTTTGATTTGTCCTTCCAGAAGTTTATTGTGAAAAGAAATAAATAATAGGAATCGCTATTTATGTTGTCTTATTTTTGTTGTTAAATAGTGAGTATCCCAAATTACTGCTCATTTTTCACAGTCAGTCAACTTAAGGAAATTCAGGATCCAGATACAGTATACTGAAAGCCCTGAGCAGCAAGGGAAAAAAGATTTAAGGAAGGATTGTGGCAGAGCATTTTCTTTACCTGTTCTCAAGTCAAAAACACAAGAGAACAAACAAGCCTCTGACAAATTGACATAATTTGACTGCTTATTGATTAATTAGCAACTGTGAAGACAATGGATAGTTTAACCTGAAGGGACATCAGACCATATTTAATGGTAAAACAACAGGTTTAAAAATCTTAAGCTTCCAATAGACAACTGTTAACATTAGCATCCAGCCAAATTCTAGCTAAAGTTACAGCTTGATAAAATACTGTTTTGATGCGATACGATTAGGGAGGGCGTGAATTCATTGAGAAATATCAGCACACAACTTGGTGACATTTGTCTGAACCTGGAAGTGAAACACACAGGATGCAATCAAATTGTAATGTAAGCGAGGAAGTTGTTGAATGAATTAGCCAACGAGTTATGTTATTCTTACTGAAATATGGCCGAACGTGCCTCCAGATTTTTTCACTGTCCATCATCTTTTCAGCTGCAACAATTTGTCAGATATGCATGACTTGCAAACACAGCAGCGTAATATCAACCCAACACTCAGGTTTTCCTACCCTGAGCGTGATGTTGGAGGAAAATGGCCGCGGTATGAATGAGGTCGATGGGTGTTTTGCTTTTGGCCCGTGGTCCACCATTAAGTTTCAGTTTTGGCCATCTGGGGGAAAATATTTGGGCACCCCTGCTCTACACTAGCAAAGAATATATTCCTTTTGATATGTATTATAATTCAGAGCAATTGGTTGACAACATGCATATAAATATAAAGACAAGTCATATAAATCCAGGCTACTAGCTAGCAGTTAGCTAACACAACATACTTACTCTTCCTTTGCTCCTGTGTTGGAATATTTCCATTCAAACAGGCCTGCTTTCTCCTCAACACACGCACACAAACACACACACCCCAACACACACACACACCCACACCCACCCACACACACACACACACACGCACACACACACACTAGTGACTGTCTTGTGCTGCCGTGGCTCCTCTCTGTTGAGCCAACGGCGGTGGGCGGAGTTTTCCAAACAATCCAGCCAATCACGGTCCCCCACGACCGGTCGGTTGAGTTCGCTGCTCCGCGGTGACAGGGAAAAGAGAAGCAATGCGGAGCAGCGGTCAACACATGGGGGTGCCGACAACTAGATGACAAGTTAGTTAAATTAACATAGGCTCAAGTTTTGTGGGACATAACGACAGGGGACCTGTCTGGTGCAAGTCTGACCATGGTTTCCATCGACCAGGTCGCTCACAAGATACTCACTTACATCCCGTATGTTCTTGTTTTGATTGATCTGAGATATGAAGGTAAGAGGCTCAATGCAGCTACTTTACTCCACAAGCTAACGATAGCTAACGTTGCTGACTAAGTTACTTAACGTTATCATTAACTAAAAGCGTACTTTGACCTTGTTTTCGGTCAACCTGCCTTCAGTCAAAAGTCGTGTCGCAAATGTCATTTGCAGCGATAGCTGGCAAAATCGATAATTTACGGCTAACGTGAAGTTAGCTTACGTTAGCAAATCATAGGCAACCGGTTTTTAGCTTACAACTAAAGTTACCCGTTGCTTACAGATAATTATAAACTAATTATTCAAACTAATTAGCATGAGTGACAACTAATGTGTTAACGTACGCTAGTTAGCTAACGTCAGGTCGTTTCGTGTAAGCTAACCTAACTTCAAACTTCCAGTAGCCTGGTATGACAGCTAGCATACGTCCCCTCTATAACTTTACTGCTTTGACTGACAGGCTGCTGTCTGACATTGCTCGGTAATTGACGTCAATACATACAAAGTGGAGTACTCTAACGTTACTGTAATATTCTGTGGTGCTATGCTCAGTTGTATCAGTGGCAGTATGTGTGCTGTATGTTTTCCAGGAGTGAAGTGTGGCAGGGATGGGAGTGTGGACAATCACATGGAGATGGGGAAGAAACTCCTCGCTGCTGGCCAGCTAGCAGATGCCCTCTCACATTTCCATGCTGCTGTGGGTAAGGGATAGAAACATTCCCAATATGAAAAAAAATTTACTTTGGTTTTTGCACTTGAAAGTATGATATAAAACTTAGAAAGTTATGTTTTCTCTGTCCCTTGTCAGACGGAGATCCCAAAAACTACTTGGCCTACTACAGGAGAGCTACAGTGTTTCTGGCCATGGGGAAGTCCAAGTCTGCACTGCCAGATTTGAGCAAAGTGATTGAACTCAAACCAGACTTCACATCTGTGAGTTTCTGCTCCCACATTGCTTGGTTTTAAATTATTTTTATATGCACAGTTGGGACACCGCTGTATGTCATACTGCAGACTTGCACTGTAGGTTTGACAGAATTGCAGAGATGGGAAGTACAAATACCGGATTACCGTAGGTTTAATACCCAATGTTAATGCATTTGAGGGGAATTAATTGATTATTTTTATTTTGCATCATTGCGCGATGGCCGCCAACATCACAAGACTGATATCAGCCTATCAGTGCACAACATGCACAGCAGACATAATAAGATAAACAGATGGAGAAGGTGACTCGATTGGGGAGAAAAAGCGTGTTGTGACAAAGGCTCAGGTTCAGTTACCTTTGCAGGGTAATGGCCCATAGAAATGTCCTTCAGCGAGTTACTTTTTTCCTCCATACTTAAAGTACAATTCAGAGCCCTCACTTCCTGACTTTTACTTGAGTAACAAAGTCGATTCTGAGTGTTTTTATATATGTATCTGTACTTCTACTTCAGTAAAGAATGTGTACTTTTGCTACCTCTACATAATTGTGTGAGAAACACATTTACATAAACAATTATAAGAAGCTGCTATACATGGTATCCGGTCAAGTTTTGTTCTTCAAATAACTCCTGGTACAATTGTGCTGGGAAAATAATCAGTTGAGTCAGCTGCGTTGATAAGTCTGTATCTACAGTCCTATGCAAAACAAGTCCTCTCTCCCTCTGTGAACAGGCAAGGCTTCAGAGAGGAAATCTCCTTCTGAAACAGGGAAGACTCGATGAGGCCGAGGGTGATTTAAAGAAAGTGGTGAGTGATGTATCAAGATAAACTCTACAGAAAACGAGACTGACAGGAAGATACTATTTTGTTAGATGTGTAGAGTTCACCAGAAGGTGTCAGTGTTGATCTGCAGCCTGGTGTTGTAGTGAAACTAATCTCAGGCATGAAAACTGGGCATAATGAGGATTTAATCAAACTCTTTGAGGCTGTTGTGATCTGCTATCGGCATGCTCGCAAATAGACCGCTTCAAGTGCAGGTGTGAACACCCACATGTGAGATCATGGGTTACAAACATGTGGCTTGGGACAACTGACATCCTCCACATAGCAATCACAAGAAATCAATCATACAGTCATGAGGGATTAAACACTGTGATTTCCATGTAGTTCACTGTAATGTAGATTATTTGTTTGCGCTCTTTTAACCTGATGAACCAACCAAGTAGTAACCACAATATACCTAGACTCCCTCACCAAATTGCATGATATTAAGAGTTGTTGCATGAGGATAACCTTAACAAAGTTTGTGAAACAGCCATAGTAAATTCTAAAAAACGTATCGAATCCCTCTGTACAGGAGATAAAACCAAATGTGAACAGCTTCTTTGAAGTCAAATACGAAGTAAGTTTAAAAAAAGATGCGTATACAGTAGGCTCCATACTGTAGGTCCGTAGAGAACAGGGACACCATGCATCCATAAGTTATGAAACAAGATGTAGATGATCTTTAAATTGTTAGTGCACTCTCATATGGGCCCTCAGGGATCATTTTTAGGTGCTCGTTAAGGATTAAGACTGTAGCTCACTAATGCATTTTCCATTAAAATTACAATTTTAGAGTCTCAGAACGACCCCCCCAGAAGACATAACAGCCCTTGTTATATTTGCTATTAATTTATAGATTCCATTAAAAGCTGCTGTATTCTCAGGTGTGGACATACAAGGAAAAATTAAGTGCATCTTCTAAATGGTGTATGGAGGACTGAATCGGCCTAAATCAGAAATGAATAAAAAAAAAAATAATAATAATAATAATAATCCTATAAAGTGGAGGCCTAAAGTGTCTGTTTCATTATACATAGACTGGAGCTCCTCAGTTTGTCCTGTATTAGGGCTCAAGGCCACATTCCCATTTGGGGCCAACAGGCAGTTTCATGTGGACAACTCTTTGCTGGTATAATGTCAAGGTGCATGATATCCCACTGCTTCAGCAGTCCACAATGTTGGGCCAGCTTAGTGAATCACATTTATGCATGACTCTCTTTCCTAAGCTGAGCTCGCAGGAAACACTTAAAGGCTACCAAGGTCTATTTGTAAAGGATGTGTCATTAGCTGAGATTGCTCTCGTGAATATGATGACCTCTATGATGAGGATGATTATAATGTAATGGGTTTAGGGAATAGTATGCTCTGCTTCTGCTGTGATAGGCAATGCTTTCAAGAGGCAAACTTGGCACAAGAACCTCTTCAGAAATGTAAGAGCTCATATTGTGTTGGTGAAGAACCGCACAGTGATTTTCTGGTCTCTCTGGTCTCAGCTCATATTCCACATTTCGTCCTGGCTTCAATATTTTTCCACCTGTACTGCTTTATAACGACGATAAGTATGCAATGTAATGCTTAGTCTTGCGATGTTCCAGCTGAAGTCCAATCCCAGCGACAAAGAGGAGAAGGAAGCCCAGAGTCAGCTGACAAAGTCAGATGAAATTCAGCGGCTGGTGGCTCAGGCTCGCAGCAGCTTCCACAGCCAGGATTATGTGACAGCTGCTGCCCAGCTTGACACTATCATTGAGGTAAGATACCTGCCTTGTCAGCATTGCCTAATTTCCCTGCAAGCATGACATTTACCATGTCATCACTGCACGGTGCACAGAGCATTTGTATTGTAACACAGTTTATAAGAGCTACTGTCCACCTTTTACAGACTTGTGTTTGGGATGTGACCTCTCGTGAGATGCGGGCAGAGTGTTTCATTCAAATGGGAGAGATGGGGAAGGCCATCAGTGACCTTAAAGCTGCATCCAAGCTGAAGAATGACAACACTCAGGCTTTCTACAAACTCAGCACCATCTACTATAATCTTGGAGATCACGAGATGTCCCTCAAGTAAGACCCACCTGCACTGACAAACACTGACAGATGCTAGACACAAAAAACCCTTGTTCCCAAAGGGGGACATCCTGAGCAAAACTTACTCATATGGCACACAATGGAATATCCGGTTATCAACAATACAAAAAACTAAAGATTCAAAATCCACAAGATGAAATCAAGTGTCTTTACTGCTGGGCTGTTGTATTTATTTAAGGTGTTCATGTAATTCTTTTACCCTCTGCAAGTTGGCAACATAGCATGTACATCAGGTGTTAGAAAGTCAGTCTGTTCTCACCTTCCCCCCTTCTTCCTCCTGATCTGCAGTGAGGTGCGCGAGTGCTTGAAGCTTGATCCTGATCACAAGCAGTGTTACAGCCATTACAAGCAGGTCAAGAAGCTCAACAAGCAGATCCAGTCTGCAGAGGAACTCATGCAAGAGCAGAGGTGGGCATTGATTGTTTGTGTTGTGTTGTGTGTGCTGAGGCGATCGTGTATTCCTGTCAAAAAAAATGAAATAAAATGATCTCACCTCTGAGTACCAGGGATTGCATCAGCTCTGCAATAACTGCCTCTTTCCCTCAAGCACTCCAATTTTCTGGTCTTACAAAAAGGCATGCAAATCCTGTGTTGGTGTGAATGGATGTTGCATCAGCGTTGACATACAGTACATAAGATATCATATTCACAAGACTAAAAAAGGGAGAATAACAAGCACAGCGTGATGTTTGTGGGCGTAATGATCCATGTGGTTGCTCAACACCTCCCTGCCTCCTGCTCTTTTAGGTATGAAGACGCAGTAAGCAAGTATGAGGCAGTGATGAAGACTGAGCCCAACGTGCGCCACTTCACTCTTTTTGCAAAGCAACGGATCTGCCACGCTCTGGCACAGGTAAGACCTCTTACTGCTGCCATGAGATGCATCAGATCGCACCTTGATTTTATTTAACAATACGTCTATACAGCGCGTTGTCTTTGTGTCTTTACCAGGGACAGCAGGCGAGCAGAGCTGTCTCAGTGTGTGGGGAAGTCCTCCAGTCAGACCCGGAGAACGTCAACGCGCTGAAGGACCGAGCTGAGGCCTACATCCAAGAGGAACAGTATGAGGAAGGTATGTTGTCAAGATATTGTTTTGGGGTTTTTTTGCAATTTGATTGAGACAGACTGTTAAGTTTCAACTCACAGAGCCAACAGGGTCACACTAAATCACACTCTTGACTGGCACTCTTCAATAGGAATTTGTCCATTTTAGTTGACAAAACCCATGAAGAGTATGCCTCTTTGTTAAAGATAGACTGAATTACAACACAAGTGTGGATGGAGGTTGTTTTGGAACCAAAATGTGTAGAAGTATTAATACCTACAGTCTACGGTACATTAGGGGTTAGCGATATGACCTAAAACTGTTTCTGTATTGACAGTATCAGAAAAATAATAGGGATACTCCACTCAAACATGATTCTATCCAGGCAATGTAAGAGAACACATCTTAAGAAAGAAAATACTAAATGTCAAATAGGAATACAAATGAGGTATAGACCAACATGTCTTTGGAGGAGAAGTCTGCCTGATATAGCAGATTAATTGTAATTATAATCATATGATTAGATTTTATAGTTAGAGTAGTTAGGGGTAGGATTAGGCATCTCATCCCCGAAACAAACATATTTCAAGTTTGAACTCTGTAACGATCCCCCCTTGAGCTTTAGTGTTAAAGTGCATCCTGCTTTACACGTTGCTGTTCACAAAGACATTTCCATTAAAAATAAAGTTAGTGCACTCAGTCTTCACGTCCTCTGAAGGAAGACCTCTTAAGAAACATTCCTCCCAGTAACACCAAAATCCATGTTGCTGCAGAATTTGACATGCAACAGCAACTATTGTGATGCAACTTTATATCAGTGTTGTTTTTTGTTTTTTTTTTCCTTTTCATACCATTTTACTCTTACAACTGTCATGGATTGAAACCTAACCTTTTATGAAGGCCTCAGTGTTTGTCTAAATCAATTGTATGGTAATTTTGAAGGCTTCAGTTTGTGGTGCTGTTGAATTGGATTGCATTAGAGAGGTGTTTAGCCTCCCGTCACTGCTAAGTCCGGTCCTGTAATAACCCTAACTCTGCTGGTGTCATGGCAGGAGTCCAACACAAGGGGCCCTTGTAACACTGCTTTAGAAAAACAGTGAAATCAAGTTAAAATATCAATGACTCTTCATTTTATTCTTTGGAATTTGTTTCTGTCTACTGAAAAATTGATGTGATTTTAATGTAAGTATGCAAAAAGAAATTCTGTCAGGCAGCATGCAGTCAGAGAGGAGGACGCTCCATTCTAATTAAACTCTGCCTCATTTAGCACAATCTTTCTGCTCGTCACCAAATCCATTTTGACTCTGCACAAGAAAGACTAAATGTAGATAAATACAGCAAGGGTGTCTGCATCTAATCTGATTACAGCAGATAACTACTATGTCTAAAGCCTGAAACAGTCATCTGTTAGAGCTCTTATCCCATACAGTGTAATTAAAAGTAGGTGTAGAGCGCGGTTTGTTAGACGAAAGTGTAGCCTGCGAGATGCAGTACTGCTCAGCACTGCTGGCTGAAATTATGCAGAATATCTTGCCTAAGCCTGAAGTCAGTGCATTCACACACACACACACACACACACACACACACACACACACACACACACACACACACACACACACACACACACACACACACACACACACACACACACACACACGGAGAGAGCACTTACTACCTCCATCAAGCCTTTGCTGGCTGAGGGGGGATTATGCAGAAACAACGGTCTCCCCCTATCTGTTGTCAAATCGCAGAGAGTCCAGTGATGGCAGGTGGTGAAATAAATCCCCAGGAATAATCTTTCTCCCAGCTATCACTGTACCTGTCACCTGATTTTCTGCTTCCACCATGCAAACAACCAATGCATATAGGGTCAAAATTCCAGCCTACATATGATGTCTATCCGTCAATTAAGTTTGAAATTGAGTGTAAAGCATCCCACTCATCTCAACAACTTGGTGAGCCCTGATTCCTATAGGGGAGTTTTCACTCCAGCTGTTGTTCAGTGTATAACGGTTTGAAACTGTCACACATTTGATATTGACAAGAGTCGGTCTCATATTATCCAAAAACACAGATCAAATATTGGAAAAATGTCACAAAATTTAGAATCCAAACCAAAATTATTAGAAATACATCAAATAGCGGTTGTGTAGAAGGTGAGTGCGAGCAGCTGCCAACCAAACAAAGAAGACAAGGGCCCTTAAGTTTTAGTTGAAAGAATGTTTCATACCACAAACTTAGAAGAATACTTGGAGAGCGTCATGCAAAGGAATGGAACAGTTATGTAACTGTTCAAATTTTACAGACCCAAGATTGAAAATGTAGAAACCTACACATGGGCAAGAGAAAATAGGGAGTATAGGATTGATACATATTGGCAGATACTCAATATTTGGCCAGGCCTAGAAATAATTAATTTTCTATCTTCACACTCATTCTGAAACTTTGAATCGTCTCCAGTCAGGCTCAGACTAAAACATTGTCAAGTATTGAATAAGAGCCAACTGGTGCGATGAGCACAAAAGTAGAGGTTTTACTTGAGCTGTTATTTTCCGGCAGTGTGTGCCGTTAAAATTATGTGCAAATCGAGGGAACTACAGTTGATCTGTTCCGTGTGACCACAGTTTGACAATAAGTGCATCGTTCAGATCACAGAGTGCAGATAAAGAACATTTTAATTTCCTTGACAGTCAGTTACAATTATTTATAGTACAGAACTTAAGTATTAGTTGGGGCTCATTTCTTTTATTTTCTTGTGATGTGGGCAGGGATCTCCCCGTTAGGTTTGAAAGTTGGACATTATGATTACATGGTACACCAAAACATCACAGGGGCCAGAGGCTTACGTCTTGTCTTAAGCTAAGAAAGTTGTAATTTGGTGTTCTGACCTGACAGTAACATAAAGTCTTACGCGTGGTCAGGATGAGGCGTAAAGTCAAAATGTAGGCCATGAGGTGCGTTAACAAGGCATGCTGTTTGATCTAGTCACAGAGCAGCCAGATGAGTAGTTCGGGTTTCCTCTGACTCAACTCATCTCACAAAATTCAGTGGTTTTATAAGGGAGTCTGGTACATTGGACTGCTTGGCTGTCAGTATTTTCTTGTGGTGGCCACGCAACTACATATATTAATATTCTTCAGTGTCCATGAAATTGCTTTGTATTTGTCTTTGCTCATTCATAATGTTGCAAATAAGATACAATGAGAAAACTGACTTATTAGCAGGGAAGTGGGAGGTTGCAAACAATGTGTCTTCACCTTTCCAGCAATGATACCAGCCCAACAGCACTCCTGCCATTCGCGTGCGTATTGAATCTTGTGGACACATGCAGCATTCATTTCTGATAACGTGCACAACTGACGCTCCTAACAGTTAGATTAAACCCACAGTAAACATCAGCATCGCTCCAGGCAGGTCGACCCTGAGAGTAGTAACACTGCTGTGATCCTGCAGCCGCCATGGATGCTGGCTGAGCCGTGGCCACGCATGTTGTCATTAACATGGCGTGAACACATCAGCAGGTGGGAAGGCCAAACCTCAAGTGGGCTTTTAAACTGTCAGGACCCGTGGGTGTTAAATTCACTTCAGCACACATTACAGGGTAAACAAGCTTCAAAGTATCAAAACGTGTGCGCACAAACAGCTCGGAGCTGCTGCAGCGCGATCTGAGGATGACCGGGCTTACTTAATGAAGAAAGGGGTTTATTTAAGAGTGATCAGACGTTGTCAAAAACGCATCACCATGGAGACCAGTTCAGTAACGCTGCTTATAGTGATGGACATGTTCGAAACAATAAGGGCTGTGATTCTGGCAACAGACTATAATTTGCATTTACTTACTTTTTTAAAAAAGATGTAATACATTTGTTATTTTCAACCAAGACATTTGTACATGTTGTACATTCACTTGAAAATAATCCTTTAATTTAATACTCCACTTAAAAGTGCAGTTAATTGCCTTTTAGAAAAATAGGGCATGCATATAGTCACAGATTGAGATTTAATGTCAGTCAGGATGAATGTAGTCGCTTTGTGTATTATCTGACAATTCTGCTCACACAATCATCACATGAGGGTTTCAGTTTTTCCCAAAACAGTGTTTCTAGAGAACTGATAAACTGGAAACATTCCCATCAGCCTCTGCTATACTGTACTGTTGGCATGCTTACACACTAAATTGTTACGCCTTCCACTATGTTAAAAAAAAAAAAAAAAAACCTACTAACAATTGACTTTCTGGGTCAGATGACAGATATTTATCTGGCCCAGCTTTGATCGGCAGGGATGAAAACCTGACACCCGGGTGGACTCGCAGTTTGTGGGTTGCAATGCTGTGATGTGCATCGGAAGTTACAGACCCTGGCACAAGAGACGCCGAAGTAAAAGATATGAAAGAAATAATTGATCTAACATTGTCACTGACCCCCATGCTGCTTTCAACTCCCTGCGCCATGTTAGTGATATTGAATGTGACAGAAAGCCAAACTCATCTACTAGCAGTAGGAAATGGGTCATCACCTTTTTTCCGCACTGTTAAAAGAAAAATCCTGCATGTCCACCTTATTCTTAGCCCCTATGATACCTTGCCGCCAATTTTGGGCTTGATTTCCTGTATGTCCCATCATTTAACTGGAATTGGCCTTTTTCCATGGTAACTGGACACTCATCCTCTCCCTTAGAGTGATTAGTACAGTGTGTGATTCATTCATGAAGATCTAGGATATCGACTTTATTGAGCGAATACTACTTACACCATTACTATTATTGCTTCTGAAGCCTTGAAAGTGCCACTGGTGCGTCAGTGATTATGATATTTAGTTACTTGCGCAAGTTCTGCCGAGCACCAGAGGTACATCCCATAATCGTTTCTCCAGTAACCTTCCCGGGAGAAATGAGTATGGTAATTATTTTACCTGCTAAACATCGCCATGTTGGCATTCCCGTTGTGAGCCTGAGCACAGAGCTACTAGGATGGCTGGGGACCACAGATCAGTTTAGACGAAGCAGACGATCAGGCTCTGCTTGAGTCATGTTTTAGTGTGAAGTCAAAATTAATTCGTAAATACAATGCTAGCGTTGTAAATCATTTGTACATGAATCCAAACAGTAGCCACGCGGTCATCTTATTTGTTGTTTTCATGATTGATCAGTGAAGATTTGTCAGAAAAAAGAGTGGTGGATGAACAAGAAACCAAATTCAGCCGCGTCACAGAAATGTTGGTGTCACGGAGGCTCAAGGGGAAAAAATAACCTCGGAGAAATAACATTACCCCGTGACATCGGAGGCTTCACTGCCTTGCTCAAAGACACTTCAGGAGGGTACATGTTTGCCAACAACAATGTCTTGAAGCATGTGTGTTCTGACCCGCTGAAGGACTGCCTTATAAATAGCGCACTTCACTTCCCATTAGCCACTTTTGGATGAGTAAGCAATGATGATTCCATCCTGTGCCTTTTTATTTTCCAGCTATTAAGGACTACGAGACGGCTGCACAACACAGCGAGAATGACCGCCAGATAAAAGAAGGCCTGGAGAGAGCTCAGCGGCTCCTCAAGCAGTCCCAGAAGAGGGATTATTACAAGATCCTGGGAGTGAAGAGGTGGGAAATGATCTCTGAACTTTGGGTGTTTTTGTATAGATTTATACTGTATGGGTGTACTACAAATGGGAAGTTTTGGATTCAACGGGAATTTGTGTTGTAGTTTCTTTTGTTTTTGCTGAGACAAAAGAATCGCTGCCACACTGTAAACCACAACATTTATCCCTTTTGATCATTTGTGTTCAAAAGCACAACACTGAATGTATTTCATGGTGATGAAAAATCCCGTAGTTATACAAAATAATGATAACTCTGACACTGGGCTGGTTATTAATAGGTCCAGCTTATGTTGAAATGTAGTGGAAGGGAAGCTGTTTTTTATCCTTAATAAATGTGCCGACAATTTTCTGTCTGTTGTCACAGAACTGCCCAGAAAAAGGAGATTATCAGAGCCTACAGGAAACTCGCACAGCAGTGGCACCCGGACAACTTCCAGGATCCAGATGAAAAGAAGAAGGCGGAGAAGAAGTTCATCGACATCGCTCAGGCTAAAGAGGTTCTCACTGACCCAGGTAAGAAGCGTGTCGGCTGCGGTGTTGGTGGAAAGTTGTTACTGCCAGTCTCCCGCTAAATGTCAGGCCTCTGAGGAGCTGCTATGAGCCGCTCGCTACTTGTTATTTTGTCCAAGGCGCTCGGGACCTTCATTATTTTACCGAGCATCATTTTTTATTTCTGTGGAATGGTTTTAACCAAACCGTCTCACAGAACCATCTAACGACCTAACTATGCTCGTGTCACATGTCTACCAAGAGTGTTTTCCTAACTGGACAGTCAGTCTATAAAACTGAATTGAAATGTTAAAATGAAATATTTGTTGTGGGTTATGGGTTCATCACATTTGACATGTGTCTTAGTTCCTCCGGGAGTTTGCTGAGATTAAAGCAAATTCATCCAACTGGTGCGTTATATTTGTGAACCAGTAATTTTTGCACAATTTCTGCAACAACTCTCGAACAGAAGAGTGCTTGTCAGTTACACAATTCGATTCAGGACACATATCCCTGAATTGAATATTTTTGGTGTGTAGGACGCAGAGAACCCACTTTATCTTCGGAATTCCACAATATTTTTGATGTCCAAGGGGGCCAAATGTGGATATATGCTTTTGTTGGGTTGTTCCATGCTGACATGTCATCTCTTTTCTAGAAATGAGAACCAAGTTTGACCACGGAGAGGATCCCATGGATCCAGAGAGCCAGCATCATCAGAACTTCCACAGAGGCTTCCACGGCTTCCAGGGTTTCAATCCATTCGGCTCCGGACCCTTCAACTTTAAATTCAACTTCAACTGAGGAGGCTCATGTCCAGCTCAGCTGGCGCGGATATCCTAAAATGTTCCTCCCTATTTTAAAAGGGAGGTCAGCTGGCATTATGAATGTCAGCGGAGACCGCTTAGTCTCACAAAAAAATGTGGAGCAAATTGTGACTTTAATTCAGTGACCTTAATTAAAGATGCATCTCTGTTGTTGGATGATACAACATTGGATTCCGTTTGGGGAAAGTCTGTTGCTATGCTAACAAGTATCTGCCATGTGTGAAGCAGCTTTTATCAGTCAGTTGTAAGTGGTTGATTCTGACACTTGCACTCTTTCCGTGTATTGTACACTCTACAATCTACATCCATTCGTACGACTCAATTTGTACATAGGTACAGTGCTATTTTTATATGAATGGAGTTTTTTTTCTGAACTGTAAATAAAATACTATTTATGTACATTAATGGAGCTGAAGGGCAAGAGTGTTACTGCGTGGACAGTTTGGAGAGTGACTTTGCTACATTCATAGACTGAAGCTTCTTTGAGAGAAGGCACTTAGAAAAATGACACTTCTTCATTGTTGCATCTAACCTTTCTCTAATAGCAACCGTCCCAACCGCCCTCCTTCCCCAGAAATGCATTTCTTTCCAAGCGGCGAAATGGTTTACAGCGAGGACCAAATTACAGTGTAAGAGAATCCCTTCACTGTAGACCTTTTTAGTGCATGAATCACACACCCGCTGACCACACTGAGGCACAACAGAATTCACAAACAGCTTCTCTGATGACGGTTTTGTAGCAAAGATTTATTTTTTTCCACCAGACAGTGATATAAACATGTCTTTTTGACACAGCACAGTGAGAGATGGGTGTCCTGAAAGCAGACTTTTCTGCACCCATTTTTATTGACTTTTTAAGACAGCAAAAACTACTGTTGGCTTCAGTTGAGCAGCAACCACCCATCTTATTCCTGAGACAAAAACACTGGTCCTTTGTGAAAAAAAATACTCTGAATACAGGGAAGTTGGATGTACATAAGACGTAAACATACTGCAATAAGTTAAATCCTATAGTCTATCCAGCAACCACGACCTTTACTGTGCAAATGAGGATTCTTTGATCCATAACTTGGTAATAATGAAGTCTAATCTGGTCTGCTGAACTAAAGCAAATTTGAATCTGCTGTAGTGTTGGCTAGCTACAAGGTAATGGCCACGACCACAGCTTTCAATGGGGCTACACAATTAATTGAAACATAATCAATTCACAATGTGGGCACAGGCAGAGTCCAAGCTGCTATTTTTTCATTGAGGTAAACTTACAAAACAGGATCATACCGAAGCAGTGCCGTGTTGCAGAGATGACCTGGCCTACAAAATCTCATTCTCCAGATGTAAGAAAACGTGAGTGATAAAGATCCCAACAAATGTTACATCATCAGGATTTTATATTATGAAAACTGTGATGCCATGATCTTTGCTGTTGTACAGTGACACTCCAACTAACGCCAGAAGTGTGCAAGTTGGTTGAAAAACGCCGTCACCAGCAGAGTTTTTAGTGTTGCGGATTATATTTAAAGTAAGAATCAAAAAATGATACATAGCTATGTAGCTAGCTATATGTCCCAGGCACGTATTTAGCATCCCACTCATGATAAAACAGCAACATTGTTGATGTAATGTCTTTGCAGGGTAGAGCTATTTAGCCCTAACATTATAAGATACATCATTGTAATGAAAGTTGACCCCAGAAGGTTGTGATTTCTAACATTGCTCTTGGAACGTCTGAATGCAGTAAAAAGAAAACTGTGCAGATTCCTTAAAATCATGGCTACAATTGGACTATAGCAGTTAGGAGGCGGGGTTTAGTAATCAGAGCCAACTAGGACGGTATGAAAGTTACAGGGTGAACGGGGAAGAGGACTGAATCCTATATTTTATCGTGTATAAAAAATATACGCGTTGGACCCTCCCTTTGATTCTTGAAAAAAATGCAATACCCTCCCCACAAGATCACAAAACAAACAAACGTTAATGGCAGACATAAGAGGTGAGAATAAGACAGCTTTTTGATGCAGTTCTCTGAACTCATTTTATACATAATAATAAATCTAAGAAGGGAAGGCTGAGCTAAAAAAGGTCAGACTAATAATGTAACAACTTTGCAGCACATTTGGAAATTTAAAAACACAACTAGCTTCATTTCAGTCACAAGTTTGGTTTGGGCATTTCAGTCAACACAGAGTCAAATTAAGAATACCTAAATGTAAAAGCTTTGTGAACTCATTTTTACGTAAAAAAAAAAAAAAAAAAAAGAAATACACTCCAAGAAGAGATTTCTAGAAATGTGCCTCCTCTTTTTGATTCTTTGCATACATCATCAGTGCAATATATGCCAACATTTTATACACCTAATAGAGTGCTTTCACTGACTTCTCATTAACTCTCTTCATATACTTAATTCTCCCTAGACTGCAGTGCTGAGAGCACACCACAGGTTCACAGTTGGCAGTTAACACTCGCGTCGTGTGTTAAATTTGTAAGACGTATTGACTGCAGAAGCAGATATGGCATCTCTGAAAATATCACATCCTTCTCCGGCTGAGGATGTAACACTCCATGGCTATGTTTAGATGGAATTGTCTGTCTTCAAGCTTCACAGGTGGCCTGCATGCAATAGGAGCTGCCTCTTTCCTCTTCAGCACGGAGCTGGCAGACACTAAAGTTCATCACGTTGGTTGTCCGCTGTGCAGAGGGAGGGGGAGGGGGCGATGTTAGGAAGAAATCATGAGAATGTGCACAAGAGGGGAGAAAGACAAATCAGCTTAAAGGTGCACTATCTAGTTTTGGGGCAGAAAAATTTTCAGTGACTGATTTTTGTGCCTAAACAATCTCAGTAAACAAACTCTTTGTTTTAATGACTGAATACTTTGAAGCTAGAATGGTGGCAGGGTCCGCCACATGTAAACAAACTGTCCTGGGGACCTTATTTTCCCATGAGAACTGCTTGTTTAGTCACTTATGGGAAATTTTGAACTATTACCTATTTTGTAAATATTAAACTTGAGTTTTAATTTCTTCCTAAAAACTACATAGTGCCCCTTTAAAACATTCAAAAATTAAGTTAAAAATTCTATATATTTGTGTTGCTGACCAGCCCGTCCTTTTGTAATACCACTCTGAGCTCCCAATCCGGATCACTAGCTGCAATGACTGAGCTAACTAGCCTATGGCAGCTACAGTTGGGTGCAATTCGTGGTTACTCTATTTGTTTGAGTATGAATTTGAGAGGTATAGCCAGTACTGACATATTGCACCTTTAATAGTAGAAAATACGTCACAGTGACAAAGTGTCTTCTTAAATGGGTTTTTCTTTGTTCACCTTTTTTATGTTGTGAAGAAGAGGGACTCTTTCTGGACTGCTCTTGCGTTGTTGTGTCTCCCTCTTCCTGCGCCCGTCTCAGCAGCTGCTTTATCTCGTTGTCGTATTCGACCCACTCGGGCACGATCCTCGCCGCGGCCGTCAGCTTGGGCTCCTTGGTCTTTGGGTTATTGCACTGCAGCGGGAAAAAGCAGACAAAACACATCACTCACCCGACCAGTGCCACTTTCTTCCCACAAGTCATTTTGCCATTCCCAGCACTGTCTGTGGCAAGCATTCGGGCCTAATTTGATTTCCAATTCTGTTAAAAGGACATTAGCCCATGTCTCGTGTCTGAATTACCAAGTGGTGTCCTATACCATAACGAGACAATGCTTCTTATTCCAGTCTGCTGGAGCCCGTCCAGTAATTCTCTTAATTAGTTTAGGAGACTCCAGTAGTCTCCCAAATGCCAAGTGCCTCGTGGACATTAATGGCTGGAAATGTGCACCTGTTTTTCAGTGCTGCAGCTTGTAACCAACAAAGCTGAAAACTTGGCGGTACGTAAAAACCTTTTTCAAGTTAACATGTTTCAATACATGACAGAAGGATTAAAATGAAGAATGCAAAACAGCCTTCCGGCCCCTAAATAAAAGGAACAATCACATTTGATTCATTATTCAGCCATCGTCACATTTATCTGTCAGCTTTTTCTCCACATTGCTCCACTATTTAGTAGATCTAATTGCTCTGAGACTCACCAGGTCTATAGTCTTTGCTGTGACTTTGGAGGTGTCGTCACACCACGTCTCACACCACAGCCACTCCTGTGGAAGAGACTTGATGACCACCTGGTGGATCATGTTGTTCGGGAGGTCCTAAAAATATCAGAGGACAAAGTATGAAGTAACATGAAAAATCACCAAAGGTATAATGAGATGATGTTACCTCTGAGTTACATACCTGGTCCAGGTTGGACAGACTGTTGGGGTCTTGGCTCAGGGCTTGGTACTGGCCTCGTAATCTGTCCCCGGCTGCAATTTTCCGGAACTTCTTCAAATCTACTACATACAGAGCGCTGGCAGAGTGAGGGAAGACAAAAAAGCAGGTGTGAGAAAATGACTCAAGCTCAGAGGAATGATGTAATAAAAAAAAAAAACGATGACTCGATAAAGGTAAATACCCCAGGCACATGCAGATAATTGTGCCCAACATGGCATGTTAATAAACTGAACAGTGTAAAGTACGTAGTTTCACTTATCACTTATTAGATTCAAGTCTGCCAGAGGATATTCACCACCTTATGTTTTCCCAGGGCTCACTGATGCTGATCATACTCCCTTCTCTGCCCCACGGAGCTAAGCAGCTCACTGGCATCCAATCAAGCCACTGTGGCTCTCTAACTTTTCTTTTTCCATCCTAATCAGCCAGGTCTCTCTGTTCAGCCACCTGATTAGCTCACATTGACAGACGGAGAGCTCTGTGCCACATGTCCAGCAAGGATTTCATACCCAGTGCCTGATTTAAGATGGCTGTATACAAAAAAAAAAACACATCCCGAAAAAGCCACAAGAAATGCAAATGTAATGGGTGGAGACTAATCATTCTCTGTCAGTCCACAAAAAATGTCCCCCAACCTTCTATGGTCATAGTTTTTGCCCCAGGAGGCTGACATTTGGCATGAACTTCAACTGTGTGTATAAGTGTGATGGTGTGTGTTGGGTCCAGTCCCAACATCCCCCCCTGAGGCCTTAAGCCCTGGATCCTTGCAGACTTTGTTGACATCGCCTGGTAAGTGTTGAGTGAGACGGGCTGCAAGGGGCCAAAATGATATAAATAGGAATGGGAGAGCACTTTTGGCCATTTTACTTTTATTTTAACTTGTGGGTTTGGACTTTTTTCCTTTATGTTTTTAAAATATATACATTTTAAGATACGATAAGGTCGAACATTTGTGTGTGTCAACAAAATTGTTGCATAGAAGGTAATGACAGTCAGATATTCAGGAGTGCCATCATCTGGATTATCATTTTCGGGCTTCCCCTGGTAACCCATGGTAACCTTGTGATAACATTATATGAACTGTGGATAATTCCCATGGCAGAAGAAACTAATTACATCTACTCAAATAACTACTTTTTTTTCCAAGTCTGTATTTTCACTCTTACTAATGTGTGAATTACACCATGTTATCTACGTTGTACTCAAATCCTGATTTTAAAAGTGAGTGAGTTTAAGTTCAATTAACATCTAAACCTTTCATCTGCATTTTGTTTCACCTACTCATCAACAAACCAATGAAAACCCTGACACACAGACAAAAAACACCAAACTACGCAGCAGGCACAGGTTTGTAGAGGTGACAATGACCACTGAGCAGGGCAGGGGAGGAGCTGGGAGTAATTCAGACTGAAGATTTGAAGAAACACTTTTGACTGAACGCCTGCAATTGATAGCAAATTCGACATCAATGCTTAAGTAAAAAGTAAAAGTATTATTATCAGAGTATTAGTTTATTTTTAAGTATAATTCCAATACTGATAGTTTTTCTTGTAAATGGGTAATATTTCACTGATATAACTCTGCTTGTACTCTTTCCAGCACTGTGTTTTTGTAAAACTGTGTGTAGAGTTCAACTTTTTCTTGGATTTTCAGTGTCTGCGGTCCAGACAGATCGAAGGAAAGAGAGGAACAGAAACTGCTAGAGCACTTCCAGCCCACAAATACAAAAATACACTTCCTTTTACTTATGTCATATTTGAGACTTGGAAGGAACTAAAAAAAAACAAAAAAAAACACACTCTTGCAGAATAATGAATAATTCCTCTGGATAATCTTCTGAATTGAAGCCATGATGTATCGGTAAAGTGAAAGATGTATTTTCATGACTGTGAGAGATGTGCTGTGTTTCGCAGTACGGTCTCTTTTAGACTTTAATTTATTTGTCACTCCTTTCTGCTTCAGAGGCATGAATGTCCCCAACTAAATAAAGTGGGTGAGTGGCCTGCAAGGAAGATGGTGGCTGTGGAAGCACAACGTTCTGAATGCTGATATACGGACATGCATAGATTTATTCAGCCACCTATCTCTGCTAGAAGTGGCTCCCTTCATTTTCCTTAAAAAATAGAGTGAAAAGATGAAAGGAGGTGATTGTACTGTTATTGTACGTTGTGCAGGTCGAACATCAGGTAAGGCATTCAGAACATATTCTGCTGCTAAATTACACTTCAGAGCTTTTTAAGAAAGTGTACCTGATGTGGTATTTCCTGTGTCCTAGATGTGAGGCCCAGTAGCCAGTTTTCCAGAAGCGATAGCCTTCCATTTCTCTGCGGCTGTCACAGAACGGTGTGTATCCATACGGTGCACCCTCCAGGTCTAAATCCCTCAACTCCTTTAGATCAGCTCGAACTATCTGTTTGAGAGAGGGAGAACATTGGTGAGTAGGGAGAGGAGTGCCTTCACTTCAGCTTCAGATTTCTGTTAGAAATCTCATCAAGTCTTCACACCAGTGCTGGGACTGATACGGACGAGTCTCTCACTTTCAGCCCCTGTCAGTTTGATTTGAAGCTCACCTGGTCGGCGTCCACGAAGATGATCTTGTCCACAGCCAGAGGGAACAGAACATCCAAGAAGAGGATCTTGTAGCCCCAGATTATGCGCTGCTTCTCAGTCTGCTGGTGGAGCCAGCGGGGCCATTTGTACTGTACCAACTCGTACTGAAATCCATATGCCTCTGCCATGTGAGAGATGGTCTCCTAACCAAACCAGAAACAAACACAGGAGGTTAAATAAAGCAAATACAAGGGCTGATTTCTGAGTTGCATTGAAGAAATGTGCAAAATTCTGTTAACAATAAGGAGTGGCTCACATTAACAATGAGCAGTACTACATGATATACAATTGTCTGGGTGAATACTGGATTCTGATGGCATCAGCTGGCTGCAGAAACCTCGATGTGTTACTTGACATGAATTGACTTATCTACAATACAAAAAGTAGTCATCAGTACTTATAGTAAATTAAAATGTGGGTAACCTAAAATGTGTCCGCTGGCAAAACAAGCAATGGATAACTCATAAAAAAGCAAGTAAATCAAGTTAAATTTAAAAAAGCTGACTTTATGTGGGTTCACTCCCCACCACCGTCTCTCTGAACGCACTGTATCAACCGATCTTACCGCATCACTCCTTCAGGCTGCAGCCGGACGATCATATGTTGGTGAGAATATTAAGTAGTTTGGGGACAGTGACATGGCTGGTTAGCTCACAAGTCTTGTTCATTAACATGCTGTGAAATTATATATCGTGTTTGTCGGCCGTATGCAATGTTATTGACCTTGAATCTTAGAATCTTGCTTTGCTAAGGGGCTCGAGCTATCAGTGGTATGGTTTAAGATATCTGAAAATTCTGTGTAAATAAACCTGTATCAACTGAGGACGTCACTAACATAAAAATGCAAACTGTTTGGCTTCACCTCCGTTCAAGCCATTTTCCTTTTGCTATTTTTCAAACACATCATGCGTCACCGAGGGCAGTGAATGTAGACCCCCCCCCCAAATAAAAATATGAGATTAAAAACAGACATACAAAGGAAGAAAGACAGCAGAGTGCTTTTCATTGCTTTGTATGAATGAATCTCTGAAGAGCTGGGAAAAAAGTTATTCTGAACAGGCATAGAAAAACATAAGTATGGAATCATGACTACCTTGAAAGAGGGAGAGAGGTAATTCTTGAGGAACCAGAACTTGACAGGTGTGTTGGTGTGCCGGAGGACGGACAACATCATTATTCTGAAACAGACAGAAGGACAATCAGTTTGAGGATTTTAAAGGATTGTAATGTGTCGGACCTGTGATGTATCGTAAGCAAGTAAGTGTGCCTGTGAAGCGAAAGCGACTCACCTCAGAAAGCGCTCGTACAGATGGCCCGACGCCACAGAGAATATGTTTAGAACGTCCTCTTTCTTCTTCTCTGCATCATCCTTCTTGGAGCCGCCACCTGTGATGCTGTAAATGAGACCATAAGACTTGAGTGGCTTGTGTTTTGATTGATGCCTGTTTTTTTATATAGTGACAGTGAATAAAGAAGTAAGCCACAAGCCGCCATGCTTTTGTACAGCCACGAGTAACAACAGCGAGCAGAATAAAACATTTTCAAACACACCATGCAATACTGAGGTGTTTTATTTAAATGAACTGATAATGAGGGAAATGGCAGCGCTCTGGAAAGACATGGCTTTGATGTGATTTTAACAGCGGTTCAGTTCTCCTGCTGCACTTGTTAAGAGCATTATGACATGAGATGTCAGTTTTTGGTAACAGTGGAGATGACACACATCAAGCTGCAGAGAGCACTACCCATGGTGTACAGTTTTACCACACACACAATTTGTTATTTTTTCTAGCCGAAATTATGTGCGCCACCAGGAGCGAATGAAGTATAAAAAGAATGCACTGTGAAACATTACAGTTAACTGTGCTTGTGGTTGGTGTGTCGATCAAAACCAATCACATCAGTTCCTCTCATCACATTTAAAAGCAACTTTTCCCACACTATAACCAAACTGTGAGCAAGTCTAGAGAAACTACAACCTCCTGTGGGAGTGTAGAGCTGTGAGGAAATGCACAGCAGCCCATTCTGTTTCTTTTTAAAGGATACATATTCTGCTCATTTTCAGGTTTGTGATTTTTATTTTGGTTTACCACTAGAATAGGTTTACGTGCTTTAATGCTCAAAAACACATCCGTTTTCTCATTCTGTCCAGTTCTGCAGCTCTGTTTTCCCCCTCTGTCTGAAACACTGTTTTAGCTCCTGCCTCTGTCAGAGCCCCTCCTGAATACCCGGTCTGCTCTGATCGGTCAGCTCACAAGAACCAATATAAAACATGGTAGGAAGGGAAGCAAACAAAAAGAATATAGCTCAAGTAAGTACATCAAGTTTGGACACATTTCTTGAGATTTTATTTGGGAACCTTTAACTAAACAAAACATGAGCCACAGATTCTAAGGGAATAACTGTTTTGACTGTGTGACTTCTATGTATTGTGTTGAAACACAAGTTTACTATGCTAACCAGCTAGCAAAGGCCGATCTTAATCTCCTGTGCTAGCAACAGGAACAGCAACACTAACACGTTTCAGTCCAGACCACTAGCTGCATGGCTAACTGAGCCAACTAGCTAACAGCAGCTGAAGTTGGCAGCAACTGGCAGTTACTCTGATGGTTTACAGCCCCCTATTTTTTTTTGAGGATGAATTAAACAGGTGGCCAATTCGTATGTATTGCACCTTTAATCGACTATTATAATAGTTGGTGATTGATTTAAAAGCTGACAACTTGGCACTAACTGTTCAAGCTCTACATAAACCTAAGAATAATGTGTCTGTTTACTGAACTGAATAATTTAACCACAGTATTTATGAATAGTTATGATGAGTCTGCTCCAGCGCATCATATTGCAATTAAAAATGCAATGCTCCGGGCACCATTCTTTTTGCCAGACCCTGAGACACAGACATGGACTGGTGTTGTAAGATGAGGACACAGGGACAGAAGTGGTGAGAATGGGTCATCCTGAAGGAGATCAATGATTAAAGGAGAGAATTTAATTTAAAATTTTCTTTTATGAAACTCGATGAACTGTGTGTGTTTGTGTGTGTCCTGAGGATATTCCCATCTGTAATGCTCTTCATTTGCACTGAATTAACTAGTGTTGAAATAATTAGCCCATTATTTGATTGGTCAGAAAATGTGTTAAACCTGATTTTGATAATCAATAGTTGACTTTGTTTACTCCTAGTTTCTCACGCGAGCCTTTTTTTTCTTTTTTTTTTTAAATAAAAGGGAGTAGTTAATAAAGGGCTGTTTAGAGAGTAATTTGGGGTTTACCTTCAAAGTCTAATCTACTGTTGTGTTCGACGAGCCTCCCAAATACTGAACCAGCACTTCACCCTTCACTGTTCTTTCAGGGAAAAAAATAGCCTGAGGTATCATTTTACACAACTTGCCTACACAAAGACTAGTGCCTGTCTAATCACTTGAGATTAGATAGGCACTTTTGAGACTAAATCAACTATAAATTCAATTTAAGTTAGTAAATAACAGCTAGGGTAATGTTACAAACTGAAATGTTTTTGTTTTGAGATATAAGGACATTCTCCACACCTCGGAACACAGCAACATACCCATAGCACTACAGAAGAGCACTGGCTCATGATGCAAGGCACATTTAGCGGACAGAAATCAGGATATGTGCTGGAGGGTAGATGTGTCTGCAGTCAAACTGTGTGTCCTTGTCTACAACAGACTGCTGATGAGTGAAGGACTGTCTCTCCCTCACTCAATCACAACCACAGCCTCGGCCCCGAGGCTCCAGGAAGACACCAGTGAGTGAGAGGGAGGTGTGAAGGGAAGGGAGGGAACAGACTGTTTGTCTCCACATGTCCTCTAAAACCAACTCTGACACACACAAACAAGAAACTGACTGCAAAGCAGGTCACATCCAAAATCAGAATCAGAATTTGTTTATTGATCCATAGCAACTAAGCACAAACTAATTCATGGCTCAGGATGTTGCAACTATTCCTTACCACTTTATATTTTTTGTGTGGTTTGTTCCCCTGAAAAATGCATTTTCCTGCCTGTACTCCTCAAACCAGAGCACCGATAGCTCTTGGGGAGTCATCGCACATCTGTAGAGTCTAGGGATACCGACTGCCTGCCATGACTAATCTAGCCATTATGAAGGGCCTCCAGCATTACAGTGGGACCCCCTGTAGATAAGCAGCTTTAGAGGGTCAGGTGAGAGCCCGTTCGGATGACTCACTCAAGATAATCTGGACCTCTGGAATGATCAACAAAGCTCTGAGTAAATCCTGAGCAGTGGACGGCCATAACTGGACAAAAATCTACTTGTGTTTTTCCTCTAGCTCTAACATCTGTGAGGAGATCATCCAAAAAAATAAACATTAAAATGTGTGCCAATGGGCAGACAAAAAGATCAACACATAATACAGCACAAATTCACTGGCGAGCAAAACTTTCAAATGTTTTATAATTTCTAAGGTAATTTGCATACTGTTCCATGTATAAGGGCACAGACACGCCAGCCTGACGTTCAAGAACAAACAGCAACAGAGGCCAACTCTTGTGCCATCTCACGTCGTCTTTGTCTCGGCAGCAGTAGTCTCTATACGTCATCGAAAAGAGAAACTGCAAGACTCAGGAACGCAAAAATAAGAATTGCAGTTATGATAAAGCAGCGTTTCTCTTAAGCCTTTGATAAAAGTTGCAAATGGTGAAGAGTCAGAGCTGGAGAATAAATAGTACAAACACTAAACAGGTGAAATTATGGTTACTATGGTAACAGGCAAAGGGTGCTCCCTTTCTTTTTGTGTTTCCCTTTTTGTGCACGGATTTCCTTTGCTGAACAGCCAACCAGAGTCCATCACTGATGTCAAATGAGGACCCAGCGACAACAGCTTCTTTTTTTGCCATATGAGGTACCTTTTTGGACTGAGGAGCGAGAGAGAGAGAGAGCAAGAGATATAACAGCTGAGGTGGTTGTGCACCTCTCTGCCCTGTGATGTCACATTGCTGTAAAATCTCTAATCATCTCTAAAACAAAAATCAGCTGTCATGAAAACCTATCCCAGTTCTGTATAAGGTAAATTTAGTCTTTTTTATGTTGTGAGTGCAAGAAGGTAGGAGGAGTGTTTTGGAGGGGTTAGAATAGAATCTTGAATAAAGATGGACATCTCCCTCAAGTAACACAGCTACTAACTCTCTCTCGAACCTGGTGTGACCCTTTTGTTTCTAATTTCTAATAAGAGGAGTGTTAGGGAAATTAAACACAAAGTTATTCAGGCTACAGTACAAGGATTTAACTATCCTTCATCTTCCTCCCACCCAGATAAAAGGAGAGTAAGCCTAAGAGGAATCACAAAACAAAAAAGAGGATGTATCTATTTTCAGGCCCATTATTGCTCTATGGTGATAAAGCCCTCTGTAAAGATGAGAGAATTTGTAACAAGTCTGACGCACAGATCCACCTCAGTAATTCTTCAGAGGTGTTAGATCAATGCCTGGCCTTTAGTCCCGCCCTTTACAACGAATCCCTCAAAGCATCCTGAGGTACAGAGTCATGGGTATAAAAACATCTTTCCTTTAAAACCAACACAATTTTTTAAGGACCACTGGTCAAGGTCTAAAATTTTGTGTGGTGCTTCTCAGATGGAACTGAATTTGGTGGCTGTCAACAGTGTTTTCATTCTGCCTGATTTTTTTAATTAATCATTTACAAACTTAAGCTGAGACCAGCTGCCTTCACTGGATATTTATAGGACTGAGTGTGACTGCCACAGTTGGACTTAACGCCTGTCCAAGAGTGGTTGTATAGAGAATAATTGATAAACATCAACAGTTTGGAAAATATAAGACTTTTTAAGCATCAATCATCAAACTCAAGATGATGAGTGGCTTCTCACTCTTAAGATTTATGTGCCCTTGTTTTGAAAAGCAGACACGCTGGAAACATGCCCAAGTAAATCACTCTCTACAAATGCAGCGGAATCCGGGTATTCTTTTAAATCATACATCAAAGCCACTTAGCAGTTATGTCTCCTGAAACCATCTTGCTGGACCTATCTTTTAAACCTATAAGTACATTCATTTCTCAAATGCAAGGATCCCATGGGAAACGGTCTTAAGACAACATTCAATTATAAATCTATTCATCCATCTATCTAAACACTCTCAGCCTCTTATCTGGTCCTGGTCAGGATAGAGGCAGCGGGCTATACTGGCTAGCACTAAATGCTTTTCTCCCCAGTGGCACCCTAGACCTCCTAATAGCAGATGCCACGGTCAGTGGGGAATTGTAATCCCTTCAGCTTGTTTTTGGTTGCGCCTTAGGGAGTCCTCCCAGTTGGACAAGCTGAGAATACCTCTATAAGAAGTGTTCAGGTAACATCCAGGTCACTCAGATGGAATATCTTCCATAATTTGCTTGTCTCATCATGAAGTGAAGATGCTTGCAGTAAGATATAGCTCTTCCCCTTTTATTTATTTATTTCCTTTTCTCTTCACATGCACGTATTTAGTCAAACAGCCAATCAAAGTGACTTCTCTCACAGACTGCCACCGCAGCCAATTCATCATGATCAATTGACTGCCACCAACAAGGAAGACTAGTGAAGGACAAAGCACAAAAACTAGGGCCACGAACGACCGTCCTGAGGCCGAACGGACAGCCTAAAAATCAGCAAACCAAACCTTCCAATAACAGCATTATATACACTAAAGAATATTTCACCGGTTCCACTGTCCCACGACTGTGATGCCGTCTGCACTGCTCCAAATGAATCACCAGTTCAACAGTTTACAGCACCCTGGTATTGCTACGGAGTCCCCTTAGGCAGGTCACAAGTTCGATAACAAGACGACACTTTGGTTCGTATCAGGCTGCTGTTCCTCCCAGTCAAGCTCCTTCAGGGTTTACTCATATGAGTACACTGCTGTCCTCTTGGAGAACTCCAGCAGGAGTTAATGTCTCAAAACACAGTATATAAGTATGGCTTTGTAAGCATATGGGCAGAACATTATCTTTGTGCGGCTATTTCTATGCACTTACATATGTATGGATACATACATGTTATACAGGCTGAAACACACCAACAAAGAGAACATGAAAATGGAAATATCATATTTAGCAGCTTTACAGTTTTACCACATTCTGAAAATATTAAGTCATTCTCATTCATTACAAAACTTGATAGAGTAGTGCAGCATCTGAAAGCAACCAAAAAACACTGCATGCTAATGAGATTGAAATAAGTTTCAGGTGTTAAATGGGTTGCAGCAACACTGCCTACCTTTTCTCAAAAGTGCTCCAAACACTTCACACAGCAAGCATTAAGTGAGAAGACAGGATCACACAGTTAGGAAGTGTTGGGGGGAAACACACACACAAATGCACACACACACATACCTACAGAAGCACATATTTTTTGCAAGACTAGATCTTACAGCATAATATAGGAGTCTGGGTCGAGGGGAGGAGTAAGATCTCCTGAAACCGCAACGTATAATTGACAAACAGAAGGCACATCAGGAAAGAACCCACCAAATCAATGAGCTCACAGTTGTTACTGTCACTCAGCTGGAGGAGGGTTTAAAAGTTACAAAAAACAACCAAATGTCTTTGATTGTATGTAGGAATAGATTACACACCTTGCTATGGAGTCCCATATGCCTTTGCTTTCACTATTTTCACTTAGAAGGTCTTCATTGATCTTATCTGCCTTTTTCTGTACCTGCAATGAAAAAGAAGACACAGAACAATGATTTCTTTTCTCAGAGATTTTATCGAGTCTAATATCAGTTTATTGCACATGTAGTAATGTCCAGTGATATTAGAAATCTTCTACACTCAAGAAACAGCCAAGAGACACACTCACTCTGACTTTGATGATCTTACTGTGGAAACTGTTCAACACAACTATGACGTCACCAGCATCTGCAGGGGAATCTGTTCCATCATGCCTGAAAACGAGAATAAAGAGTGAAAAAGTGATGATCTGCAGCCAGTTAGTCTGAACTCAAACTTAGAAACTTTACTTGGTACGGCTGAGCCATATCAATATATAATCCAGACATAATGATAGGTACTCATTAACCAGTGGTATATCTATTAAATCACAAATGTGTGGCTAAGCCACAGACATGACAATTATGAGAAGAGCATAAACAGTTCTTAATTTTTCATGACAGCCTGTCTGATACATCGGTCGATATCACAGTTGCTTGCAATAAAATAAGTTGGTTTTGGATGGTGGTCAGTGTTTTGTCTGCTGCATACCAAAGATCAACTGATTGAGCAATCATCCATGACACAACTTAAAATTAAGGTTAATCATAAAGCTTTTTTTAAAGATGTACCTTAAAATCAGACTGAAGCCACAAGAGTTATCCTGATTTGCATCAATCAGCAAATGCAAGGCATGTTCTTTTGAGAAAGAGTGAAATGCTGAATTGTCACAATAGTTTAACCTTTTTTTTTTTTTTTTGATCAACTAAATGATTTAATGAGCAAGTGTTGTGGCTCTATAGCTGACAGGCATTTACTCAACTATGCTGGTTGACATGTTTTAACCATGGCAGCAGTAAAAGGAAATACATACAGTAGGCTCCTCTCATGAGGGAGACAATGGCAGCTAATGGATAGACAGACGGTGAGCGCACACACTTAAAAGCCAATACTGGGACAGCTGCCAGGGTCACTCTGACTATATTCATTACCCTCCATCATCGTTAAGGATCACCTCACCATTATTTTATCCATCACTACTTTCCAGCCATGCTGTATATATTGGTAGATATAATGACAAAGTCACTACGGTATTGATTGTGTAACACCGCCGCTCACTGTAATTGTTTTAGGGCTGATTTGCCCAGTGGAGAATATGCTTTACCAAGTGGGATCTGCAGGGTTTGATGGTGAAACACAAGAGAGCAAACTTCTGGAAGAGATGAGCAATAGGGTATGATGCACAGCAAGCCATTACAACCCCACTGCTTACCAAAGGCAAAAAAACCCCTAACCTTATCACTATGATAAATGCCCCCTCCTCTTTGGGCCAAAAGTGCCCCCGCCGCTAAGCTCAAATGCCGCTTGTGTTTTGCCCCCCACCCCCCCTGCTGTCACTGATGCAACTCAGCCTTTAGGGCTTGTGTTAGAAAGCACCAGAGATCAATCTGTATCCGTGCTCAGAGGAGAGGAGAGCTGGCCATCTCATTCATCGCTGTCAGGGCAAGGCGCGGTGGCAGCACAGGACGCAAGAGGAAAAACGCAGGCTCGGGGACCGGAGAGCACAGACACTCCCACTGGACGCTGATCGGCCACCTAACCAGAGCAGAGTGCCGCTAACCACAAGAATAATGACACTGCCAAGGTGAAAAATGACATCACCTTTTAGCTTCACCTGGAGGATTGGGGAATAAATCTTGGTTGTCTGATATGATTCCAGAGGAACCAAGGGCTGTATGTGTCCTAAATCTTATGTGAGGATAGCCAGAGAGGACAATATCTGTGATTGTAGGGACATCGTGCATTCACATACATGGTTGGGACCTGAGCCATAATCACAACAGTGAGGGGTTATCATTCTTGGTGATGTTAAAAAGAAATGATATGCTGTTCCTTTGAAAATTAAGAACTGGATTTGTTTTAGATCAAAGCGGAAAGCACCACCGTACATTTTAATTAAGTGAAAGGGAGGAATTAAAAGAATACAAGGCAGGGAGAATTGCATTTTGTTTGAAAATGCATCAAATAAACCAAAGCACAATACTGTTTCTATTTGTCCGGGGAAATCAGACAACGCCAACGCACTCTGTCTAGTAGATGCAGCCTCTGACACCTACGCCATCCTAACTGAAACACGTTCTGCTGCTGATATTTGGCAGTCTGAGGTGGATGGCGTGGCAGGTGACCAGCTGAATCATCCCTCCACTCTGTCTTCTCTTTAATAGCACCCCTCTCCTCCTACTTGTCTCTCTCCCCTCTGTGGTTAGCAGAACTCCCTGCACTCATCAAAACCTTGAGCTGGTACAGTGTCAGCAGCTCTCCATGTTACCATAGTGACGGGTTTCATAGCTACCGGTATGAAATGGTGAGGTAGCTGAATACAACCTTGATGCTGAGCTACTGATGAAACTGCCCAATTAGCATCATTACCTAACTTTTTATATACAGTGTGACTGTAATGAATGAGATAGAAAAGACTACAATGTCATTAAGAATAGTGTGCAGAAACAGATGAATACTCACGTCACAATCTGATAGATATCCTCTGATCTCCCTTTACGTAATCTCAGGATCCAGGCGCCAGGATTGGCTTTCAGCTGGAAATATCCCTGTTGTGGTTGAAACAACATGAGTGTTTACTCAAAGCAATCCAATTCACACACATTTTCTCAACACCGGCACCAAAATGTTTCTGTTACAAACTTTCTTCTATAGTTAAAGCAACATTATACAAGGATTCTCTGAGACTTGACAGCCATGAAGTTTCTTTGTGCAATTCAATTATACACCGTGGTCATAAACACGAAAAGCTGTATACATGCATTTGTATGATTCCATTACCTCTGATCAAAAACTAGACAGTTGATGACTTTGTTAACACGGCTAAGCATCAAGCAAGTGGGGACACAAGGGATGGCAGGCCAGCCAATCTATCATTCAAACAGCAAGAAGGACAGCTTGTTGGCTGTTTTGTAGCCATTGAATTCTAAGATGACCAAAAGCCAATCTAAGATTCACTCTTGTCTCTCCCTTTCTCATCTTAGTTTCTTTGAGTCGATGTCCGCTTATTTCTGTTCGACTCTGTTACAATGCCTCCAGAGGAAGCAGAGAGTGGTTAGGTTACCAGCTCACCTGGCTCAGGTGCCCATTCGCTGCCACTCCTTGCCAGTATTTCCCACTCTGGGTCCATAAACCTCCAGACATGTGACTCTTTCAGTCCAAGTCTCAACTAAGTCAAATCGAGTCAAGTCCCCATTCAAATTACCTTTCCCCTACCCATGATTTTACAGAGAAAAGCAACAAGGTTTTAGTACCTGTCTAATAATCATATAGAAAATAATTAAATTACATAAATTATACATACAAATTATGACAAATAATTACATTACCATGCTGTACATACCATAATAATAGATATTCAGTTACATAAATATACTTTTTTTTCTAAAAGCCTATTTATTTCTTAATTTCTTGTCAATCAAATACCTGTCCCTTCTGAAGTGTGACATACCAACAAATTCTAAAACTACTGAAAAAATGTCCAAACCAAGTCGCTAGTCTTTAACATCCAAGTCCAGTCTCAAGTCATTTCTTTTCTGTAGAGCACAAGTTGTCATCAAAACAGTGACTTGAGCTGACCTGAGTGCAAGTCACAATGCCTCAAGTCCCCATCTCTTAGCTGCTGTACTGCAGTGTAAACACAAACAATCCCCCACTTCTCACAGTCCGGTCCAGGCAGAGTCAGCTTGCTGTACGACCAACCGAACTACTGTAACTAATGAACAGCAGCTTCATTTAGCAGCAGTTAGCTATTTTAGCAACAAGTTCAGATATCTGTCCATCTGGAAACTCTGTTAATCTCTGAAAGTCGAGGCAGAGCAGCAGAAGGACATCAGGGGGAAAACATCCCCATAAAATATGATCCCATTTCATCAACATAGTTGGTGGTGTGGGACGTAGGGCCATAAAGTGCACTTCTCCTGGCAGATTGTACCCAACAACCCAAACACATAAAAACAGGTGTTCCGGTTGCAGAGCAGGAAGGTAAATGGTATCATTCTCCCTATTACAAGTTGTACACTATCAATGATGATTTTGGCATCAGTGTTGCTTTAACTCAGATGTAGAAGATTCAAGATTCAAGAGTTTTTATTATCATTGGACATTCACATGTCAATCAATGAAATTGTCTTAAGGCCACTGACCAGGTTAGCCATGACAATAGTGTCATACATGAGTGGGTCCTGACTCATGCCCAGAGTAAACTGCAGTCCACGTGGAGGCTGGCCGGTTGACAGATCGAAGCAGTGGCCCTCCAGCAAGAGATGCTCCAGCTCATACTCTGCTGTCACCACCCCGCTCACCTGGAGTGAAAACACAAATGACAGAGGGCAAAAAACAACAGGGAAACAATTAATAGAAAGCACCTCGGCCCTAATTAAGGAGTAAGAATGATAAGGCCGCTGGTCATTATGACTGAGGAGCTAAGATACCTCCTGAAGGTGGATGTTATCCAAGTCATGAGGGCTGCGGACAGCCTGCACGATCCAGCTCTCTGGTGTGATCATATTAAGGGTGAGAAGAGGAGACTCGGGGAGCTCTGTGAAGCGGGCAACTGGTCCTGGAGACACTGTGTCGTTGGCCAAGAAACTCACATCGGACTCCAAGACGAAGCGGTAAAAGCTATGAGGACAAACAGAAATGATCACAATTTAAGTGCCTGTCCATCAACTCTGAATTTACATATCATCTAACAATTGGGCAGAGAACTGAAAGCCCTGAAACGGTGGATATCCTGTTTGCCACCAGACCTAGTTGACCTAGTCAACAATGCATCCAACAAACCCACTGTTCTTTTCAGCAAGCACTAAACTGATGACATGTTGTGCAATAGTCTTTTTTTTCTAGAACAGGAGAGATGTGCTCTGTTGTGACAGCTGGGTATACACAATCTCATAAAAGGGAGGAATCTAATACTATTACTTGCCAGGGTTCCTGCTCAGCCAATAACAAAAATATGTCAAGTAGCCTGTGCACCAAAAATGCTGCCTCTCTCCATTATTACTCAGTTGTCGCAGATGCTAGCTCTGGGCTAATCTTTATGCTAATTGTTTTTCTTCAGTGCACCCTCTGACACCAAGGAGTTATAATGAGCGTAGATAATATGGCAGATGATAAGCATTACCAATGCTAATTCTTTTTATTTAGAACACTTCTTATTCTCAAAGGTACAGTGTCACATTTCTTATTCGCAGGGAGACTTCACAAAAGTTAATTCTCTCCGCGGCAGCTGTGTTCCTGTAGACCAGAACAGAGCAGCTAAGGGGGGGTGTTGACTCCAGGCTAGCTGCATGTGGTACAGGTACAGTAAGTGATGGGGGACAGGTTGTAGTTAAGGAAGAAAGCCAACACACCTGGGGAAAAACAACATCTTCATTTGATTGCACTGTTTGTGAGATGACCAATTCTCCACAAGACCAAAAGTGAGAGAAAGAAGATGAGCAGCCCTGTGGTCTCTGCTGCGGTCTTACCGCTATCAGGCGTATCCATGTGAATTAAATGAACCCATTGAAGCAGAAAAGGACAATATATCAAGCAGGGCAGTTGCAACTTTGCGGTTACAAAACTAATCTGCTGTTACTAGTTGTCAGCCTCTTAGTGATTTAGATCTTTGGGATGAGATCAAAGCTACCCTATCACATTTATTTATTTTCTATTTTCCTTTTTTTTTAAACTCTGCCAAGTAGGTTATGTTTTAGTTCCAGTTTGTTTGTCAGCAGGATTTTGGGCAAAACACTGTTTTTACTGTTGCCTTTACTTCAAAAAATTTAAATTAAATTGAAGTTGTACAAACTATAAAGTTTGAATAACAGAAAAGTATTAGCCGTGTAGACGGTGGTAAAATACAATGGTGACAAACCATAAATTGCGGACAAATGACGATGACGTCATGATTCACATTCATGGGTAGGAGTAATACTCCAGGGTAGCCTTCACATGAAGTTGCTTCAACTTCATTAAAAAAGGCAGCATTCCCTTCTCTCCCCTCTCATTTCAGAGTGTAACAAGAGAAGAAAGCCGTTTCCTAGGAGAACTGGTACAACTGTTACATCGTTACATCTGTAACAAAAAGTTTCTCTCAAACTTAGGTGTGGCTATAGAAATACACGCGTATAATGCAACTAATCATACTCTTACTAATATCCAAATGTGACCACAAATACTATATTTAAGGTGCAATATATAAGAATTGGCCAGCTGTTGCAGTCATACTCAAAAAAAATAGGGGGAAGCATATCACCAAAGTAACCAATAACTGCTGCTAACTGTAGCTTCCAGCTAGTTAGCACAATTAGCCATGCATCTAGTGGTCCAAACTGGGAGCTCATAGCAATAGATGAGTGTTGGTGTTTACACCGTTAGCACAGGGGCTTTGGACTGGGACTGAGCCAGTGCTGGCTGGTTAGCATACTGACTATGGTAGATATCTCTGCAACACAATTCATTGACAACATAATGTAAAAACTGTTATATCTTTACATTCTGTTAATTTTAGTAGATTCTGTCAGTGTTTTCAACTAAAATACTTACATATTGCACCTTTAAGGAAAATGTTCAACTTGAAACTTCATGTTAAAAGGCAGTTATATTGACAATGACCTTTGCACTTACAGAGCAGTGAACAACAGTTTTTTATTACATTTTTTGGTCTTAAAACTTTATTAATTCCCTTAAGCTGAAGTTTCTGAGGGTTCTTAATCAACTTCAATAACTCAACAAATATCATCTAGTCAGAAGTTCAGTATTTTTGAAATTTTAAGCTTTGAAGAGTCTGTCCTCTATCTGTTCAAATACTCACATTTTAAGTGGCTGAAAGGGAGGAAGGTACTTAACACAAAACAACCAGTAACACAAAACAATTCTGCCACCAAGGCTAATTACATGAAATGTGTCTGCACTGGACTAGTGGAGCAGCAAGCAGCAGCTTGACTGCAGACATCCAGCATATTTATCTCTCATGCGAAAGTATCACGTAGCCATTTGTGTCAATTACAAGCAATTGTCACTCTGGTGGAACAGGAAGTGTGATGGGTTAGGGAGGGAGAGAGTTTGTGAGTGATTTCTAGGGGAAGAGTTTTTCCCATCACTTCAATTCCTGCTGGTCTGTGACAGAGGTCAACAAAGGTCATGCTGTAAATTGTGCCTCCAAAGTGAGGGTAAACTCCCTTGAAAATTCATTCATTCGGTATTGAAAAAAGCATTTGAGCTTTTTCGGCACACAACCATTACAAATGACTCACCCCATTATGGAACAAATTAAAAAGAAAACAATCCAAATCAGATAATGACTAGCATTTACCCAGTGATGTGAGTGTTAATGGACAATTTCAAGTTTTCATTTGATGCGTTGTTTTGTTCTTTATTTTGTAGTTTTTACTGCATGGCTTGAACCGCAGCAGTGCAAGCAGTAAGCAATTTGCTCAGAGATGCAAGGGAGGCCCAAAGCAATAAGGTGGTGTTATTAAGCAGATTGCATCTGTGCAGTATAATCTTACAAAGGCAAGGAGCGCAGCAGAGATGCTAAGTCTGCAGCGGTCAGAGGATACACAAACAAGCCAAACAGGGAAAATGTAATTACTGTTGGAGCCAGAGCTTACCTCTTGAGGGGCATCTCGGACAACTTGGCCCTGCAATTCATAAACACCTGCAGTCTCACATTGATCACTTGACTGAGCACCTGCAGAGTCACAAAAGTAGAGACCAGTTAGGAACCAGGAGCAAGGAAGAGCCCAGTCCAGCAGAGGAGTGCAATATACACAAGAGCTTTTTATTGAACTGAAGAACTGAAGGCTGCCCTAATGATACCAGATTTTAAGAGGATCTCAAATGATAAAACAAATACACCCTTGAAATTTCCACTGCATCCAGCAGTACACTACAGAAAAAGGTATACACTGCAAACAACAGCTACTGAAGGTGGCAGTCTGACTGGCTGTCTGTAAAAGAACGGTGAGTCATATTTTCATATTCACCCAAGTCAAATACTTCACCACAGCAAGCCTCAGGCAAGATGCAGCAGCGAGCTAATGGGATTCAGTGAAACTAAGCCCACTAAGGAGACTGTTTCTAAATAACATTATCTGCTCAAAGAATAAATAAGCATACTTGGTTCAGCTCACAAAGGAGGCATAAGCATAAAATAAGGAGTTTTTTCCACTTTTCTAATCAACTTTACCGACTCAATAAATGCTTTGAACGAGCAGAAGTGAATTCCTCCTGCTCTTAAAGTATCTAACATTAGAAAAGGAAGGAGTCGAAGCAAAACTTTTCTAATTCTTATCTCAGCATGTATTATTTACTGTTTGCCAAGTGGGTGTTAACTGTAATGGGATTCTAACACAGTATTCTGTCTACTCAAAGTCAGGGTATTCAGTCACTGTACTTTCCTTCTTTCTATTTTGGAAGTTTAAGTATTCTTGGAGGGTCTAGTATCCTTCAGCATAAACAATGTGCACAACAGAATATAACCACACATCTGATCATAGCATCATGGAAGGATAGACCAAAAAAAAAAGAAAAATGCTTGTGACTTTTTGCACCTTGGCAAGCTTTGTGTATCTATACTCTTCCTTTTAGTGATATTAAGGTCTCCTTGCTGTATGATGTCAAGAGGAGAGGAATACGAGAAAGAATACAGCTTACGATAAGTAGAGAGGACATCTTCTGCGCCTCCCGAGTGAGGGGGTCGACGATGGCCACAACATCATAGAACACCTCGTTTTCACGCGGGGAGAGGTTGAGCACACTGAGGTGGAGAGAGGAACAGCACACCAAAGCGGATTCAGCACTACAAGGTTATACAACCCTTATTCAGCAGAACTGCAAATCAAAAGATTCCCCTCTCTGGACTGCTGGAAATGATGACGTTGCAATTCTAAGATCCATTGTAACGAAGGGAAAAGCTTCATTGCGAGACTGCAGAGAACAATGAGAGTGTAAACAGAGAAAAGAGAAAAATGTTACCTACCTGTGGCTGTCTTTGATAAAGTGGACATCTCTCCTGACCTCTCCTTTGGGTGCTGCAGTTAGGAGGGCGTCAACTTTCATCATCAAATCGCTAGCGCTACGGGGAAAGAGGCATATCAGGGTGAGCCCTTTATTTATTAATGCTACATGTTGTGGGAGGGATATCAAACAGAACTCATGTAATGTGATGTCAAGCTGTTAACAAGGTGGCCTTATAAATCAGTTAATGGCACTTGAATACACTGAAAGACTGACACCTCCATCACTACAGAACACTTAATAGGTAATAATAGGTTTATAGAAACTCAACACTAAAAAAAAAAAGTGACACAAAGAGAAAAGTGATAAAAGGTTTAAAGATAATTCACAATACAAGAATTATTCTCTTTATCTTTTAATGTTGGGATGCTGAAATGTTTAGCACAGTCAGTTCTAGAAAGATAGTCATTTTTTTCTCATATGACAAGGCAGACAAATACAAACATACTGCTTTGGCTTCATCCCCATCTGTTTAACTTTGGCTTTGACTTTCTCTGCAGAACCGCTCAGTGTAATCTTCTCCAGCAAGTGGAAATCCTCCACAGTGAATTCCTCCAGCTCTTCAAACGGGCCGAGTATCTAACACCAGGAAAAGAGTGTCAGTCAGAACACGACTATTCAAAATTCTTATCTGAGCATGTATTATATACTGTTTGCCAAGCGGTTGTTTAATGTAATGGGATTGTAACACTGTGTTTTATCCATTAAAGTCGTGGTATTCAGCGCGTGTGTTTTCCTCCTTTTCTATTTTGGGTGTAGAGTCCTGCCAACTGCAGCAGAGGAATGTAAAATGATATTAATTGTTACTGCTATCTCAGGGGCTGGCCCCTTCGTATATGACTGTCAGCATCACTGCTGCTGAGACATCAGCCGGCAGCTCTGTGCACACATACACTCAGACGTACAGTCACTCACACGCAAACACACACACACAGTGCAGTTTGTGCCACCTGTGACCTTTGAGAAACAGTAATGCTGATTTGACAGTACTAAGGAAGCGCTCTGAAAACACGAGAGGGAAAATCATCCAAGTGAAGCAGCTAAAAGGATCCTGCTCCACTGTACCAAACAGTAGCACAGTGGTTGTACAGCTTTCTAAGAGTTAAATGAATGCACAGTTTAAGCACTTTCAAGGTACCTAAAACAAAAACTTTCAAACACAAAGCCTTTACCTTGTCTTATCTAAATTGTTCCCATAAATGCAACAGCTGGAAATTAAGTTTTCTGGAATTCCTTTACACCGCCAGCAGTCACTATACAGCATTACTTTGTTTATTTTACCAGCTGTTCGTGATTCCTTTGATTGCGTGTTCTGATCACAATCAAAAGCATAGACACTTATTCAGACGCCAAGAGGAAACAGACAAAAATGATGCGTCATTTCATTCCCAATATCAAAAAATGTTTGTTTAAGCTAAATGAGTGGAGTAGATGAAACAGGGGATAATGTTGTAAATCAATTATTTTTCAAGGAGAATAGTGGAATTGAAGCATATTCCTAACTTTGAAAGTAAAACCGTTAAAGCAACATTATGTAGAAATTGGAATTTTGTATAATGTTGTGTCCCCCACAGTTTCTGAGTGCAACAGCACTGTCATAAGTACAAATCCCAGGTCCATAACCATTAACCGTGGCTGAGACAGGGACACCATTCACCCTCTTACAAGAAACTGTAACATCAACATGATTTTGAAGCTGTTATTTTAAGGTAAAAAAAAAGTTTCATAATGTTGTCTTAAAATGTAGCATTTTCAAGACATTCAATACTTTATATGAACCCTGACAGCGGCAACATTTAAAAGTTCAATGTGTAGGATTTAGTAGCAGTTTGGCTGCAGACTGCAATCATTAAAAATCCTGTCTCAATCTCTTTTACAATGGCCACTAAAAACATAAAAAAAAAATGCAAAAAAACAAAACAAACAAAAAACTCTCTAGAGGCAGGTGTCGGGTTTGTCTGTTCTGGGCTACTGTAGAAGCATGATGGTGGAACATGGCATGGAAGAGGGCCTATGCCCTCTGTAGATATAAAATATTCATCTGTTGGACTAAGTATGCATTGTTCTAATGGATCAGTATTCTGAATTATCTGAGAAGATGCTATTTGAACTGTGTCAGAGATGAAGTCCACTCACCCTGCCGTTGCTGATGACTGCCCGCTGTCCAGGACTCAGTTTCAGGACCTCTCTACAAAACAGCTGCTGACTGCGGATAAAATCCACTTCCATTGTGTTGAACTTTTTCTCGAAGGCATCTTCGTCCATGCCCTGGAGCAGAATAACAAAAGTCTGATTAGGTAAGATAAATTGATTGCATTGTTGGCTCACACATTTCTGAGGAAAGTGTGATGTAATTTAAGATCCAATAGACTCACTCAAGGACCTTTCTGCCTTTACAGTCTGTACAAAACAAAATTTGAGCGATGCATTGGCATAAGAAATGATGTATGTGAGGCAAAAGAATTATTCACAATATCATTGATGCCTTACATCAGCACAATGACTGCAGCTTTCAAAACATAAAATAGTTTAGCCAGAGGAGCGAGCTATAAGAAAGGCACATGGAAATTAGATCAATCATTTTGTAATTAATACAACAAACTCTTAATTAAGCTTCGGCCATTTTTGTCCATAACAAATTCGGTGTGGGATTGTGAAGTGTTTGTGGAGTCAGGATATTAGTTTCTCCGACATCTCTCCTCAGGAGAACAGGTGAAATACCAATAATGTCAGCACAATCCAGTCAGCAAGTCTGTCTGGCAGCCAATAATAAACTCATATCCCTCGACTCTGAGTCTCAACTCACACAGCCACCTCCTACCTATCTTTCTGTTGCTATTTCCAGCCCGTTCTCTCCCCATTCTTTTAGGCTGGTATAATTAAAGGGCAGTTTGTTATGGCTGGTCCCAAATGTAGCCTGTGCTGTACAACTTGTCCTGATGGGAGAGTTGGGAGCCCTCCTGTCAGCTGATTTGTTAATTAGTGCCTGAGAATTTTGAATTGTTATGTGTAATGATGTGTGGGTGGATACAGTGCACACTACAGCATGAAGAACACTAGTGGCTGCAGACTGCTTACAGAGGCAGAGTGATGGTCAGGCTCGGCTGAGCACCAGGCTCACACAAGCATGAACGGTGAGCAGGAGCTCGGCCATGCATTCAGGTCCTGGAGACCAGGTATCCACCAGCAATTTTTAGTTAAAGATTCAGCGTGTGGCGGCCGCCTTGAGCTGGCCCCTGTGACAGATCAAGTGGAACTGACAGTGAGTAGACTGCTTGCTTTGGCATCCCCAGGCTGTGGGGCATCATGTGTGCTCTAAATGTATTCTGTTAGCTGATGTTCAGAAGAGGAACGAGAAGATGGGCTCATCAATCACTATTTTCCCCCGACTGTGCACTTAAAATCCAGTGGAAGACAAATCTCTGCAAGTGGTTGTATCCAACCTTTGTTCTCCTCATTTCTGCCCTCATGCTCATCGATTCTGCCAAAAATGTTCTTATTTTCTGACCCCCATTTTGCAGTGATACATTTCACTGACACAACGTTCACAACACTGTCAATCAATATTAATCATTTTGGTTATGTGGTTATATTTCATTTATGTTTTATCTATTTAAGATATCTCATTATTTGTGTCACGCGTAACTTGACATGTCTTAATATTCTTGAGAATTAAAAGTTAAGCGCTCTTTGAAAGGGTGTGCATGCATTTTTACACTATCATACTAACATATCAGTGGCATTAAATGGTCTTAAAATCACTTGAAATTACAAATTATATTACCTATGGCATTTATTTATTTTACAATATCCCATCCAACAAAAGTATTTATTGTGACAGATGTGATGCTTTATATCATAAGACAATATAAATTCATCAGCTTTGTTGTGCTTTTGCCATGTTGTTTATATTAACGTAGGTATCCATTTAATATCTCTGGCAGGCAGAGTTGCAAATCAGCGAGAAGCGACATTTCTATGGCAGCATTGGATTTATAGGATTTTGTGTAAATGTGATGAAGCAACTCAGGTACTGCATTTTTTACATTGGTTTAGTCAGAATCAGCCAATTACATCAAGCCATTTGAACCTAAATGGTAATAATAATCAATGTAATTTTCACAAAATGCACTATACCAAAATATACATCAGTATCAAAACCCTACACATAGCATAACAAAAGTTTTTATCCATATTGCCCATTCCATACATTGGACTTGTTCCTATTCCTCCTTTTTCGCTTCTTACACATTCTGGTTGTGTCAGAGACCAAAGGAAATGGAATTCACCCCTTCAGGTCTCCAGGCATTCATGTGTTTGACATAACAGAAAATACATTTCTATTTTCTAATCTGCCTTGACTGCTGGTATCAGAAAACTTCTATGTTAAATTCTTATGCAGTAGCTGGTAGGAGACATCTAATTCCCAGATATCCTGCTTGTAACAATGATCATGTGGTCTTCCTCTCTGTCAGCCAGGAGGCAGACCACACATGCTGTAAACTCAGTATGACATGAGTGTGCCATCTTCATGATGTTGCTCGCTAATTAGTTCACACAAATAAATAAATATACCACACCACAATGTGCGCGTGCATTCTGGATAAAAGGGAGAAGTTGGTATCAGTGTAGTGAGATTGCTAATGTTGGTATAAGTGTGATGACAGGCCATATTCAAAAGATTTTAGGGGTTTGATTTTGTGTGTCACTTGGACCACAACTGGCTATTTCAACAACAAAATAATAAAGACTTAGATTTCTACTTGATTGTAAATTGCAAATAATACAGTATACAAAGGCATCACATTTACTAGAAATATGTAAATGTATGGAATATGATTATTTCTGAGCTGAGGGGGGAAAAAAAGAGCTACATTCCTTTATTCCTCCCTTACCTGAATCAGAAAGTCCTTCATCTTGGTCCTGCCCTGCTGGAGGAGCTGGCTGCTCTCCTCTTTCAGGAGTTTTTGCACAAACTCTGCTGCAGCCTTATTCTTCTGGGTGAGGAGAGAAGCCCAGATAGCCCTGTACAGCACAGTGTTATCTTCGCTGGGCTTTCCAGTGGGGTTATCTATCACCCCCACACGCACTCCAGGGCTGGCCTTCTGCACAGACACACACACATACACACACACACAATCATAGCAGTGATACAATTCACAGAAATATCACACATTCTCATATTTCCAGAGACCACAGATGTCACTAAGACAGAGGACTGGAGGGAGAGGGTTTTGATTGCTTAAAAGGAACAGGAAAGTTATCTTCTATTCTCTTTATTCTACCAGCGAGGAATCTTTTTTTTTCCACGAGAAATACCAAATGATTGCCTGCTGTATTACATGTCATTCACTTGTCATGTATCAGCAGTGACTATTGCATTTTAGAAGCATCTGTTTTCATGATTTTCTTGAAAGCGCAAACACAGAAAAGTCATTTTGCAGAGAACATTTACTGAGTTATAGTTTAGTGGTATAGGGTCTGTTCTTATAACGAGTAAAAAAAAGTATTTTGTAAATTCATCTCTTCTGCTTGACGTGAGCCTATAGATTTACAGCGGATGAGTTTTGTAACTGCAGGGACACCAGCTGCAAGATTTGTGTGTGAGACAGGCCAATGTGAAAAATGTTATTGATTGAGTCAACATTCATTCCTTCTACACATTTCAGGCTTGTGATACACTGTCCAGACAACATCAAAAAAATCTTACACCACAGATTCTTGATTCATTTCAGTACAATTAAGATTAGTAATTATGTTTTTAATGCATAATAAACAAGGACTTAACATCTTTTATCTGCAGATGTCAGGGGATATTTCTTATCTCACAAAAACAAAACAACATAAACAGTGACTTTTATGCTAAATTTTCTAAATCAATTTTTATTTCAAAAATCTGGCAGACGAAATTGAATATGATACCAATTCCTTGACTTTGACACTTGTTCTTGAACCAACCACTTTTCAATACCAATTTTATGAAATCATTTTCACAAGAGATTACATTAAACATTAACAGGGTGAGTTCTGTGTCTGGGTGTAACCTAGTGTTTATCCTGCATGCCTCAAGACAGTTGATCACCAGCACTATTAGATCTAGAAGTATGCTGCATGCACCTTGGCTCACTGACACACAGATTTTTTTTGATACCTGGCAATTTGGTCGATGCCATAAAAGTATCAAATTCTGATACCCAGCCCTAAAATCATGGGTTAAAAGAATGGGGAGTGATGAGAAGAATAGGTGATACTCACCACATGTTTCAGAGCATTGAGCAAAAGTTTTCTTCCTGAGACCTTCTCAAAATCTCCCACTATCCACATGGTTACAGCACTCATGCCATCCTCATCTAAGGCAAAAAAAGAAGAGAAGAGAAAAGAAAAAAAAGTAATAACACAAAAGGACTCTGAAAATGAATGACCTACATCACATCAACCTAAAATACATCCTGAACACCCGTCTGCAGTTCCTGACATTTGTATGATAAACTGATACATAATCAAAATCTCAATGTAAAGCAAATGTATTTTTGAGTAGTTTCTATCTCAACATCAACCTCAATGCTGACGAGGCATTTAGCAATTTAGCAAGCGTGTCTAATCTTTTAAAAGGGTTAGCTTATGCTTATACACTGGCGGTCTAATGAAAGTGAGAAGGAAATCGAGGTCCAGTTATTACAATGAATGGTCAGAGGTGAGAGAGACATTTCACAAAGAGCTCGGTATGTTAGCAGAGAACTGTGCCACCTGTCATAGTTATACCCTCCCCAGTCAGTCAGTCAAGCAGTCAATCAGTTAGTCAGAAAAGCAGGCAGTCAGCCAGTCAGTTAGTCCCAAAAGGGAGGATGGCAATCAGCCTCCACAACCTCACTGAGACAGCTACACTGCAGGCTTGAGCAGTGAAATGTAGCTCTGACGACCATTAGGACAGTTGGCCCAAAGCCAGTCAACAGACCCAGCAATTATCCTGCCACAGGCACAGTGTGTCCGCTTTAACAAAGGTCAATTTCACACTTTCATACATCAGTAAAGCAGAGCATTCATTTTTATTTAAAAACTGCATAGTTAAAGGTTTTCAACAAGTAAATGCAGAATGGTTGTTTCATTCAACTGACAAAATTGCAGATGCTCGATTAAGTGATTGATACTGTTCCATGTTGTTGTGTTATTAACAATTCAGTGGTGTTCTGTGAATTGTATTCAATGGGAAACTAAGGCATAACATAATTAGAGGCTCCTTACCATTATTTGTAAAGTACTTCATTCTTTTAGACATCACGGCTGTTTTGTCTCTGGAATCCAAGTATGAAAACATAGTTGTGTCCTCCCAATCATCCACAACTGCAACGCAAGGGAGAAAAACATAATAAGAGGAATAGACGCAGTAAATAGCTCAATAAATGAATAGATTTAAGATTAGCAGCACAGGTAACCTGGCTTGGCAGTGAAGTCCAGGTACTGTCTGTCAGTGCTTAAAATAAGAGGGTTCATCCTGGGGACCACATTGGCCTGCTCCATTAGATAGTCGACCACATCCGAGCCCTCAGTCAGCTGGCCCTGTAGACAGAGAACGAAACAGATGAGTCGTCACTAAGAAAATCAATCAATATGCAGGGATTCCAAAGGTTACAAGTTATAATTAAGGCTTTTTCAAGGGGCGAAATGTAGTTTTGGATTATTTGTACTTTTTAAGGGCCTGCACACCCTGATAAGAAAATACTGGATCGTGTGTGTAGCTAATATGCAGCGCAACAGTGTTTGCAAATGTAATAATTCTCTTCATTACATTCAGCCAGGGAGGAGTATTTACACACTTTAAACAGTAATACTGCAAACTGCAGTGCCCTGTTATTGTGCAAATCATGTATATCAATAGGTTCAACTAGCACAAAAAAGTCAAGTTTGGTAGGTTGAACATGAAGAGCAAGTTTCTGTACCATAAAGACAGCTCTTTGGAAGGCAGTGGTGGTGTCCATAATGCGCTGCAGGATGATGGTTTCCAGCTCATCTGGTTCTGTCTCATCTGGGCTCAGAGGAACACCATTAAATAAAGCCAGGGGTAGGGCACCCAGGCCACTCTTTTTGTAGAAGAGGGCTCCATCCTAGAGCAAACAAAACATGGACTGAATCTTTGGATACTTCTTATTAATCATTTTTTAAGGATAACTAATAAACAGAAAGAAAAACAAAAGAGAGATATTTCATTCCCATACCTGTCTTTTGTAGTCATATTCCGATTCTACACCTAGAATCCTTTCAGCATTAGCTTTGGGGAATTTCTTCTTCAGGTAAGCAGTGACTGTATCAACAGACAGTGTCTCCCCAACTTCTACTTTGGTGTACAACTGCAGAAGAAGTAAGTCAGATCAGTTGTGATCATCACTGTCTTCAATCCCTGCAACTTTCATAACTTCCAATTCTATTTGAAGGCAAAATCCCACTGACTTATATTTTCCAAACCATGGGATAACACAAGGCACAATAAAACAACTGACTGCTGAGAGACAAAGAAGCAAAAGCTGGTGAGAAGTGTGCTTCAGTTATACCTTGAGAAGAGCTTACTGAGACAACAGAGATTTATGTATGTGCCATACTTACTGAGAGCATTGATATCAGAGCCTGGGATAAATCGTACTCGTCTGCAATGTAATTCAGCAGTCGGTAAAATCCGACCCCGGCGTCTGAGAAGCCATCAATCTCATCTTTGGTGTTGACAACAAACACAAATCCAATTCTATGGAAAATGGGTCAAAAACACGTTTTTAATTTTCCAGGTGGAATGAGAATCAGTACTTGGTAAAAAGTATAAATGCCAAGAGTGGACCATATACAAGGCTGTGTGAGGAGTAACAGCACCAACCTCAGGGGGATCTTGTGCTTGTAAAAAAGCTCTGCTAGTTTTACCAGCTCAACACTTTCTTCTTGTAGTGGATCAAGGAACAGCACCTAACAACAAAGCAAACAAACACCATTCAGTCTCTTTTCTCTCTTTTGTGAAAGTGTGTCTGGCTATACTGACTGAAATGTAACACCCCAGAAATTTGGCAAAAACAATTTAATCTGAGTCTGGCAGAGAAGAGTCTGAAGAAGCCACAGTTCCACAGAGTTCTGTTAAAGTCAAGTCAGAGGAGCATCTGATCTACAATGAAGACTGCTATCAATTTCACCCCCCCCCCCCCTTCAGAGGACTCACCAGGTTGAAGAAATTGCGTCTGATCTGCCGGATGACTCCGGGAAAAGTGGCTCTGAGGAGCTCCTGTACACCTGTTGGCCAGCTGCGGTATGCTGGATCATTCTCTATATCATTTAGCCACTGGAAAGTACATGACATAAAGAGGGCTTGTGTGAAAAGATGATATTCACATGTTAAGTGCAAGCATCAAGGCAGAAACCATGGAATAAGGACAGTCAAGGATAATTCTGCCAGACACAGTGGTGTTTTCTATATTTTTCATAAATTTTTTCATTGGTTAAGACATGATACCCATGAAAAATACTGGATTTTGCTTTGACTGACTTGACTGTTCTTTAAATTTATAGCAAAGTTGTTTTTTAGCCAAGTGTGTGACAAGAATTGAGATAACACATGGCTTACTCTAAAACAGAGCGAACCAACGATTCATAGTGTTATCAGGATATGGGACTATATAGCGGCTTAGATTTTGTATATCATTATATTGTGATATGGCATAAGTGTTGTTGTTTCCTGGTTTAAAAGCTGCATTAAAACATCAAATATGTTAGACTGTTCTACTTGTGCCAATACCTGCCATTACCTGCTTAGTCATTATGTCCACATAAATGATGATTTTTTTTTAACAAAAATCGCATTGTGTTTACATCTTGTGAAAGTACAATTAGTTCCTACAATATTGTTACAATATTGATCTAAGTAGAGCCTATTTGGTCAAAAATATTGTGATGGTTAATTTTCTTAGCAGTGCTTTCAAAATATCGAGGTGTATACATCATTGTTATCATGATATTATTTCAGGGTCATATTGACCAGCCCTGAATTAGTCACACAAGGTTTCATGAGTCAGGGAAGAAGTTGGATAAATACTAAACACTTTTTGTTTTATTTTACTTTACCTCCATCACTAGCCCTCCATTACTAGAACTCCACGTTCTAAACTTTAATTCACACGTATTGGGTATCAAACACAGGCATCGTTTCTCATAGTGACTGTATATTCATCAGTGGCTACACCCTGTAATTGACATTTATGACTCAGAGTGGTGATAATCGTATCCTGTTATTTGTCATGGGCACCAAGATATCGCATAGAGTTCCTGTCTACTGCTCCATATCTTAAGGGTGCAGTACGTAAGGATTGGCCACCACGTTGAATTCATACTCAAAATAAATAGGGGCCAACATATCACAAGTGTAAAACACTAACTGCTGCTAACTGCAGCTGGCAGTCTGGACAGGGAGCTTGAGGAACTGGGGAATGTTGGCATTTGCACTGCTAGTAGAAGCTTTGGACCAGGATAGGCTGGGGCTAGCTGGTCAGAAAGCCAACTTCTGCCACATAATACACAGGTTAATAAAACTGTTGCAGCTCTGTGGATAGAAATACTCTGATCTGTACAACATTCACATACACCTGTTGTAAAGCCCTACTACTCACTATCAGAGAAAGCTATTAGATGGCTAACTGCAAAATGATCCATTATTCCCGGACAATCTGGCACTAACAGTTGTCTGTCTCTCCGTACAAGCCTCCCCACAGTGCAACAGGCCAACTGTCATTATCTCGCTTACAGACTCCCTCTCCCTCTGCCTGTGTGTCTTTCTCTGTCAGACACACATAATCTCCAATCTCTGGAAGGGTGGATGCAAGCTGAAATGACAGACCTCTTGGTTGAATGTGGACAGGCTTAATATTTTCATTTCTTTGGCATTTTTATAGTACCACGAATATTAAAATGGCCAGAGGGGCCAAAATGAAAACTTGCAAGTTTTTAATTTGATAGCTTTTCTTGGCTAACTTCCTAATTAATAACTGAAGTTTCTGGCAAGCTCGAGACTGCTGCAATAGCCTGATGACTGGTCCATTAGTTCACACCCTGGTGCCAGAACACAAAGAAGAATGAAACACCTACAGAGTTGATTTAGGCCTGAACAATAACGCTTTCTGACAGAACTCACCATTATAGCTGGATGCCTGATATCTAAGGCATAGCTGTCATCCACAGCACTCACAGGCAACTTCAGCAACTTTCCCTGATGTTCTCCTTTAATGCCTAGGTTATGAAGCCCCTCCAAGACCCTGGCCTCTCCTCTGAGGATGTCCAAAATGCTGTAAATACAAAATCACAGGATAATTCTTTAGACATTTTAGCTGAGTGGCAGCTGTTTTGCGTTAGAACAAACTCTGATCTTGTCGCAACACGATTACTGAGCCAATGCATTGATCTGAGGCATCCTGGGGAGAGCACAGACAGACCACTGCTCCCTCCTGCTGGATTCCTACCTGAAAGGGTTGTGAGTGTCCAGATCAATGTGCAGCCCGTTGATGAAGAGCTCCCCGTCTCCTGGGTGAACACCAATAGTCTCGCTGAGATGCTGAAAGGACAAGCTCAAGGTGTTAGGTGAATGCCAAAACCCCTTAAATGAGTGATCTTCCATGTTTTCACAAGAAAAGCAGAGGCATGACTGCAGTAAGTAGAAGACAAAGTGTGCACAGCGCTTGGGAGAAAACTAAGTTTGAAATGTCCCCATTGATGTTGTCACAGAATTTATTTCACATACAGATTAGACAGTCATTCTCTAAAAATAAAACTTGCGCAATGGCTGAGGATGTTATCAAAGAAAACCTCCTGCACTATCATGTGGGAATGCTGCTTATGATATCGCACCTTTTGGTTCCCCTCAATTTCTTTTCTCATTTCCTGCTTTACGGCCACTCTTGTCAGTGATCTGTGGGAACAGTAAAACATGTACAGTCACCATCAGCTTTTACCACATCCCAAGCTGGCAGTAAAATGCCACTTTTAATCTTCCAAAACCTGTGGGCCCTCAAGACGGTAAGTTTTTCAGTCAATTCCCTGTAAACACCTGGCTCTTATTCAGCAGTTGTTGGTGTTATTACAAGCTGCCTAGGCCAACATAAGCAAACATCAAAAAGCTGATTAGATTACTATATTCAATACGTATTTATTATGGATAATGTTCGAACAAATTAGTTCATAAAATCTATATTTCTTGGGCACTTAAATAACAGCACTTGTGTCTAGATTCACAGATTGTAACACATGAGTAGGGCTTCTAAAAGTATGGATTTTGGATTGGTACCAAATGTGTTAGCCGGTAAGCCAGAAAGGGAAAATTAAATGGATCTTCTTACCTGGCTTTGCTTGGGAAGTTCTGACTGATGTCTCGCATGAGCTTCAAAGCATCAAACTTTGGCACGGACATGATTCTGGCAGCTGCCTGGAAACTAAGATCTGTGCAGATCAAATAATGAAATCACAAACATTTGCACAATATGTTAAGGCAAATTAAATCCATGCAAGGTTCTATAACATTGACTATGTTAAATAATTAACTGTCAGTCAAAAATAAAGCAGCACTGGCCACAGTATCTCTAAAGCTCACACAACAAACATCCACTTTCCCTTGGGTATACATTTCAAAGGGGGTGGGCAGATATGGCCCAAAAATAATATCACAATCTATTTCATCACATCACAATCTTAAGCACAATCTTTTAGTTCGAAAAGTTGTAAATGGCACTGGCAAAGAGACCGGGGCCAAGAATAAGGAGAAACTGCTCTGAATTGGCAAAGTCATGAATACTATAGCACAAGCTCAAGGGGATTTTGTTTTCTTTTTCCATTTCTCTTCCACTTAGCTCAACTGCCAATCGGCGTAATTTCTCTGATCAACGGGCTCCAAACACAGATTCAGCATGCTCAATCGGGCCAAAAAGCTGCTGACAAGGGTCAACTTGTGCCAACATGCAGGACAAACCGTAACAATTATGGTAATAGACGCCCACTGATGGCCCGCACATTGGTGTGCCGGAAACACTAAACACAATATTACATTAAAAGATAGTTATTTTTTGCCACGCGCTCCTCATACGCCATGTTGCTAGCTATAACTGAAGTAGCATTGTTTACAAAACCTCACCCAGGGAAGAGACACTTGATGTGATCATAGCTATCTAGTTGGCTGCATTTCTCTATTAGTCTGTTCAAACCAATTGGTTTGTGCAGTTTAGAAAAAGAAGTTTGGAAAATACTGTACAGGGATCTCAATGATCTGTCTGAAAAAGATTGTGGATGCTTTCCAGATTCAGATCTAGATCTTGAATCTTCAGTTCGCCTATCACTGCATCTCAACTGTGTAGATTAACCGAAAAAGGTCATTGACACCTTGCATTTCCCACACTTTGAGAGGGGCCATGTCATTGGTACTCTCTAGGAGATGTCTGCGAAGATCAGTGAGTTGCTCCTGGATTTCAGGGTGAGATTTCCTGAGGGTAAAAGAAAAAAGGAAGATACAAACATAATGGACTGACTTCTTTTTCTCTTTTAATTACACACGCACAGGATGCCTGGCAGCAATAGAAGAAAATACTAGCAATTAAGAAAAAAAAAAAAACGTATTGCATTTTGACTGTTATAGTTAAGCTACTCACTTCAATGTTCCAAACAGGAATCCTTGAACTTCATCGTCATTCTCATCCTCTGCATTTGTAGCTGCCTTTGAATCTACAATTCAAAGGATTTGTGTTTCATTGCTTTGGACACAGCAAGGATCAACACAGAATGTTTGAAAAGTCCCCAACTGACCTGCTACTTTGGTGTCATCCACAGCTTTGTATTCTGTGCTTTTGATAGCCAACTCAACAGCATACCCAGATAAAAGCATTTTTTGAGGCTTCGGATGCTGCAAACAGTGACAAAGAGAGAAACGGCTTTAATGCAAACCACTGTGGAGTTTTATCTACATGTGCATCATTCTTTAAAATACTGTGATAATAATATGATACATCCCATGGATGACGCTTCCTATCAATTCAGATACATTATATGGCCCGAATGATGTAGACACAGCCTCTTATGTGTAGGTTCCCAGTTTACCTGATACCAGAATAGAAACTTCAATATAGTACTAGTACAAAAGAAACAATACTCAATACCTCCTTTCACCCCACAGCATACCAGCACACATCAACTCATTTGTCATAATGTTCAACTCGGCGCAGCCTTGGGTTAGCTTTGTTACTTTTAATATGACTGAATGAAGTTATGTTATAGATTTAAATGTGTGGCATCAATATTTGATACTTCTGACACCCTTACTACATGGTCAGAGGAAAGGTAAAAATCCATAACGCATTTTACCATTGAGAACAAAAAGCACATGGACTGCCACATGCGGCAGCAGATTTGCTGACATTCAACCTTGACAGGAATGTCAACCAGACTCAAAGCACTGCCTCAGTCTTTCACAGGCACAATCAGAAGATTTTTACACCCACACTCTTGCTTTTCTTCAAGAAAATCACCTTTTACTCGATCAAATGCATCTGTATCTCAGTTAGATCCCTTTGAAATCTAATCAAATACTCAAAGTATTTGGTTAGATTTAAAAGGGATCTGAAAATTCTTCTCTACATCACCTGCCAGTAATGTCATCTGCTTAGTTCAATATATTGATGATCCCTGCTTTTATAAGTACTAAACTAAAAGGAATATGGCACTGGCGTATTACAGCACTTCTGCCATCATCCAAGTAAAGATAAAACAGAGGAGGTCTAAGAGGGAATAAGCTATATTAGGTTTTGGTTTCACAGGCAATATGTCAGGAGAATACATTCTTTTATTGGTTCTGATGTTTTCATGGGATTTGTTGACAATATGAAAACTATAGCGTAACACAACCTCCATTCTTTAAAACCTCTTTTAACACAGACACACGTGAGATTACAAGATAATGTATTCACTGAGAAGTATGCACATTTATTTAATAAAAGCAAATTAATCAGTAGAAAATCAATTTTAAATGGCTGCAAAAGCAGCACTACTCACCGCTAAATAATGCCGCAGCACATAAATAAGTGTGCCTTCTTGCGCCTTCTCTGACAGCACCTTATGGAAAGTGGTGAACTTCTTGGTCCCAATCTCAGCATATAGGATCACAACAGGCACATCTGTTTTATTGACCCCTGGATATGTGTGATCATTCTTGTACAAATACGGTTTTGGTCTGCAAACATTTGGAAAAGCTGTTAAAGACATCTCTGAAATAAAATGATTGTTTTCATTTTTACTCACAGAAATAATGTAGTCAAGCATCAAAGAATTCAATTTCAAGAACAAAGTAACTGAGGTAACTTTTCATCTTGTTTAGTTTTATAGATTAAGTTTATCCTCAAGAGGAAGTCCATTCCGTTCTGTGTTACCTGCCTGCAGCTGCCTTCAGGAGTTTCTTGATCTCCTTGGTACTGCAGCTATGTTGACCATGAATGGAGACAAAGGCTGGGCAAGCCTCAGGCGGAGGCTCATCACTAGCTATCTGTTAGGAGCAAGAGGGAGAAAATGTTCTTTAACACACTGGCGACAACATGATGGGCCAAAGTTAATCACAGTTAAATCAGTTTTGGGATTGATTTATTCTCAACACTCTCCAGCATTCACCACAGCAATTTACAGTGTGCAGCACAACACTTCATTTCACCAGCAAAAGGCCATTACTCACTCAGATGTTTAACACATTTTAAAATTAGAGAAATTCATCAACCAGTGCATCACTGTCACCAAGATGAAATTTTCTCCCCATCATCACTGAAACCATGACAATCAGAAAGGCTGAGGAACTGTGTACACAGAGTGCACTGAAAATGAAAGAGTCACCCATTATTACAGTCAAATTTAGTCTACAGTCAACTGAATACTGTGCATTTAAAACTTGTGTTATTAAACATCATCTTCAAGAGAAACTGTTTTATTGATCTCTCAAAAAACACTTTTCATGTATTTTCTCTTCTTTCAGAATGCAAATAACAGTAATATACAATCGAATATTCAAAAGCTAAGACCGTTATTGCATTGTATATTAATGACCAAAGAATCCAACAAATTCAGGAAAATTAGTTACAACTGAAGAGACAAAAAATATGAAATATACTTTGCAATCACACTCTCCATCCACTCTCAGTGTTCACTGTGTCACTGTGGGAACAATATGTTTGGCCTCTGCAGTAATGTTCTCTCACAAAGCAATGCTTCCCTGTTCCCTCTGTCCACCTTTCCCTTACCAAAGTTTCATGAATTTTTACACCTCCTCCTCTGGCATGAGCAAGATGTTGTTACTCTATTATTTCTCCATGTTTCATATGCAATGTGGTACCAACCAGTCTTCGATAGTGTAACTGGTTTAAGAAATTATATTCGATGAGTTGCACCTGCAAAACTACACCCATACTACAGAGTGGGTTGAATAAACTTATATTAAGCTTGCAAATTCATATTCTTTTGGAAATGGATTTCATTATTTAGTGCTGACTATAAAAAGCTGTCAGACTTAATTCAAGGAAATCTCACAGATCAGATTCAGCATGCTTTCAGCCAACACTTATTTCAAAGATCTTATATAATGCTAATTAAGGATTCATTCTTTAATTTAGGATGCCCACTAGAATATGTTTATATGCTGTGATGCGCTCCATCAAGCCTCTGTCGGACTATTTTAGTGCTGTGTCTTTAAGGCTTATCAACTTGAAAGCCCAGCTCAGATAGGTCGTCTCTCACAGGACTGAGCAGGTTCCACCCACCATGTTTCCACCTTAGAGTTGCTGGTGTTTTTGCAATCAATTCTGATCACCGACAGAAACTTTGTCACTGGATCAATAACAAATAATTAATCTTTCACATTTTAATTCTGTGCGAAACCACAGAGAAATACAGGTACTGTTGTGAGAAAATTAGTTATTGATGTGGAGTATTTCACACGGTAGTTTGAGAATAATGATGGTCATTTAAAGACTGTGCCAGGGCAATTGAGAAAACCTGAAAAGCAGTCAGGCATGCAGGACACCCTGGGTGAAGATTAGGGTAAACAAACAATGCAACTGCCTCCAACAAGAAGGAGACCTGGCTTTCTTGTTATATACCCAGGCTGCTTTTAGAAGATTTTATAACAGTTAAAATCACATTATTTGGATCACAACATACCTGTTGAGATGCATGGACAGCTGGTGAGTATGACCGTAGGGCCAGAGCAAATTTGAGGAGATTAAGTTGAAGATCTGTGAGAAACTGGCCGGCCTTCTTAAGGATCAAGTTGTAGTACGAGCGCACAGACTCTGTGAGACACATGAACATTACGATAATGATGCGATTTAGAAGAGAAGCTCACCTGTTGTGAGGCAAGATTATCTTAAGTCTATTTTGATAGAGGCAATTACAAACAACATACCTCCTTGCTTGTATACAGTGAGCTCTTTCACAGTGTCAACAAACTGCCAGAATTTCTCATTCCCATCTTCTCCAATAAACTCGCTGCACAAAAGAAAAATTAAGGCATAGTGAGCATTAGTCAGAACCACAGCATATATCTAAGTAATCATTTTTTTATTTTCTGGTAAAATGTGTGCCTCCTGTCTTAGTTCCATGTCTTAGCACTAAACAGATTTTACAGGCAAGCCGTAGGTTATAATTGCAATAAGAATATTCTAACACACACAAGAAAAAACAATGCTGATGACCAAATTTCAAATTACATCATAAAAAGAGACCTTTATACATTGTTAGTAAAACTGTTAAGAACAAAAGAACTGTACGCTGCTTTTCAAGACTATTATGTATACTTAAGTTACGACCCACAAATGAGCCCTTATTTCCATAATTGTTGTGTTTTTTGGAATCATTTTTATGATGAATATCAATTTAAGAGCTCATTCTCTCTAATGGATATATAATTTAGGTGGCATAACAACCTTCAGTTGTTCTTTGCCACTACAATATGAAGCAACTCCAGCCGTGAAGGAAAACAGTACTACGTGTTCAAACAATTCGGTATTTAGCGCCAGAATCGTAGCTACAGGACTATGAGTTCATGTGTTTTTAACGAGAATATGAATGCTTGAGCAACATTCATCGATTTCACATGTGAAAATTAAAAATGTACACAAGCTGGCTATTTTATAGGCTGACTACAGAATTGTATAGACTCAATATATCGGACTGGACTACCAGGACTGCAAGCAAACTCCTGCACACTGTCGAAGCTGCAAGGTGACATTTATTTTCAACTTTTCAGTACTGGTGTAGTTACATGTATTTGCTGTGCTACAGTACTAGACTGGTAGCAGCAGGTTGGAAGTTAGCGCAATGTGCAGGGGTTTTTTTCTTTCTTTCTTTTCCAGCTTCTGGTCTACCAATGCCTCTCCTACGCAACTGGCTCATGATTTTTTTTTTTTTCTGTTTTAAATCTAAAAAAGAATCAAAAAGGGGATCCAGTGTCCAGGATCTTAGTCTTGGTAGTGTACAGGGGGCATTAAAAATCTACATAGTGTGAAATGTGCAGAAAATAACAAATCAATAGCCTAAAATAAACAAAATCTGTGTTTGAGGGGGTGTTTGGGTTGCTTAGGTGACCCATGCCCTCAACATCAAAATCCTAGCTACAACCCTGGTGGTCTCGTCAGAGTGCCAGATACACATGTCAGGGGATGAGTACCTTGTCTCCAGGAGGAACGGCGTCATGCTCCACTTTGCTTTCAAACTGGCAGTGACGCCTTTGGGTGCTGATCTGACACTGTGTATGTTCAGCAGCAGCAGTGACAGCACAATAATGTTCCTCATCTTCCCCGGCGCGACGTAACATGAACCTACAGCAGCAGGGAGCAAAAAAAAAAAAAAACACGAGCAGTCAGCACTGTTCCTCTGGCTTTAAAGATCTGCCAGTCAGTGCCACGTAGTTGCTCTCAATTAACTAAAACCACAACACAGAGACGTCTGGTAAACACGCTCAAAAACTCAGAGTATAACGTTAAACAGTTGTAGAAGATGCTAGCTACATGAGCAAAACACGTTAGCTAGGCATACTTATATAACAATGTACGTTCGAAAGGGGTCAGACTGAAAGTTAACTTAGCGGTGGCACAAAAGTAAACAGTCTTGTCGTGAATGAAAGCGCAAAAGCTAGCGTCCGCAAATGTCGCCAACTACAAAAAAATGTAGCGTACAGTAGTAGTGTAGTGTACATTACAAAAATATGAGCAGGGGTCACTCTGTTGCCAATAATATATCCCTCTCACCCCGTTAGTGATGCTGCTGACCGCTTCCATACACAGCAAAGGGCTTCAGGTAGGTATTTTAGGCAGTAGCGGCTAACGACCCGTTTAGCTAGCAAGTCGCCGGGTTAGCTGTGTATTGTGTTGGCTCGAGCTGACCGTTACTCGTGTCTGAAACTACGTCAGAATAAAATGTCAACCCTGGCGTCTGATTACTTCGAGGCACGATTTTTAATTACGTTCACGTGGACACAGTTAGTGGCACTCGGTGTAACGTTTTAGAAAAAAAAAACCCCCAAAGATAAAGTCGAAATTTATTCGGGCGCAGCGGCAGACAGCTAAAGAGGCAGAAGCTGGAGCTCAAACGTTTTCCCACGAAACACCACCGGAGCATGTTGGAGCTGCGTTGTGTTAGTCGAGGAGGGATGTGTGTGTCTAAGTAAAAGTGTGTAGCCAGACATTTACAGCTGCCCAGTCCCAATAAAATATTTATTAAGATCAGATCAGATGAGCTAAGATAAGCCTTTATTGACAGGAGGAAAATTAATCTGTTGTAGTAGCAACAAAAGGGCAAAAATGGGTACACTACAGATAACTAAAACTAGAAATGAATAATAAGAGGCGCATAACATTAAAATGATAATACAATAAATAGATATAAATAGATAATAAAACAAACATTTAAAACAAAATTACAATGCATGTGACAGTGGTGTGATGTTATTAACTACAATTTGATTTTATCTTACTGATAACATTCAGCCTAAATGACTTGCCAGCCCAGCAGAGTAAGCATTATGACTTGACAAATAATGATAACAATCAAATATTATATTTCCTAGATTATGTTATAGATTAGCATATTTTATTCCAATATCTAACAGCAATATTAAAGCAACATTATGTAGAAATTGGCATTTTGTGCTATTTGGTGCCCCACACAGTTTCAGAGTGAAGCACCACATCATTACAATTTTATGTGTTCAAAACTTGAATCTCGAAACGATCATGTCTGTAACTGAAGTCACTGCAGTAACATAGTGCAGAAACAGGTGATAGAGTGGCAGAGACAGGGACACCATTCACCCTGTTAAAAGACACTGAACCATCAACATGATTTTCAAGCTGTTATTTTAAGGACTACCATAAAGTTGGTGTATTTTTTTGAGAGTAAGATGGAAGAAAACAATGGGATTTGAAGGAGGCTGAGACGTCCTGAATTATAATCCATATGGGTCCAAAAACGCTGCCTCCTACATAGGCAACCTCATAGCTTCTTTCACTTCTTTCATCTGTCTGGTAAAAGATCACCTTTTTAAAACCCCATCCAGCTTGTAAATACCCAAGTCCAAGCCAAGATAAACTGGTAATTTCTGCAGACTTTATAGCTCCCTCCAGAGCCACAGCAAACATCCCTCAACTATTTTCACAGGCTGAGAGGTGTTTCCCATGACCGGAAAACAGATCTTGTATTGTACCCCATTTAAACCCAATTTTGATGCCACCTTACAGGTTTGTTTTTTTTTATATCAGTTGAAACTTTGGGGGGATTTATTTGTGGCACTGCTTGCACTGCTTCATTAAGGACTTAATTAAAGTAACCCTATGAGAAAAATGAATAAAAGATGATAGTCACTGGTTGATTAATATATTAATTGGTTTATAAAATTGTGTTTGGAGTCTTATTTCTTCATTTAAAGTGCTTATTTTGAACGTTTAAGCCTTTATCTTAATTGAATTGTAATAATATTCTACAGGCTTTCAGAAGATGTGAGACTGTTAAGTATTATTTCTGCAGAGAAAAGAGCGGTTTCACTTTTAATTGGTCCTCCTAACAGTATAGTATATTCTGGAGCAGATATTAGACTTTAAATTGGCCTTTTTAAAGAGGCTATACCCTTACACTGCCAACAGTTAAGGCTGTGAGCAGGGGGGATACAGGGATATGTCTCTCTAATCATCAAGGGTCACACTGTTCAAAAAAAAAAAAGTTACAGCGGAATTGAGTATTTATATGTGGTTAAATCTCCATGTTGTCTCAGTTATGTGTCCATGCGGGCTCCCGGCTTTGCACTGTGTTAAACAAGATTATGGGATGGACGGGATGGGATGTAGAGCTCTCCCAGCCCAACCGCGACGCGAGCACAGCGCATATGTGTCGACTGTGGGATGCAGCAGCATCCTCTCTCTCAAAAGCACTGCTTCAGCACAGTCAGTCAGACCGCCTCAACGCGCCGAGGATGCTGCTGCTGCTGATGCTGCTGCTGTAGGATGCTGCCCGAGGATCCAGCCCGACACACCGAGGCGTGCACAAATAAGTCCGTCACATGAAGCGCACTGCAGATTAGACCGGGAGTAGTAAGAGAAAAAAAAAGAAAGCAAGAAATTCCACAAAACTCTCATCATCTTCCTCGTTTTCTTTGTTTTTTTTCTCAACTTGCCACCGGAGCATGGCGAGTCGTCGGCACGGATGCGGCTCCGCGGCGGCTCTAGAAGTTCACAGGCAGAGGTCTGAATGCCATGACTCTTGACTTTGGACCGGATCTCCAGCGCAGCGCGTTAGAAACCCAAAGGTGGACCTTTTGTCCTTCTGTGCAGATTGTGCGTCCTCGCTGGGTGTTACCTGATCAACATGTGGCACTTAAATAACCGGCGCCTCTATGGATAATTATTGATCCCCGAAGAACCCACCGGGTGCTCCTTATTATTCACAGTAATGGAATGAAGACATTATCTTTAATATGATGGATGATAGATCCAGCAAGCTCATCTTGGTTCCTATCCTGGCGGTGCTTTTTGTTATGATAGGTTACCAGTACATATGTCCCGCCGGGAGCAATTCGTGCCACTTTAAGGCTGGGGACACGCTGAAGGGGGTGAGCCTGCTTTCCAGCCCGTACCAGGACAGCGACGACTTCTACCGAGACCAGGACCTGGAGGATGACAGCCCGCAGAAGGTGCCGTCCAAATTCAACTTCACCGAGAGAGACCTGGACAGACACGTGGAGTTCAACATGAAGGGGGACGACGTGATCGTGTTCCTGCACATCCAGAAGACAGGAGGGACCACTTTCGGGAGACACTTGGTGAGGAATATTCGCCTGGAGCAGCCGTGCGACTGCAAGCCGGGCCAGAAGAAATGCACATGTCACCGGCCGGGGAAAGAGGAGTCCTGGCTCTTCTCCCGGTTCTCCACCGGCTGGAGCTGCGGACTGCACGCAGACTGGACCGAGCTAACGAACTGTGTGCCGGTCATAATGGATAAGAAGGAGGCCCAGAGGAATAAAAGGTACATGCCTGATTCCCTGATGATGATGATGATGATGATGATGATGTGTGTGTGTGTGTGTGTGTGTGTGTGTGTGTGTGTGTGTGTGTGTGTGTGTGTGTCCATGTGTGTGCGTTTTTGGTCTCCCAACCACAAGTGTGCAAACACGCATGCAGGACAGATGTTTTGTGGGCCCCCCAAACCCATTGGAGCTCCACGAGAGACATAGTAAACGTGAGTTTTAATTCTGTCAGTGTGCACAGCCGGCTGTGTTGAAGTGAGCAGTGATGGGCTGGATTGGGTTTTCACACGGTGAACCCACAGGAGTGATGCACACAAATAGAGCGACAGTTTCTCTGGACGTTTAGCGTGAGCCTCTGCAAAAGAAGCAGATTGTTAAAAGGCCAGTAAATTGCCAGGCAGTCACCCAGCAGACAGATCTCTCACATCTGTGGGAGCTGCTGAAGTGTCTGGGGTTTTTTGGGATGATGTCATGGTTATAAACTAGAGATCCAACAACGTGCTTTTCCTCGAAGCCGATAACGATTATTAGTTATCAAGGACACTGATAACCAATTTACATTTGCAGTTAAGATAATAATAAAAGAAAACTTTGTGCCAAAATGTAGAATAACCAGTGATGGAATGTTACTAACTGAAATTTACTCAAGTACTCTACTTTAAGGGCAACTCCACCAGTTTTACACTGTGTTCAATTGTGTTTACAGGTCTTGGGGAGTAGGACTGCGTATGTGAAAAAAGTAGGAAAAAGCCTTTTGTGGCTCCAGAGGATGCTGCATGTTATCTGATAAACTGCCTCCAGTGATGTCACTCACTGGCTAAAGTAGCATTGTGGGTAATGTAGGCACCTGGTTTTCATAAGGAAGAAGAACGGAAGTAAAAAAGGTGATATCTCTGGTTCTGCTGTATCCAGTTTGATCGTTAATCGATAATTAACAGTCCGTAGTGACTTCAGCGGTGCAATGCTAGACCAGTGGAGTGCTTTTCAAAACTTGCTGCATACATTACCCACAATGCAACTTACCCACTGAGTGACATCACTGGAAGCAATTTATCAGATTACATGCAGCTTCCTCTGGAGCCATTAAATACTCTGTAGGCTGCTACATTCTTTCACATATACTGTTGCACTGTCCAAGGCTTGTTAACACACTTTAATATTTAAAAGTTGTGGAGATACCCTTTAAGTACATTTTTGAGATATTTTGCTTGAGTGTTTCTATTACTGCTACTTTATACTTCAACTACATTATGTTTACTTGATGACATTAGTTTCTTGTTACTTTGCGGATTCAAATTATTCACTGTTGATTAGCTATAACTTGTGATGTGGAACTAATGTTGTGGGTGGTACATTAAGAGGTAACTAAAGGCAGAGAAAGAACGCTGCCTCATAGCTTAATTATTGTGTTCTTAAATTATTTTATTTAATCTTCAACTGGACACAATAATCAGAAAAAAAGCTGAATATTGGTCCGGCTGATACTCGGTCAACCCATAGTATAAACAGCCATTACATTAAAGAAAGCCTCTCACTTTGCCGGACCTTGAGACATATAAATCATCAGGGTTTGTCCTCTCTGTTCACATCAGCCCCTCGCAATCAATTTGTTCCTTCCCAGCTGTGCCGGGGCTGTTATTCTCCGGATATGTGCCATTAACCAACAGTACTGAACAATTTACAGAACTCCCCCTTCACAGCTGAAATTATGTTGTTTGTGAGCCTGCAGTTCTAGCACCCCTGTAGTGATTTAATTGTCACTGGATCAAAGCTCCATTTGCACCAAAACTTGGGAAAGTTAAAGGGCAAGTGACTGATTTTCTTTGTCGAAGTGTCATCCTTATGAATGCAGGTGTCCATCACTGTTTATTTAAGGTGCACTATGTAGATTTGGGGTAGATGATTTAACCAGAGGATAAAGATCTGCATTGACTGATTTTTATGCCTAAACAAAGTAAATTACAAACCCGCTTGGTTTTCATGACTGAATTAACAAACTAAACTTAAAGGACAACACAGTGTCATACTGTTCCACTTTATATGCGGCAGACCCTGCCACCTTTCTAGCATCAAACAGGGTTCTGTTATTGTATTGTGTTCTGTTATTGTTAACATTGAAATTAAGAGTTTGATTCTTCTCCAAAACTACATAGTGCCCCTTTAAGTTGTTCAAAGTTGGGGTGCATCCTACCATAACCTGACCCTGTTGAGGCTTGTTGGCTCAAAGAACCGGTGCCCTCCTGTTGTTCAACACAATTTCTTTTCATGTGATGATATCTTATCTCAAGATTGAAATCAAATTATCCCAAGATGTTTGGTTTGGTAGATGCAAAGAAGTAATCTGTGGAGAAAAGCAATATAGAAACAGTTGAAATGCACTATCTCTACAATATTCTCTGTGGGAATTGCAATCGTTAGTACTAAAGCGATAGAGATGCAGTGCAGTTCCTGATACATAGCCTTAAAGATGACTCCGCGTATATACATCCCACAGAAAAAAAGCGCTGATTTTTCCACACAGGCGCGATTTTTGTACTGCAGAGAAGATCCTTCTCTATTTTGAAAAACACAATCTTACACTAAACCACATGAGCACATGATTTATTTCTGCTTTGCCAAGTGTTTCCTTTGACTCAGGAAAGTGCTCACTGGACGCGACAGCCCTTCGTTTCACAGCTGCAGCATCTACTCTGCACTTACAGTCCTCTCATCCCTTGTTCTTCGGTGGGCTCCTGCAAAATCTATTCTGAGATAATTTTGCCTTGACCGAGACTGTTGGCAGACGCACTATGTTAGACCTCCTCACTAACCAGCCACTCCATGCTGCACATTTACTAAGTGAGATGACTAATAGTATTATGCTAATTTGGTCTTCGGTTTGTGTATGAGCAATGCCTTAATTAAAATATCTTAAATGGTACAAAAAAAAAGCTTCCTTGCACAGCAAAAATCCGTGATTTGTAAAAAAAAAAAAAAAAAAAAAGATGCAATAATCCACTCGATACAGAAATCTTTACCCCACTCAAGGGCTCAGTGGGGAATACCACCAATCGTATATCACTGCCAAATTCAGATGGCGTACCCTTGTTTTGCGGTTGAGAGCCTCTCAGATTGAGTGGTTGTCTCTCCGCAGTCCCAGGCATTCACCTTGCCTGCTCTCGAGATGGCAGTAAGGAGGGGCCGAGGTGGGCGGCGGTGGCACTGCCTGCCTGGCATCGTGTGGCCTTTTCAGCCGCGCAGGGCGCAGTGCGCGGTGAGCCAGCCGTGCGGCCCGGGAAAGGTCAGGCGTGTCAGACTGGATCAGTGTGCGTGTCCTGCAGCGTGCTTCCCCTGGAGTGTGCTGTCAGTCAGGGGAGAAGTGGAGCAGGCAGGCCTGCGCTCTTTAGAGGCTTTTTTGGAGGAACATAACTCTTAAGTGTAGGCCTCTTAAGTTGCTTTGCGGAGAGCGTCATGTCTGCCGAATGAATATGCCTTGTTGAGCAGGTTGTTTTCCTCTCAGGTGAATTCGGAGGCCCGCAGCGAGGGGAGCCGCTAGGCTTACTTCTGATTGTTACATGTTGATTAGCCAACGGTTTAGACTGGCGATACATTCGATGTGACGCTGGGTCACAAAACAAAGAGCTGCTTTTCAAATTGTACCTGCATAAAGGAGGAGGCTGAGTAAATCACATCTACAGGAGTGTTTTGCATTAAAAAGGTTGGTAGGTCAGGGAAATATTTGATGTAGCTCGCCAGTAAAATGGAAATGAGCTTATTCAGTTTCTCGCTGCGATATCTAGCCATCAGTTTCCATCCTGCTGCTGTCAGAACATCTGTCACCGAGATTAAAAAACAACACAGATTTATTGTTCTGTCTACAGGTCTGAGGTGAGGAAATTTTATCATCACAAACACATTCTGAAGTCCCTACAATGGAACATTACACACCTCGAATATTGCAACCCAGGGATGTCCCATGTGTAAATGTATACAATATCATTTTAGTTAAAATGTGCAATGTATTAGAGCTAGCTGTTCTATCGAGTTCATACTTCAAACCAATAGGGGGCAACGTATCATCAGAGTGGCTGTTATTAGCTAGTTAGCTCAGTTAGCCATGCAGCTAGCGGTTTGGACTAGCACAGGAGGTATGGACCATGATGGATAGCAGGGCTAGCTGGTTAGCATGCCATCTTCAGTAGCAACACATGTGTACAATAGATGTCTTAACATCAAAACTGTTATTAAATCACATTATGTTAATAATAACAATTTAAGTACATTTCTTAGTCTTTTCAACATTTCTTTTACATATTGCTCCTTTAATAATCACTGAATATTTTGCATTTGAGCAAATACCAGCAGCGCATATTTTTAAATGTCCTGTGTTATTATAGTGAGTATGTAGGGTTACACACTAATGTCAAATATTTTCATATTAAATGACCATTTAGATATTCTGCAGACTTGACATTAAAAGCAGAGGAGCCACATGAAGCCACACCGCAAGAAGCGCAAGGTCACTCAACCGGAACACAGAAACAGTCATGCATGCACATTACCATTCATACAACACAACGACAGCCTGCTTCTACCGCTGAGGTGACACAGACTTTATACACAGCATCCTCTCAAGGCCCCAAGTGTGCACTTATTTGGCTTAAGATCCGGAGTGGGCAAAGACTTACAAGAAAAACCGCTGATTCCACATTAAATTCTCATTTATTTCACATTCTCCTTCATGGCTTCAATCACTCAAAACTTGCCTGAAAATGCGTTCTAATACCAATCGGAGCCTGGCTGTCGCAGGTGTTTGACATGTGTCGAAACACTGAGGTGGACGCTGCACGTTTTCTTGGTGCAAAAATGAAAAAAAATGCTGCTGTTGACATTGTAAGCAATTCTCATGGTATAATATGTATATATATATACGTATTTATTTATTTTTGGTTAAGTTTTTAGTAATAAGATGCTATAAGCTGTCATTTTTGTCACATCAGGCAAAAATTAGAAACAAGTACGTTACTAGAAAATGACAAAAACACAGTCCTGACCCGACTGGACGTGACCAAGATAAAATATTTAAATAATATGGTCTTTATTAGACAAAAATAAATAAATAAATAAAGGTGTATTCTAAGTAAGCTGATGTTGTGAAAACTTATATATTATAAAACAGGACAAAACTAGAAAACACGGGCAAACGTACAGTTGATAAACAAGGTTAGAAGGTTAAATATACTGAATGACAATAAAACTGTGCTGTAAAATAAAATAAACAACATCGTAGTCTCTCGTAGCCTGGATGTTCTCCAGAGTCCCGTGGAGTTTGTAGGCAGGCTACTAGTACATAACCACATGCTGACTTGTTAATATTAGACTGTCTTGAGGTTAATTTGCAACACATTACAAAAAAAACACTCATCAGGGAAGCATATGACTATGTACCAGTAGCCCGCCAACTGTACAAACTCTCCGGGACTCAGGAGAACATCCACACTACAAGAGACTACAATGTTTATTTTACAGTACAGCTGTATGCAACTCTGTTCAATAAGCCAAAATAAATGCATCGTCTTCTGAGCTCTGTGTTTTGTCCCACCGTGTTAATATGGCCCTGCATCTGTGTTGTCTAATTAAACCATCGTTGGTCCAAGACACTATTGGCAGTAAGGGTGTGTAATTAATATACTTTCGATCTGATATGGCATTGCATTTGATTTCTAATTGCATCATTTTGTCAAGTAGTGTGTAATAGTGTATTAGGATGTCCTATTTGGTTTCTAATCAGAGTATAAATCTGTATAATACTACTAAGTATAGTACATTTTAGTTCTAATGAGGCATAATATGCAGTTTCTAATTAAAGCATGATTTAAGTGTGTGGTTTTTAATCAGGCTGTAACTGTGCAATCTTATTTTTGAGTTTTTGCCTAATTTGACACACAAGTACGTGTTATTAATTTTACTCTAAAATAAAGTTCAACCCACATCTCATGCTGAATGAAGAGTTTGTTTATAGCTTATAATATTTCTACATGATGTATATTTAATACCTTTGAATTTGTGTCCAGACTGGATTGAGCTTTGCTTCCTTGTCCTTTCACCGATTCCTTACAAATGTCTCAAAGCAATGTGTCACTTCAGTGTAACATCTATTATGCAGCTTTCCCTGGGTTCAAGAATGGTCCAGAGCCATGCCATTACGCATGAATCAGTATTCGCTGCAGGAATTCATATTTATTTAAAGTTCTGAAACCCTGTTAACAAGCACAAAATCCATCTAAATAGGCAGCTTGTATTTCACTCTAGAGAATGCGCGTGTGTGCAAGGGTGCATACCTCTAGGTTTCTGCTCAGTGTAGTAATTGCAAACAAGCAAATCATCTGCGCCTTCAGCTGTGTTCCGAAACACATCTTGCCATTATGTGGTGTTAGAAATTCAATTTGGGTTTGAAAATTTGAACAAAATTGACTCCAGCACACTGAGGTGAGGACGCCAACTCTGAGTTAACAGCAAATTTGCTTACATGCTTATTTGTGTCCCTACAAGCCCAGGTCTTATTTTTCTTGTTTTTTTGCTTCTTCATCCATTTGCTCCTCTACATACTGAACAGGTACATGCATTCATTTTACTTAGATTAATGCCTTAATCATTCACATGGAGATGTTTAATGATATCCAGACCAGCACACACTGAATACGCTCATATTCACTTTTTATAAGCGTTCTTTTTTTTGTACAGAATGTGAGATGTGTTCCCCTTCAAACTGTGGCCTCATAATCTTATGCATATGCTGATGTCGCAGTTTTTTTTAATCAATTATGAAATCTTCATTAGCAGCTTCCTTGTTGCTCATGCATAATGAATGCGCAGTTCAGCAGTACAAAGAGACCAAAGCCAAAACACGAAGTACAGCACGGACGCTCTTCGACGCTCTCCTTTGATGAGACACAGACAGCGATCGAGACAGAGAGAGATGTGCCCGTATAGCAATCACAGAGAATGTCCTCTGCTGTGATTCTGGATAAGGATGTACAGATCAAAGTGTCCTCGAAGGTTTTTCATGCCACGTGGACTGAAAAAATGTCTTTAAATCTGTGTTCAAAGGCAGAATACTGGCCACTGCTTAGATTTTCGATGATGCTTTCCTTCACTTTTCTTTCTTAATAATCGTATCGCTCGCAGAGTGATATTTATTTAAACAGTTCTGATGTTGCCTCGTTGCTGTTGCGTGTTTGATTGAAGCGGTGCTTTACAGTGATCACATATCCATTTGCTGCCAGTCTGCTGGAAGGAGAATGACAGGTCCTGTGTGCACTATGGCCTGATGTGGGTTTTCTTTTCCAGTCTGTTGAAGGCCACCAGTATTATCTTCAATGGTTACTCTTGCATAATTGGAATAGCACCCATTAAACGACAGGTAGCAATACTTCATGAGAATCATCTGCTTGGCTGAGAGCATTCTTTATTCATCAAGTGACTTAATTACAGAACTGTATAAGCAGCATGCAGAGCTACTGTATGTGTATTTCACCTGCTATCAAACCTTCTATTATGTTATTTCCACAAGTCAAGAAAATAAAATATTCACATTACCTTAATTTCTACATCAATCCTACGGGAGCAGTAATGGACTGTTATTACGTACCTGGCACATCGGTGATGTGCCCTAATCTTTGGCTGATTAACACCCGACATCATATTTTATTCATAATAAGCGATGCAGCGAGGGCTGCAATTACCGCGTGGCCGTTACCACTTTGAGATCTGATCACCGAACCGTGCATGTCTCACTCTATCTACTATCTGCGCACGAGGTCTACCAATGTCGGGCATCTCCCTGAAACAGCGTGTGGGAGGGAGTCGTTACCGCCCCGACACAAATGAACTTGAAGTTGCAGAGAGCAGCTGAATTTTGCACTGATGCAGATTCTGCTTTTTGTTATTATACAGTATCTGGGAGTTTTGTCAGTTAGTGCAACTCGAATACTTCAATATGGTTGCTGATTAAAATTCCATCTTGACCTCCGAAATGGCCGCCGAGAAAACAGCCCAGCCGGAGTATCTCCACTGGAACTTTCAATCATATTGCACGATCTTCATCAGATGGAGTTTGTTCTGTTGTCGGGGAATTGTAGAAATTTCAGGTGTTATGATGTGAGAGGCATTGCTCATTGTGATGTACCCACAGTTGCAAGTTTCATCTTATTGTTAAACTGCCTGACGCACAACTTATCCACTCAGTTCACTCTAACTGCTCTCATTGATAAAAAATATGCTCTAATTACTTCCAAAAAAAGTTTCAGCATCTGGATTTTGTGGATCAGTCTTAATATAAATTCGTTTTTCTTGGTAAAATCAAATTTAGAATTTCTGTAGTCATTTTAAGTGTGTCATCAACATAAAGGCATATTCCGGGCTTCTTAAACCTATATTTACAAATTTCAGAGTGAAAAAGTTTCATACTTTCCAAAATCCTTGGGGGCAACTTTGACTGTCAAAGTTGTGTCAATTAAACATGCTCGGTTTTGCCCCTGACAGGCTGAGGATATTTTTACCGTATTATTATTCTAAGTGTCTGGCAAAATTACGGAAACTATTCCTACAGAATTCAGACCTTTTGGTAAAGTGTGAGATCCATTTTGTAAACAGAACACAAGTGTAGTTTAAGGAGAAGTCTCACTCGTTGTTGACATCGTTGCTGTGTTGTTGCAGTTGTCCCCTCATCTGGATTATTGTCAAAATCAGTTAAACAGTCAACCGGCACTTTGAAGTTTTCTCCTCTCACTCTGATTCATGTTTCCACTGACATCTTCCTGCAACAAATCAACTCATGCAAGATTTCAGAGCCAAAGACTTTTCCTTGAGTGATACTCCTGTTTGTGGTTACATAAAGGATGTTTTTGTAACCAAAAGGTGTAATGTAATGTTGTCAGACACTTACCAACATATAAACATAATCTACATTTACATAACCTCAGACAAGCTTTTTTAGTGGCTGTAACTTTGACAGTTGGAATTGACCCAGAGGATTATGTTGTAGCCACTGCAGCCGTGAGGCAATACCAGCTGAGGGGATTTACTGGGCAAACTTTTGGTAAGTATGAATCATTTACACACCAAAACAAATACATGGCCCAGTTTTAAAAATACCAGAAATAACTTTCACAGTTTCAACTGTCTGTTTTCAATTGATGCATACCTATTCTTTTAAATTGTCAAATTACTTATTTGAAGTGAGATCTTTGCGCTTGAGTAAATAGTCCAGTTAGAAACTAATATTATACTTAAATTACCAATTCAAATAGTTAAGCGCCTAATATCGGCAATAAGCCACTGGTATGTGACTTGTCAGGGCAATGCAAGTGGTGAGGTACTGAGGTTTGTACACGTCCTCGGGGTGGCACTGCAGGGAAGGTCAGAGGCAGATATAACCCCCCCCCCTCCCAATATCATGTTTTTATCCAGGAGAGTCCAGGCTTTGAGACCTATTTAATATAGTGACCAAACCGTCACTTAGGCCCTAAAACACTTTTACCCCATTGGCCTGCATTGTGTCATTGATTGTTTTTCTGATGACGACGGGCTGGATGTTGTTTGAGCTACCCCCAGCCCCCAGAGTGGCTAAGGATGTCAGTTGTCACAGCTTTAAGTAACTGCAGTATTACACATATTGATATGTAGTTTTTGTATCAGTGTATCAGGAATGTTGGCAAGCACACATAAAACTGGGAGGGAATCGCACAAACCCGAAACCAGAATTGTATACGATAATGGCAGCGAAATTGAACTTCGACTTTCCTTGTGTGTCTTCTGAAGCCTCTTAGTGAGTGAAAAAGTGAACACTCGGGAGCTAAATGACATATAGTAACACACTGAGTATGGTAATGGATGCCCCACGGACGCACATGAACCCGAAGGAGGAAAATTGAGCAGGTTTACAGTTCTGGTCGTATTTTTAGGTGTAGGAGGCAAAGTGCTCATCACAATGATGGGATGTTTATTACGTGTGCAGCTGCGGGTGCCCTTGCAGGCCTTGGACTTCCAGGGCGCGGAGATTGCTTTTCATGTGTCATTAATTCAAGTCGTCATTGCTGGCAGGCCCGAGCAGCAATCCAGTTGGTTTGATAATTAAGTGTTACCTCGACAGAGAGTGCAACAGCACATGTCAAGCACTTGTTCCCCGTCATGACAAAGAAAATGAAACGGTCAAGGAAGTCATTAAATGTGATTCAAATTAGGCTATGCAGAGGGAAAGTGCAGGGCTGTTTTTTTTTTCTTTTTTTTCAATAGAAACTTTTAAGTGTTTCCGTGCACAAAGTTTTACCTTGTTAACAATGGAGCATTCTCAAGTAAAGCTCATAAAGCAGCCAGTTTTCTCCAAGCTGACTGCCCATTTTCTGTTTTAATTATTTCTTTTACTCATTTTCATTCCTAATATCCAATTAAAATATCTTTGCTTCACTCAGACCTTTTTTTACATTTACGATAGGGCTATCGTTTTTCAATACTGTTATAACCTGTCTGTGTTAGTTCACAGAGGGCAGGAGCGAGAGGTTAGGTTTAAATTAACCATGTCAGGTTTGGAGGATTGATGCTTATAAAGCTGATGAAGTCTGATGGAGTGAAAAATGGAGTTCCTTAAATGATTGCTGTAAAGTATCTGCTACTATGCCGTCTGAATTTGAATCAGACCCACTTTCAAGCAGCGCTGGCTGTTTAAGTTTGTTCTCCTCTCATTTTTTACTTTTAAAGATGAACTTTGAAGATGATGAAGATTGATTTATTATTTAGGTAACCTCTGCCAGGGAGGTTATGTTTTTACCCCGTGTCTGTTTGGTGGTTGGTTTGTCAGCTGCATTACACATATTAAAAAACAGATTGCCAGGAAACTTGGATGAAGGATGGGTCTCATTAACTTCTACAATCTGCAAATGAGTACAAGTTGATGTAGATCTCAGATCTGATGAGCTCAAATTATGGCAACACAGTTGTTGTTGTTTTTTTTTTGTTTTTTTTTCTAATTTTGAGTCATTCAGGGCTCTTGAGTTTGACACTGGATGAGGATTGACTGAATTAAAAGGGATTTTTGGGCCCAAGGCAGAGGTATGTACACCACTGGATGCCATTCTAATCAATATCAATGCATGGTGACATAAGTTTCTCAAATTAGCAAAGATGGAGGCTTTGAAGGTGAACTGTGAGGGTTTGTTTTTAATACAAAGTCATAGAGAACTAACGTAAAAGTTGCTAGATCCATATTCTGGATAGGAAGCGGATCAAACGTGCCAAAATATTGAGCAAGGAAAAGGAAGGCAGGATCTAACTTCGCACAGCTGTTCGGATTATGTTTGTGTTGCATGTCAACACTAGACCCTATGAATCCCCCTCAGCTCTACAGAGTTTTATGCCTCCCTCAGCTCATTGTTTTTGGCTTTATAGCCATTTTTTGAAAATTTTATTTTGATTTAGTCCACTCTCATCAACAGGTTGCTGTTTTCAGTAAAACACTTACAAAACCGCTTTACGGGACCTGCCCAACACCAAACAGCAGACAGACACAGTTAACAACTAGCTGGTGAACAGAGCAGAGCAATTGGCAGCCTAATGTCTGGTTAAGTGTCTTGCATACACTGTCTTGCAGAAACTTCAGAAATAGACAGATTATGCGACAAACTCTTTAAGACCAATGACTGAAACTAATCTTTGCCATCAATCTCTGGGGTGTTCTGTGTAATTGTGTAATTGTGTGTTTTATCACACAATGCTTATCTAAGTAAAGATGTGTTGTACTTTGTGTGAGTGTGTCCCCAGTTTCAGAAGTTTTTTAATCACTTTCAGGACGATTATATTATTTATTTATTTTGCCATGGGATGTCTCTTCTATTGGAAAGGGGATTAGTGTCCGAGTTCTACGCAGAAATCTGCTGCTTGATACATGATGCACCAAACAGGGAGTCCTGAGTTGTCTTCACAAATTATTGTCAGTGCACACTGACTGAGTAACTCCCCGATAGGCCTTTGCGGTATTAAAATTTAGGGGGAAAAAAAGGAAAAGCTTGCATGTGTTTGAGTTGTTATGGATATTTGTCATTGTTCATTTGGCTCGGCTCTGTGCGAGATGTAGTATGGATGGAGCTTACCGTCTTTCTCTAAAAGCCACTCTAGGTAATGAAAGCCGAGCAGCTCGCCAGTGCAGGCTTGCGGCTTCTCTCATGCTGCTGTCAAATACTTGCTGGTCCGGCAAATATGAATCTCCAATCGTCTGATACAGCTCTTATATCCTGATTAAAATGTGGCATTTGGTTGAGTGGCTGGCAAAGACCCTCGTCCTACGGTTGCAGTTTTCAGGATCCTGTGGTAAGGATTTTGCACAATTTTATTTATTTATTTATTTTTTGCTTTGCTTTTATGGCACAATTTCACAGTGTCCTCGCTTAAAGTAACAGCACTGCAATATTCTGCTGTTAAAGTGCTTTGGCAGGAGTCAGACATGTTGTTTTCTTAATTTGATCAATGCCATCACAATGATGACTACCTTGTTTTAATTCTGAAGAGTGTGCCATCCTGAACTCTCAGATCCCAGACAGGCTGTCATGGAGCTGAACTCCCACTTCCCAGTCAGCTTTTGATCAGCGCGAGATCACCCCCTAGACTGAAGTAAAAAAAGAAGAGAGGCAAAGCACCTCATACTGATCTAGTTAAATGTAGTCGTCAGTCTGATGAGAATGAGTCAGCTGGTGCCGTGATTCAGAGATTCTGCGTTTAATGTCCCCGAGAGGCCTGTTTGGTGGCTGAGCCTTTCAAATGCTCCTATTATCAGAGGGGCAATTAACTTTGGCTCTGTCTTCCCCCTAATTGAGAAAAGAACATTCTACTTCTGTACTATAAACAGTCCATAAAAAAGTAATTGTGCAAAACCTGAAGATTTCTACCATAAATTCTTTAGTGTTTGCTGATCAAGAGCTGCCTGATCAGCAAGTCCCTGAATACTGCTTTGAAGACACTGGCTTTATACCACTGCTACAACCTTTTATTCTCTGCTGCTAAAATATTTGGCTTCAGAGTTGCTCTTTTAAGCTTTGTGTTTAAAGGTCCCATGTTGTAAAACTGAAACTTCTTGTCTGTGTTATTACAAAGCAGGTCCGGGTGTTACATAAATACTTTGAAAGTAGCAAACTAACTCAATCCACAGAGAAATGCACACAGCCCCTATTCAGTTTCTTTTAAACAAACCAACAGGACATCCAGAAAGTTGTGATGTGACAACTATACAGTCACAACCCTCAGCCATGTCCCCAGTACTGCGATGGTTGCGCAACCACCGGCAAAGCTGATGCAAAAAATCACAGTGGGCGGTGCCTGCTCAGGCGTGTGACAGCTGACCAATCAGAGCAGACCGGGCGGCCCTCCATCTGAATGCTCAGTACTTAAACTGAGCATTCAGATGGAGGGTGAATAAAAGTGCTGCAGCAATGGACAGTGTGAGAAAAACAATTATGGTACAATATGTATGAATTTTAACTGAAAACATTGGAAAGCTTTGCTAAAATGATCAACAGAATTGTAAGAAATGATAATTTGGACATGTTGACATCAATGAGTTGTGTTGCAGAGACATATACTGTATAGCATGAATTTAGAATTTAGCATGGTAACCAGCTAGCCCTGGCTAGCCCTGTCCATAGCTCCTGTGCCATCAGTGTAAACACTAACACTCCCCTGGTGCTCTGAGCTCCTAGTCCCGACCACTGGATACACTGCTAACAAAGCTAATTAGCTAATGGCAGCTACAGTTACCAGGAGTTAGCTTTTACTCTAGTGATGTGCTTTTTTTTGTTTCCAGTTTAGTTCACCCTTAATAAAAAAGTAAACCTGAAAATAAGCATAATAAGGGACTTTTAATTGGCATCGACTTTAAAATTGCACACACAATATAACCCCAAACTGTGTGCTTTATTCTCCATTACATTTTGGAAAGAAGGCATCAGTTTCCCAAATCACTGAAATAGAGAAAATAACACTATTCAACAATCATGTTAACAAGGCAAACCTGTTTAGTCTCTGTGTTAATTGAGCAGAAACACGGAAATTTCCCTCCCTGCCTGTGTGTGTGTGTGTGTGTGTGTGTGTGGGGGTGTGTGTGTGTGTGTGTGTGTGTGTGTGTGTTTCATGTCAAACAGTGACATGGAAAACGCCAGCAGCCATGCCCGACCGTGTTACTTCTCAATTGATACCTGTAAGGTCTGACGAGAGAACTGTGCCAGGAATAACCGCCTCTGGAGTTGATTTATTATAACAACTGGAGAAAGGTCATCTGTCCTTATCTGGGGCGAGCCAGTGACAGGTAAGTTATACTGCGGGGCGGCGAGCTGAGGCTGCCTCCCTCAAACCGCTCCCCAATTTGGATTCAGTGGTTGACTGAGCACCTGGCACACTTAAAGTGTAAGCACAGGTAGAGTCACCTTCACACGGACTAATCTCCGCTCGCGCCACCCCAGAGTCTTCTGTTGTTTTGATGTTGTTGCTGGCTGGCAAAGTAGTGAAATAAATATATATACATATATATATATATATATATATATATATATATATATATATATATATATATATATATATATATATATATATATATATATATATATATATATAAAAAAGCAAGGACTGCACTACAGAGAGGATGTGCGTTGAGATGTGCTACCACAATCAGACACGGCATATATGTATGTATGTAAGTATTTATGAATGTAATAAAAATGGTAATCCAAAGAATATGTTCAATCAATAAAATTCCTCGCTGCTGGTGTCCTCTGCTTCCTCCCTGTGCTGCAGCATCACTCCAACTCGCTGTGAGAGAGATTTGAATAATCTCACTGAACAGATTGCGGTCCAGATTGCCTCTCAAATTCCTGCATTTATAAATAGGTTCCGTTTTACTTTGCAAAATCATTATAGATATTTGATCCGCAGTGCATATAATTAAGCACTGACACTTGTTTTCATTAATGTTCGGTGTATAATTGAATACAAAACGATTTTTATGAAACAGTATTCCACATTAATCGCACGACAAAACAACAAATCAGATTTTTTATCGCTAATAATCATGCCTGGCTTTGAAATCCTGCGTATTTTCAAGAGTATAAAGGCAGAAAACATCATAACGTTGTTGTGCATTACGCTGAGGGAACAATAGTTTATTTCCCGCTGGAACAGGATTTCCCTCTTTAGATCAATTCCTGCTCGCACCCACCTACGATATTGCAGGATAAATTGGCTCCCAGGCCAGAGAATAATAAGTATGGATTGAAAATCTGTCCTAACAACAGTACGGCACCAGAGAGTGGAGCAACATCTTGTGGCATCACAGAGTGCTGGTGTGGAACAAATAGCATTATGTCCCAGCACGTGTCGTGATTCAGCACATCAACCTCATCATAGGAATCCGATGTCCCCTCCGTGTGAGTCGGTCCTCTCGAGGTGCCAGATGAATGGGCTGGAAAACAGAGCTTTAAATCCCGCTCACAAATCCAGGGATCACTTAACTTCTCATCAGTCCTCTATTCTGCAACGGATAGTGGACCTCGCTTCATTCATCATTCTGCGTGAGCCTTCCCCTCTGTTGTTTAGCGCTCCGAATTTGTTTACTCTCCCTTTCGAGGGCGGTGAGAGGAAATTGTCCCAACACTGGAGGCATTTTGCTCCAATTGTCATGCCAGGCATGTCCGCGAATCAAAATAAATTACTGACAGAACAATATAAAGTGTCTTTGAGTGCTTCCTTTTGTTCAGAACTGTACATATGAATTCCCAGCGAGTGGCATTTCCCTCTCCGTGTCGTTCAGAAGCTGATCATGCCTTTGTTGAATATTTCAAGACAGGAGTATGAAGCCCTGCATATTAATTCCATATGACATAAATTAGCATCGATTCAAGTTTTTTTCTCCTCCACAAAAGTCAATGTGGATGTGTTTGGAGCTTTTAGCAACAATGTGCAGAGAAGTTGCAGCGTCCTTCTGGGCCCGGGAATGCAATGCAGGGTGCCAACATGACTAATGGGCCCAACCTGGATCCTCTATCGATTTCCACAGAAATACTCAGCGATTGATTTGACTGCTTATGCCACCGCCGTAATCTCCCCTTCAGTGATACGGTTGCACGCCTATTTGTAAATGTGCTGCTGCAGCACTTCTTTTTTTTCTTTTTTTTTTAATGTCAGCCACAATATCAAATCTGATCATGTAGGCCGCTCAGTGTGGAGCCGGGTGTGGGGTTACTCTGCTGAATCCAAACTACCTTGTCACCTCTGGGTTATAAGAACAGGCGGACGTGTTCATTCTGCAACAAAGGTTTATAGGCTTGGGGACTTTATTGTTTTCATGAAACTTCATGAAATAACAAATGCCAAAATGTGCATATAAAATGCCTTTATGATGATCATTTTTTAGTGTCTTACTGTTTCCATTTGACCACAGCATCACAATAGGTTGAAGAAAATGTTAATGTAGAGAAAAATGGAACTTGTCCCTGTTGTCAAAATCCGACTTGGACGTCTTTCGTGATTTCTGACAACTTTTTTCTTTATTTTTAAAACTGGGGTTGGTAAGATTTGAGATTTGAGGCAAGACCCAACCTCCACCCTCCAGAGCCACCCCTGCAAAACACTGCCTGACCACTGTAAACTAAATCATGCCCATGTCAGCAGTAGGACATTTTGGCTGCACCTTTCTCTTCCATTTTTGTGCAGTTAGCTACTAGCTTTAGCAATATGTCCGTAGTGATGTAGGCAGACAGACAGGTAGCCTGATCCGTCATTTATTGTGGGTGAAATGAGCTTGGATGAGCTTAATAGAGGCCTGCAGAAGCCACAGATACTGGATTCTTTTCCTTTTATTTGTCAGAGCATTTGATTTATTGATTGCCATCCCAATTTAAGAGGTTGCCCTACAGCAAGTAGGGTTCGAGTCTTGGCTGTGCAAGGTTTGCATGTTCTCCCCATGTCTGCGTTGGTCCAAAGACACGCAAAACAGTTCAACAGGTTACTCTAAGAGTGTTCCCAGATGGGAGTGTGAATGGTTATTGTCAGCCCTGTGATGAACTGGCGACACATCCAAAGTTTATCCTGCCATCGCCCATCGTCAGCTGGGGTTTGGCTCCAGCCCCCAACCCCCCAGTGCCTCTGGAACTCTACTGAGCTAGCTATGTTGTGATCATTGGCTGCGAGACATTTCAGACATGGTAGCCAGGCTCTAAATGTAGTTCCATTGTGCTAAAGTACGAATAAACTGAGGAGTATCATCACAGAGTTTACATTTAACTTTGTTGCCTTCCTGGAGAAAGTGTTCCCACACAAGCATTGTTTAGGGTGCTTCATTTTTATCTGACCGCCTTTTTATCTTTTTTTGTGAGACTGCCAGCTTATGAACCTATTGGCAGAGGCAGAGTGTGTGTGTGTGTGTGTGTGTGTGTGTGTGTGTGTGTGTGTGTGTGTGTGTGTGTTTATATTTGTAAGCAAATTAGCCTTCAGACCAACATGCTGAACCGGTCAGAAATATTCTCTGCGGTTAACCGTTGACATCCCCAGTGAGTGCATTGTGCATATTTTATTTAGGTTATACTGAACATATTTTTTGAATTGCGTACCTGCTCGACAACGCAGGCGTGAGCAAGGCGCCCTCGATCCGTTTGTATTTACCGAGTTTGTTCGAAGTGAGTCCCGCAGCCATCTCTGCTCTCCTCAACTGAGAAAGGAGAGAGCTGAGCTCCAAGCAGCTGTTCCAGCACAAGACTGTGGCCTTTCCATGTAGATGATGGATTCAGGTGCGGTGAGGAGGGAGAGGAGGGATCAGGCTTCGGGCTACGTCCGTTAATCACACTGTATTACCACACAGGAGGCATTTATCACCAAACACCAAAGGCTTCAGTCCACGGGGGAACACTGAAACCAATCTCCTCGCTTACATGCAATCCATCCAGCTCCACGAAAAGCAGCATTGTTGAGCACCACCACATCCATTTTCTCTGTAAGAGGGGGACGTTCCAAAGAAAAAGTAAGAGGCAAAGAACAGAGAGGGGAGGAGGGGGTTTGGAGAGACTTTAGGATAAGTCCTTGCAAAGCCCTTGAGATATTTTTTCCTACCTCATCCGATGTCACAGCCCTGTGTGCGCATAGGTTGCAAGCGTCTTTTGCTACCATCGGCCCTGTTAAAATGAATGAGAGGGCCGAGTTTTATTCACACCGTGCCGTTGCATGTCTTAAGATAGCCTCATAGGAACACGGCGTCTTATCCTATTGGCTGCCTCACACAAGAAGTTTCTTTCAGCAGATGATTTATAACATCAACAAACTGCAGATCTGGTTTTTGACCGATGCTGCATGGACATACATTTTGAGGAAACACATAATAACAGGTCAGACTGAGCTGTAAATTCGTTCACTATTGGTGTAAAAGCAAAGCTACCGACTGTCGGCTGCATTTATCTTCTATCATAACTCGTCCCTGTACTGTCCTTGTCAACCAGCTTACCACAACTTACCAGTGTCGGTGGCTGAAAGTGATGGTGACGGAGTGGGAGCGAAAGAACAATACAAGTGGCTGATCAAACTGAGTTTGATTGTAAGTGAGTTCGTCAGGCACTTTTGTTACTGCGAGACAATATCATCTGCCCATTCGGTTACAGAAGAAGCAGCTAAGTGGTTAGCATGCTAACTTAAGGCAATATCTCTGTAAGAAAATAAATAATAATTCATGAGGTCAAAACTCTTATTTCTTAACATTTAGTTGATAATTCTAGTTAATTTGCAAGCATTTTCAGTGAAAATCCTGACATACGGAACAGGTCACTTCATGAGTCTAGATGTCGGTCCCGGGGCAACATTACTCATGATGTTTTTGGAACAACACCAACAGGAGTTGCAAACGTATTACATCACATCGGCATGATTGGTAAGTTGCAGCAATTGATTTTTTATTTATTTTTTTGATTTCTGGAAATGTGCCATAGAAACAGGATAGGTTAAAATGTGAATTAATGTGTTGAAATCGCTAAATAATTCAATGAGTCGAATTCCATGGGGGATGCTAATGAGGGCTGGATGCTGCTGGAGTGCCTGGTCTCTAAAGAGGAAACCTTGTGTGAGACTGAACGAAGGTTACACATCGTAACACCGGTTCTCTAAGCGCCGGTCGAGCCGTCTAATCTGCTATTCTGCAAGCTGCTGACTTTACTGACACTGAGTTAAGGGAACAATGGCTGTTTATTGGTCCTTCTTTGTCCTGCTTGGCTGAACCAGTGCATGGAGTTAGAGAGCTCTGTCCACGCACTCACACTGTTATCATCCAAGTGTTCAGGCCTGTACTATACCGTACTTTCACATTCATCCTGCTTCTTCTCGCTCATGAACATGGGTTGCTGTGAGCGAGTCAACTTAAAAAAAGCAATTTTACCCACTCAGACTTTTTTTTTTTAACATTCCCCCTGCAGCACGGCACAACATCCTCCCTGATTACCGTCCTGCAGGATCCTCATATACAGGCTGCACTCACTTCTCTAACAACTTGCATTAGCCATGATAATGGTTTTCCCAGTGGGGGGTTGTGTTTAAAGGCTGTGAAATAATGTGCCTCTGTACAGCGGGCCTCTCCTTTTGTCCTGAGTGAAAGCTTAAGTATTATAAAAGGTTATTACACACTAAAAGCTGTAATTATTGAAGAGATATTAAGCTTTCAGTTCAAACACACGTTCTATAGTCAGAATCTTTGGAAAATGGTCAGCAGCATATGAGACCTGTATATTAGGCTGAAACACTGTCTGAGCCGGTCGTTGATCAGTGTGTTGGGAGCTGTGGCTGCCGTTTCCATGAGAAGGTTGTTTGATTTTGTCCAGCATCTGATAAATAACATCATCAGTGGAATGTAGCAAAGTAGCATACTTTCAATTTATGCTCATTTATACTCCTACTACACTACATTTCAGAGGGAGATCATGTGTTTTTTACTCCACTACATATATTTCACTGCTACAGTTGCTAGTTACTTTAATTTGACATACGAAACATTTTTACATTTTTTTTTAATTGATGATGCATTGTTATATATGAAGTGCCCCCAAACTCATACTCGGCCAATTCATGTATTTTGCTAATCAGGTCTATTGATGTTGTAGTTGTACAAATCTGTCCTGGTATTTATGTGAAGTCATCATGTACTTACGTAATAAGAGATAAGGTTCTCCAAAAAAAAAGAAAAATTCAGCTCTTGTTTGCTCGCCCCCACGCAGACGGAGAGTCTGATGAAGTTTTTTGTCGCCCACAGAAGATTTCTGGAGCATCACGGCAAAGCGGTGTCCCAGCATTCTCCTAAACAACTGAGGTAGACAGGGACTCATTTTAAAACTGTTAAAAAACACTAGAAAACAAACAAATGTAAAATGGTTCTGTACAGTTTGCCAGAGTCTCTGGAAGCCCTGAGATCCAAAAGTGATATGAAAAGAGACGATATGTACACCCTTGATTTACAGTACAGTGAAGATTTCAGCTTTAAATAAGATGTAAACAACATCAGTTTGGGATCCTGAGCCTGTACGGAGCCAACACTGTTTTGCTGTGAAGCTCCAGAAACTGACTACAAAACTTCACCAGACTTTCCATCAGCGTGGGGGAGAGCAGATATTGAGGGAATTTTCATTTTTGGGGGGAATGTTTCCTTTAAGCATAATAAAGCTACACATTGCCCTCCAACAAAGCGAGGAGAGAGCCTGAAACCCTTATAGCAATAAATAAACTGTTGCCTACAAGAATCTTCGATTAAAAATCCATAATTTCCATTATTTCCATCATTTATTTATCTCCTTATTTATTTTTAGTTGTTGTGACTTTTACCTGTTGTGTGTGTCATAACGGGAACAAACACACAGCCGCATTTTAGACAGCAGGTTTGTCGGATGGGGGTGTTGGGGGGCTCATTTGGCACAACGATGTATCCGCCTGACATTTACATTGAAATGGAAAGTGTGACCCGGCGAGGTTACAGCCCAACTCATGCTGTAATTGTTTAAACGCAGAGGCACAGAGGCACGCTCCCTCGGGGGCCCCGGCCCCGGCGCTTGATAAATTGGAGCAAACAGACGCCTGTTTGTACACGGCTTTGATGAGCGGCTGTGTTTTGTCACGTTAAGACGACAAACAACGTCTAAGCGAGGGGTAACCGCCGCTGTTTTTAATTAACGCGCCCGGCACTTGCAATCACAGCAATAAATTTGTCTGCTGCGTTCGTCGTCTGGTGAAAGTAGATCAAAGTCAAAGCGGTGCCAGCAGTGTGTGAGGTGAGCTTTTTTTTTTTTTTTTGCTTTCTCTTTCTCTCTCTCTCCCTCTGTTTTTTTTTTTTTATGTCAGAGCTACAGGGAAATATACAGTGCAGCTTTTTAATGTCACCCGATATTAGGAGGCCTCAGCTCAGTGGAACAGTGGCAGAATGAATTTCCCCTTGTGTTGACAAGAGTGGCAGGTCGTCCAGAAATGTATATTCATGGGTGCAAATGGAAATGGAAACAACCAAAGAGAGGTTTCCCGCAGTGCCGGGGCCAGTTATTGATGTGCAGTGGGGGGAAGAGAGTGACATTTAACAGTGTCGGGATGAGCGGCCCCTCTGACCGGCTCGAACACTCCGCGGCGGACGCCCTGGCACGTGCACAATCGGACTACGGCAGAGCTTGTCTTTACGGGGGAACTGACGGGGGGAGGGGGTGAGAGGAATGGGTCTCAGAGCAGAGGGAGTCATTTCAGCTAGCCTCCACCTTGCCGCAGTCAGGGGAGACAAACAGGAAAATCAATACTCCCACTCAGGACAGTTCACTACAAGGGCCTCCCTCAGGGCCGCTATCTGTCAGAGCCAGTCCCTCAAGCGGGATGGGATGGGAACCGCTGACAAGGTAGGTGTCAGAGCGCACTGATCACGCCGTTAGAGAGCGACTGAAGACTTGTTCGGCACCACGGACGGCTCCAGACAGACAGGGACAAAGAAGAAGGGTTCGGTCAAAATGTCGGCCGCAGGTTTTTTTTTCCCCGCCCTTTTTCTCTTCACACCTTTAAAACCCGCTCACATTAGATTTCTGTGAGTGTGAAATAAAATGTACAGCGGTCGCTGTCATCCTCTCTGTGTGACTGGCACTGACAAGAAATCCTCTCATTGGATAATAAACAATCACATGAATGACTAGTGCAAAATATATAAGTGAGACAGTTGATTGTGAAATTGTGAAATTTGTGTTATTTTAATAACGGGGTTGTGTATGGGTGGACCTAACAGGGCTTTAGATTACAGCCCACATAGTATCACATTAGGGTGGCTGGAGCTCAGGAGGTAGAGTGGATCATCTAGTAATTGGAAGGTCACGGGTTCAAAGTGCCCTTGAGCAAGATACTGAACCCCAAATCGCTCCTGGTGAGCAGTTGGCACCTTGCATGGCATCCTCTGCCATCAGTGTGTAAATGTGCGTGTGTGAATGGGGGAATCTGAAAAATGTTGTAAAGCCTTTTAGTTGTAACTTAATGTAACAAGGGGGGACGTAGCTGTTCCTACCCTGTAACCACAGAGAAGAATATGATAACAATCTTTTTTTTTTTTACTTGCCTCAAAATGTGGAAAAACAAACTAAAGTTTGCTGTCCGAAGAGTATATTAACCATACGTCAGAGTTGTGATTCGTAGAGGCTGTGCAGAGCTGAAATAAGGTAAGCTTGGAATTGGTACCTGGTACATAACCTGTAATACTAGACTACATACCCAGCAGTTCAAAAATAACTAAAGTATAAATTCGTGAGCCTGAATTGTTAACCCCTTAATTTTCACACGTTGTTCCCCAGTACTGACATATATGTATTGGTACACACTGTACTGGTACTAAAATTACACCACAGCTCCGGAGTTACCTATTTACACTGTGAGTTGCAGGCTGTAAGCTAAAGTGTTGTGTCAGCAGCTACACTTACCGGGTGAATTTAAAGGTGACCCTCAGAGACAGACACACGACTCTGTGACGAGCACTCAGACAGACAGAGATGGCGGCTCTTTGAGTATGAACACAGGCCTAGCTAGTAAGCTGGCAAGTCAGTCTGCACATGTGTATCTGTAATGCAGGTTTTGATTTGAAAATGTATTTGATAATGACGTATTTATTTGATATTGTACACTTTAGGTTCCATATATGCAGGGGGTTCATTTGTTGTCCACCTGTTGTGTTGTGCACCTTCGCGGTGTGTAATACACTCTGTTCCCTTTGTTTCCTGTCATCTCTCTGCTGTCAGCTGTCTGCTGGAGACATAAAATCCCCCCCAAAAATAAGGCAATCGACAATAAAACAGAACTTGCTGGGTGCTTTTTTGTTTTTTGATACCACCATCCATTCCACTAACAGCCCAGTGAATGTGAAGCGGGTGCGAGACAGGCCGACTGTTTATCCCCGCTGTTTGCTGTTGTGTGTGTGTGCGTGTGGAGAATGAAGGGTGCAATCAGCGAGTGCTGCCAATGGTAATGAAGCCACCACTATAAATGGGCCAGTCATTCATGATTAACTGGCGTGTCATGCCTGAAGTAATTGCCTTAATTAGCTATTGAACAGGTTTCAGGGTTAATGGGACAACAGGTTGGCAGTGAACCTAATTTACTGTTGGAAGTTAATGATTTTACTCTCATCTTCCCCTCATTCCTCGAAATGATTTGATTAACAGTATGGGAGAAACAGATCCCCTTGTTTGTTAATACAAAATCAATTTCATGCCTCGCCGAGCTATCTCTGACAGTGTTTTTGTTGGGCGAGCAAGGTCTTCAGTCAGCCGCTGGAGACAGGACAAACACGGGGAGGCCTGTGGAAGAGCGCAGACGGTAAATCTGCCTCTCTCGGTGCAGCGAATGTTTGAAAGCTGGCAGCCCTCCCACACTGCCCACAAATTTACCTCCACTAAGCTTTTCTGTCATGAACGGTGGCCAATCCGGTGTGTTTTCCCCGAGACTGTGTCAGAGGAATAAGCCTATGCGAGTAATTGGGAAGCAGGTACCGTAAAGTCTCCCCCGTGAGGTGAGATCAATGCGTTTGGAAGTGTGTTTCGTGTGAAATGCCAGCAGGAGAGGGTGTAAAGATATTGTCCTCGAACCCTCATGTGCCAAGGTCACTTAACTGGGAAAACCTCAGTCCTTTATCGAGCGGAGGTCAAAGCATAACAGCCTGTTCGCTTTTAACCTGCATTTTTCGTTCCTGAAAACAGTTTAGACAAACAATTTGGCTCCGCTTCTCGGTGGCACATTGTGCCTGCAGGATGGCTCGGGTGTTTTGGGCAGAGCGCGCCAGCCGATTTCCGACAAGTTACAGCTTTTGATTTCTCTTCTTTCTCTGTCAGATTTTCCTCAGCTTAAAAATAGGTTGGTAGACTTAGCCTGCGTCCGAGCCAGCCGCGGTTGAGCGGTGATGCAGATCAGCTCGCTTCTGTCTCACCGTTGTCCCGTAGCACATTAAAAAATACCGTATGCAGTTGATGCAAACACAGCTGTTTGTGTCAGCTGGGTTTTGGGGCTAAACAAGCATGCGTTTCATTGCATTGTCTAGTCATCTCTCTCTGCTTTTTAGACAATTCAGTGACCCAAAGGTGAATAATCTAGAGAATAAACAATGTCAATAGTTTTTTTTGGAAAACAGTCTATATAATGGCTGAGAATAGTTCAAATTAACTTAAAAGCAACAAGGAGAGAACAAAATGTCTGACATGATGCGTCCTCACATTCACATAACTCCTCTTGATGTAACATTAGCTAACAGTTATACATTAACCTGCTGGTTTTTTGTGTTTTTTGCTAACATTATCTAACCTAAGATGCGACTGTGTACAATGTGAAGTTTCCGTTAAAGACTGTGGAATCAATGTGATGTTACTTTACATCGTATTGTTACCTTTTACCAAATGCAGGTGTCTATGGTATACCACATTTTAAGCATCTTCTACTCGGGACGGTTGGCTGAGGTCCATCAGGTTACCTGGCTTGCTCAGCTGTTATTGGAGCACAAGGCGAAATGAGCGGGACTTAGAAAGGGAGAGGACTTGTAATGATACAAAAAAGGTACAGAATCTGGCTGATCTATCCACAGTACTACAAAAGGCAAATAGATACCGAAAGCATACAATTCCATGAACATAAATATACATATGAGTGTAGCGTAAATTTCCTCATAAGACGCAATGTAAACTTATAGAGAAAGTAGAAACAAATCTGTATCATTAGATTATATTACAAAAGTCAGAATGCATGCAGTTCAGGTTTTGTGAGTACAAAACACATGAATATCCTCATGATAAAATGCATTCTTATTCACAGAAAAAGTAGAAAAACTAAGAAAAACAAAAAGGGGAATACCAAATCTATACCAAATGTTCTTTTGTTTTTTCGGACATGTGCCCACCTTGTTAAAAATGTCCGCTTGTACTAAGAAATGTTCGACAGACACGGTGTTGAAGACGTAGATGTGATGCATCTGGATGATTGCTACTTGGTCGACACTGTTTTGTTTTTTAAGCAGTGATCTTTTTGACTGTGTTGACATGTTAACTACCATTAAAAAATGGTTTCTGATGCTGCAGACTGATGATGACAAGTTTTTTTTACTTGAAACATCACTTAAAATGTGGCTGCAGATTAATAATTTGTTGATCGACTGACAGATTAATGGAATGACCGTTTCACGTCTTATATTTGGGTCGTGCCAGGATAAGGCGATTTCACAAGTTCACGTCCGTATGCGCGCTCATAAAATTGTTTTGCAGTGTTGAGTACTTCTAATTAGATTCCTTGAATTAATTCAGAGAGTCTTGCTATGGTGAATAAAGCACATTGACATTTGCTGATACAGCCCTGGTACCTACAGATTAAAGGCATATAGCAGAGCAGTAAAAATGCAGGGAGGTTTCTGCTGAGCTGCAAAAAAAAAAAAAACAACAACTTTGCACTGCCCCATGGGAGTCATAAAGGTGCAGCCACAGTCGAGTAAATGAATTGTGAATGTATTCCGTAGCGTTGCTTTGGGTTGGTGGGTTGAGTTGGAGGTTAAATCAGCCTTAGAAAAAAGATTGTCTTCGCAGGAGAGATAAACAAGGGAGTAATGTGGATTCTGACTTCTGGTGCCTCAAAGGAAGTCAACCACTAAGTCATTTCTGTTTTGTATTTGTGCGGTGTCACGAGAACAGCGACAAAGATTATTTCATTCCCCTCTTTCACGGTATTACATCTATCAGCCCGGCTGTTTGTTCGGCACTCCTGAACTGTTGCGACTCTCCACGCATCAGACTTCAGCACTTTTCGCTTGACAAAAGCCGAATGAGAGGCTGCCGGGGTGACGCGCGGTATCAGTGTGATGGAGAGGAGGGGGTTTCCTCACGGGGAACCGATATAACCCTGTTGCACTGGAGACGGCAAGTCCGGCTTAACTTGTGACGAAGTTTCATCATCTGTGGAGCAACAACAGAATCAGAAGCGAGTGAGCAACAAAGACATTGTACCGGTGTGTCAGTCTTCTTCTATCACCCCCCCTCCCCGCTTTGTTTTCTCTCTGTCTTTTCCTGTCTTTTTCTTCTCTCCGCAGCCCCGTGATCAGCTTGTCAGCGCTTCCGACGCCATTGTTCATTGAGCAAGTGGTTCAGCTCAGGTTGTCAATGAAACTTTGTGTCTGTGAGCCAGCTAAGCAGTCAAAGTCCCACTCATCTGTCAGACACAGCCGTTACACTCTGCCTTCTGATAAAAGCGAGGCTACGGGGGGATTCTCTGCGGCGCCAGCTGTCTTTTCATCTATTCGGGAGTGATTCATTGTGGAATAATTTCGGTGCATCGAGCAGGTAGAGCGGTGCAACTATTTGGGCGTACGTGTTCACCTGAACTTGAATTGAACCGCCGCGTCGTTAAAATGATACGTGCTCACGAATCAAAGTCTACCTTGTTAATGGTTGAGTTATTCGACAGAAAACGCAGCGGGGGTTTGGTTATTTAACCCATATTGATGTAACCGGCAAAATGTGAAGCACCTCTGAGGTAGCAGTCATTAAGCGGGAGAGATATTATGCTGCAGGTGTGGGTGTATGCATACATGCATGCAACACTGAAATTTGCATCTTCTGCTGATGAGTGTAAGTGCTCTCAAATGTGGCAAACAACTCGTGAAACGTCTGTTAGGCTTAGAGTTTACCAAAACTGTATTTATTATGAGCTGTCTGGACTGAAATCTTCCGACAATGACTGGATGGATCTATATTTGTTTCAGACGTCCCTCTCCAGATAGATTGTCCACTCCTTTCCATCAGCTTTTACTCTTTATAGCTAATTAGCATTCATTAGTTTCTTCAAATGCCCCTTGTTCCAGAAGTAAAAGTCCAATTATTTTTTTCCATAAGCCCGATTGGTACGACCTCTCGACCTTGAGCAGTTTGTAATAATTGTGGAGGACGCCGGTCGACCAATATCATCCCATGCAACGTTCGCCAATTGTGAAGCAAAATTTCAACGTCCTAATTCCAGCCATATTTCGCCAAACAGCATGTCTGTGATTCAAGGTGAAATGGTTTTTTTTTGTTTTTTTTTTTTAAATCTGTTTACTGTTTTCTGCTCACAATATGTTGAGATTCTGTGAGATCAGTTATATTGATGTTTGAAAGGTCATCATGTTTAAGGAAAGCCACAAAGCATCTTGACCTAAATAACCTGGAAATATGTATTTAACTCAGGCAAAAAAAAGTATGCAAAACATATGTAAACTATATTAATAATGCAGCTGCTGAAGAATAGCTGCTGTGCTCATGAAACGTTGATATCACACAACATACATTCTGTAAATACCAGTTGGAGCAGTGGGACCAGTTCCGCGAGAATAAGGTAATAGACAATTTCATGTTGCTAACAGTTGGATCACATCTATGGAATAATTAGTCCAAAAGATTAACAACTGCTTCACAAAATACCTGTCAGTTACCAGCTGTGATTGCCATTTGACAAAAAAATAATTACATAAAGTCTGTATGTGACATACATTTCATGTTATCTTAATTGCAAAAAGAAGTTGGTTTTTTTTGTCAACTCAAACGCAGCACTATGAATGAATGAGATGTAACAACATGACAAAAGAAAACGTAATTGTGTCCAAGCTATGTGACACTTATTGCAAACAAACATTTGGTGAGATCTTTTCCAGAACTGCTAGCGTAGCATGCTAATACGTTAGTGAGCTATGCTTAGAGTGTTACTGTTTCATAGCCTTGGTGTAGTATAAACATACAGTCTATCCTCCCATCCATCTATAAACAGATTGCAGCTGTTTGCCTTTTGTTGCATAGTGGGAAGGCGTGATTTGTGTTGAATTCGTGGCCCGTGCTGTTCTCTCTTTGCCTCCTCACTAGTTTAGGTTACACGTCGGAGATGCTCTTTGAAGCTCATCCTGTAATCGGAGCTGATCGGCCTGCAACAGAAGCCAAAGGAGCAGTGGGGCTGTCAGCCAGCGGCCTGGCTACTGTCTCCTCCTAGACTGTATTATAGCAGCATGACATGAAGGAGATAAATCCTGGGTGTTATCAGGTTAACATCCGGAGCCACGCTCGTGCTCCTTTGCTCTCTAGGTGATCAGGGAAGTTGAATAGCTCTGCTCCTCAGAGATGCCGCGGGCCGATAGCCGTAAACGCTGTAGAGCGCCGAGCAGAGAGCGGCTATCAAATGCCGCAACGCAAGACTGAGCCCTGGCTACATTTGTCTGATGCTGACGGTCAGAAAGCTCCCCTATCTCTCCAGTCGTTCTCAGCGGATGCCAACTGTCCACGGCGGAGCAGGAGCCAGGAGGGGGATCTGACACCGGCATCACTCCAAACAGTGAGAGCTCAGAGACAGAGAGAGAGAGAGAGAGAGAGAGATTCAGCCGACCCTGTCAGAGCCCCTGACATACTCCACCACATCCACTACACTAACAAGCATCTGAAGCATAGCCCTCACAACAACACAGGATCCATTTGTGGGCTGTTGCTGGAGGTGTCAGACATCTGCCGGGTGTCACACTCACGGCACACTCTCTCTGCCATTTTCAGCTTTATCGTTTTATTGTGCGATGACGACGAATCTGTGATTTACAGGCACATAAAAAAACTAATTCTGGGATTTGGACCGGGAGAGACGAGAGACTGAGGCATGACGCGCTGGCTGCCGACTGAGCTGGTGGACCAATAGAACGTCGCTGAGTCCATCTGTGGGTCCATCTGGTGTGACGGCGAGCGAAAGCAGAGCCGAGAGCTGCTTTTCTAATTGAGGACGCAGTTCCCGAAATCAAGATTTAAGCACTTGACATGACCTAACAGGGGATAACACAGAGAAGCACACAATAGAACAGAATAGCAGCTGGAAGTGTGACAGAAATCATTTTCAGGACAGTTTTGGGGGGGAGAGATATCTCTTGCAGATATTTGGTTTTCTCAGTCTGTCCTTGAAGAGATATGAACAGAAATTCCATCTCTGTCGGCGTGTGTATGCTTTGAGTTTCTTTGTGGTTGGGCATCTGTCTCTCTGTGTGCATGCACGTGTCCAGCCAAAGGTTAAAGGAGCACTGGCAGAAGAAAAAAGATCTTCTTTGACAGTTTCTTTTCTTTTTTTTTTTTTTAAATAAGCATAAAAGAAATAAATGAACAACATTTCTTCATTGTCATGACTGAATAAAATGAATAAACAAATTGACTTTAAAGGACAACACAATTTCATACTGTTTTACTTTGTTTTCATGTGGCGGACCCTGCCACCTCTCTAGCTTCAAACAGTGCTCTGGGGACCTTGTTTTCAGTTACAGTTATGGGAAAAAATCAATAATACTGAGTTTGTATTTTTACCTCATTAATCATGTATATATTAAAATTCTGAGCTTCAATTTCTCCTCCAAAACTTCCTAATGCCCCTTTAAATACCTGGCTTAGTAGCAATAGTGTAAGAGCCGGCTGGCTTTCAACTCAACTGCAACTATGTCAGTATTGATCGAGGAGAAACCTCTGTTTGTGAGGTATGACCTTTCCTATAGTGTTGCATGATGGGATCGATCATAGCTATACACATTATATCCATGAAGTGCGCTGTTTATTTTTCTCCTTTGGTATTGATCTCGTATCGTTTCAAGGCGAAGCAGTGATATAAACCAGCATGAGGATTTTTATCGGCGGGACATTACGTGGATCGATGAAGAGCAACTTAAAATATTACATTTCATCTTTAACCAGACGTCTCACTCTCCCATTTTTTTACCCTCTTTACTTCTTATGAAATGGCGACGTAGCGGTGCACAGGAGCACATTTTTTTTGTTTGGCTCGGTTGATGACAACAAAAAGTGCCAATTAGAGCGGGTCCCTGTGAGTCGTGGAGAAAGGTCATTTTGACAGTCTCATATTTTCACCCAAAGCACCTCACACAGCGTGGAGCACAAGCTGGAGACCAAATCACCTCACAGTGAGGGCAAAGCATAATGAAACTGTAGTTCGGTCCAAGGGCATGAAATGACGGCAGTCGCTATCAGACAAACCTGAGCTGATAACAACACGAGCTGTTAAGCAGCAGATTATACTTGTTAGATATGCACATTAACATGCAAAAAATTAAATATGAAATTGAAGGTGCAGGCTCAACGAATCGGTATAGGAGGCAGATGACCAAAGAGCAGTGGTGTGTGATATTTTGCACATCTGCTTTCATGTATGTCAGCGATTCTGCAACCTGCCAATCAGTAACGTGAAGTTTCTGTGCATAAATCTCAAATATATGTTTCAGAAAAACATGTTTTGAAATTCTCAATGAGTCTATCAATGACAGTTGTTTTCTTTATGTTTTTATGGAAGAAAAATTAATATTGGCCAATGATTTTAAAAACTAAGTGTGCGATCACCGGCTGCCTCAGTTGGGCTTTCTTATATATGTCATTATATATGTGCAATGTGCATGACTGTGTATAAATTGGTGTACGCGGTACAGTAAGAGTTGAATGCGTCTGTTTTGGTTGCTGCGTTGTTGGAGTGGAGAGGTTCACTGTCAGCAGGCGGGAATCGACACACGTGGTCTTTAGGGAGAACTCTGCCCATGTGTGCATTTTCCTGGTCTTGAGTTGCTGAGCTACAACGTCACAAAAACTTGGTTGGCCAGTTTGAATGACGGCCCTGGAGCCACAACACTGACGATGTTCCACGAACATCAGATAATATCAGATTGTGTGTATGTTGATCTACTGCATGTAATTACACAAACATACAAATATAATTCTAATATATGAACTGTTAAAATTATCATTTCAGGTTGCTTTAAACAGAATGGGTTATAAATTGTAAGTAGGTTTCCAGCATAAGAGGCAGTTACCATTACTTTTGTCCCAGTGGTTGTACCAGCCTCAAGAGTCACGCCAGCAGCCCTGTGAGGATGTACTTTGGGACAATGGCACCATGGGGCTTTGAGCTAAATACTGAAGTCATCATGCTATGACAATGACTGGCATCATGTTTAGCATGTTCACCGTCTTCATTTAGCACGTTAGCGCCCTGTTGGCATAAGAACAAGATACGCTGAGTGGTGGCGCTAGATGAAGGTCCAGTTAGCCAGTCAGATCCACACTGTAGAGACATACTGACAATACATATCTACCAAAATCCATTGCAATTCATCCAATATTTACTCAAATAATTCAATATGGATAAAAGTGGTGACGCAATGATGACTGAGAGTGCCTGGAGCTGCACTGCTTGCTAAAAGAATGTTGTTAATGAAATGAAAAAAAGGACATTTTATCTTTCTCTGATATTATCACCTCAGTAACTTCCACTGTGTTTTACCTGTGCTGGAAACATCATGCCCTCTTTAACAGTCTCATGACAAGTTTACCTGCTGGCTAAAGAATGTACCTGATTGTCTACCACTCTGCAGATAACACTGGACCATTTCATAGGTGTTGGCAGGAGCTCCACTAATTTGTGCATAATTAACTACCCACTGCCCCACAGAAATTATTTTCCTATTCGTCAGTGTTTTTCATTTCCCTTATTCTGTCAAATTAAGTTAATTTTCTCCCCATTGTGTTTCTCATTAGGCTTTGATTCATGCAACTATTCATTTGAAAAAGATCTCATTTGCAGTGATGTGAACAGAGAAAAACAGAGGTTGCACAAACGCTGCGGTTCAAAGTGATTTCAAACCAAATCAACACCTGCATGAAAATAGCCCGAGAGAACCCGACAGTCTCGGTATGTGTAATTCATACACCTTGTTGAGCATTGAAATATTAAAAAAAACACACACCCAAAACAAAAAAACAGACAGTTACAGTGATCTTCTCATATTATATATATTTTATTGCATTCGTTTTCAAGCTGAGATGGTTTTGATTTGAGACAGTCAATTAGTTACTTATCAGGTCCCATAGAATGACATCAACACTTTTGATTCAGTCTCTGTCTCTGCTGTGAGCTTCTATTCTGGCTGTATTAGTCATAAAACACAGTCACACTTTAAAGAAGTACATTCCACATTTACACATAGAAGTACCCATTTAGCATAAAAGGTCGTAATTATACCAGTAACGGTGCTTTCTGTAGATGTAATCCCCCCCCCCATAGCACGTTCATGACAGCTTATTGACTGCTTCAAGTGAAGTAAGAGCCTATTGATATCCAGCAAACGTATCGCAGAGCTCAGACATCCCACCATTACGCTGTTTGTTGATCGTGGCATCAGATCCTGCCTTCACAATCCTTCAGAGAGCACATGCAGCAGACATTCATATTGGAAGTGAAAGAGGGGAGTAGAATGAACATCTCTAATTAATTAAGTGGGAATAATGGCTCAGCGGTGCCCAGACACAACATTCTGTATGTTTCATAAGTGGCGACAGCAACAAAAAAAAAAAACAGCTCCTCTGACTGTCTTCAAGTTCAAGTCATCCGTGCCTTTATATTGCATCAAAGTTTATGCAGCAAAGTGACTGTATATACATAAAAATATATTGATGAAATGCACTGGGATCTTTGTTTAGTTTTTTTAGTTCTTTTTTTTTCCATTCAAGATACACCAAGAGTTAATTACTTCAAACTTGGTCAAGTCAAGTTGATGTGAAGGTGAATTGACCAGAAGTTAGTTGTCAAAGCTTACCGTGACCTCACAAAACACATTTATGGCCTTTTATCAAGATACAATAATCGTGACAAAATTCTACACAGATGTCCAATAAAGGGGTAATAAAGAATAAGTCCAAAACCTAAACTAATCACTTGTAAGGATAAAAGATGCTGCATACTGTACTTGTTCTGAAGCAAATCAGGATTTGTGATATTGGGCCATATAAACTGAGTTGCTTGACCCACACATGAGGTGAAGCCACAAATGTTGTCAGCTGAAACAGAAGAATGTTTTGTCTTTCTATAAAAAAAACATCTTTCAGTACAAACCAACATGTCGCATAGAAATGCTCGAGTAAAATAAAAAACTGGAATAAAGAAAACCGCCCATGCCCTGCTCTGATGATAATCACACCTTTGGCCACACTCACTCGTAAAGTATGTTGCCATAAAATAACGACAACAGTGTCCTACTGATGCGACTGTGTTGCTTGTCATCTGGTATCTCAGTGGAGCTTTGACGACAGTGTGAATTGCAGCTGCCGCATCATATAAGGACAGGGATGAGCAGCTAAAGCCCAGCTGCTCTTCACGGCCGTGTGTGCGCGAGGCTTTGGGAAAAGTTCCGCACTGCATGGATTGAAATTGTTGAGTCAGAAAATACAAACACAAATAGGGACAAATCTCCGGGTTGTGATTATCCTGCCCATTAATCTGCTTTTTGTTTGTATTGTATTTTTGTGCTTTGCAGCGTGTCTCGGCCTGTTCCCATGCAGAGCGCATTGAGTTCTGCAGCGGGACCGATGGACCACATCCAGTTTGTAGAACACAGGCGGGGTTTGTTTTTTTGTTTTTTTTTTCCTGCAAAAGTTCAGTTCCCTTCCCAGCAAGCTGTGACAGGATCCCTGCAGGTCAAAAGAAACTAAAACGCTTCTTTTTTTTTTTTTTTTTCCTCCCAGCGTCTCAAACAGGGAACCAAAACAACAACATTTTGTATCAGTTCAGTCAATATGCAATAAAACTGCCAGAACTTATTAAACAACATCAACATCAGTGAATATTCCCCTATAATACATAATGATCTCTTTGTACTACATTTGCTGAATGTGTTTTATTTTGCACAGATCCCTGGCACAGACTTCTCCCCGGAGCCAATCAGCAGCGGTCCCCTCCGCAGTGGTGGGGGTTCATGCTAGTTGCATATAAGCGATGGGCATTTGATATCGCCTCTGCAGAACGGAGTCACATAATCCAGTTTGATGCCAAAAAAAGAATAAAAAATGTTAATTCAACTGCGGCCGAATAATCCCCTGAAATAACAAGCTTAAGAGCTAAAACCCTCCATAATTTTATCTGGAATCTTCCATACACTGACACCACAATGACATCAAAGCAGGACAGGAAATGCATGGCTGACAAATCAATAGACAGAAGAGTCGCATTAAGGCTTAATTCGTGGCAAAGTGGAGCTTTAGGAAAGCTGTGGGGTTCAGCTTGGCCTCAGTAGGATACAGAGACACTGAATCAGAGATATCTCGCCCGCTGTGCTGCTCATCCCATTGTTGTCTGAGGCTCGCAGCTGCGAGTCAGGGCGAAGTGGCTCCACACTTCAACTTCTCCTGTTTTCTTTCTTCTGTATGTTTTTCCAGACTGCAGTGTGACTTAAGTGTTTGGACTGTTTTTCATGAACGTTTTGTACCGACATTCATGACCCACTGAGGAATAGAATCAACCATCAAAATCAGTACTCAAGGCCTTAAAGGCGCAATACGTCGATTTTATGTAGAGAAGAAATTCATGCTTTGAATTTTGATGTTATGTGTTAAGGGTATACGTAACAATATTATTGAGGTAATAATACAAACTGAGTGTTAGTCTTCTGCTTAACTAAATAAACGCGCTGTCCTCAGAGGAAAATAAGGTCCCCAGAACGCAGTCGGAAGCTAGACAGGTGGCAGGGTCCACCAAATATACACAAAGTAAAACAGTACAAACAATACACAATATGTATCTTCATATTCTGGAAGACTCTTTTATGTTCAGAAAATGATATCTGTTTACTGTAATGCCACCTTTTAAACCAGGAGAAGACAACACTTGTGCTCTATCACAAGGTAACGACATGCAAAATCTAAAACAATATTCCCATTTCTTATATATGATATTGATATATTGCCCAGTCCTGCTGCAAAATTAATGAGTCACTAATTAGCACAAGTATAATGGCTGATGGGAATCTCAGCTTTCTAACATGCTGAACTAAGACGGTAACAATGATTGCAAAAAACCTTCACTCCAACGCCGCAATCAGGTCAATTGCTATATTTATGCCACTATTTTGTTCACAACCACATTTTCAGATCTCACTTTTTTTTTTTTTTCCACAAAATCTTTAAACAGGTTTTTTTGGTACAATGAGCACTCCAGCCTCACAGCACTGCAAACATGGCTATAAATCCTTTGTTTTGTTATCAGGTAAAAGTTGAGCTATAGTTTGTGCCAAATGTAAGCTTTAACCAGGTGGGTGGTGTGTATGGAAACTGCAGGGCTGACAGTGGAGACCAGGGTGGACATCCTGAGACCCATACGTGGTGTGGTAAGCTTTAGCAAGCAGGAAGATAGTGGTATTGGTTAATGACAATGCTCAAGTCCACTGCAGACTTTCTCTGTATCAAACCAAGCCTACAGTCTTTCTTCAGACTCAATACTTTGGAAAAAAAAACAACATTTTCTTACAGTGTCAGTGAGTGTTGGATGAAAAAAACAACACTCTCATGACTGTATGGTAAATGTGAAGCTATAGCCAACAGCCGTAGCTTAGCATAAATATTGTAAACAGATAAACAGAAGAGATTAAACAAACAAGATATAACACATTAAGTTAGTGAGCTTTAGAGGTATTGGTTGGTGTCTATATATCATCATTTTTTAAAATTTATTTATTTATTTATTTTTTACATTTGGACAGAGCCTGGCTGGCTGTTTTCCCATTTACAGTCTTTATGCTAAGCTAAGCTAACTGCTAGCATCAACCCTATGTTTACCAAACAGGCCATGTGTGGTATCAATCTTTTCATCTTACACTCAACAAGACAAAAGATAACACAGCAATACAGTAAATACTTACATAGTTTTTAAATAATTTAAACATACACTTCATCATGTTTTAGTATTTAGTGCCATTGATATTGTTGGGAAAACAAATGCAGCTTTGGGCTGTAAAAATGATTCTGATTTCCGGGAGATGGTTGGCAGTATAAAATGCAAACAAAAATAGATCAGAATACAATATCTATGTAGATTATCCACTATAGAATTACTTGTTTCTGCTGGCGGTGGATTCCCAGGTTTCTCTGACAATTGTAGTATTTTTACCTTTAAATATGTCAGTGTTGGTGTTGACATTGCAGCATTTTGCAGAGGTGTCAAACAGAGCAGCATGGTCTCAGTGTGGTAATTAGCGATTGGGGTGTGTAACCCTGCCTAACTCAAGGACACAGCACTCACGGCTCGACAGGCTCTCCTCTCCACCTTTTGCAAATGCTTCCATTGCCCCCCCCCACATCCCCTACACCCCGAATATTACTTTGTTGTGAAACAGAGCTCTAGTCCTTGATATTATCTAAATGCTACATCAGTCTGTATTGGATATGTCCCCCATGTAGGCACTGCAGCATAGAGGAAATGAGTGATACCTTACAGTAGGTCATTTCATCCTTCGGCACAACTCTCCTTGGTTTGCTCTACATACATATTCAAGGCACATGCTGAAATGGCTTTTGAGGCTGAATGCTGGGGGAGATAGTATAAGATTAATGTGAAGAAATCCATACATTCTCATGAATCCGGTGACAACTGCTCTCTCCAAGAAAGATGCGGTGGAGTAGTACAGTGTGCAGCACATACATCAAAACAGGATCCATGTGAATTTGTCTCATTTTGCATCTGGTCCTTGGAGGTTTGGTCTAATAGGACTGAGCATTTGGCTCTTTGAGCTCTGTGTAGTCTGCGCAGAAGATGAGACATGAGGAGATGGATTAGCTGGATGTTCAGCTACACAAGAAAGCCCTGTGATCCTAGCACTGAGCTACTGGCTGGCAGGGACCTCACACCCTCCCTGAGACTGCAGTAGTAGACAGTACGAGTAGTAATTGGCTGCCCAGATGCGCGATGGCAGGAAGGGCTGAAGTGAGAAGAGAGAAACATGGGAAGTCAGAGCCATTATTCCAATCTCGTTAGTTCTCAAACCTCCAGTCCTGTGGAGTCAACCGGTACAAGTAGTCAAAAAGGAGATGTCATTATCTTCATATTGAAAGAACAGAAGATGAAAAAAAAGATTAATGTAGATTTGCTCGGAATGTATCAGTATCATGTTTTTCTCCAAAAAAAACCCCAAAACAATAATCAGTTTGGTTTTTTTTTTTTTAATTTTTTTTCTGGAAGCTGAGATGAATGTATCTGTCTGGATTTATTTATACACCAGACACAGTTGATATAAACATCAAAACTGCATTTCAGTTCTCAGAACAGCCAGTGAACATTAACCCTTCATACAATGAACAAAAAAAAAAATCACATTATCGTGTCTACACAGAAAATGCCGCTACAAAAAGTCCTCACTGTGCATTTGCTCCCTCACAAACTGGAACACAGTTTGGTTGTTTGTGTCACATATTCTCAAAACTGAGCATTTTGATTCCAAATATCTGGAAACTGTGTATGAGGCAGCCTATTCACTCTGCTAGACACGTGGCAGGGGCAGCCACTTTCCCTGATATAATTCAATATACTAACAATTTAACACTATATTGACTCCATTATTTTTTGAATATATAGTCATAAAATTTCATGAAATTTCAAAAATTTTGCCGTAAACACAACTGGTCATTGTCCCTTGGTGAATACATAGAGTAGCTTAGCATAAGCTAGAACCGCAGACCAGGGGAGTTCAAACCTGAAACAGCACATGAAGAAAGTTGCGTATTATATTACTGTTGGGAATCAATATTGAATCTTGATTATTAATTAAAATGTTATTATTAATGAACTAACTTAATATAGTTGATTAATGAAACGTAGGTTACAATGACTGATTAATGAACATGGGGCACCACCCAGTAGTCAGGGATCAATAGTCAAACAACATGCTTTTAGTCTCAAAGTCTGAAATTAATCAAATTGGCAATATTATGAAAATGGATGGACTGACAGGGAGTCCTTTGTAAAAACTACAAAGATGGCCAAATGTGGCTTGTTAGCTGGACTACAAAACTAGTGGGCGTGACGTGGGAAATCTTGACGGAGAGACTACAGGAAGTGAACGTTACTTGGCGAAGTCACGTGAGAACACAAATTCCGAGGTGATGATTCCAATTCAACTGTATCATATACCTGGAATTCAAAAATGGCGGCAGTGAATGTGTCGACCCAAGGCCATCACTACATGAGCACGCAAAGTTTGACTGGTTCGATGTGTGAGGTAGTAAAAGAAAAGAAGCTAAGCAAGCGCTTAACAGACAACAAAGAATAACGCAACGACCATGTGGTACACAGCGGCTGTCTCTCCCTCAACAAGTGGTCAGCAACAGATCCAGGTTTGTTTATCGTCCGCTGATTGAGCCGGAATGCGATGTACTGTGATCACCCTAGGTGGCAAAACTACACAAGCTATCCACTGAGTGGATCAGCGTGAATGAGCTCCTAGCAAGCATATTAACACAGTTAGCTCACAGTATAGTCAACCATAAGTAGAACTCGGCGGTCCATCCACATCAAACAGAAGCACAACAAAAAACATGCTATATACCATATGTTTCTGCCCAAACAGTAGCCTCTTACTTGGGTCGCTCCTTGTGACTAGCGTTAGTCCTGTCCGACTCGAAACTCTGACTCGTTTTGGATGTGAGCGCAAGATCAGCTGTAGCGTCCTAACAGCTGATGAAGGCAGGCTGCTATCACACAGCGGGATCGACCAGATGGAAGGACCAGACCTCGGTGGTCCCGTCTCCTACTGAAGATAATTTCTTCTCTCTGCAGGCGGTGAGGAACAACTGGGTTGGGCAGTGTTCCACTGTGGGTCCAAAACAATAATAACGAATATTCCAACAAAAACGCAAGTAAAACTGTCTCTGTCTTGTCAAATGAGGAAGGAACTGAATCCTAGGTCAAGCAAAGTGAAAAACATTTCTCAAAGTACACTCTTACAGTAACTGCTGAATGAAACCACAGTATCTTCACAGCATCATGTTACCCTGGGAATGCGACGTGCAGCGGGGTCTCCTGACCTTTAAACTCTGAGTGACGTCATCCTGGCAGAGTTTCATGGCCCACAGCCACTTCAATCAAATAGGGACCAGGTGAAAGTTCTGGGTGTGGGTCATACATTGAGTTACAGTCCTTCACATATTTTGGGCATTGGCTCATCCCGCCTTTAATTCTGTGACTTTGTGACATCACACTACATCGCCATGTCACACATTTGCAAAATTTCTGCCCAACGCTAGTTTGGCACGTAAGAATTAATTTAGAAGCATTTTTTTGTTGTTGTTACCACTGCTGGCTCAGGCGTGTGTGAGTTGACCAATCAGAGGAGACCGGGTATTCAGGCTCGGGGGACCTTAAAGAATCAGGAGGTTGAACAGAGCGTTTCAGACAGAGGGTGAATACAGAGCTGCTGCTGTGTTTTTTGAGAGTTTAAGCGTGTGAACTTACTCTAGTATTAACCCAAAATTAAATGAAAATGCAAAAGTATTCAAACATCAAGATCAGAGCAACACTCCTGACGTGATGTGCCTTGGCTTTTCATGGTGGCTACCCCACTACTCAGTGAACAAGTTCACAGCAGGATTAGAGCCTCCTGTTGAGTTTTTGGATTAAGTCAGCCGCTCTGTCAGTGGTCAGCCTCACTGCTTTCAACAAACCAGAGGGAGACAGAGATTTAGCAACACAGTGTGTAGATTAAAAGCGAGAAAATTGGTGCCCTGAAGTAACCGAACGAGCGTATCCTCCCTTAATTAAGCTGTTTGTTCTTTTTTTATTCAACAGCACTGAGCAGAAGGGAAAATATCCTTGAACTCAGTTTAAGGTAAAGAGCTGGAGGAATAAAAAAAAAGCCTTATGAGGACATTAAATATGCATTCTGTCATTCATCCCGGCTCATCAGTGTCACTGTAATAAAGGCAGAACGGTCTTCATTTCAACCACGGCAAGCCTAAATAATTGAAGCAGTGGTTATTTGTATCAATCTTGGCCCCCACCTCCTGAATTCAACTCTGGGAAATGTGCTGTGACAGATAGCTCACATCTCTTGTTAACTGATAGCACGGCAGAGCTATATTTGTAACATCAATAATACAGCGAGAAACAGGTCTTCAAAGGCTTATTGGACTCATTAACTCTAATGTTGGGATGTAATGGAAAAATCTCATACAAAGGTTGCTTTCTCATTCTTTATTTTTTTTTCCACACCTACTTTAATATATTTGGGTGACAAGTATTGCAAGTTTAAAGTCATTCCAAGCTACACAAGTTAACCTGTGAGAATGTTCTTGATTATTTTCATGCAGATTGGAGTCATGGCCAGTGGTCTTTTCTGACTTTTTTTCTGTCTTTTTCTTTCTTTACGAACTTTTAAAAGGCACCCGGTCTTTGAGTTGACCCAGCATGCTGTAGTCTAGACATGAAACACCTCTTCACCTCTATACAGGCTGCAGATAGCACCCATAATAGTCTTTGTAAGTGCTTCCACTGTGACATGCAGTACACTATGTCCAAGCCCCGGTTTGTCAATATGTTGTGGAGACTCTCAAAGAGGCCGAGGAGTTTGATGGGTTTTCCACTCCTGCAGCATTTGACCGTGCTGTGGCCATGTTTCTCTGCTCCCTGACCTGCTCTGACAGACCTGAACAAACAGGGAAAAAAAAACAAAAAAAAACAGCAGGACCAAGAGGTCGCAACACTGGCTTTGCTTTGCTGTTGTGACAGTCACCGCTAGTGACGAGGAGACGAACCTGACAGAGGTTTTTCCCTGCAGTTCTTTATAGCCTGAAACAAACTCCACCGTGTCATTGGTAACGCACAGACATTTTACAGACAGTTGTGTCATTATTGTACATTTACTGGAATACAAATTCTGCATTTGGACATTCTGGAGTGCTAATAAAGTTTCTGGACTGCATTACGACTGGCAACATTTATAAGACAGACGGAGATGAATTCCTCTCATTTGACCGCGGGCGCTCCGAAGAGATCCCACTTGTTCTGTCAATTAGTTGAACACAGCTACAAAGTGCTACTCCTGTACTTTTTCTTGATGAAGGCATTTTCCTGGTATTGACTCCAAATAGTAGCCAGGGATCTTGATGATAATGAGTAAAAATGGACTTTGGCACGTATTGATTTCAGAGGCTTGAAAAAGCCGTGAGGCCGAGGAACATGTAGAAAAGTCATTTAAAGCCCTGGTAACACCTTTCCAGCAATCAATAGAATTTCATTTACAAAACCTGAGATTGGTGGTGCAGCAGGGCCGTAAGTGTAATATGAGTTAGGGATCCCCCCTCCCTCGCACCTTATTCAAATATGCTCCAAATCCCTTCACGGATATGTTGAAATAAAAAATATAGATATAAAAAAGGCACCACTGTCTAAAATCTATCATTGGAAAAATTTAATCATTATCACACAGGTAATAAACTTAACAGATTGCCATAATTATTACTACCGGTTCTAATATTATAGTGCTCTCATACCTGCCAAACACCCCTGAGTCTCTCTTTGTTTTACCCTTTCTCCCGCTGTGCTCCCAGTTGGTAACTTTGCCCGTTAATCTCCCGATTTTATGGTGATACGAATCAAATTGGTGTTTCTGCGTGGGATGTGTGTCCTGGTACCTGGCAACCCAAACCCAGAGGCTGAAATGAGCACGCCATCGCCAATGTCTCAACCCGGTGTGCGTCTTTGTCACAGCGCTCACTCAAGCCCTCCACGCCGCTCGGTTCGCAGCTGAAAATCGATGAAGCCGTTCCCAAGAAGAGACAATACTCTTCCAAACGTCATTTAACTTGTTGCAAGACCTTTTTTTTTTTTTAGCCTGTTCCCCAGAATTTTTTTTTTTTCATTTAAACACCCTAATATGGCCAGGTATCTGTAGTGGCTGTGGTCGGTTCGAGGTGCGTTGCTTTACATTATCCTCAAAGAAGCTGTTCATCCATGTCCATTATCAATGTTAAACAACCTGTCTCTGTCGCAGAAGTCTCGAAGAGCCGCAAGATTAAATCATTTCATTTCTACTGAAGTAAGCCGGGCGCCAAACCAGAAGTCGGCTGGCTCAATCAGCAGAAGTCTCTAGTGCTCACACTCTATGGGCCACACAACACCGGAGATTTGATTTTATAAACGAGAAGTTGAGCCATTGGGGCTTCACGCACCACTGAACCTAAGCTACCATAGGAGCAAACGGGTCTCCGCCTCCAAAGATGTGTCCAGAGTTTAATGTGAGGTCCTTGTCGTGCTCACTTTTTCTAAAGTGAGGGTGCGTGTTTCAATTGGCTGTTGATGGGACACTTATTGTAACACCTTACCAATAAAAATACTTAGCCCCAGCCAGAGAGGGTAACACAGCCCTCAGTACGTCATTTTGCGCCTGAACTATAATCATGGGAACAGATAGTGTTGAATGATGGTGGTAATCGGATGATGTGTGAGTGTTATTTTTGTAATCATCATCATCATCATTGTTAGTAATCAAAGCTCAGTTATCTGGAAAAGTTAATTCACCAAATTTGACCCAGCTGCACTCTCTTATGATAATAATAACTGTTGTTATTACTGCTGTTAGTGTTTGATGAGAGTGCAGGCAGTTTGATCACAGTCAGTAAGAGAAAAAGGGTGGCAGGGACAGTTGTCAAGCACGGTTACTAAATGAGTACCAGTCAGATGATTAGAAGTATGCAGAAGTACAAGAAAAGAAGTATTCTGTAAAAATCATTGCCATTCAGATCAGAAATGGTCTGTAATCTATGCCTTAACACCACGGTGAGAAACTCTGCTTGTTGACTGTTGATATTTACTTCTTTCATGTTCGCTCTGGTGTGTTGAGATAAGGGAGAGAGAGAGGGGGCATGAGAGCGCCAATGGGGCAGGAAGAGCAGGGGACATGGGGATCAGAGAGCCAAGGGGCAAATATTCTTAAAATTTTAGAGCCGCAGGAAATGAGTTTTCCAAAGTTCAAATTTCTTTTTGGGACCTTCGGACCGCTTCGGTTGATCCCCCCCCCCCCCCAAATGTTGAAATCCTTTTCAGGCCCAGTTAATGTCATCATGAAAATAACATCTAGAATTATGAGTGAACACAACATGTTCAACCCTGTGGTGGTGAAAATACCCCCGAAGAATACCTGACGTTTACACAAAGGATTTGCACGCAGAAAAAAAACAAAAACATGTGTAGTGCAAGAACAATCGGTAACACTGGTCATGATGCCCATGTTTTTCATTTGATATTAATTATATACCGCAGCCAGTGAACAGAAAGCAGGCCAAGTACAGTCAAACCACCCAAATGCTGAAACCCTAGCGTGCGGTACAAAGTCACAGATTACTGTAGGCGGGGAAGTAATGCAGTTATTTATTTAAGAGCAGTTTTAACTGTCCGACGGTGTTCTTTTTATTTCTAATGATACGCTCTTCCCACATTAAACGAAACAAGCATCACTACAGGGGACAAGACTCATTAAAGATGCAGAAATGTCTGTAGGCCAGACTATTTCTCTGCTTTGCAGAGGTTTAACACAAGTGCAATCTCACTGCAGCATTAGTGGGACAGGAGTTTATGAAAATACTTCTTTATATTGCTACGTAAATATCATTTTTCACTCCAGCCAAGCAGCCCCAAACTTAACCATTGTTGTTAAGAGTTGCAGGAAACGCTGCGTCCATATCAAGATTTTTCCCACGGGACAAAGAAGGTCAAACATTAGGGCCCAATAATTGGAGCAATATTCTACCTGTTAGCTTTTCTGGGACTGACAGCGGGATGGCTTGTGAACTGATGCGGAGCCACGGTCCACTGAAGCTCAGTGGGTTTTTTGGGGCTGATGGAGTCAGTGGAGCAAAGAGGAGCATTGAGTCCGCCCGGCTGTCAGCCTGACACCGCACATCAAAGGCTGTGTGAGTAATTGCCTGGAGTTGTTGCTCCAGACAAGATCAGTGTTTTCTGCCTTCACCAGCACCGCTTCATAATGAACAAATCACCCAGCAGAGAAATATCTACCTCTCACCACACCACTTAAGAGTTGTTGGGGGTTTTTTTTTCTCCTGTGAATAATGCTGACACTGCGATTATTTTACTCATAGACAGAGGCGAAGCGTATTGAAAAACTTTTAATCTTTTCTCGATCCCTCCGAAACACACCTGTTGAATATTTCATTAGGTAACACAAGACATTTCCACTTGAGATCCTCTTGCTCTTTCTTTTTCCAATGACCATCACTCGATATTGTGCACTGCGGCTTATGTTGCTTTTTTTGCACTGCCATATGAACCCTGGGGTGTATCTAGACTTTGAGAAAACCAGAGATTTTAATTCAAAGGTTTAGAGTTGGTTTAAAAAGCAAAGTATTTATCATTGAAAATTGCTTAGAAAGTTATTTTTTGGGTTGAAAGTATTGGTTCTTCTCGCGAAATGGACCGATCCCAAAAAATCTCTTGCCCCTGCCACTTAGCCCCACCCCTTTTTCTTTTGCACATGCATACATGATAGGGGAGACACACTACAGAATTACATTAAGAGGGCCTACTTCCGGTTTAGCACCCAGCCAGTCTTTAGTCTTTCCAAATGTTGTAGCACCAAATGGCTCAAAATATGTCAAAATAGTCATTTAAAGTATAGTATATTCACCAGATTCTTCCAGAACAATGTAAACTTATGGGAAAATGGTCTTTTTGAGGCCTCCATCACATGAAGTTGTAATTACATGGTTTGGCCAACACAAAAGCCTGGCGCTCTTCATGGGAACTCGGGATCGGGCAGCACTGGGGCCGCATGGTCCTCCAAATGCAGATGGTTTTTTTGCAGATGCAAACTTCACTTTTTATAACAAGCATTGCCAAGATTTTGCTGATATCTGGAACGTGAAATTGTTTTAGACGACTTGTGCGTGACAGTCCTGCAGTTTCCTGACCCATTTAAGTGATGCGTTCCTCCCCTTTAATGGCCTGTGACTCCTGAAACTTCTTAATTTGATGAGTTGATTAATAGTGTGAAGTGAATAGTGAAGATAGTGTGTGAGTGAATTTCGAGCGTACATGCTTTTCTGTCTCCATCATATTAATGACAAATGGCACAGTGATAATACAAGACTCGCACAGTAACACATCATAGCTGAAGAAGGCATGCTGGAGCTGTCTAACACCTGATGACACATTAGGGGCCTGAAGGGTTGTCTCATCTCATAGTGAGAGATTTCAGCGACCAGCCCTTGAAACTGTTCCGAGGAAACTGTTCTGAGGGGCAAGGGGGCACTTGAAACCGAGGGGTTAAAGAGTGGAAATGTAACTGAGCCTGAGCGCATGTGCAAATGTTCCTCATATCTCCTTGAGCTACTTTGAACTGCTGAAATCCTTCAAATTGGGCTGATGACTCCAGAGGGCTCTTCAGCAAATCGAGTAGCCTATTTTATGATGATATAATTATTCCAGTAACAAAAATCTCTGAATTGACCAAACCAAAGAGATACACAGCAACTTTCAGTGGCACACACACACACACACACACACACACCATGACACAACTTTAATCCCCAACACTGCCAGCCCTCTTCAGAAAGTCTGTCACTCTTGTGAATAATTTATTCTGCTCTACCTCAGATCCAAATAGCTGTGAGTTGTTTGATTAACCTGCTGATCTGAGGGACTGAAGAGGAGTTTGCTGTCTGTAAATACAGGCCTCAGGTCGCTGCTTTGTACAGCATTAGAGTCTCAGCTTGCACATCCTGCTCGCTCAGTGCCAGAGAGAACTCAGAGGGCAGCTGGGCACGAAGCCATCACCGAGCTTTTGTAGCGTTTGTGTTTCTTCTCGTAAGCTTTTCATTTCACTTTTGAATTATTGTGCCACTAATACAATACTGTTTTAATTAGTTTCGGATGCAGAATTTTGAAAAAAAATCTGGTTTTTAATCTGCAGAGTAAAGTGAAACTGTCCCCGAGAGAATAAGTTTGCACAGAGGGTTGAATAGAGATTATGTGTTAAATGAGAAATAGGACCAGGACTAGAAGAAAGAATGGAATTAATTCAGAAGGATACAGTTGTATTTGTGACCTCGGATTCTTTGGGTACAAAGTTGTATTAGGTGACAGGACCTGCCAGGTGTTAGCTGGTTAGCATGCTCACTGCAGTAGGTATCTCTTCAATCCAGTTCACAGACATCTTCTTCTGCACTGTTGTTTTTTCACACTCTGTTGAAATTTCTTAGTCCAGTTTTTGAATGTTTTGATTCAAAATTCTGCCACATCTTACAAATTGGCCCTTTAAACACACCTTTGATGGACTTATTACACGCTGAAAGTTATTTTTTTCTCTTCAATGAGTATATTTTTGACTGTAGATAAGTAATTGCACCTTCTCAAATCAGCTGAAAGTTCCACCATGCAATAGTGCGGTTCCCTCTTCATTTCTTACGAAGACCAGTCGTCTGATCTTGGCATAGTTCATAATTAAACCCATCTCATTACTATTTCAGATTTAATGTCACAAAAGACCTGGTTTTGAGATGACAGCTTTTACTGAATGGAACCAATGTGTTTACACGAGTGTCCTCTTTGATCATTCATTATAGACAGACTTTCACAGAGATGGCTGACAGAAACATTCCCTCTTTGATCACAGCTAGCTATGGCTCCTTCAACATGAGAGGAGGGAGCGCTTCTGAATAATTTACACTGCAGTTATCATATTAGGGATAAAAGCAAACGAAGATACGAGCCATGAGGCAAAATCATGAGTGTTTCTGTTGAATTGCACAGATACAGTGGCGTGCACCCAGCTGAGTTTCTAAAAGCACCACTGTATCATCGAACACAGTGCTCATTAGACTAATAAGTAGCTGTATCGATGTGTCCTGAAGACAGCAGGCAGAGCTGGTGTGCATTTAACTCTGACGGGGGACAACCATTATCTATCCCTAGCTTTCCATATCTATCACCGTATTCCCCCTGCTTAGCTTTAAATAGCAGTATACAAACATTTATGTAACCCATTACAATGTATCTGCGCACAGCATTTTTCTCTGTCTATAAAATGGCAGAAAAAAACATGTCCATCATAATGTTCTAGAAACCTAAATTGATGTCTTTAAATTGTTTTTTTGTTTGTTTGTTTGTTTTCCCCCAAACAATGAACCAGACGCCCAAAGTTCTCTGTTCAGTATCACAGACAAGGAGAAGCTACACAGCAAAGTAGGTGAGCAGCATAGACACGTAATCCGAAGTGGTCCCAGTGGGCAGGGCCAGGCTCGGACATAAAATTACGAAACTGTGTCCAGGTTTGGGCCACTTCAATTGACATTCGTATCTGTTGTCCCTGGGCAGGTACACAAAATAAATAACAAATCAAACAGACCAGCAAGTACACTACCTAAAAGAGCTCAAAAGTCCATTACTGTGCACAAAACACTACATAAATGTTTGTATTTTACGATATTTGATATAGACTCTTGTTGATTTTGTCCATCCATCCATGCATCCTTCTGGCGATATTCACGCTATGAAGGAATTTCTTCAAAATATACACAAATCTCCAGTTAGACTCAAGGATAGGTTGACTCTATTTTGGTGCACAGTGTTCAAGGTTAAAACACATTATTGGCCATTACTCACAAATTGATATGATGAATGAATGAAATTACTATCTGGATGAAATGATGAAGCAATGGCATTTTGTATCCAAAAGGCCAAAGGTCGACTTCACTGTGACATCATAATGTTGTGCAGAAACACTTTTCTGCCCATTATTTAACCATAACCGTAACTCAGGAACAGAGACTCGGTTCGTGATAGCTCTAGTTTTCCCTTCTGTTTCTCTACCCAAGATCCTTTCCTCACACACACACGCACACGCACACGCACACATGTACACACACACACACACACACACACACACACACACACACACACACACATTTTTTCCCCTCCAAATCCAGACTCTCAGCAGGGCAGGGATTATCGCCATGGTTAAAACCTTTCCAGTGCTGCTGGCTTGATCCTCCGTGCCAAGCAGAGACCAAAATGAGCTTCAGAAAGTTAGATAATCGGCCTCATCTACATGACTCTCTCTCAGTCACACTAACATTTAAGAGGCTCTCACTTAATTAAACTCACCAGTCCCACCTGGTTGGATGTTTGGGGGAGATCAAGTCCTGGAATACAATAAGTTCAAACACTGAAAAGAAGCATTTTTTAAAGCCAGATGAGCAAAGTAAATATGCAAATATCTATTGCTGGATAACATGGACGGATAAAGCAAAAGTAGAGCCAGTTCAATATCAGCCGTCTTTAGTGCTGGGAAATGTTTCCTCATCAATTGCTCTTCAATTTTCTCAACATGGCCGACAGCTACAGTGGCAGAGTGTCCATTAGAAATGGGCATTAAAGGAAATTAAAACTTTTATGTATCATGATTACAGCCACTATATAATTTGAAAGAACCACATAAAAGTAATTATTGAAAGAACAAGCTTTATTGACTTTAGCAGAGTGGTATTTGCGAGAATAACATGAAAATGTTTATTAGTGGTGTTACCGATTCCTTTTCTCGGAGTTCATAAGCTCTTGGCTGGTGCACTTCAAATAAAGCAGACCACCCTGTCTCCTGCTGTAAAATCATGGGGTTATCAAATCAATGCCAGCTCCATCATTCTTGATTAAATTTATTCACTGTAACTTAGTCGAGCTCAGTAAGTAGGAATGGTCAAAGCACTTCAGATTGTGGACATTATTGTATAAATTATCATCTATTAACATCCCTGGTGGCTTTGTAGATTTAAAGGCAAACTTTTTCTCCTTGGAGGGCCAGAATTGAAAGTTAATGGTGGCTCACAGGCCTGAAGCAAAAATATATTGTATGGGATTTTATTGCATTATAATGTATTGTTAAGGTTCAAATGCTCCAGTCCCAAGTTCCATCTGAAAAGAATCACTCTGACAGGCCAACTTTAACCTGCGGGCCCCACGCTGGACTGCCCTATAGAAAGGTTCTCAGCTGTATGAATGTGAAAATCTTGCTGACTCATAGAAACACATATATCACTGTGTTACTTATAGTGTTAATAAAGTCGGTATCAAGCTTTAGAGGTGCTCGTAGGTGGATTTCTTCACCTTCGGAGAGAGACTAGATGTTTCCTCTTGTTGCAGCTCTTTGTGTTAAGCTAAGCTAAGCTAAGATAATCCCTGGCTCAAGCTTTATATTTAAGCGACATATAGGAGAGCGGTATCGATCTTCTCGGTTCATCTGGTTCATAAAGCCTTTTTTTGGCTCCAGAGGAAATTGTACATAATCTGCTAAATTGCCTCCAGCGATGTCACTCAGTGGCTAAGTTGCTTTATGGGTAATGTAGGCACATGAATGTGTCATAACACTGACATAAAAGCTAAGATTTGTGGCATCAACCTTTAAAGAGATCGAAAGGTGACCAAAAAGGGGAGTGATGATACATTATAGGAATTACATTTGGCAAGAAGACAGAAACACAACTCTGCATGGATGGTAATGTTGCGCCTTGTCTGCTTTATATGTAACCAATACAAACCAATCACAACAGAGAACATAATGTACCAAAACATTTGATGATCAACTATCTGGATATGTCAACACAGAGAGGCTGCAGCCGTGCTTGCTGCTCCGTGAGGCTGTAAAGCTGGGGCTGGTGGCACTACATGAAGATTAAGGGATCACAGAAGTAAATAGAATCCCTGCTGAGCTGGAGATGAATAAGGTATGTACCAAATTTCATAGCAGTCCACCCAGTAGTTGTTTACATGTTTCTGTCTGGACCAAACTGATGGACTGACAGATGTTTCCATCCCCAAGTCATGTGTAGAGCGGTGAGAAACTGCGTGGTGAGATATAGCAGGAATAAGGAGTGACGAGACATAGTATCACTTGATGGTATTTGTGTGTCAGCGCCTGAGGACAATTGCTGATATCATTAATTATTCCCCATCCCTCCTTCCTTTCGCTCAACACCGAAAGAATGCTACCTCAGCATCGTTTGTTTTGCATCCTGATACTGAAATTCCACAAATACGATAAAAAGTATTACTCCTCGATTTAAATAATAGTTTTAGGGACATTGAATGTGCAGTAATATGAAGCAGTGAGAGGATGTAATGCTGCAGTTGTGTGTGTGTGTGTGTGTAGTATTGGAGACGCTGGACTCTCATGGCAGCATGCAAAGCTCTCAGTGTCTTCAGCCCTGTGTTATGTGATGTGGCGTGTACTGTGGTTTCCACTGCCAGCCTGGTGTACTTGTGCCTCTCCTCTGGCCGTATTATTAATTCACGCGAGTGCACGCCTTGTCTTCTCCTCCTGTGTCTCTTGGAAGGATCTTTAAAAGAGAAAGATTAAAAGGAGAGCATAATTAGACAGGAGGATTTTCACTATCATGGTAATTGAGGCTGTGCTGTCATGTCACAATGTCTAATTGGTCTCAAATTACAGAAAAGCAATCATGACAGAGGGGTGTCGCCTGCCTGTCCAACCAGTATTTTTTTGATTTTATCTCAGCATATCTTGTCCAGTTATTGTGCATCTGATATAGCAGCAACATTAAAGTTAATGTCGTTCAAAGGCTTTCATTTCAACTTAACTTAAGGGAAACAGCAGCTGACACTGCATCTAGAGCAAGCTGTGCTGGTTGAGCAGGATATGTATTGGACTCCTTGGAGACTTGCCTGCAATATATTATTATAACAAGTTCACTTGTTGTTTTCTGTGTCGCCACAGTTTTCTGTTGCTGTTTGATTAGGTTTATGGAACATTATGGGACTTAAATTACAAGATCAGGTTGAGGCAACACACACACACACACACACACACACACACACACACACACACACACACACATATATATATATATATATATATATGTGTGTGTATGTATATATATATATACATATATATATGTGTGTGTATGTATATATATATATATATATATATATATATATATATATATATATATATATATATATATATATATATATATATATATATATATATATATATATATATATATATATATGGGTTTAGGGAGGGGGCTTAGGCATGAAATACACTTTGTTAGGTTAAGGGAACTAAAATCCTTGGTTAGCTTTAGGGACCTAAATACATGGTTGGGTTTAAGCCAGAAAGATACTTGGTTAGGTTTAGGGAGCTAAAATACTTGGTTAGGTCTCGGAAAACATGATTTGGGTTAAAATACTCCCTCTCGCAGCATTAACTGAATGTGTGAAAGTTCTCCCATTTGCTTATTTTTTCACTCTTTTTCTGCCAGTTGCCAAACTTTGACATAAAAAAAAAAAACAACTTCATTGGTCAGTTTAAGTGACAGTCCTGGGACAAACCAAAACCAAACACCTCACTAACATGGCTGTAAATTTCTTCTGCATTACAGCTACAGCTATATCATGTGTCAGGAAGTAACATATGAGATCTGTTATGATTGTTACATATTAAATAGCTGTATTGACATTGCTAAACTGCCACTTAAATCTTTGTTCTCTGCTGCCTGACAAGCAGGGGAGGTCAAACAGGTGCCGTCCCAGCAGCTGAAATGAGATGACAGATCTCATTAAAGATACACAGCCATTGAGATTTGAGAGAAGATGGTGCCAACCCTGAGCTGCATCCTCTGGAGGTGCATTTATCTCTCCCAAAGTATTCAGCTTGTAATTTAGGTCTCGCCCCTGGTAAAGATTTTTTCTCCCTGCTCCCTTATACGCTGCTGCTCATTGCGGCAAGGTTACATTTTGTGTTTGTGAATCACGCACCTTTGTGTCGCACTGCGAGGTGCATGGACATCACGCGGAGGATAAAAGCACAGAGGCCCTCAATGACCCTGCTTGCAGTCTGTATTTCATATCCGAACAGAATGTGGTGATTTCACCTCCGGTGGCATTTCGCTCTGTTAAAGCAGTCTGCTACCTGAGACTTCACTCCACACTCACTTCGTTCGGCCGCTACATTGCTCTGCTTACCATCACTGCCGTGCATGAAGTGGTTTCTTATGTCTCAGCTCAGGGCGATTGTTCTGTGAGCTTTTGTGTCTGTATCTTGGCTTCAAGGAAGACCCGGAGTCATAGAAATAGGTGGTTAAAGAGTGTTGCACATAGAATTGTCCATCTCAGTTTTGATCAACACATTTTTTCTTCTAATGCAGTTGGACAACCAGCAGTAAGGTCAGAGATTCTTGTGAGTTACGAAGTAGTGGCTAATGTAGCCTCGAGCCACGAGCCTCTATTAGGGTTTAAGCCAGAGGGTGGCCAGGGGCTCCACACCAGACTCAAAAGGTGATGAGTCCAAGGCTTGTTAATATCACAGATTATTGAAGCCATCTAGGTACAGGCCCAGGTATCAGAACTTTTGTGTGAAGTAAAGAAAAAAGTCACACTAAGCAGCTACTAAGACATAGTTAGAGCATTTCTTCAGCTTGGTTGTCTTTCTTCTGTGTGGGACTAGAAGTGTCGTACTTGCTCATAATCCATCCATGGATGTAGGATTTTTGGAGTTGCAAATAGCAACTTTTTAATTATAATATTTTAGAATATACTTTAAAGTTTGATTTAGACTCATAGTTGGGAAATCATTAATCTTATGAAGGTCACTTCATCTGCAGCTTACCCATTGAATTCGTAGCATACCAAGTCCCAAACTCTGAGGCGATATCTGTCAGAGGCAGCAGGCCGACATACATACAGGATAACCACCAGCAGCAATAAAGAAAGACATTTTGTTTAAATTCATGTCAGTAATCAATGGACATATTCCAGCTACTGTAAAGCATCCCAGAAGCTCATCCCAGTTGTTCTTTTGGTGTCCATTTATTACGCCAAATAAACAACTAACTTTATAATCAAATGTGTTGGTGTCAAAGATGTATTATGTTGCAGAGATTTCTACTGAAGTTAGCGTGATAACCAGTTAACCCTGTCCTGTACTGTCTCGTTGTTCATTTGGTGTTCTGAGTAGTGATGAGGAATATCTCAAGTGATGTCAATTAAGGCAGTTTATCAGATGTTGGACAGCTCACTCCGCAGCCTTTATACCACTTATTTTTGACACATGCAGTCATACTCCCCAAGATCTGTACACAGACTCTGATGTGTAAAATCTGCACATCTCCCAGTTAAATAGTGTTATTTTATACAGGAGGGGTTAATTATTCCCTTGTGTATGTGACATTTTCCTTTTATCCTCTTTTTCTATTGGATAAAAGAATATAGCGTTTCCCCATTGAAGGACAATTTTTTCCCCCCCTTGTTGTTATCTGCTTCTCCGCGTACAAGCACTCTCTGTATGCACACCATGTCAAGTGCTTGCAATGCCAGCTTCCTGACAAGTAAATGAAAGGTCCCATCGTTCTTCTTGTTTCTTCCCAGGTGACACCCACTGTCCCCATTCCGTCACCATCAAAAAGCCGAACAAGATGCCGAGAACCTCAAAAACGGTCCATTATGGGCTGCCAGGGGAAGCGCAGACACCATTAAGGAATGGTATCGGTTGCAAATAATGCATGTCTCCAGTCTCATTCTCATCTTGTCTGAGAGAGACGGGACAGTGCAGAGATGTACAGATGCACCGCAGAGACCTCGCATGCTGAATGGCTCTCACAGTCCAAGGACATCTCCTCACCAGAGAAATGGCGAAGAGAGGATTCCGATAAGAGCTTGCCGTATAATCCCCTCTCTAAAGCCGTTAAACAACTATAGGAACAACCGAGACAAATCTACAGTACAAGCACACCGCATTGTGTGTCTCTCTTATACAGCATATTGTGACTGTCTTTATTGTTCTGCTGTGCTGAAGGGAGGGTACGTAATGTCACAGTCCATAAAGTGGACTGATAAAGCAGAGTCCTCATCAGTCTCAATCACCTTACCGCTGGTGATATCAATGTCGCTTTTCATGACTGCTGAAATTAAAGACCGCAGGGATGCAGGAAGTCATTAAACACAGCAGTCATTTCTCTTTAAACGTCTTCGCACATGGCGTGTGGTGCAACGCTCAGGTTTTCTTCACACTGAGCACTTTCTGTAGCGTTTCTGAGGTGCTAAAAGATGCACCAATCACAATGAATTATGATCAAATGCAGAAAATTCCTCCCACAACCTTCCCCCTGTGATGGATTTTATAATGAAAAGGCGCTGATAGCAAAGCATGGCATGCTGGTTTGCGGTTGATTAAGATCGCCATCACTGATACAAGTTCACCTCATATTGCTTCTACATTTTGTATCCGTGCGGACACAGCACTTGTAGTGACTAAGACACATCCAAACATGTCAAACTTATAGTCCTACATAACGTCTGAGTACTGCAGATAAACAGCTGGACAACAAACTTGTTCCCACTACATACTAGCTATTTCCTTTCAAAATGCTGAAAGTCAACGCTGAGCCGATACCAGCCCTTCCGCTTTTAAGCGTGTGACGATCTCAAGATGAAATCTCAAAACTCTAAAGGCTGCCTCTTTTGCCGTGAGATGCCATTAACTTCTGAGGCGTTTATGTCTTTTTAATGAGAGAGCTAAATTGCCTTCATACGCAGTGATTTTTGTGCAAATGAAAACCTCGCAGACTGTGAATGTCAAGTAGACGGCTAAATGTTCCTCGGCACATTGTGGGCCACGGGCTGTAACCATCAGGATTCACGCTGACGACCATGTGACGAAGCCGAGCGAGCGAGCGGCGCTCTCCACCGGAAAATATTTAAAACGTAATGAACAAAATGCAGAACTCTGCCAGCGAACAGCGCTGTCATTACGGCGCATGTCAAAAAAAAAAAAAAAGATCTGTATCGTAGAAATTAAACAAAATTTGCCTCAGTGCAGCAGGCGGAGTGCACCAAATATTCATGCTGTTGTATCCTTTTGATCAAGCACGACTAGACACCCGCGTCCCGCTGAAGAAGCCTGATGGTTCCTTTGGTGCAGCTAATATCTCTAACATCCTCAGACACAGCCAGGATTGTGGCACTTACAGCAGAGAGCATTAGTTATTTAATACTGGCAATATATTAATATCTACGTGAGCTCATATCCCCACGTCACCTCTCTAGTCTTTACACTCTCTATGGTTTGACAGCTACATCTGCAACAATGTCTGATAGCGACATGACGTTTTCACCGTGCAGTAGAAACTAATAACCGTATGGTGTCCCGGGCTGACATATGTGTTATCTGACAAAATAATCTGTATCCAAGGGCCCCTTTCTGGCAAATAGAGTTTGCTGAACTTCTATATTTCAAAAGATGGCCGTGTCTCTGAGGAGATAGTAACCCCACCTTTGCTCTGTTCAAAAGTCAAAGGTTTGTTAGGTCAGTCAACATTCTTCAAACTTGTTAAATTGCAACCAGCGCACTATTTTATCGGCTGAACTAACTGAGTATGTCTTGTCTCCGCTAACAATGCAACAATCGCAAAAAATGCAAAAAAGTGCTGTAGAATCATGGCGGACGTTCATGCAAAGATCTCATGTTTAACGCAGCATCTACTACAGCCGGTGAGCGGTGGGTACACCGTGTATCTGCCTCGTTCCTTTCTTTATACCGTCTCCTCTCAGTCATGTCTGATTTAATCAGTCACCTCCATCACACGAATTTGGTGTGACATGGTTTTCACATCAAGACAGTCTGAGCGAAACCAGTGTGTCATCACACATATCAGCTCCATATCTCATGTCTGAACTGGGCCCGTTTGTCTTACACTGAGACTTGGAGCGATGGGAGCTCTGCCTGTCGTAAGCAGGTTGGGTTTGGTATGCCAGTATTCACACCAAGGAAAGCTTCCAACCCAAGCCATGTAGAGGGCCTTAAAGATTTTAGTAACGCTCACATAAAACAGCACTAGAGGAAGCAGCTTCAGACACTTTCTTTATCACAGCCAGTTGATTAAAAACATTCATCTATTCAAGTGTTTTCCTTTCTTTTGTCTAATCCCATCTCACTGTATAAAAACAAAGGTCAGTATGCTGTTGATCCTTTTCAGAGCTCATAATTGTTCCCGAGGTTTATTTTCCTTTTCACTTATGTGAAGCAATATTTGCTACAATAATTGTCACTGTATAGAGGGTTTTCAGTGGATTCACAGCTTTACATGCCGAGTATGAAAACAAGATGATAGTTTCCAGTTTTCTCTTTATTCTTGCTTTCTTGATTTGTACTTTATAAATCAGTTAATAATGTGTCCGTGTGTTGTAGCAAAGTAAAGTCTGATTATTTGTCTGTGGCACTATATTAGAATGAAAATTGTTTAATAAAACACAAGATTGCAGCATCTCATCTGGTAGATACCAGCACCTTTAAAAGGTTATTATTTCTTCCTCAGGAGGCTGTAAATTGAAACTTCCCCTGATATCCAGCAGTGATCTGATTGTTTTCTTTGGTCTTTCCCTTTGAGGTAAAGGGTTCATTACAGGGGCTGTATTAGATCTTGAGTTATGAAATCAGATGTAGGCATACATCATGTTGGAAGGATTTTTAGCAATCTGACCCAAATAAATCGTTTTAAAACACTGAAACCACTGTTTGCCGAATGTAAACGTTACCAAAACCACAGTTACAGGATGTAGAATTATATCATAGGATATATTGGCATTGCAAAAAGCCCCTTTGCCGAGTTTTCAGGCTTTTGTACTGTACTGAACTGTTATGTAGCTGTGAAATGGTGGTAATTTGCTATTCTGTTTTGACACACACTCAGTTGAAAATAGTACAGATGGGAACCTATTATCTATCAATGTTTCACTTCATTGATTTTTGTGTAATATATTCGTAATTTGAATTTCGATGCCAGGAGCATCAAACATTCCACATTGTGGAAGGCTCCAAAAACACCTGTGTGGAACGTTGCACAGGTTAACAGGTTCGTCGGTTACAGGTGATAGTGTCATGACTACACTATATGTACTATTTTTATGTCATTTTTTAGATATAATTAATAAATTATGTACATTAAATTATTTATAGTCCAAGCTGCCTTTAAGTGACAACACAGGTCATTTTGTAATGATTGGAAATGAATAAACTTTTGCAGACATATGAACTTGATATTAATTAATTGATTAATTCATGTTCTAGCATAATTCACTTTTTGAGTCAACACATTTTTTTCCATGCAGTTCAGTCTATGTAAAATAAATACTTTATATAATTTAGTTACATCAACATTGTCACTTTAAAAAAAACTGCTGTAGCGACCTCAATCAGAGCTACTTTGTTCCAACATTAGGTAATTAAACCACACAGTGAAATATTTTCAAAGTAAATGTGTGAGGGGTGAAGACTGAACTCAATACTAACCTCTATTACAGTTGGCATTTTTTTCATTACTGTGAAAACAAACAAACCCGAATTATCTTAAGTCTGTATCAAGGACACACAGCAACTATGAGCAGCTATGATAAAAAGGAGTCTGAAGGGAATTTTAACTGTCAAAATATGCATGCTGGGAAGTCTGCTAATATGCTGGCTATTTTAATGAGCTGACTGAAGTCTGTGCAGAATATTCATACAACTCATCATTTTAAATGACTTCAAGTTAAAATAACTCGTATTATAAGTTCTGAAGTGGTCTGAAAATGAAATAGAAAATTAAATTTTGATTTCAATTAACCTAAATAAATAATTAAACTTTATATTATATATAAGCTAATGAGAAAGTATTAGTTGCCTCCACCATATCTCTGTATGACTTTTCACAGTGGGATTTCTTAACCAACACTCCGACATGATCTTGGTAACACTTCTTAAAAAAGGATTGGGGTTGTACAAATACTTTGCATGAGCACATCTGTGTATATGAGTATCTGGATTGCAGCTCTGTGGTTGTTTATTGGTTAAAGAGGAGCACTGAGGCCGTTTCACTGAGAGCTGAGGTAGTTTAGCTGAGGGCAGTGCCACCGGCGTACCCACATTCCTGCTCAGTCATCATGTTGACTGCTGACGACTGAGTCTGATCAGACATACTGCTCGGATAATGCTCCAGGGCTGTCGGCCAACGCAACCAGACACTATCTGCCCGAGCTGTCCGGCGTGCACATAACATTCTCTCCTAGAAATGTGTTTGTTTCATTCCAAATTGTTTTCACAATTATGACAAATGGATTATGTTCACAGGCAACATTTTGTGAGACAGTGAAACTTTACAGTACAGTTATCTACAGCACCGCAGTTGTGTGGAGATGGATGGCATGGATTGTTGGCGTGCAAAGTCCAGGACTGTGTAAAAAAAAAAAAAAAATCCCATCACTTCTCTTGATCACATTTTGGTGATGCAAGGGCTGCTGATCTTTTCAATAATCTCTTGAATTTATAACGTACAGCCTTTTATGTGTCCCCGGACAGGTTGTACTTGAAGCTGAATGAGGTTGAAATGACCAAAGGTTCTCTGCTGCCCGCAGCCAGTCTGACTGTGTACATGTGCTCGTCCCTCTCGCTCTCTGTTAAGAAAACCCACAAATATTGGGAATGTATATGTAAAATCACAAATAACAGTCTTACCAATATTCTTAATAGATTATCTGGGATGTGTTTTTGTGGCAGAAAATAGAACAAATGCTGAAACAGTTTTTCATGTTGCGTTTCAATCAGCTGAATTACGGCCAATTACAAATTGAGCCCTTTCATGGCTAAGAAAGATGATGTATCATGATGTGATTTAATTCACCGGTGACTTTTTCTGTGTTAAACCAGGCCACAGTCTTTCATGCCCAGCATATAAATTCTAGCACTTGAAGTGCTCTCCATCAAAACATTAAAAGCAAAAGTAGTTTGATGATGTCCTGAAGTAGTGTGGGTTTATGGGAGTTGTAGATCATGAAGCAGTGTCCTTTCCAAAATCACACTGTCTAAAGTCATGCAGGGTGGAAACAACTAATATTTTCTCTTTAGCTTAACTTAAATATAACATTTTACTGTTAAACCACTGTCATTAATATCTTATCTGACATGACATGAGGCAGACAGTTGATGTTTTACAGTTTCATTCATAAAATGTTTGACTCTTCTTTGTTCACGTTTAATCATCTGGTGTTTCCCTGGAACTTATAGCAACAGGCAACCAAATGAGTTCTGTCACCTTAAATAAAGGTTAGGAGACAGATTTCTCTGGGTTTGTTAGAAAAGTTTGGTTCTAATGTAAATACACTTCATTCATGTAATTCAACAAAATGTGTAGCATAGGTCTACTTGTTTTTAGACATTTTATTAATGGAAAAAAAGGTTACATATATAAAATCAAATGCTGTCAGTGACTGGACCATAACAATCCATTTAAAAGAAAGTTCAATAACGTTGTATTCACTACAAGCTGATACTGAAGTTTGCCATCTAATATTTTGGTGGAAAAACAAATTAAATTTGCTGCCAGTAAACATGAAGAATATCGCGACTACTCGGGCTCCATTAATGAACAACATTTCCTCATTCTGATGTATATGAATGTAATTTTGAGGAGTCTGGTTTCAAAGTGTTACATAAACCGTCTCTGTGCACTCAGTAACCCTGTTTTGTAATGCTCTCCATGGTCCATTGTTACCATGGTTGTTAATAAAACTGATTTCCTCGGGAGCAGCTTTCAACAGTTCTCATGTTCCACTCTTTGATTTCAGATGTTAAGAAAAAATAAAAACTACACCCGCCTGAAATTGTTTGTTGAGACTGAATCAGACATCAGGATGTTGCCTTCCTCTCTCGTAAACTTTTGTCATTACCACGATTTACCTGAATGAGGGGGTCTCTTGGAAAAAGGCCGTAAAAGAACGCAGAGCGAGGAAGGAGAGCGCTCGTTGTTTATATGCTGTGCTTCAAGCGGAGGGCGGCGAAGAGAGACGCCGCACGGCATAGTGAGAGATAAACACGAGCGATATGGAGGGGAGATTGACGAGTGGAATCAGCGGTGTGATTAATGTGACAACCTTTAAGAAAAGGTTATGGATCCAGAGGGAACACTAATGTCTAACAGTAATGTCGGACATGGGGGAGAGGCAGAGTGGAGAAAAGGGCAAGAGTCAAGTGAGGTGCCATAATACAGGAATATCCCTTTGTCATTCTGCGCTCCTACATTTACCTTGAGGTTTGGAATATTTAGCCACTTTAGTAACAAGACTGAATAACGCCACACAAAATGCTTGTAATCCCAAAAACTGCCCTGCAGCTACACCAGGATTAGACAGATATTAAAAATATCCTAATAGGATTTACACTCATCCTAATAGAATACATTCATGATTAAGTTGGTATTTTTATTATTTCTTATTTATCAGTTATTAAGAGTTTAATACTAAAACTAGCCTGATAATCAGACTGACATATTGCTGGTTTCTTAACTCAGTTGTCAGAAAAGATCTTGACATTGTATGTTTGTACAAGCCAGTAATATGTTGAATATCTTAATTTTATGTGATTTTATATTTTAGAAAGCTGTTGTTAAAGCAGCATCCTGTAGAAATTCATATTTGGTGCGATTTAGCGCCCCCTTACTGGTTCTTAGTGGGACGCATCCATCGTAAATGGATCCCAGGTTCCTGTGAGAACAAATACACATATATTGGAAAGTTACATGCTAACTACAAACAAAACTCAGCACATCGTAACAATGTCATTTCTTGAAATGGGGAAACTTGAAAACTGAGTGCTCATGTAGCACTCCATTGCTCACAGTAAGAAGCTGATTGAGAAAAAATTGTTTTTCAGCGCATTCAGTGATTTTAAATTTGTTGATAATAAGATTCTGGGGTGTCATGGTGGCTTAGTGGTCTAACTGTGACATCAAGGGGATTTCTGTTGTGCAAGTCTCTCTGTGAACTTGAGAACTAGAAAAATGGCAACAAAAGTACTGTTGGGAAAGCAGAAAGAATTGCAGAATGAATACAAAGACTATAAAGACAGCGGAACACAATTAGATAGATGTCAAGTGCAACAGGCTTATTTATACCTTTACAGCTCTTCTTCAATAGATGCCGATGGATACACTGACAGGCAGTGGCGGTTCTAGACACATTTTACTGGTCATACTGGTTTGGCCAAAAGCTCCATCTCCTGTCCCCCATCAGAGTGGTTGGGAAAATGTTCAACTTGGGCTGTAATTCTACTTCGTTCTTGGACTTGCTGATGTCTGTGGAAAGATCCCCAGTAAACACAGGGCACAACTATAAACAACATTTATTTACCTATATGTGCATGTTTTTTAAAATGTAGGCCAAGTATTTGTTTATTTTCTTAACATAAGAATCACACATCAATGACCCAAAAAAGAATTTATGGCACATACTGCTTAGAATTTATTACGGCACATATGCACACACTGTACTGTGAATTGTAATGATGCTGCTTTGCAAATGGCATGTACAAGAACACGTTTTCTACATCGCAAACCTAATGGTGCAGTACTTGATCCACATGGATCAACTTGCTGGCCCTCTGGCTGTTCCTCTCTCTGTCCCTGTATGTTTTCTTCCTCCTCACCCTCTTCCTCCTCCTCACCCTCTGGAATGTCCCTCTCTGTGTCAGTGCCCTCACTTTCATCACCCGCCTTCACTCCAACCTCCACCAGCTCCTCAGCTCACGCAATACCTTCATATGTTTCTCTCACTTTTTTATTGACTGGGGCAAAAAAGGCTGCAACGTCCCTTCCTCGTTTCATGATGACTACAACTACTACTACTACATAGAGGCCATCCCTCACTACTTAACACGGGCAGATACTGTTGATTGCTTTACTCAATAAATGTATCATTTATCGAAATGCAACAGCCAAGACTGATAAAGTTAACGTCACATTCAGATGTTTGCTTCTGCTTCAATGAGTTTGCTTCGATATTTAAACAGACCAGACATTTACAAACTTGATTTTCTTAACGGTGTGAGGAACAACAGTAACATGGTTAAGTGCAACAAATCACTTTACGAGATGAAATTGTTTTGCTTACCTTTGCCTCTTGCAGCAAGACATTAGCGGCTCCTCTCTTCATAACTTGATGCTGCCGATCTCGTTCTCATCTCGCATCCGGCAACGCAGTGTTTGGATGCTTCGCTCTAATTAATCAATGTGAGTCACATTAGTTCCACTTTTGGCGCTAGCGTGTAAAATTGTAATAACTTGATCAATTTGTTTCGTTTTCATTTTATTATTCAGTCAGCTCAGGGGGGTCCACGGGGGCCAGGGACATTTTTACTGGCCCCTGTAGGCCCCCGTGTAGAACCGCCACTGCTGACAGGCATGAATCAAAACACATCTCCAGTTGTTTAGCAGCACATTATGCAACTGCGATGTTAGATGTCAGCCGCAGTCATACCTGTCTCTCCTGACTGTGGAAAGGCAGCTGAGCCCAGACAGCGACAGTGAAAAGATGTTTAAAAACTGTTTCTCTGAACATTCCTGGACTGCAGAGGAGTAATGGAGGGAGATCAAAGTCATTACATTGTGAGGAGAGAAGTCAGCAGACTGTAAACAGGTTAAGGTTTCGACTCTGACACACACACACACACACACACACACACAGTGTCTACTTCGCTGCATCCCATCAACATCAGTCAGTCCCACTGTTGTACTGGGACACGGTCTGTCTTTACTTATTTACTGCTCACTGTGTTAGCCTTTGCTCTGAACAACTTTCTGCCCAGCTCACAGAGATATATTGTTTTGCTTTTCCCCTGTTGTCTAGCCCACCCTCGAGCACCTGCAACAATATCCAACTCCCACACATGAATGTCTTGATGAGCGAATGCAGTTCATCCACTTCCAAACACCACGCATTTAAGCTGAAAGTATAGATACAGTATGTTTCCTTTCAGCAGCCTGCAATCAGGGAGAAGCAGTGGGCTGAAAGTGTGTCGTTGAGGCTAATTATGGGCAATTAAAAGCCAGTAGTCAGTTTCAGTTTCAGTGACACTAGTTCAGGACGAAGCTGTCCCTTTGTGTTGCATCTGTTCAGGGTCCGTTTTAGTGACAATATCCAGAGGGAGCTGGTGCCATGCAAATGGTCTGAGTGTTGTGTGTCCAACTCAGAATGAAACGTAAAAACTTTGTTCTCCATCTTTTCCTTTTCCCCATCAGCAGGGCAGATTTTTTATTTTGTGTGGTTTATGACAAAATATCTGCAAACAGTGTTGCAGATTAGGTGCTTTTGGGTTGCTTTGTGTTTTGTGTGGGTTGGAATGGGCAGGAATTGGGCAGGTTACTTTGTGTAGGGCAGCTTTTTAAAGAGGTCATTTTATGCTAATTTTCAGGTTGTATTTTTATTTAGGGGTCCTAGTAGAATAGGTTTACATATTTTGAATTTCAAAAGACAATTTATTTTTCTCATGGGGTGCATTGCTGCAGTATTCCTTTACACACTATGTCTTAACAACACATCCAGCTACAGAGTGAGACATCTGGCCTACGTTCAGTCTTTGGTTGTAGAGTTGAACATACGCATTACTTAATGGGCAAGATGTACGTAGCCAATCAGAAGCAGAGTAGGTTGGGTCATGCTAAGCAAGGTATTGTGATCCAAAATAAGGTGGCTACTGTAGCAACTGTATGTCTGCTGAATGAATGGAGTGTGTATTTTTTACAATTTGGCAAATGGCAAATCTGTATCTTTACTGTGTGTAACAGAAAAACGGAACTGCTTTTGGCATTAAAACATAATTTGTTTGGTTTTAAAAAAATGTTTCTCTTTCTGCTTTCATGTGTTTTTTGAGGGGGGGTGGTGTATTTGTATTTTGACTTTTTCATTTGGCTGTTTTTCCACCTAAGCACTTTTTTTTTACTATTTCATATGCTCAAAGGAGTTTTTGCCCATGTTACTCTCAGGCAGGGCTATTTTGTCTGAATATTTCTTTAGAAAACGTGTGTTAAGTTTGAACTTTGAGTGGTATTTTTAACTATATCGAAGTTGGACCATGTTAGACCATATGACGTGCACCCATTGTGTTTTCCAGCTGACAGGGGCAGTTGCAGGTCATCTGCAGGCTTATTTTAAGATAAATAAATAATTCAACGTTCACTCCTATAGATCAATGCCAGAAGCCCCTACAGAGCTTCTGACAGCTGAGGGGGAAAAAAATCAGCTTATAACCTTCTGAAAGAGCACTAAACCATGCCACTACCCCAAATGGTTCAACAACAGCATTGAAGTTTGTAACTGAAAAACACTTAATGGTTTAAATAAATATCATATCATTTTCTCCTCTGTTGTCACAAATGGCTGTATGACATTTCTCAAACATAGCTTTCATGCACGCTGTCTCCACCAAACTCTTTCCATGTCCATTAACTACATCTATTCAAATTACACTGAGCTTCAGTATTCTCGTCTGCAGCTCCCCACATCTTTCCCTGCTTTAGTTTCCATTTTTATCCATACTTTTAAATTCCTCGTCCATCTCTGCTTAATGGCCCCTATTTAGTTTGTGCTCCAGTGAAGTCAGGCGGCTGCTACTCGTGCAGCTGCTTTAGAGATGAGTATTCTGTGGCAGAATGAGTTGCAATGTGCCTCCCATCCATTATTGATCCGTGATTAACTAGAGTTCAGCAGAGTTCTTGATGGCAAGCAAGTGTATAATCGCTGAGGTGGTCAGGGATGTCTTGTCACCCCCAATATATAAGATTTGGTAATATGTCCCATCCTCTGTATGAGATATGGTCATTTGACACAGATATTTTGAGACTTTACATTTCTTAATTGTGTTAGGACGTTTTCTTTAGGTTTAGTTTATTTGGGACGGTGCTGTGCATGTGACCTGTTTATTTTTAGTCACTACAACCACTTGGTAAAGGAAAACATCATGTTTGGGCTTAAAATGCCTGAAAATGTCTCAGCTTCCAATCGGAAATATCTGGATTTTGTCACGACAAACACGGCGGAAAATTCTCCCACCGCCTCCTCATAAATATTCAGTTGTGTCACACTTACAAATGTTGAAATTCAGTCTTAAATATTGTTCACTGGCTGGGAAGAATTCTCACCTGTAATTCCACCACCGTGTCCTCCACCTCGTGATACGACTGTGAGGACATAAACATGTAATGTGAACATGACACGTCACATTTTGTAGAAATGTTCATATGGTATCAGTGGTATATATATCAGTTGTTTGCAGAAACATTAACTGCCAACACTTTATCCAGGCAACTGGGCTGAACACCAGGGATACACGTGTACACCATTATTGTTTTCTTTGCATGTTTAACCAACTTAATTAGTCCTATCTTCACTCGGAATGGGCAGGGCTTAAACCAAAAGTGGGTGGTACTTATCAGACCAGAAGTGGACTGAACTAATCAGAAGTCATACATTTTTTTGGTCTGAATTGTTGAAGCTGCTGTATATATATTTCATGTTGCTATGTATTATTATTATTATTATTATTATTATTATTATTATTATTATTATTATTATTATCAATCATACATCCATTATTTAGACAACTATGTACAGCGCAGTCTCAAAATTGAGCATCAGATTGATGTTTTTGATCTCTAGAGAAAAGAATTTCACTTTACAGAACAAATTTTAAATAGACTTCAAAGAATAAACTTCAGTGAGCATTTTTCCTTCACCACAGCTACAGATATTGACACATTTCATTCAGATGATACTCATAAAATGTATATGTACTGGATACCTTTTTCGGCCAAGTAGGCCCATTTGCTCAACCCCCGGGTGGTTTTAACAGGCCGGGGGATCACCTTTAAAACAGTGTGTCTGTAGTTGATTTGTCACCCAACCGGATCGTTATGAAAGCAACAGCAACAAATACTGAAGCTTTGCCGCCCTGAGTTGCCAACCCTAAGCATCGGCAACTGACGACCTGGGGATGAGATTCAACAATCTACTATCTTTTTCCATGAAGTCACATATTGTCGCTTCAGTCAGCAAGGTTATAATTATGTTACTGTTAAAAAAAAATCTCACTAATGGGTGTCAGTTCTGAAACATAATCATTGCCCGTGGTGTTTGGTGTTCTGTGTTTTACTGAACATCCAGCATGTAGCTAGAAATGGGTTAAAGTGTTAATATTAAAAATAAAGTTTAACCCATCGTGTGTGACCATTTTGATAAAACATGCAATACACAGATGCTGATGCAGATGCTGTTCTTTAACCTTGAAAAATGAAATGTTATACACACACACATACACACACACAGGCTACATGCATGCATACTTGTTTTTGCCCCAGTGTCTGACTAAAGACTTACTCCATCACACTACAGCAGTCGGAGGAGTATTGGCAAAGAGAGGTGGCCCTGTCACAGCTTTGACATATGAGACGGTTTATTAATAAATTGTCTCATTAAAAAAGCTTTCCAAAGTATTTTCTGTGCGTTTTGAATTGAATCTACCCGAGAGCAGCGTCAACTTCTCTCACACTGCTTCTGATAGTGCGTGAGAGATGACTGCAGGGGTGGTAACACGGGCCAGAGGTAAGGGACGTCTGTTAGCTTATACCCCCTCCCCTTCTCGACAGCCATCTGTATCACTCAGGGAAAGCCTCCTCGAGACAGCGCCACAGACCCCGCTGATCCTGATGCATTTTGACACTGATGGTGCACACAACTGACCTTTGGGCTGTTGAGTGCACTCAAACAACACTTGCTGCATGTGTTTATGTCTCAGAGACAGTCTAATGAGGATGTAGCCACAGCCAGCCAACTCCAGCAGCAGGTGCCAGGATGCAGCTGCCACCAGGGCTGTAATCATCAGAGCCTCTCGCCTGACTCACACTGGGTAGCATTGTCAGCGGTGGCATTTCTGTAGCAAGGTTTGGATGAATCTTCCCAAGATAAGATATTGCTAGCTATAACTAAGACATATATTTGGCAATCGTGCTGTTTGTTCAGTCAGTAAATGTTGCTATCTGCCGCTTGAATACACCTGCGTGTTTTCCTGTTTCTCAGTGTGTTCTTTGTGTATCTTTGGGAAAGTTGGACTCTCTACTTTTCTGTCAGCATACTAAACCAGTGTGATTTGTGTTTTGGATCAAAAGAAGTGTGTTTGAGGTAGGCGATAAAGGTTGATCATGCTTTGTCTGAAATAAAACCTTAAAGGTTCAACATAAGAATCATTCACGTCAAATTCATCCTCCAAACAGATAGGGGGCAGTATATGACCAGAGTAACTAACTAATAATTGCTGTTTATTGTATCTGCCATGTAGCTCCTATTAGCCTGGACTGAGAGCTTTGAGCACTGTGGGAGTGTTGGTGTTATTTAATATAGGATTATCATCTCATGAGGTGATAGGTGGCTAGAGGCTAGCTGGTTAGCATGCTGACTTCAGTTGAACTCATACTCCAAACAAATATGTGCAGCATATCACCAGAGAAGCTAACTGCTGCTAACTGTATTATGTCTATGACTGTAGCCACTGTTAGCTTGTTAGCTGAGTTAGGCATGCAGCTAGCTGGAGAGTTGACACCACTACACTGCTGGGAATAAGAGGTTTACAGGCCCTCAGTTAGATGGTTAGCATGCTAAAATTTGTAGCTACTGTATGTAGCTAAATTTGTAGCTATGTAGCTGAAACACAATACATAGATATCAAGATGTCAAGATGTGACAAAATGTCAAAAATGAAAATCCTTACATATTGAATCTTTAATGTTTAAACTAAAATGATTTGTATTGCACCTTTAATGCACGGCAGCCCACAACAACTTGCGTGTTCGGAAGTGAAGCGGCTCTGCCTGAAGCGAAAGTAATTTTTTTTCCCACTTCAGTATCCAAAGTGTTACTTTACACCTCGCTGTCAAACGACCTCCTATTTCTCACTCAGTTTTCAAAGTATGTAAAATTACTTTTCTTAATGTGCAAATGATGAGTGTGAGAGCAGGTTTGTGCTCTCGCAAATTACGCCACACTTTACATACAGCACGATTTCTGCAGGGGAAGGAGTGTGAAGTGTGATATGCGCTGATATTTGATAGCCTGCCATCGCCTGACATGGCAGCCATAGAACACAGATTTGTTTGATATTAGGTGACACTGACGAATACATTTAATTGAAGGTGCAGATGTACTTTTTTAATCAGAAGAGAGAGATCTTCATTGATGTACTTCAAGCAAACCAAATAACAATCTCTCTTTGTTTTCGTGACTGAATAAACAAACTGACCTTAAAAGATGTGTTCTTTCAGTATTCTGCCAAACTTACTTTCCTCTGAGAATGGCTTGTTTACTCAGTCATGGAAACAGAAAATATCTCTGGTTTGTTTTATTACCTCATTAATTATTCTGAGCTTGAATTTCTCTCCAAAACCACAGGAATGAAGTATTTGAACTGGCTGCAACTAACAACTGTGTTCATTATTAGTTAATCCATTTATTATATTAGTTAGAATTGTTTACTTTAAAAAAAAAATGTCTGAAAACTTTTTCAAGTTCCCAGGGGCCCAAGCTCTTCCGATGTATTGATGTGTCAGACCGAAATCTAGGTTAACATCCATTTATCTCAACGTATTAGTTTACAAAGATAGACAGCTAAAAATCAGCAACAGTCCTCTCATCGTAATGGAGAAGCTGGAACAAGAGAGTGTTTGTTTGTTTTTTTTCCTTAGGTTGGCGATTTGATCAGTGAATCCATTAGTTTAAGGTTTAGAACAGCGCCCTGGAGACAGTCACCTCCATCCTTCTCAGAGGCCGATAGGGAATCAGACTGTGATAATGCCTCTGATGATATCTCAGTGCTAGGAGACTGGTAAGGACAAAACAACACAAACAGTATATTCTCCCTTAAAAACAACCTGAATGGAGTTTGGGAGAAAAAAAAATATACAAGACCTCTGAGATTGTTGGTATACCAGTATACCAACAATCTCAGAGGTCTTGTAATGTCCGCACTGAATCCAACCCTGAAGGGAAAGAAAGTATAGGCGCACAGAGACTGTTTGTGTAGCTCTTTCATTTAGACTCCGGGGTCAGTCTGGGTGGATGTCTGCTGCGGAAGGCCAGACACAGCAGGCGAAAATCATTTTTTCACGCACTGTTCAATTTTGGGGATTTTGGGCTATTTTGTTTCCATAACATGTTTTCTTTCAGACTGCTGGAAAGAAGGAAAAAAAACATCCAAAACACACACTTAGGTGTAAAACAGACACCCTTTTTTAAATAAATACTCCAAACAGGTGGATCCTGCGAGAAAAAAACTCAGCGGTGTGAATAAATCTAACCTGTTGCTGCACCTCTTCTGCTTTTCTTCTTTTTTTTAACAGTGGCTTTGAACGTGCCCACAATAATTTTCCTTCATAACTAAAGGTAGCAGCACAGCTTCTGTTCTGGAAATGAATGCAAGTTAGGGGTATGATACAGCATTTGTATATCTGGGGATTCGTCTTAGACAAAATGTGATTAAAAAGTAATAATAATAACTTCTTTGCCTCTTTTTTCATTTGTGAATCGTCAGTGTTGTAATTAAGACTTTAACTGAGACCGAGTCAGCGCCAAGACCAGAGAGTAAAGACACAAAGACAAGACCATGACCAAGAAGACGTTTATGTGTAGGGGCTTTTACTGAGCCGTCTTTATTAAAAACTCCTCTTCCAAGTTTTACCATTGACCTTGCAGAATACACTAGGTTTTGTGTGTTCCTTGTCTTCCCACAGAAAACCATTACCTAGTACAGTATGTATCAAACAGCGCAGTGGCATCCCTGCAGTTGTGTCCTTGACGGGTCTTGAAATAAAATCCCGACTCCTCCTTTACTGGAAATGAGACAAGTCTGGTTAAAAAAAAAAAAAAAAGTGTTGATTTCCGAGACGCAACCTTCGGTCTTGAATCCGCTCCTGAGACCAAGACCGATCTCCAGTACTCCAACTCCTCTACCTGTCTTTTAAAGGATGTTCTCTCAGAGACTCTTGTCTCAGAGGAGACCAGTTTTACTCTCATCACTATTCTGAAGGTTTTAACAGAGGGGTTTATTCATATTTATTTATTCATAGCCTGATTTATATTACATTTTATTGCTAAGAACAAGGAGAAACATTTTTATTTAATGTCTTTTATGTTTTGTGTGGCTTTTGACCACATTTTCTGATTTGTGGACTGATTTTTCGTCATTCAAAATCCCCTCTGTGAAAACCTTTGGCTTTGACATGCTAGCAAAATGAAATAGGAAACGCGAACCTGGCTTCATCCAATGTTCAGAGCTGTTTTCTGGGAATTAATACAAAAGCGTAGGCTCCATATTTGATTAAATCGTGCCTCAGTTCCATATTCAAGCATACAGTTTCAGAAAACTCGTAACAGAAAAAGATGATCGTCTTTAAGTGGGTAATCAGCTGGGGGAAGTTTCATGGTGAGATCCGGGTGCTTTGCCATGAACCGAGGCGGCCCTGAGAGCCAGTGCGAAATGTCAGTGCCGCCCTGCACTTTATCTGTCCGGACTGTTCTCAGGGGAGGTGGTCGCATCATCAAATATTCACATGGCACTCACAGGACATCAACTTAGGAAGAAGGCCTACCTGACCAACACCTGTCCCATCTTTGTTTTCCATCAGAATGCGCTTTGACATTTCTGCAGCTCAGCGGAGTAGATCTCCTTGGAGGTCTGCTTTCCTTGGCATGAAGGGCAGATGTGACTTTGTGTGTGTTTGTTTCTCGAGCGCAATACCGTCTGAACAATGAGTCTGGCGGATACGTGTATTTGATCTGTTTGCTTTTTTTTTTTAGCAGTATTGTTAAAAATGTAATGGTAGAAAATGGCTTTTTTTCTACCTGACACCGCAGATCACTGATGAATCTATGTTGGACCTGTCATCCAAGTTCAGCGACTGTCCCTTTGCAGTGATTGAGGACATATTCAGTGTCTTGGGAGAGACAGTGGCTTGTATAAAGGAAGGAAAAAAAAATAGCACTCATTTACCAATTCCTCACCGCCAAACTGCCCGACGAACATGTTTGCGCCTGTAAAATACCCTGCTGCGATTGGGTGACGAATGACGGCTTTACCCAGTTAAGAGTTTGATGGATTTGAGGCACAAAAATTTGAAACCTCATTATTTTGTAACAGTGACATGTTTGGGGTTTAGCTGGGGGTCGGTTTTTACTCACTTCCCGTGTGTCCGGGGGATTACCATTATGTCTTGATTCCCAATTATTCCTCATGTTGACAGGTGGAAGAGAATCTGCAGAACGAAAAGCACTTCGAGCTCAATTTTGTAAAATCATTGCTCTGATGCAAGGGTTCAGTTGGCGAGGGCGATGGATACTCTGTATTAACCTCATTACTGGGACTCTCAGTTAGCCAATTAGCATTCAACCTTGAAGTTTCATACCCAGGCAAAAGTCACCATCTGTCAGCACAATGCAGGGCAGCCCTCTGTGATGATGACGACGACGGTGATGATGATGATGATGATGATGATGATGTGCTCACAGCTCTCTAACTGTTTTTGTTTTGGCTGCAGGAACTTCTATTACATCACCATGCTGCGCGACCCGGTCTCCCGCTACCTGAGCGAGTGGAAGCACGTCCAGCGCGGAGCCACGTGGAAGACCGCTCTCCACATGTGTGACGGACGCTCACCCACCCAGGACGAGCTGCCCACCTGCTACAACGGGGACGACTGGTCCGGTGTCACCCTGACCGAGTTCATGAACTGCCCGTCCAACCTGGCCAACAACCGGCAGGTGCGCATGCTGGCCGACCTCAGCCTGGTGGGCTGCTACAACCTGTCCTCCATGAACGAGAGCCAGCGCAACCACATCCTCTTGAGCAGCGCCATGAGCAACCTGAAGAACATGGCTTTCTACGGCCTGACGGAGTTCCAGCGCAAGACGCAGTACCTGTTTGAGCGGACGTTCAGCCTGCGCTTCATCTCGGCTTTCACGCAGATCAACAGCACGCGAGCCGCCAACGTGGACCTGAGCGAGCTCGTGCGCAGGCGCATCGAGGAGCTCAACTTCCTGGACGTGCAGTTGTACGAGTACGCCAAGGACCTGTTCCTCCAGCGCTTCCAGTTCACCCGCCAGAGGGAGCACCAGGAGGTGCGCTTGAAGAGGCGCGAGGAAAGGCGCTGGCTGAGGGAGCAGAAAGAGCAGGCGAGGCCGTGGCCGGCCAAACACAAGGGGGGAGGAAATAGAGGCGGGAGGAGGGGAGCAGGCGGGGAGAAAGGGACTGAAGGTGTCTTCCCCGCCACCACCGAGGACTACACGAGCCAAGTGGCCCGTTGGTGAGTCCTGAGAGAGAGGAGCAAGAGAGAGATTCCTCAGAGACTAGTTGAGATGTTTCGTTTGACTCTCTCTCTCTCTCTCTCTCCCTCTCTCTCTCTGGCACATCCCGGCGTCCCTCTCCTTTCGTCTCACCTTTAATCCGTCTCCTGCATCTGTCTGTTTCTCAGCTTCAGTGTGATCCGAGTGCTCTGCTGTTTTCCTCATGAAAACTGCCAAGTCTGTGAGTCTCACAGCGGCTCTGCCTTGGAGTGCCCTTTGGTGTCTTAAATCTCTCTTAAATGCTGTTTATATTTTTGTTTTGTTTTGTTTTTTTAATTGTCATTTAATTTCTGCCTTGTTTATTTACAATGTGATGAATATGAATACTTAAAGTGAGGTGAAAGAAAAAAAAAAAAGCAATGAAAAGAAGCTGCCATAGACTGTATCGCTTTTAATTTTCGACATCCACCGCGAAAGCGATGAATGTCGTCTTTGTTCGCAACTGGTAGAAAACGTACCCCGCTTGAAGGATGTAGTTGTGGAAGATGGTTGCATGTCACACATCCACGTCATGCCGACCACCGAGGAGAGTGAATTTTCCAGAATATTTAAAGGCCAAGGTTAATAAAGAACACAATGCATTCATCGTATTTTTTTTATTTAATGACACTGACACCCTCTCTAAAGATCATGTCGTACGCATGTGTTATCTATGTTTTAACCCAAATACATTAGAATTGTGTCTGATGCTTATATTTTGGCTACAGCATGATATATATCATTACATGCATTATATATGTTGTCCAAGTGCAGACTTTAGCACGTCTCACAAAGGTAACATAATACAATACACACAAAACTGTCAAAAGAAAAAAAAAAGAGAAGAAAGAAAATTGAGACTTTTTTTCTCAGAATTTTGGGTTTAAATTGAGCATTTTGAGAAAATGGTCGGAACTCAATGTTTTCTTCTTTTTTTAGGCCCTAACGCCTCCAAACCACACGGCCACGAAGCAGTGTAAGTGCCCCCTATACTTTCAGTGGAACGTTGTGTTTTTTTTTAACACTAGAGTGGGAAACAACCCTGTGATGAGAAAACCATATTTTGTGAGTAATTCCTTTCCTGAAGCCGTGGGTTGCTGAGATAAAAAGTTGGTAAATAGCACAAGTGATGAAATGTGTCAGTGTGGCTGCTGTGTGGCCCGACTGCGAATGAGATGATCAGCATTCAGTCCTCACGCCCCCTTCCCCGTCACACTGGCTGCTTTTACATGTTTGCAGAGCTGACGGCGACCGCTCTGCGGGCAGTGAGAGCGCTCTAATGCCAGCAGAGCGCCAGCCTACAAAGACAGGGGCCCCGGCAGATAGTTTGGGAAATAAAACATGTCTGTCATTTCTTCTGCCCAACAGTTTCCCCCGTCCCTCAAATCCAATCAGCACAGCGGTACGCGGAGATGAAAGAGGGGCTTGTTTTGATGCGGCTGAATAGGCTTCAGTGATGCTTTTTACGCCTCTTATTTCATATTCACTCCAAATTCCTGCTTATCAAATTAAATGTAGACATTGAAGTGTTGTGGCTGCTGCTATTTGAACACGATGTTTCTTCTGTGATTGCAGTAGAAAAAAAGAAAGAAAAAAAATACCTCAGAGAGCGCACTTTTGTTCCATTATAAAAGAATCACCCGCGCTCTGTCCTGGTTGAGTGATTCATCCAGTTCATACGGTGAACATGTTCAACTGGAGCTAAATTGGAGCACTTGTCTGCGTGGATGCACTTAAGTCTGTGCGAGCGTGTGCATGAATGGGGAAGTAGAAAGATGGGGCGTGTAGCATATAGATAACAATCATCAATCATGTGTTTGAAGAGGTGGTGCCACAGCTCTGAATATTGAGTCATTCCGTGTTTAATTTATAATTCACATATTTAGCAGTGAAACGACACGATGACACATGTTTCAGTCTATGTGAAATGATTGATAAAGGGTCATTTTGGATACTTATTTCTCCTAAAGAGCAGTTTAGTCAACTTTATTCAATTCATTTCGTCTCAGTTTTATGCTACTTTATACAAAGGCACAAAGGATAAATTCACCCAAAAATGAAAATTAGGTCATTATGTACTCTTATATTTATAGGCCACAAAACATTTCTGGAGTTTCACAGCAAAGCAGCGTTGCAACATTCTCCTGAACAGCTGAAGTAGATGGGACTTGTTTCAAAACATAAATAAAATAACTGATAGAAATCATAAAATGGCACAATCTAAGTCTCTGGAATCCTAGAAATCCCAAATTAATATGAAGAAACATTATTTGTGTCCTTTGTTAAAGCCAAAATCTTCACTGTAGCTACTAAGATGAGAGCACAACCTGTCTTAAGTGGGTGCACAAAATTGACCTGGCGTCAGGGGTGTAAATCGTGTCTTTTCAAAGTAATTTGGGATTCCATGGACTTGGTTTCTGCCAGATGAGCTCTACTGGGCCATTTTATGTTGTTTCTTTCAGTTGTTTTGGTACATCTTTAAACAAACTTTAAACTGTTCAAATGAATTTCAAAATTAGAAAAGGAATTTTGCTATTTTCCGTGTGTTTGCGTGGGTGCGATTAGATGATGACAGAGTTTTCCTCTTTGGTAAACTTATCCTTTAAACCCTGCTGCATTGGCTTTAAAGCTTAAGTTCAAAAACGCTACTCACAAGATGAAAATCAGATGTATAAAAATTGCAGGAACATCATCGATGCAGATGCTTCCACACAGGTGCACTGCACACTACAATTAAGCAATTAACACCAAATCGTGCTCTGTGGCCATATAAAGCTGCCGAGCACGCCCAGCTGGTTCTGATTTTTCAGACAGTTACACAGAGAGGGATGCAGCACGTCAGTAGGTCTCCAGAACTGTGGGAAAAGTTCATGTGGTCAGTCGAGTCATCCTTCACCATATTCTCAACAGGCGGGTGAGAGCAATGTGTGGCACACACCCAGAACAAGGTGCAAATCTACTGGCATAGTCTGGGTCCTCTCATCCTTTTAGAAGGAAGGGTCACTCCAAATCAATACAGAGTCGTTCCGAGCGATCACCTTTGTCCCACAATGAAAGAAGCATTTCTACCCTGATGGGTCCGTCCATGGTGACAAAGCCTCCACCCAAAGGGCACGAGGCCCCACTGAATGGTTTGACAGGTATGAAAAGGATGTGAATCGTATGCTGTGGCCTTCATATTGAACAGATGTCAACCCATTTGCACACCTGATGATTCTGGACCGAAGTGTTCAACAACGCTGTCCACCACTGTCAAACACCAAATTATGGAATATCTCGGTGGAGCAGCAACTCTTACAGACCAACACCAGCGTTGTTCGACACATGTTCATGTGTCATTACCAGTAGTTAACATATACACAATACCTTTGATATGTTCTGCTTAATTCTCAATGCTGCCCTTACATTAAATGTTGAACCACCAAAATGCTTATCTGCTTTAGCAGGACAGTGTGGATGTGGTTCGATAAGATCAGACACACTGAAATCCTTTACTCATGCTTGTTAAGTTAAAGTACCCATGCATTATTGTAAACAAAATACTCCATTGCAAGTAACTTACTTCCTACTTAAGTAAAATCACCGAAGTATGATCTACAAAATGTACTTCACGTACAGTAAAGCAGTTGTCATGCAGTAAAATTGTCCCTTGTGACTGATTTATCATTACGTATCAAATGCTAACACTCTCTGTTAAATATTGCAGGCCTCAACAATGTATCAGTGTGTGGGCAGCCTCCAAAGTGGTTACATGAGATGATTCCTGGTAGAGGGAAAAAAAATAAATAAATAAAACATTCTGCTACATAAATCTATTTTTCATTTTGTTTCCTCAGATATCGGATCATTTTTGGGGGATTGTTAAGTGGACAAAAGTTGAACACATGGCCCCAGCTAGATATGGTTTTACTACAAGGGATCACGAGCCAAATATGCTGGAAACCACTGGTTTAATCCCAGCATATTGCTGTATTTGCTGCCTTTCAGTAAACTTCACCTGTAACAGAGCATTTACGCCTTCTTCACTAAAGGCAAATCACAGTTGGAAAAGCAGGTATAAATAATCCAGTGAATGATGTCGGAACTCCATGAAGCTGCTTTGATTTGAGTAACTGCTGTTATCATTCATACTATTAGTGATACCTGTGCTTTTCCTACTGTGATAACTCAAAACATCAACTGTGGACAAAGGCCTTTTTTTGCTATCATTACTTACTTATTAGTACTTCTTCAATCACAGATCAATGCAGTCACTGCAAACTGCAGTAAGACCACAGTAGGATCTCTTCTTCCTGAAGAATAATACGGTACAGTAATAGCTGTTTTATTTTATGATGGAAATGTATTTCAATAAACATGCTGCACTGCTGTGTGACAGGCGGGAGGGTTTACAATGTTCCCCGGTGACAGATGGCACCAGCAGCGGATGAGCAGTATGATCGCATTATAGCTATTAATGAAGCACTTCATGTGTTGTCAGTGTGCTATATACCCAAGTTATATATACGGCATATGTGTGTGTGTGTGTGTGTGTGTGTGTGTGTGTGTGTGTGTGTGTGTGTGTGTGTGTGTGTGTGTGCGCGCATGTACATGTGTGTGTTACCACTGTATAATTGCAAACAAGAGCATGAAGTTTCTGGAAAAACTGACACTGCGCTGCACTGCTGGCTTGACTTTACATGATGGAGCAGCAGGAGGAATGTGAGTCGGCTGGAAAAGCAAAAAGAAAAAGGAGGAAATAAAACAGCGCGTAAGCAAAGGAAGGCTTTGAAATGAGAGTTCTGGTTTAACGAGTTACTTTAAAGACCCAATAAGCACTGCAGTTACTGTAGCTGAACTACAATACAAAGAGATAAGGAGGTGGGGTATGTATGTGTGTGTGTGTGCGTGTGTGTGTGTGTGTGTGTGTCTATGATGGTGTGTCTGTGTGTCATCACTCACACCTGTGTTGCACTGCCTTAAAGCCTTCTGCGAGTGGACAGACCGGCCGCTCTCTAGAGATTCACACGAGGGGCAGGAAGTGATGTAAGAAAGCTGAAATAGCAGCTAGAGATGTTTCAGATGTTTGTAAATAACACCTGTGTCTACCTGTAGTAAAGCTAACATGACGCCACATAGAGATTGAGGAGGGCACTCAAATCGGCACGTCTCAGCAGACCCTTTTCATGGCAGAAGTGGGATTTCTTACGTTAATGATGGCTGCATTCTATTCAGTTGAACTCGCTCCAGGGCTCTGGTATTGTTAATGCTGATGTTATTGGTCACACCTATGTTGTTCCTGCTTGGACGAGCGAAAATGTCTGCCTTGGAAAAAGGTCTATGGGCCCCGTGCAAATTAATAGTTGCAACGCTGATGGTAACTGCTGAGTTAGTCCTGGATCAGTCAATTCATTTAATAGAGATTCAGCTGAGAGGTGCGCTTAAACCCAAAAATGTTTCCTTGGATTGCTCCAAAGGTGTAAGGACGAGTTTCCATGGACACGGGAAGTAGGGGCGCTGAGGGGGCTGCAGCTTCCCCCCCCAAAACAGGGCTTTCTAAAAAGCATCCTATTGAAAATGTTAAATACTTCAGAATGTGTGAAAGATCCACATTTTGAAAGTCATTTCATTAACATCCTCCACGAGATCATCGTTTTGACGCTTGAATAAGGTTTCTGTGTTGAACGGCACTGAAGTATTTGGCTGTTACCCAGCAGTCCCACCAATTAAGTCCAAGTCATTTGCTGCCCATCTGTTGCCTCGACATAATCAACAACCTGTAGATAGAAAAACTCACATTTAAAGGCCATGATCTCACCGAGGTACACTGCTCAAATTTAAGCTCATTATCACATGAATTCTTTTTGTTGTTGTTGTTCTCACCAAACGATGTCCGACAATTTTGAAACAGAAAAGTGAAAACTCTCAGACTACGGTGTAAATAAAGTGATGAGAGATTTTAAAAAAGCCAAATTTTACTGCTGTTCCAAAAAAAAAAAAAAAGTGTGACATGCCGCTTTGTAAAGGAGCTTTTTGATTCATTAATTTGTACTGACACTCCATGAAAGCGCACATCTCTGAGACTTATCTGTACCGATTTGTTTATTTATATGATTTCACCTGTTGCTGAAGAATGGCTTTGCCTGACAGAAAAATACCAGTAATACCGACACCTCAGTGATAATGGAAGAGAGCTTTCTTAGTGTAAGAATTTCTATGTACATGTTAAAAGTCTTGTGATGAAATGAACAGTCTTAAGAGCCTTCTGGCGTGTAATATTTAATCTGCCATCTTTCTTGTCAGACTTGGAAAAAAAAAATGAGTGAACTGTTACTTAAGATATCAGAAAATAAATGCATTGAATGGCCATGACATTGTGACGCGTCTTGCTTTGGTATCTTCCGTGTATAGGTGACTTTTAAAAGCATTGCACACATACTTTCCTAGTGTTTGTCACACTGATGTAATCCATCCATTCATGCCTACAGTCATATGTTATATATAGTGTGCCCTCTAGGGTGCCCTTCCACTGGGGAAAACATGATAAGGTGCCCTCTAAGGTGCTCTTCCAGTGGAGAAAATGTGATACAATGTGCCCTTTCTGCACGCTGGTGCCCTTTTAATTTTTTTCACCCCCACCCCTCATACATCCCAAGTCCGCCCCTGCAAGTCAATGTCTGTAGCTTGAATCTCATCAGTCACACTGAAGTGTTAAGCATATCAATGGCAGTCAGAGTAAAACATTTCTTAAATGCATTTTTTTGAGTTTCCAGGTGGACACTACGGCACCTCCTGGAGCTCGAACATGGCTGAGGGGCAGATGGGAGCTTACTGCCAGGACACCCCTCGCCTTCTCCCTCGTCCTTTCTAAAAGTAAAAAGTTGAGTCAAGGGCTTTGGGGGGTTGAACTCATGGACTCTCCAAAGAAATGCTCGAAACGTATTCAAGGCAACTGCTTTGTGAGCCGTCTCAAAAATTCACAAAGCACCTCAATGAAAGCATCAAGTACATACTAAGAAGTGAGTGTGATGTTCACAGTTTAGCCATATTTTAGCCCATACAGAGAGATATAATTACTTTGTCTTGATTGTGTTGACTGTAATTTCCCTGGCATCTGTCACCCAATTAAAAGAAACATGTAGAGCTTCATCTTATGTAGACAGAAACATTTTCAGGACAGCTTTACTAACTATTTTTACATCTTGCAAAGAAGGTCAAGAAAGAGTTATAGACTCAGAAATAGCCAGCTCTACACAGTCACAGACTGAATTTTCCTCTGAATATTTTTCATTTCTTCTGATATGAATAAATAACAAGCTAAACAGGTGTGTGGTGCTTTTATGGGAGCTAATTAAAGATAAACACAAAGTGTTTTCTTAAGAACCTGGCTTGATGTTTTTTATTGATTTCAATTTATTTCAACACAAGATAAGAAACCATGCAGCCATGTACTCCCTCGAGGCCAGATAACAACTTAATAAAGAGGCCCTCTGCTTATGTATTAAAGGGTAAGTTCAACAAACATTTGACGTTAAGTCTGGTTGTGTCTGGGGCTTCATAGCAAAACAACGCTGCAGCATTATCCGAACAACTGAAGTTGATGGGGACTTATCTTAAAATGGAAAAAAAAAAAAATATGACCTACGAAAACCATGTGATGGCTCTATACAGCTTGTCTGGTATAGTGCAACTCTCCTGGGGATCTCGTATTTATTTGAAACGATGTTATTTACACCCTTGGCTGTGTGCTAATGCTTCAGCACAGCAACTGTGGTGAGATTTCAGTTTCCAAAAGTGTGTAAATAACATCTTTTCCAATTAATTTGAGATCATGGGGCATCCACAGACATGCCAGACAAGCTGTATGGAGACATTTCATGTTAATTATTCAGTTGTCTTTTTAATGCTTTAAAACAAGTCCCCATCTAACTCAGTTGTTTAGGAGAATGTGACAGTGCTGTTTCAATGTGAAGCTCCTGAAATGTTCTGTGGACTATGAAACCTTTTGTGGGGGTGAGTAGGTAATGACCAACATAGATTTTATATATATGTATATATGTGTATATATATATATATATATATATATATATATATATATATATATATATATATATATATATATATATATATATATATATATATATATATATATATATATATATATATATATATATATATATATATATATATATATATATATATATATATATATTCACCTCATTAAAATCCATAAAATAGCTTCTCCTTCTCCCTCAAGTATTTTTCATTTTACAGCTTCAACTGCTGGACACAAGATGTCTCCTCCTTCGCTCCAGCCTCAGTTTTTATGCACTGGAGGCTTCAAGATTTTACATCACACTTGCGTATGCTGAATATTGGACTAGGATTGGCTTCCAAATCAATGCGATGTCATAGATCATGCTCACAGCCCTGCCTCATAATATCAGATTTTCAGTGAGCACATACTTTCAGCAGACGAAGGTGAAAACAACCATACTGTGTCAGTGTCAATCACAGTGAAGCTCAAACAGTCAACACATTTTTGACTGGAGGAGGATTTTAAGTGAAGGTAACATTCGCAGGTGAAGTGATAAGGTGACACATTTATTGTATTATAAAACAAAACAAACTTTTATTGATTACAGTAGATTACACATCTGTTGGAAAATGTTACCCTAAAAAGCAGCATGAAATGTAATAAACTGATTTAATGTTATTGTTGGATCACTGATTTGGTGTGCAATATTATTTCCAGAAAAGTACTTCCCCATAGCAGTGGAATTAAATGTGTCAGTGCTTATATTAATTGACTTCATGTATTCAAGGACATGCTTCATCTACTGACACACAGAGCCCTCTGTCTCAGATTGTACTGTATTCCTGGCTCCACATTACATTCAGCGGCTGCAGCGACACAGCCATTTCCACCCAGATGTTATAACTGTGTACTACGATGTTTAACCTTAGCGAGTACTTGAAAGAAAAAAAATACCTTGTTGCTCGAAGACTGTGATCTACATTCTGAGCCTTTACAGCCAGCATAAAATCTGGTTCACAGAATGGTCCTAAAACATTTGGGATGAACATGATTTTCAACAATGATTACAGGTAACAAGAAGATAGACAGAAGACAGGCAAGAATTCAGCTGGGTTTTTTTTTTTTACCATTCAATAAAATACCAAAAATTAAAAAGTTTTAAATAAAGGACCGATCTACTGTAAAATGATGTGAGGATCATAAATTATCTGTGCACAAATTCTATCTAAAGGACTTTGGTAAAGATTGCTGTTCCAGTGTCAAGATAAAAGAGATTCAATTTGCATTCTTAGTGTGAAACAAAATTATAGTCTTGCAAATTTGTTTTTGTTTTGGCTCTGCTAAATCTGTATTCACATCTACACAGTCCCTCTGAACCAGGCAGAGCTGGCCTGGTGAAACTGAAAGATGCTAAGATGAGGGAATAGAACAAGCAGGATTTTTAAATATATTGATCCTCATATAAATTAAAATGCGGGTCATTTTCCTACCGACATTGAAAACCCCTCAGTGAGCGCAGGTTGTGATACAGCTTGCATCACAAAGTCAACACCTCACTGTGGGGACCCTGAGCCAAATATACTCCCATGTTGAGCCTCTGATGTCATTTTGTGAAATAAGTTAGAGTAGACTGACATCTGCAGGCCATTACCTTGAATTGCTGCTTCTCTTGTCTCCTCTACTCTCACTTATTATAAACATGTAAGAAAATGTACGTTTTCCTAATACATTTTTATTACAAACCCTAATGAATGTAATTAATGCAAGATGAAAATAGTCTATCTCTTATTCACGTGAGTCTGTTTCTCAAACACAAGCGTCACCTCTAATGTTGCCTGCTATACATTTTTTTACCCACTGGATGGGGCTGTTGCCAAAGCACTACAGCACAAAAGAGAAGTTCATGTCAGTGATTAATGTTATTTTAAAAGCAGACAAGGAAATGCCTAACTCAGACTTAACTTTTGTTTTATTTAGAGCAAAAATCATTTTAGTGGACACATGTCTCTTCAACCAGTGCTTTCATCACAACAAATGAATCAATAGAGTTATAATTGGCAACACATTCGAGGTGGTATTTAAAAAATACAACAACAGAGAGGTTTGATCGTTTGAAAAACAATCTTTTCAGGTAGAGTTTGCAAGTGCAATTTCGAGTCAAACGGGTGGACTGAGTGTTGACTCATAAAGTGACAACGTCTGGAAATACACGTGACATCTGGCCAAGATGAACTCAAAATGTGATACAGAACAAAGCCACTCAGTGACGCCTGGAAATATTGAAAGGAGTGAAGGAAATAACAAAACATGAACAGCAAACAGGGTTAAGGTCAATAAAATGAAAGCGAGGGTTTCTGCATTCTCTTTGTTCGTACAGCTGACTCACTCTGACAGTGACATTTTCCCTCAAAGGGAGCAATACGCTGACCTTTCCCTGTGGCACTAGATGCCACATCCGCAGTTTGTTGAAGAGATCTGTCAGTGTGACAGATCACATAAATCTCATCTGTTGCTAGAAGAAGCCCCATGAAAAATAAAAGGGGAATCAATCAAGTACTAATAAACGGTGTGTGTTTTTTCATGAGCACCAACAGTATTTAAATCATTTCATGTGATGGAATGGTTCAGATTTTACATTCACCACAGTTTGTTTCATCATTATTATAAAAATCTTTTGAATGTATATTTTAGACCTGCCGCTAAAATCAAGGTCAACATGTATTAATAAATGAATCTTCAAAATTTCTAATATATGACTTTTTTCACCAAATGAAGGTGAAGAACACACCTCTCAAAGCATTCAAACCTGATACTTTGTGTGAGGGTTTTCCCTTTCTTTTGGTATGGAGTACAGCAGAGGAGCTAATAACAACGTCCTCAGCACAAAAAAGGAAAGCTGTTTGTAAGCCACTTTACTGAATAGTTACAGTATATTGAAATAAGACATCTTTGATGTTTTCATCACACATTAACAGTAGTAGGGTATCAATAAAAATGTGTATAAAGCTGTTACAGGACACCTAGAATGTGTTTAAAGCGGAACCATTTGAATAAATATTACCAAGATACACTGAGTTTGATGCATTACATCTACATTTTAGCAGACTTTTTTGTACAAAGCAACTTACTGTAATTCATACATTCATACACCGATAGCAGTGGCTGCCATGCAAGGTGCTGACCAGCACAGCAGGAGCAGTTTGGGGTTCAGTATCTTGCCCAAGGACACTGTGACATGCACAGCCACAGCCGTCCCATTTTTACCTTCTTTAACAGCCTTTAAGCAACACTTTCTATTTCTATATCTATTTATATTGCTATATATTTTTCGCTGGATGAAAATGGACCAGTTTGACCTCGAACTGCAAGAGTCAGCACAGTGTGTATTAAGTCTCTATGAACAAAATCATACACCAAATTAAAAAAAGAAAACAAAAGAAATTGTTCTTTCTCTGCTACCTCTTCTTTATAACTTGCTAGACTGAAAAGCACCACCTGATGATGGAAGCCCATCAGCATATTCATCAGTATTGCAAACAGCCCTCCATTATGAACACTTCAGCCTGTGTAAACATGCTGAACAAACAATTTGAATATAATAACTGCATATAAAGAAATACAGGTGCAACATTATTTAACCTTCAAAGATGTAGTTAACTTCCTTTGCATTCAATATGTGTCTTCAGTTATGTCTGCTTGTTGTGGGTAGTCAAACATTTGACTCTACCCACACTGAGCACCTCCCTGAAGTGCACATTTCAGCGAAGGCTTCCAGCTACTATTTCTAAGCTACAGTTTTGCTTCTTATTCCAACTGTACAAATCCAGTGTTTTTCATGATGATGCTTTAAAAAAAAAGTGACACTCAATATGGTACAGAGATATGTGAGTTGGAACGACTTGATGATTACTGAATCCTTAATAAGTAATCTCTGAATAACTGATTCAAGGACAGCATAACAGATAATGATCACAGAATGGGAGATACTATATTAATGTATCAATACATAATGGTTAAATGTGACTTGTGAAAGTACACAGAAACAGTGACTAATGACTGAGTAATTACTCATTAATGAGTCCACTTGGTAACTCTCTCAGCTATTAAGGACAACGAATGATGAAAATGCTCAATATGTCTCCTCAAAGATATTTATGAACTAATCATTAACTACTGATTAATAAAGCATCCCCCAATCTGTTGTTTAGTAACTCATCATCTACTGTTGCCTACAGTCCTTAAATCACAGTTATTCAGCAACGACTCATGAACAATTCATTGATTATCGAGTCGCTCCCGATCTGTTCCTTAAAACTCACATTTTCGTTACATTGTGTTACCAAAAAGTCTTCCATTATGCCTGTCATTGTTTCTTATACAAACTCACTTGCTACATCACTCTTCAGGAAAAAATGCAGATGACTGGTCTTAATACTGATTACGCACTATCGATACACTTTACACGTTAACTGGATGTTTACGTTTGCGCGTGAAAGCGTGTTCTCATTAAACTAATCCAGAAAAACTCACATGGTTTTATTGCTGTTCCCTTGGTAACAAGCAAACCCTTGCCCTTTTAGCCTACTGGCATTCGTGTGGATCGTACCACTTTGCGGTCGTAGGGGGAACGAAGAAGCTCCGAGTTATAGAACGACCTATTTCTGCCTGCAATTGATTACGTTATAGATTATTTTATATATTTATATTTTGAAGTAACATTCAAATGTAGTGTCTTCATTTTGAATGTCGCACACTCAATTTCCTAGTCGGTCTTCGGGCACAGCGCACACCGGGACACCCCTCCTCACAGTAACCTGACGGTCGTACAGTAAGCTGTCAAAAGCTTGTTGCTTAAATCTGTGCAGCGCTACAAAGTAAGGATGAAATGAGGTCGGATAGATGGGCGAAATAACAAGCTATAGTTCTACGAACAGAGCGTGACTTAAACGGGTTTTTTGAGCGAGACATTTCGCGACCACTTGACATCTTGTTGTCCCCCCCCCCTCAGTTCAGTTGGACCGCTGTGTCGTCTGCCCTTGCTGCTGCTGGTGCGTGATTCCTCAAGGTAGCGGTTCATCCGTGATGATGAGGTAAGTAGGTGCTCTCCTCGGCTAACAGTGAGGCTAGCGTAAGCTAATAAATGTTAACGTTCATGTCGTAATGTTAGCCGCATGACAGCTGTGGCTCTAGCTCGCTAGCTAAGTGTTTGTGATTAGCTAGCTAAAGTAGCCTAGGATGAGAGTGCATATCCGATACTTAACTATGCTAGTAGCAAAACGTGCATATGAGGCAGTATGGCACACGATGGTGTCAGGTGTTGACTGTCACTGTAGTCCTGCTGTATTATCTGCTGTTTGGAGTTAAAACATAACTGTACATACAGTAACTACTGTAAGGGCGATTCAGCCATTGTCAGACAAGAGAAATTCACATGTCACCTTTAATGAAAAAATAGATAACGACCTTTTATTAACTATCTCAAGTAGTTTGTAGGGGCTTTAAACAGAATTACCACAGCACACAATATGCTTCCAAGTTGTGTTACGACAGGCTGTGTGTACCTACAATATGTGTGCCTCTATTCACCCTTATCACTAACATAAGCTGTGCAACATGAGTTTACCATCTGTGCTGAGAAAGCAGCGATGAAGTATTAGATTAACTGCTTTGGCTAAATATGTCATCATACTGCCATGTCATCATATTTTCCTGCAGTAGCATTTTCTGTTGTACATTGAAACACTCTAAATCAATTTTGACTGTTTACCCTGTCAGTCTTAGGAGCTGTCATGCTGGATTTCACATAAAAACCCACTTTGAATGACAAGTCACAAAAGCTGAAGAAGCTGCAGAATAGGGGACTTTTGAGAATAATGGCTTCAGAAAAGTATCTCATTAAATGCCATAATATTTTGTATGGTGAGTTGGAAAGAAAAGCTTGGATGTACTCTGATATCAAAATTCAAATTCCAGCCATACTCACAAACCAAACCAAGGGATGCCAAATAATAATGACAAAGGGAGATTATGAAAAAAAGCCTACATTTGCAGTTACTATGTAAAATTGTGGGGCATTGTTTATTATATCCCATGATGTAACATGACAATAATCTATAATCTATAATCTATCTATCTATAATCAAACAGTGCAATTCTCACATCAGTTACATTTTTTGTACAGTTTATTTCTGCTCTCCTAGTTTTTATTCTGTGCAGTATCATATTTGATATTCTACTGTTGTTTGTAGCATTTAAGTAGCATTTATTTATACTGTTCACTCATATCAATTATTACATATTGCAATATAACTTTATAACTATTATATTACCTACACTATAGTCATAGTATGCTACAATTTACATATCTTTAAGTTGCTTTCTTTAGTAGTATTTATATTTATAAAGTTTGAATGCAAATATTTGTAAGTTCTATAGTGTGACATTTCTATTCTACATAGAGCAACTGTAACTGTAATTAAGTATTTCTTATTCCGAAAACATGTTCAGGACGTGCACTGATTTGCTACTTTCTTTACATGCTCATATTGGTAAAGAAGGTTGTCACAGTGATAGATACATCATTTCTTAAGTCTGTACTTGCTCATGATTGTAGTAATAAATTCTGGAGGCAAGATCAAATGTTGAATTAAGTCAAATTGTATTCATAGATAAAGGGTCAACTGCACACAGTGTCGTGCTCCGGGCTTTGCAGCCAGCTCTCACTCAGTGCATCAGCATCTGCTTTTCTATTGGCCAATTTGTGACTGGGAGGGTCTTCCAGGGGCAGGCACTCAGGCAGGAAGGGGGTGGCTGTAAATGTTTCAGTTAGAGTTGGACAGGCTGTCTGTTTTTACTGTTGGAAGGAAAATCTTTTCTTTCTGAATCTGTGGGACAGAGACAGGGCTAAAAGCCATTGTTAAGGTCAATATTTCAACGAGTTAGCTGCTCAAAAACTCTGTCTCTAACCTAGATTCCTGGTCGGGGACTGAAGTTCTTTAGTGCTGCATGAAGTGAGAGAGGTAGGTTTTGCTCCGTTTCCTGACTTGCGTCCAAAGGAATTTGCTGCAGTATGCTGTGGGATAGCATGCTGTATTGCCGAACGGTTGTTACAGTAGAAGATCAGGACTAACAACAGGAGAGTTCAGTCTGAAGCTGTTACATTTTGGTCTTAGTTGATTCCTAGATCATGTTACTTTTTGACTTTCCTACAGATTTATTCAGGTCAAGAGTTAACTGCTTTTGTGCCTGCTCATCAACTTCCTGTGTGTTTAACCACTTAGTGTGCTGGTCTGACTTTCCTGTCCTGTCTTTGACTTCCAGCATGATGTGTGCTTAAGACTTGCCCTGACTTTTTTAAAATTATGTATATGCTACAGTGGGCAAATAACTCAATAACTGAATTTGCCTCTAAGTGCTCTTCAAGAATCAATTTGCAAATTAAAGCTCCCAGTGTAATGGAAAATAGATCATACTAGATATAGAGAGAAAGCACAGCATTTATTTCAATACAGAGTGTCATATGAAATGCAGTTTTTAATTGTTAGTCTGCTGTGGTGGATACTTATCAACATAATGTGCTACGAATGCATCATTAGCATAACATGCATCTTATGGTTCAGTGGATTTCAACTTAAGAAATGATTGTGTTCTGTTATTAATTGACCAATTACCATGACACCACCAAGCTACACATCTCATACCAGCCCAACAGCTGTTTGTCTGTGTCTGTGACATACTTTCACATCTCTTGAGGAAAAATTGGCATACATAAATCAAATGTGAAGTGTGCAGACTTGATACTGCATATGTAAATTTTAGAATGGTCAGTGGAAATAATGAGAATCTGTATCCTGTACTAATGAGCTACCATTAGCAACATAAGGTTGGAAAAAAAAATCTAGGTACACATCTGGAGACATATGTCAGACATAGGAGCGAAGACAGGCAGATGGACTGAGAGAGATCAACATGCTTTGGCGCACACATAAAAAGTGATCTAGTCAGAGCACTGGATTTTAATTTGCGGTGGATGCATGTGCCCACAAAACAAGGACAAAATATCTGGTTGAGGTAAACTGGCCATGCTACTGTATGTTTAGTATTTTTTTAATTATAAATGCATGTGTTTATTAAGCTGTATGATCATTGCTATGCTCCATTTGAGTCCTTTGAGGAAATAGTGTAGTTTGTGACTTGATGACAGCTGTTAATGCAGGCTTGATAGAGGAGGTTATTGTCTTACTATCATAATTACATCTCTGAAGGCGATTATGTTTTCACCGATGTCAGTCTATTGGTCAATCGGGAGGTTTGTCCACAAGATGACAAAAAAACATCTGAACAGATTTCCAAGAAACCTGGGTTGATGATGTGTCTCAGCCTAGAATAGACCCCATTAACTTCTGGTGTGGATCCTGATAAAGAGATGGATCCAGGAATGTTTTCACACTTTCTCCAACATTGCCAGCTTTTTTGTACATGTAATTTCACAGGGAATAATGGATCTTGATGGAGAGAATCAAGCCTATTTAGGTGGCTGGTATCTATGAGCAAGCACAATATGATGCAGATCTAAGATCTGGTCAGCAAAACCATGGTTAAGCAGTTACGGGTGGGTTAAAATTTAGAGGGCTGTCGACTTTGGTATTGAATTAGGTTTGATTGACTGAAAAGGGACTCTTTGGTCTTGGCAGAGGTATGTGCTCTACTCAGAGTCATTTAGTAGCTTGTTAGTGAAGTTAAAATTCTGCTTTGGTCGACAAACTCTGACTTCTCTAAAATGTATTCAGTTTGCTGGGGATGTTTTGCTTGTCAAGTTTTCAGTTTAGAGCTGAAACTAATGACTGTTTACATTGTTGAGTAATTCAGTTATTTTCCTGATTAACTGATAATTTGTTTAGTGGACAAAATGTCACAAAGGATTAAAAATGTTCACTACAATGTCTTGGCACCCATGGTGATTTTGTGCAAGCAACAGTGCAACCAAAGACTTTTAGTTTAAAAGAGATCAGAGCAGTAAATGCTCACACATGGGAAGCTTAGACCTTAAAAAATGACTAAATGATTAGTCTCTTGAGAGTCTGTTATGACTAAATATAACTTGACTAATTACACAAGATCACATTTGTTATTGTTTGACCTAATCTGCTTTCTGCTTTAAACTGCGAAAGAACAGATGACTCTAGAGAATGAGCAGTCTCCAGAGAATAGACAAAATTACATGAGATGCTGTGAGTGTTCAAAAATAATCTATGGTTGCTCTAAATGTGCCAGCTGTAGACTAACGATGCCATGATTATGATGTTACTTGTTTGGACACAATTTCAGTAATATACATGTTTTTTTTGTCTTTCAGATCACAAACAGAAAGTGCCTTTTAGAAGATAACCTGGCTTGAAGTTGGTCCGAGGACATTGCCGGCTTTTGCTTTATATGAGGCCAGACTCAGGCTCCAGCACTGGATACCTCAGCTGCAGTCCCTTTGCCACCAGTTTGCACAACATCAGCATTTTAACAAATGCTAAAATAGAGGCATAATATAAGAGGACAGAGAAGATTGACTAAAGTCAAGTCTGCATTAAAATTCCCTCGCTTTTTTGTGGGCACCATCATTTGAGGAATATTCATGTGAATGTTTCACAGAAAAAAAAACTCCATCTGTGGTTGTATCTTTTTTGATGTGTGATTTCTCAGTGACTGACCAGCCATCTGATCTTTTTGCTTCAGCTCATGGAGGAATCTCCAGGTTGTTTTAAAAAAGGACTTTATACATAGAGTCGACTCACAGCTTTTGGTTTATGAGGCACGAGACAATAAGATTAACTTGAAAAAAGAAAAATCACATATATGATTATAACCTTTGGACATGGCGTTGAACATTTCTTCAGTAAGAGACACGAAATGGCTAACTCTGGAAGTCTGTCGACAGTTTCAGCGAGGAAACTGTTCACGTAGTGATGAGGAATGCAAATTTGCTCATCCACCGAAGAGCTGCCAAGTTGAAAATGGGAGAGTTATTGCCTGCTTTGACTCACTGAAGGTAAGAAATATTGCACACACTGTATCATCTGTGACACCTTAATGACCACTTACTGAATATTTAAAAACTTTTATCTTATATATAGAAATAGGAAACTTTAAAAAGCACATGAAATGGCTTGGGGTAGAGGGAGGGCAGGTGTTAACAGGTCATGGATTGCATCATTCAGACAAAAATGAAAGTAAAAGTGGTAAAATGGGCCTCTGAATATACTTTAGCGGCTTTAAGGCACCTTGGCAGCCAACCCACGTAAAGTCTGCGTCTGGGAAACACTATGTTGTGTCGACGTGAGAGGGAGAGTGAGGACTGCACAAATATAAATATGTATGGGAAAACCTGACGCTGCCCCAACTTCTGGATTCATGCAGTAATAAGTCACAGAGCAAAGCTGCAATCTCAAAATGAAAATCTAAAACAAATAGAGTAAAATACCTGTCAGATGTTACTCTCATCACTTATCTAAAGTAGAATATAAAACCTCAGTTGGCCGCCAGTTGGATTACAGCCAGTTTATTCTCCAGTTCGCTCAGCTGCCCTGAATGAGAGCCGGGCTGCCTTAATCCACTCTCACACATTTACCATCACCCCACAATACAGCTCTGCCCCCAGGATTATTCTCATGTTGAGTCATCGTCTTATCTCCTGACTGTAGGCAGTTTATACACAGCTTGTGTGGACAGAGGGTCTTGTCTGTGGCCTGGTGGTCAAGGCCATGAGCTTTCACTTAGAGTAGCTACTTTTTTCCTTTATCTGAACGGAGTGTTTATTGATCAGTCATGAATATTGTTAATTACATCATAATGGAGAAGTAATGAGCTAACATTACTTGAGTCATTTCAACTTAAACAGTATGAATGTCATTCGGACCATGCACTGCATTGATTTGGAATTAAATCTACTCATGAACAGATCAGAGTGATAATTACAGTTCATTCTGCACATGAGATTGATTTAAAAAAACAATGTCTGGCATAATAATTGAATTGCGTGGTCAGAGGCTTTATTGGGTTGAAAGTACAAAAAATAAATACATAATTGACAAAGGATAAAAGTAAAAATGTAATTATTTAAATTAAGTATACTCAAAGTTATTTTATTAATGATTTATATTAATTGTTGTTGTAAATGTTATTATTGGTCCTGGAAGAAAATACATCGTTCAGTATAAATATGTAGCTGTAATTATATTTCAAGATTCAAATGTGGCCTTGATAAGGCTACAGTAATTTAAAGTAATTAATGATAGAGCAGTTATACAAAATAGTGATGCTGAATCACTACTGGGACATATGCAACTGCATTAGAATAAAAATATATGAAGCCGCAACCCAAAATTATAGCCTGGTGAGAATGGAAATAAGAGGTCATCTAGCAAATCGAAATTTATTGCACTCATGTGGTGATGTCACAACTCTAATGACAAGACTTTTATCTAAGGAGTTATTAAATATCTGTTATCAACATGGCTACTGGGCCTTCATTTAATTTCACAAAAAATGTTGTTTTCTTATTACTTAGCTATTTCATCTCATTGTTGCCATGTGATTAGTTCATTTTAGCCTTGTGACCATGAAGTGAACGATCAAAACAACTGCTGTCAAAGTTTGCCTCCCGTTCATCAATTACTCCTAACAAAGATAACATTGTTATACTGAAGAATGTGCACATGCTTTAGTATTGTACCTAGTATCTCATGACTTGCATTAAAGCAGTTGAGAGTCTTGTTGACACACAATTGTTAGAATATGTTCTCAGACAGCAGTGAACCCATTTATGACACGTTAACTACATTTATTCAACTCTTCCATATAGATCGGCACCAACTTAACCAGTTGCTGAGTTGCTTTTGAGATTTCTGTCAATCAGATATATAACATATCTTCTCTGTGACCTTTATCTCTCGGGAAAAATGGGGCATTCAGTGGCCTACTTTCTTTCATTTTATACTTTCAAGCAACTGTAAACTATAAAGTTGTATAGACATAAAACATTCAAGAGGATGATTACATTATACTGGGACAGAGCTATACAGACTAATGAAATACTGATGAGTTAAACCTACATGATTATTTCACTAGGAAATAATTAATATAAATCTCTTGGGAGAAATGCAAATGAGGTGATATTAGTTAACATGATTGAAGGATTTCAATGTGAAGGGCAGGGGATGATAGCCTTTCATTAGGCTATGGATGCTTGATTGACAGAAAGTGTGTTAGTAGGCTCATTTTAAAGTCTAAATGGAGATGGTAATACTCAAGCTTAATAATCAGACTGATGAAATGTAAAGCAAAGCCGCCTACAAAGCTGGCAAGCTCAGGGATGTCTTACAGTACATATCAGCTGTGAAGTCATAAAGAGAGCTCTGTGAGTTGATATCTGACTGGTCTTCATCTAGATATTGATCCCTAGACACCTGTTTATCATACATTTATATTGGATTTTTCTGCAGCACATCTGCTGCCAAAGCTAATGTTCAAATGTAAAGGCGGAAATTGTGTTTCCTTTATGTAAGCTAGTAGTGATGGGTGTTGATTTTATTGGTACCAATGCCATTATCAATTCTGCTCATTCCAACCCCCATAGAAAAGGTCTGTTTTCAGTTCAGCTCAAACATTCAGTGTATTGGCTGCCAAATTGGACATTTCCCTTCTTCAGTCAGCGATTAATGGAATGAATTGGCCTGGAGGCATTCGATTCTATTGGAACCCTCAGTTTGCAACTAATTAATTTTAATTTCAACTGGAATTGAGATTCCCATCCCAGTAAACAGCAGTCTACAGTTGTGTAGCTCGAGCTGATGGACATTTTTGCTACATATCTGACTGTCATGCTGAAGGATCTCATTTCAAAGCAAAAATAATATCCACTTTGTCTGAAGATAAAAAGATCTACGCCCAGTTTTGAAGGTCATATACATCTAAAGTGCTCTTTGTGTATTTTCTATTCTATCTGAATACAGGGCCGCTGCTCAAGAGAAAACTGCAAGTATCTTCATCCACCTTCACACTTAAAAACCCAGTTAGAGATAAACGGACGCAACAATCTCATCCAGCAGAAGACAGCAGCAGCCGTGCTGGCCCAACAGATGCAGCTCATGATCCCAGGACCCAGCCTGCAGCCTGTGGTAAGGTCCTTTTTTTGTCTTGTTCAGCTTGTCTCACTTGTTGTATAGTGTATAATGTCATGCTTTATAACATTTCCTGTCCCACAGGGTCTTGGCACGAATACTGGTCTTTGTTATGGTTCATACATGTCACCGATGAGCCATGGAGTGAGCCTCGTGCAGACAGATAACCTCCCCAGCACCCCGGTTCTTGTTCCAGGGAGCCCACCTATCACAGTCCAGAGCTCCTCCTCTTCTTCATCTTCCTCTTCCCCCTCACAGAAGCTGCAGCGTACAGACAAACTAGAGGTATTCGTACACCACAAGTGTCAGTATTTGATAAAAAAAGACACTTTCGTAAGTTAAAAGCTGAAGTCCGCTCACTCTCTTAATAACCGCTCCTCTCAGGTGTGCCGCGAGTTTCAGCGTGGAACCTGTGCAAGAGGGGAGACAGATTGCCGTTTTGCTCATCCGAGTGACAGTCCAATGATTGACACCACTGATAACACTGTCACTGTGTGCATGGACTACATCAAGAGTCGCTGCTCCAGGGAGAAGTGCAAGTATTTTCACCCGCCTGCACATTTGCAGGCCAAAATCAAAACCAGTCAACAGCAAGTCAGTCAGACAGCCGTGGCAGCCCAGGCCGCAGCAGTGGTAAGACTGAGCCTTATCCTTCTATACTACTGCTACTTTGGTGTAATAGCATTTGCCATGACATCACTGAATGTGGAGCACTATACTACAGATTTATATACTGTTATTTGTGATGGCATATTTAACGCAGTGGCATATTATAAAATTGATCTGAAGTAATGAACAAATAAGAAAGTCAGCACTTGGTGTCATTGTTAAAGTCCTTTCCCACCTTCACCTAAAATTGCAAGTTAGTAAACTGGTGCCATTAAAAGTATGCCAGTAACAATAGTTAGCTGTATCACATTTTTATGTACATACTGAAGCAAACAGTCTTTTGTAAAGTGGATTTTTGGAGGTTTGTTCACAATGTTATGCCATTTTTGACACAAAAAGTCAGCAGACCAAAGTAAAATAACTAATTTCCTGTTATTTGAATACCAGCATGCATCTGCCCTTTGCCTGTTTCTCTTCTGATAATTAAGAACATATGCCTGTTTTAACCCTGTGTTTAAACATTACAAAGAAGGATGAGATGAGATTAGATTGATGGTAGTTGTTGTATTAAATGCCAAGGTTGACATGCCAATCAAATTAAGAGTGATAGCATGCAGGTCCTAACCTTACATTCCAAGCTTGTGCTTTTAAACAGGACGCTTCATAAACATGTACTGTAGTATTACCATATTAAGGTTAACTGAGAAATGGCTTGTGAAACAGTTTCAGTGTTCAGTTGTGAAAAACAGTGTGAATAAAGTTTTTTTTCTTTTGATTGACTGATTGTGTTCAGCTGCCTTAACAACCGATTATCAGTTAATCATTAAAAGGCTAGGGTTGTTTTTCCATTAGAAAACTGTTTAAATCAGAAATAACACATAAAGTAAATACCAAGTTCCTTTTATGTTACTTAACTAAACAACACAAAATAATGACTGGCTCCCATCAGTCGCTCTTCAATCATTTGTATAACAAAATACCAGTGAATGGCTGTAATGTACTAATAGCAGTTTGTATAGAATGTCTTTAGAGTGTTTTTTTAATTACAAATGACTTATATTTAAATGAACAAGATACTTTTTGATGTGTCTTTGCATATCTCTGATAGTCGATAAATACATGATGATCTATTCAGTTCTTAACAGTGATTATCGGATTGATGATTAATCATTAGTTTTTACTTTGACTTACTTCATTTAAGTTACTTTAAATGTAAAGCATTTTGAGCTCTCTCACTTGGTAGGAATTGTAAACACACTCCAAACGCAACAAAATTACCTCTGCATTGAAGCCACGTGGCTTTCTTGCCCTCCTCAGATCTTGTTTTTATGGTTGTTTAGATGTACATTTTATTTCCATCGCGTGAGATTTAGGTTGTAATATCCCATAAGCAATTATGTTTAGTTGTTTAAATTGAAAAGCGGAGGCCTCCTCCATCCCACCAAAAGCCTCAGGGTGAATGTAGTCAATGGAGCTCCACATTCTGTGCTTCATGACATCGAATACTTGGTTATTTCAGCTGTTTCTCTGTGATGTTGCCTTTGGCTAGCTCTCATCTTTCATTTAACAATACAAATTTGCAATGCTTGATGTGCATTTCATTGTTATCCCTTCCTTAAAGCTGTAAAATCAATGTATGTATACCAAAATTATATAGTGTGCATACTGTAGCTGCACTGGTCGTATCATGGTAGTCGCAGAGTTTTGATTACAGTTAACAAATGCTGATCAAGTATTGTTATAATGGTGATCCATTTACAATTTAAATAGTATACAAGATTGTAAATCTGTGTTGCCAAAGCTATTGATAACTGATTGATTGATTGACTAAACATGTTGACCTACTAATTAAGGAATCTTTAGTGTCCTTTAATCAGTTCTTTTGGTTACTGTGCATGCATATTGTGTCGTATGTGGTATACTACATTCAGATTATTTTGTTTTGTTTTCCCCCTCTCACCTATCCACAATGCTGTCCCCCCATGACGCACCTCTGCTTGCTGTTACCTGTATGTTAATACGCTTGAATCCCATTGGCCCACTGCCATCATGTGCTCGCTGCCTGCTATTAAAAGACTCAGTCGACTGCCAAAGCAATGAAGCGATCCCTCGAGGCAACTGTAGACCTGGTATTTTCACCTTTTGCTTTGGTTGTTGCTATTAATTGTACTGTGATAACTTTTAATTTCTGTCATTGTGTTAAAGCTTCCTCAAGTCTTGTGTACATAGTCACCTTCAGTATCTTTAAGTGCTTATTTTGATAAATATTATTACTTCATGCATTTTTTTGTACTCTAAAACCATGCTTGATTTTTCCACAATGTGATACGTCACCTTTATTGTGTAGCCGTGTTTGCTGTTTTTTCACATTTATTTATGAATACTAAATATTAGGTGTATATAGCTGAATAGAGAAAATGGCTATTTTGGAAGTTTTGGTGTGTCATGTCTCCTTTTGTTATTTTTCAGGGCTTTCCCCACAGTGTCCTGCAACCCCTACCAAAGAGACCAGCACTTGAGAAGAGCAGCTGGGCCAGCTCTCTCCTCAGCCCCAGTTTTTTGCACTACCAACAGGCTCTGGCCAACACACAGCTGCAGCAGTCCACTGCTGCATTTTATCCTGCAGGTGAGCCTCTAAAGTTGTTCGAAAATTGATAGGCATTTTATCATCTTTTCTGTTTTAAATATGTCACTTCGGGCTCCATTACTTTTTTCTCGGGGTGGATGTATTGTTACATGTCAGAAGACAACAGCAATTATAAATCATAATGTCATCATCGTTGCAGCTCTAATTACAAGTCCTTGCTGTTGGCCTCAACAGAAATATTGACTTGTCATATTAGTAAAGGCACAGGTGTTACTACATTATAACATTCACATGCTCTGTTCTCTTCAAGTGTCCAAGAGTATCTTGAGAGTGAGACAATATGCCAGCATGCACAATACCCTGACACAGATACCAGAGTGGTTAAATGAAACTTTCCTGCCTGAAATGTGGTGTGTAAATGTATGCATTGCTTTTCTCACACAGGTTCTATCTTTTGCATGACTCCCACAAGCAGCATGGGTAGGTCCCTTTCTCATTTTTGCATAAACTATGCCAGACACTGGTAAAGGTTTCATTAATCTGGTTTCTGTTGAGGAATTTTACTGTTTCTCTTCTGCAAATGTGTTCATGTTGCATATTTGTGAAAGTGTGTAATTATTTATATATATATGATTAATACTCCCAACTAATACTTTGTTCAACATCACTTCAGGTAGTCAAACATGATTTAAAAACGCATTTTCTTTGCAGAATTGCAGATCAGAATCTCTTAAAAATAAAAAATCTCACGTTAATGTTTTAAGTCTCTAAATCTCCACAAATATCTTTTAATAAAACTACTATGATCATGTTTGGTGGCATTGCTGTACATGCTGTCTCTTTTGGGATGACGTGTTCTGGACAGATTTCCTAATTTTATCTCTTATCAGCCCCGCTTTTTTGTTCTCCCCTGCTGTCTCGCTTTGCTGTGTGATCACATGCCATCTGCTGGTCTAACTCAATGATGGCTTTCTGCTAATGTCATTTTGTATTTGCCTGGCAAGAGAGAGAAAGAGAGAGAGAAAAAAAACACAACAACATTGCTATGGTTACCATAATGCTCCACCTCCCTTTTCATTGCTTTCATGGTTCCCTTCCTGAAAAGTCCCCATGATGTACAGTGCTACGCCTGCTACTGTCTCTGCAGCCACTTCTCCCGCCACAAGTGTCCCCTACGCAGCAACAGCGCCAGCCAATCAGGTTTGCTCCTTTTTAAAGCTTTCTGTCATAAATCCTTGAGCTCTGAATAAGTGCTTCATCTTTAAATCAGGGGAGTTGCTTCAGCATCTGCGTAGCATTGCCCTGCTTGCATTGCCTCTCATTAAGCTTCATGTATCCAGTAGGACTAGACTGCATCTCACCCCCCACCGTACTCAAAGGTCTTCCATCTGGAAATATTTGTGTGGCATATATTGTTTACTGCATGGTTTTTGGGTTGTTGTTTTTTTTGTGCTTCATTTGTTGTCAGCTTCTTTTTAATTACTCAATATGCTGTTCAAAATGTTCCCTGAAAGGAGTAGAGAATACTCAAAATACATTAGTAGTTAAGGTACTGGTCACACTGCCTCTATTAATTAGTTCACATTTGCCATTCATTTTATACACTGTCCTGATCAGAGTTTAAGTTTTGTCACTTTCAAATCCTCTGAAGTGGCAATGTAGAGCTGTGTGAGTGTGTTTATATCTTTGAGATTGGTATTATATATATTTTGGTATTATCCCAGATGTTTTGCTTTTAATGTGTGGAGATTATAGAGGAGTGAAAGTAAAATATTTGTTGAAACATAATATTCTTTGATCATTTAATATCAAATATTTGTTCCATATGTGGAGTGTTATATGCTTATAAAGAAAGATTATTATGATTAAATGATTAGGCTGCTTTGCTCCAACAAGGATTAATTTAATCTGAGATTAGTTCTCATCAGAGCTGCTACCAAAATGAAAATAAATACATAAATAGAATAAATCAGATGTTCTGGATTCCTTAACAAAATGTTACAATTCTTTGCTAACTAGCCAGAACATTAGTTACATGTTAGCTAATGCTACATGTAACTGCTGGTAAAAACCCAACATTACCTGATTGTGATGTTTGATAATAAAAGCCTTTAAATAACAAAATGACTTTTACTGAGAATTTTACTGTGAAAGATTCATAAGAAATAAAACAATCATTTTACCAAATTAGTGGGGCTTTGTTAGCATCTCGGTGCCGAGGGCTACACAGGAGTGGAGAGTATAGGTATTCAGTGTCACACAGTACTGTTTATTTATAAAAGCCCCACCAATACTCAGGTTATGGAAAAGATGCTGACACCGTTATTAGGGAGTGAAAGATCAGAATATCAATATATCAGCCAATATACATGCATTTTTTGCAATGATCCCTTAAAAGTTTTGATCAGTCATCTGTGACAAAGATATGTAACAGAGGCAGGAAATATTGCAGTTTAACAGTAGACTGCACTAGGAATTGAATCATTGTAAATTCTCTCAAGCATCTTTTCCTGCATTAAAAACTCTATGTTTTTATTTTGTTTATATGTTGGTCAACATATACACTGACACCAGTATATCTGTGATAGTCTAATATTGGCTGTGATAGTCTAATATTGGCAGGATCTATTTATGAGGGAAAAATACAACTATACAATATGTAAATTTGATGTAATGGTGCAGCCATGAAAAACCATCATAAATTGTCAAAGGTATTTTAGTTCATGGGAAAATGAAACTATTATCATTGTAACTTTAAGGGCTAAAGGTATTCGTTTCATTTCATAATTCTTGATGAGCACTTGACATTCATCATGTAACAAAAACACATTTGGACTGACCTACATGTTGATTCTATTCAACCACTAAGTGACTGTCTTTTGTCCCTGACATAGATCATCCTCAAGTAACCACCGGGAGCAGAAGTCAGTGCCGTGTTGCTGCTGTCAAAGACCCCAAACAACTGCTCTGTAAATACTCTGTTAACACCACACACAACCTACAACAAGCTGCATGTTGATAACATCACTGATGATGTTACTTTGATCTCACATAAGAAATTACATAGCTCAATTACTGGGATTATACTGCGTTAGGCAGGTGTCACGGAAGATTATTGTGTGTTTGCGCCTTTGCACCTGCATTAACATGCATCCTCAGTTATGTGCATAATATCCTGGTTTCTATTTCCTGTAGCAGTTCTGACAAGGTGAGAGGTGTGTTTAGCCTCTTAATGAGCTGAAATGCAGTATGTCTCCAGTTCACGTAAAGGGGCCTCATGAATAAAAAATTAGCTGTTCTGAACATATTTAACCAGGAAACACATGTGCAGTGCAGATACCATGTAACACCCTCATACTAACTGATACAGAAACACACAGAAATGTTTTCAACTATGTAAATATTACAAGAGAAAGACAAAACAGATCTAATCTGAACATCAGTTTTCAGTGTGTGGACCAGACATGTTAATACCAGGTGTAAAGGGGTTCCTGTATTGGAGATTGTTAAAAAAATGTTTTCCTTCATGAATGTTTAATGTAAACTAAGATTTTTTCACATTAATGATTGTTTATCTAGTGCCAGATTTCATTATTTGAAACCAACTAGTTAAAAAGCACTTATTTATCTTAAAATTCCACATTGTAAAGTGTATGGCCGTTTCTTTCAAGTGTGCTGAGGGCAGTCTATCTACATGGTTTACCCTGTCATCCCCGGAGAACAGGATCAATGCTCCACCTCCTGGTGTGCCTTTGCATTGCATATACAGTATGTTTGCTGAGAGAAAATACTGTATAATCCCTTTGCTGCACAGACTACTTTCTCTTTAAGGCAGTGAGGTTACATCGGTTAAAGCAGTTAAATGTTCCTCTCTTCAGTTATGTCTGACTCGATGGAGTATTTGTCAGTGGTTTTCATTTCTAGGGCCGGTTTCACAATGGCTAATGGCTAACCGAGTAAACATATTTAATAGCAGGTACAGTTACAGTTACACTTCTATTTTACCAGGAAAATTCTGAATGAGTGTGATGATACAAAAAAGTCCAGTAGTATAAAATTTCGTCTTAAAGCTCATATTTGTAAAATGGTTGATTTTCGAGTCTCATTCCTAACTCATTAAATACTGATGCTTACGAATGGCGGACAAGCTGACCTACAATCCCAAAGTGTCACTATTGGACGAGTTCGAAATGAGATTCAGAAATCAACTTAATCTTAAAAATAGGAGCTTTAATGAGACAGAGCTCAGCTCACTTCTGCTGGCATGTCAATCAAGCAAACGGCTAATGAATTCCTCACCGCAGTAGCAGAGACATCTTTCCTCTTTTTTGTCATTTGGTGCCACTGTTAACGATTGGTGAATGATTTCTGCCATAAAAGCATCTGGTTCTGAGGCCTTGGCCACACACGTATGAAGATATTTTTCTTGACAGATATTTATATAGTTCTTACTTAGAAATGAAACAAAACAAAAAAAGCACACCAGGCCAGTCAGTAGCAATAGAGTCTACATCAGACACTAAAAGAACATTTTGAGCATGCATCATGAGCTTATTCTATTTAAATAAAATCATCCATATCCGTAGATAATAAACAAGTTAAATTTTAAGAAAACATACCTTAGTGCTATTAGTGCTAACCAAATATAAACAAAATGGTAGTCTGAACAAGAGGCAAAAGTGTTTGTTTTGAAAAGTATCTGCATATGTGATATGTGTGGACAAAGCTTGACTAATCCTGAAGGAGTTGAGTTTCTAACTGTTTTTGGCTTAAGAAATCGATTTGATTTTTTTTTTATTTTTTTTTCTGGAACAATCTAACTTTGATTAGGCTAATCCAAGATCAAAATCAAGACTGGCCTAACACTCCAGACCAGACTGAAATATCTGTATCAAACAGGTTCTGGAACTTTGAAGATACTGTAAACCGTGTCTCTAAGAGGAACCTCTACAGGAATGGAAGATAACTCAGTAAAATAGTATGGAGGTACCAGCTACTGCTCACAATCAAACTAAAGTTCCTGTAATCCTCAAAGGGTGGAGCTGAGCAGTATGTAAACTGTTAGTCTTAATGTTGCAGTCAGTTGTCAGTACTGTATTATTTGAATGTCATAAGTGCCTAAAGAATTGTGCAGATGAGAATATCCGTGCATATTTAAAAGGCTTTGTGTGAAAAATCATTTACTTAATTAAGTCACATTAGAAAGTCGTCTTTTTGCAATGCATTAGTAATTTGCGTACACCTGTTTAGATTTCTTTCAGTTAATTTCCACTGATGCTCAGACCTTTATATAAGTGTACAATGTATAACGGTTTATTTTGCTCCTCTCTTAAGATGATCACATAGTGTACAACGATGTTTTATTATTAGATTTATGCACAGTGAAATACTTTATGTAGGAAAGTAGAATTTAACTAGGTATGCTTGTTAGTGAGGCGTTGTGTGTGGTTGATGCTGATCATAGGGTTTGAAACGGACAGACTGGGTGTTCTATCTGGATGAGTAAAAAAACTAAACTGATTTTTAAACACTTTCCACTCATATGAAATGTTCATCTGCGTTCATCTGTGTTCTCTGTTTAGCAAATATCAACATTCCGTTTCATGAAAATGTGTGTATATGTTCGCTTGTGAGCGGTTAACAGACAATCCACCAAGAGATGTTGCATTTGTTCACAATAGGTTCTCCATGTAATTTCATTTTGTGAGGTTTTACACACTTGGATGGAATATAAGGAGTATACTTGGGTATTTTACTAGCTTAACATTAGAGAAGAACACTTTTAAGATGTATTTTCTCTTCTACCTTATGATGAATGTAATTTATTAAACTGACTTTAGCTCTGCTGGAGGTTCCTCAAAGGGCCTCGTTCTGTCGTTTTAGCCTCTGAAAAGCCGTCTTGTGTCCGGGGATTGAATGTTGGAGCTTAAAACATTTCATCCTTGTCACTGCCTTGTCACCTGTAAGGGACAAAGAACCTAAGCAAGGCCATATAATTGATTTTTATGCACAAAAGTGCATTGTACAGGCCACGTTTGATGAAAATTTTCATAATAGTGTAATTATAGTTTGTGTTTGAATTGTTTTGATGTGTTGCTGAGGCAATCTGAAGTTGCAGTGATAAAAAAAAAAAAGTGTATTTTTGTAGGTGATGAAATTTTGTGTTTCCTCCTCACAATAACACATTAGATTGTACTGTCAGATATTTGACTTTATTATGCCATGGTGTGAAACACTGTTAGTGAACCAGTGCATACAAATATTCTTTAAAAATATAAAGTTTGTGTTTTTTATTGCATGGCAACATCTTGCAGCAAAAAAATACAATCCACTGTCAGAGCCTGTTGAGCGCGGAACACTGCAGACACGAGTCTGGAGGTCTGGAGTTGATGGTTCGGTGGCGTTTTTAAACCTTCATTTTCTTTTTCAAAGATATGATTGTTTTTAAATTGTAGGTTTTTGTTAGATATATATGTATTTTTCCCTTATTTATTTTACCTTCAAATAAAAAGGCATTTAACCGAATGTTTGTTTCACCTTTTGACAAAAAGCTTGAATGTCACGGTCACACCTGCACGTTGAGGCTGGCTGAGATTCCGATCACCCGGTCATAGAGATGTGGACGGGAAGAATGTTTGACTGACTGATGGAAGCATTTCTCTGAAGCACTTTCTCAACAGTCGGATGACTGAGAATTTGTGTTGCTTTTTGTGAACTTTGCCTTATCTTTGATCTATGTGTTCAGTCATTATTAACTCCACATTGTCTCATGAATAAAACACATTTCACTTTTTATTGATACATGAGTTTTATTACAAAAGAAACCCAAACACTATCCTGACTGACAAAAGGCTTGATACTGATAGGACTGACTAGCTTGCTTGTTAAATTAGATCACACCTCAAACTATGCCAGTGCTATTTTGTTCCATCCTGGCCTGAATAAAAAATTCCCTTTGTAATTTTTTCTTAAAACTTATTTGTGAAAATTATTTTATTTGTGCACAATTAAACACTTCATGTTGATAGTTTTGTTCCTGTAAATTCAAAACTGTGTGAAATCTAATATTGCAAATAAATAAATGTCATGTAAATGCCATGCTGTGAGCTTTGTTATCTGATTTTTTTCTGTTTTGTTTAATTTGTATCCTTTCAGTGTAATTTTAAAGGTGTGTTATGGAAGAATTTTTGTTGAAATTTGTCAACATGAAGTGAAGAAATCACAGTTTTGATATTATGACCTCTATGTATTGTGCGTTGCAGAGATATTTACTGAAGTTAGCATGCTAACCAGTTAATTACAGCATGTTCCAGTCCAACAGTCCTGCACTCCCCATGGTGGTCCGAGCTCCCAGTCTGGGCCACTGCCACACTTAACAGCAGTTAGCAGTTACTCTGGTGTTTATCTGAATGAGTATGAATGTGATTCTTACATAATGCACCTTTAAGACCCTAAAAATGAAGCGTTAGCAAGTTTTAGTTTGTCTGTGAGGAGGTTATATTTTCACCTATCGGTTGGTTTGTAGGCGGAATCATACAAAAACTACTGAACAGATTTTCACGAAACTTGGATGGAGGATGAGTCTCGGCCCAGAATAGCCCCTGTTAAACTGTTGGTGTGGATAAAGTGACTGATACAGGATTTTTTTTCTCACTCCCTCCAATATTGCGAGATAGGGCATTTTTCTACATTTCTTTTAACATTTCAGGAAATAATGCGTGGATTTTGAAGACACAGAAGTATTCAGGTGGCCGAAAAGGGGACTGGTTGGCCTTGTCAGAGGTATGCCATTCTCGTGAGAATAGTAGAACAGAATAGTACCGACTTAAACATAATGTTTTTCCATAATTATGTTTTATAAATCCACGAAGTTTAATTTAAATTAATGATTTAAAATATGACGAAACAGTGTTATTACTTGGATCACGCAGCTGGTATATATAAATAAATACCTTCCTCATTTATTTATTTATTTACTTACAGCATTCTCAAATTTGGACAGCAGCAACAAAATGCAGCGTTACCATAGCAACAGCATCCGGTGCCTTTTCCTCCTCTTGGATACACATCCTCGAGCCGCGCCTGTGATTGGACGAGCTCTCTTTTGATGTCACCGGGGGGGCAACCGAATGATGGGAATTTTAACACATGAACGGAAACGTCAGCGCCGACTCTGACTGGCTGCCTCGCGCGGTCCCCATTCAGGCTCGCGTGAGATCCACAGCGAGCCGAGGCTGCCGTTGGACGGTCCACACGTCCGTCTCGAGGAGGCGGGAGGATCCGGACGACTTTTTCTTTTTTTTTTCTCCCTTCTTCTTCTTCGGCTTCTTTTTTTTCCCTCTTTGCCTCGGTACGGGAGCCGAGCGGGGACCAGCTGGTTACGCGGCGGCCGTGGGTCTCCACCCGAGAGTATGGCGGCTGGGATCGCGCTGGAGACCGAGGGGGAGACGGAGACAAGCCAGAGATGGTGAAAGAGAAACAAAGAGGCGCAAGTTTCTTCAACCAAGTGTCGACACAGCTTCCAGCGTGCGCTGCTTTTCCTCCACTCGGCCTCCTGCCTGAAAACGTTGCGCCTGCACTTCATTGTAGGGGGGCTGGAGCCAGCGTCTTTTCCCCCCGCTGTCCTCGATGGAGCAAGTTTGTTTTTTGTTTTTTTCTTTTCTGATGCAGACAGAGTGGTGAGCTAAGCAGATGAGAACCCGCACGGTCCACATCATCGGGCGATCTGATCCTCCTCCCTGTGCACAATTTCGGACATACTCGCGGTCCTCGGATGCCCGTATAGCTGTCAGTGTCTGGCCTGCACGGGGGGAATTTCTACAATGAAATCCATCTTGGGGCACCGAGTCTTTGTGCTCCGCCGTAGCTGAGCGGCAGGCGAGCGAAGGCTTGTATTATTGACAACCCGTTGAGAAAAATGGGAAACGGATGGTGACTGTGATTTCGTGCGGGGAACAGTTTCTGGGTTCATTTCAATGACGCGCGGAGATTGAGACCGTTTCGACTCGACTGATATCCGCGATGCGCGAGTACAAAGTGGTGGTCCTGGGCAGCGGCGGGGTCGGGAAATCCGCCCTCACCGTGCAGTTCGTCACCGGGACGTTCATTGAGAAGTACGACCCCACTATAGAGGATTTCTATCGCAAGGAGATCGAGGTGGACTCGTCGCCCTCGGTGCTGGAGATCCTGGACACCGCCGGTACCGAGCAGTTCGCCTCCATGCGGGACCTTTACATCAAAAACGGACAAGGATTCATACTGGTCTACAGCCTCGTCAACCAGCAGAGCTTCCAGGACATAAAGCCGATGAGGGATCAGATCATAAGGGTGAAAAGGTTGGTGAAAGTCCAGATTGTTGAGATTATTCCTCAGCTGGCCTCTCGGGCCCTGTGTGTAGTTTGAGGACAGGCCTGGGCCTGGTCTGAGAACTGTGCTTGACTGGAGATGTTGTGCACCTCCAGGGCAGACACACCATGCCTGCTCTCTTTTGGTGTGGCAGGTCTTGCCCACGGTGCACACTGCAGCCCCAGCATCTCCAAAAAGTAATCAGAGTAGCCTCATCTCTGATGTCAACAGTTTTCCTCCCATCAGCACCTTGAAGGCCAGTCTGTCTTCCAGTCATAACATCCTACAGGCTGCTCCTCTGTCTGCAGCACTCAGCGTCTGCTGTTCGGGACGCTGCAACCCCCTGTGAAACACCCGGCCAGCCGGGGATGACCAGGATCCAGGGCAGACAGCTTGGAGGGAGCACGGCGAGCACTCTGACACTGAGCCCCGGCTCCTGCAGAGGAGTAGCCATGTTTTTAATTAACAGGCTGCACAAGCTCTTTAGGAAGGGAGACACAATTGAAAGCGTGAAATTGTCTGATGTCTGAGCACCGTTACACAGATGAACCAGATATGAGGTCACTGGAGGAGCGAGCCGCTGATTGATACGTGGAAGGGGGGTTGGCTGAGGCTGTGTGGCTGTGCCGTCGGGGTGTCCATCGGCTCAGCAGTGTGCATCTCACCTGGTGACATGGCACGATGTTGGAATATGTCATAGCTGCTGCCGGTTGAACGGTTAGTGTTTGTGGCCTGTGTGTGAGCTCAGTTCCTGAGTTCTATACGCAGGCAGCACACAACACCAGGCTGTGGCTCTGTGGGTCCATCAGTCACTGTACATGTCAGCGGAGGTGTTACAGTCAATGCAGGGAGTCCGGTCGGCTCCGGAGAGACAGGGCTGCTCTAACGAAGATGCATATTTGAAGCGCTGCAGCTTAAAGCTCACACTGTTTACTGATACAGCTAATGACATTAGATAATTCTCAGCATAAGGACAGCGCAGTTACATCCTGCTTCAGTGTTATGTTTCTGTCTTATGTTGGCTGTTTTTGTGTTACGTTCTATGAGACTTAAAGGAAAAGTTCGTCCATCAATGAAAACTTAGTCATTGTCGACTCACTGCCATGCTGATGGACAGTCGGGGGAATTTTAAGTAATAGTTGCTATTCTGGGCCGAGACTCACCCTCCGTCCAAGTTTCGTGGGAATGTGTTAAGTAGTTTTTGTGTGATCCTGCCTACAAACCAACCAATAGGTGAAAACACAACCTCTTAACTGAACTACGGTAGATGGGGACTTGTTCTAAAATGTAAGAAAACAGAAAGTTCCATACAACTCATCCAACTCTAAATTCTTTCAAAAAGACGTTATTTACATCTTTGACACACAGTCGAGCTCACGCACCCACTTTAGCGGTGTCATGCTAACACTTTTAGCTCTGCCACTACTGTTGAGATTTTAGCTTTAAGAAGGATGTAAATGATGTTTTTTGAAATCAGTCCAGGATCTTGGGGCTTGTGGAGACTTGGATTCTGCCAGACAGGCTGGACGGAGCCTGTTTACGTTTCCTTTTAACTTGTTTTTTTTTGTTACACTTCAAAACAAGTCCCCATCTACGTCAGTTGTTTAGGAGATGGCTGCGACGCTGTTTCGCTTGTGAAACTCCAGAAATTTGCGATGGGCTACTTCACCTGACTTTCCATCAGCATGACGAGATAATGTCTTTATTGAAATTTTTGCGTAAACTTGTCCTTCAAAAGGAAACATAACCATCTTAAATATCGTTAGTTTTTTAGTTGCCTCAGTCACCCGATTGGATCTCCGCTTTTTCAAACGCACCACATAAACAATCCTATAAATCTGTGGCTCCGCATGAAAGAATGAGGTCAACATGTTTCCCCCCATATGAGCTGAGAATGTGTTGAGGTATGTTCAGTCTATGTGTGTGTGCGTGTTCCTATAAAATGTGTGTGTTTACATGTAAATGTATACACGTGTGCTCACACAGCGGACGCAGCCTGGCCGTGGTGTGATTTCACACCCGAGTCCGGTGCTGCTCTCCACTGTCACAGCACAATTTATTTTCTGTCGCAGAAACATCACACTTCGTATGCTCACTCCCACACAGCAGGTAATTTCAGAGCCCTGTGCTTCATGTAGACAGTTCAAACTTCACGTTGTGTTAAAACAGTGGAGTTAAAAATGCCTTTGATTCATGTATTAAGGTGTGACCTTTAACAGAGTTTGTTCTGAATGGGGTTATCCATATTGTCTTTCATTACTCAGACAGCGTCTCTTCATTTGTTAAGTAAAAGTTTAGTTAGTTTGGTAAATAACATAAAAACAAATGTCCTAACTTCCTGAAGCTAACTAGCTTTGACATTATGTCGAAAACATGACTGCTAAATGCTAACCAGCTAGCCCTGGCCTGTTACAAAGGTCCTGTGCTGGTGGTTTAAGTGGCAGTCCAAGCTGCTAGCTGCATGGCTAACTGAGCTAGCTGGCTAACGACAGATTCAGTTGCCAGCAGTTTGCAGTTACTCTGGTGATACGTGGCCCCTGTTTGTTTTGAGTATGAAACGACAGGTGGCCAATTCCTACATAACCCTTTAAGATCAGAGCAGATTTGCTTTAATTGGATAAAGAAGCACTCAAAACCTACTTGCAGACGTTTTTTTTTGTAACATTTGCTCCGGACAGGTTGTAGAAATACTACAAATGCTAAAACCGGACACTTCCACAATGATACCAACAAAACAATGTGTGTTGGTTGAGCCTTTATCAGATCCGTAACCATGAAAGTCCAGTCCTTGTTTTCCTTTTGTTGCTGAAGGTAAAAATAGTAACATTATAATATATTCAACATATTAAAGATAAACTCTTAATCCTGCGTGATGGAACTGTGAAACAGAATAAAGGTCGCACAGGTCGTTTCTTTCGATGACATTACACATTTTGTAAAAGACATCGAGATGTGATTGGTCGAGGGACTGTCATGTCTCTCAGCCAAGTGACCATCACATCCGGCATCACTCTTGTTTTATGATTCTTTGATCAGATATTTGCTGATTCTAATGACAGTTTTGGTAATAACACACTGGATTTTAAAGACAAAGTTTTTTTCTGTGTAAATCAGTGATGACTTATTTCAGGCGTTTTCAAATTTGCCCTGTTTGAAACATTTTAAATATTTCCCAACACTGGCATCACATCAGATTTCCAATCCCTTTGTGGAGTTTGTGTTTTTTACTCCGTCATCATATATGAGAAAACCTAATTGTAGGTCTGCCATTTTGTAACAGTCTTCAGCAATTACAGATGACAAATCCATCACAGAGGAGAGAGAGCAGCTCGCAACGCGGCGCAGTGTCGCAGCATTTTGTGTTTTAGATAACTGCTGACTGAAAAAAGGCCCTGCTGTGCTGTGTTTATTGCTCTCTCTTTAAAACCCCCAAGCTGAAATGCAACAAGTTCTGACATGTTCCGTGAGGCCGGGTGAAGGGCATTGTGGGAAATGCAGGAAATCAGTGAACGCGGAAAATCATCACAGTGCGCCTCACAGCACTTCAGACAACAGGTGTCTCCATCTGATTTTTTTTTTTTTTTTTCATTAGAGTTTTGTATGTAGGAGTGTTGTGCCCTTCCTGTACATCACACTGCCGGTGCTTCTCCTCCCTTTCTGTCTCTCATCACTGCCAAAACACTTCTGACCCGTCACGACCGTATCAGCCTTCGCTCGGGTCAGAGGCGCTGCTGTGCGTCGCACTCACTCTGAACCCTGTCAGTATCCATCAGTGCCTGCTGTTAGCAGCACGGACAGGCTTTAGCACGGAGGCCACGGGTGCACACGATTACACCCTGGCCTGCTCGTGTCTGCCAGGGACCTCATCGCTCCGCACTTCAGCCGCCGTTAACTATACACCAGGGATGTATTGTGATCTGTGACTTAACAGAGCATTTAAATGGCCATACCATGGATAGAGGACAGTGAGGAAGAAGGAGAGGGTGTCATGAGAAACTGTGCTGTTACAGGCTCCAGCGGTGTCGTGCACGCCGGCGTTGTTGATATCTTTCCTCTACATCTTCCTAAAACACGCTGCATGTGCGCTGAAGCCTCCGTACAAGCTGCAGCGATATCGCTCCGAGGCTCGCTCGCGTGCCAACTAGTTGAAAGGATCGAGATCAATAAACGGTTGGAGCGGCAGCAGCCCAGCTCTCTAAGCAAAGATCCTCTTTCATCCGTGTCTTTGTCTGTTGTGAAAACTGGGCAAAAGAAGTGAGCGAAAGTTCAGTGGTGATTGCTTAACAGTCGACTTGGCTTTCAGAATGACGTGTTCGAGGCCCTCAAGGAAAGGTTTGCGAATATGCAACAAGCTGTTTCTGCTCTGTTTTGGGGCTCACTACTTTGGATAGGGTGGCTGGGATAAGTGAGAGAAACCCATGTTTTATTTACCTCCCAAAGACGTACCATTTGTATCTGCAGTGACATAGCTCTCGGGTTGGCGGTTGGTTCTCCACTTTGGTCCAGACTGAAATATCTCAGCAAGTACTGGAGGGACGTGCCAAGATTTTGTACACAAAGTCCCCTGAGGATGAATGCTAATGACTTTGGTGATCCCCTGACCTTTTCTCTTGCTCCACAGTGGGTCACAGTTTTTTTTTGTTTTTTTTTAATGTCCTGTGAAATATCTCGGCATCTTCTGGATACACGGGCACAAAATTTGGTATATAGATGTTTTGTGGTCCAGGCCATTTGTTAATGTTTAACAGGGGGATTTACTCATTTGGATCTTCTGGTTTTGAAGGCCATAGATTATGACGTGCACACTCAGCCAGTAAGGATCAGTGAGTCAGGTGGGTTATACAAATGTAAACGACCCCATCCGCTCCTGTGCTTTCTCAACAAGGGGGATGGCATACTCCTTCATCCCCCCTCACACACAAGTTAGCATCGCCCTGGGATTTTTGTAGAAAATTAGCTCTGTATCAAACCCAAGTTCATGATACTTTAATGTTTTGTTTAGCAAGATAATCTTCAACAAAGGACAACACTTTTATGATTTTTTAAGCAGAAATACAATCAGCATAAGTAAGAAGCTAATGTTATGTTACAAGCCACCCCTAAGCTTCTTACTATACCGTACTGTGTCCACTTTAATATACATTGATCATTCTACAGGTTGGAAAGTTACAGTTAGATTAGTTTGCAGCTGAAGTCGGCCTATGTAGACCAACTAGATAGAAGATGAGTCTCCATGTGCGACGTGATGGCGTTTAATGTCCCCGACAACCTCTGTAGTCTTATTTAGCCACTTGTTAGCAACCGCCTTTTTTAGGAAACACATTGGCCATTAACCCAAAACCCACTGACTTTTAGACAAGGGAACCGGGAGTGCAGAAATGCTAACTTGGGACTAATTTCTACGGCACACCATCATGAGTAAGTCGCCATGCTTGTGTGACCATTCAGCTCAAGACTCGGTGTGTTTAAGCCTCATAGAGCCATTGGCAAATCTATAGGAATCTTAAGCATATGTTGGGAAGAAAGGCCAGACAACCATATCGAATCCAGGGTAGAATTTGCTTTATTACGTTATAATATATAAGTTACAATAAACTGCGTCTCGGTTGAGTGAATAGACTGAAGCCTGGAGAAGCACACCCAGGAGCAAAACAGTGAGCCATCCACTTTAAACATAAAAATCCTTTTTGATAAAGAATGTTAACATCTCTGTTGCTCCCAGCAGCCACTGTGGCAACGACCAACTCACAGGAAGTTAGTGATCATCTGCAGCGAGGCTGACAGCTTCTCCAGCACGCTGACTGTACGCATTATATTGTATAGTATGTTACACTCCAGCACAAGGCGCCATCCTATCACCCTTAATGGAGAGCACAAGCCCTCAGTGAGCCATGATGATTCCCAAGAGTTGGTGCTCTATGGGCAGTCTCTTGAAAACACAGTGAATAGGCATTTGTTGCACTGAAAGCAACAGTGGATCAAACATAGGAAACTGTGGATGTTACATTGATTGGCATTTAAAGAGGTATGCCAGCAATTTATTGTTGCTTTTTCAAAAAGAATCCTGGACGTCATACTTCCTGTAATATTATATATGTTTGTTTTCACCAGGTCATGACATAAACTGACCATGTGTAGAAATAGTGTGTCTGATGCAATGATTGACAGTGTAAAATGTCGATCAGTGTCTACTTAATCCCAAGATGGCATCTGCAGATGTTTTGTTTTGTCCTCAGTCAAATCAAAGGCAATCTGTTTACTGTCAAAACAGATGGAATCAGAGACTTTTGCGCTTTCTTTAAATATAGTAGTTGAAAACTAATCGATTAAATGCTGCAGCTCCAGTCGTAAAACAAATTAAATCATTTTACTCACAGTGTATCTTCTTTTGTTCCGTTCGTCACATTTCACTTCTCATCAATGCTTCAGACTGAACATTTACCTCCAAAAGTGCAGTTCCTAACCACAGAGCTACTCACAAAGAGCAGGAATGATGTCAGACGGTGGGCTGCACTCAAACAGTGTTTGGCAGCTGGTGACAAAATGCCACTGAGCTGTCCCTATTCTTATGGAGGGCCATTGCAAACTGGAGGGGACTTGTCAGCTGCAGTCATGGATAATCACAGAGAAGAAAACAACAAGCAATTATGAAAACAGCCAGGCAACAAGTTGTGTGTGCATAAGTGGTTTGCATCTTTTGTTATGGTCTTAACCAAGTCTTTCAGTGAGTGAATATCTAAATGTTCTCAAAGAGCAAGAGTACAAGAGCGCTTCACTTTTTTATGGCCTGATCCAACCAAGCAAAGTTTGCAAATTTTACTTCACATGCTGAAGTACGTTGTCCATCATCAAGCATTACTAATGTGTAAGAATTACTCACCTGTCACATTCATACTCCAAGCAAATGGAATCTTAACTAGTAAGCTTAGTTAGCCGTGCAGCTAGTGGTCGTATTAGGCCTTGTCCGCACGTACCAAAATAATTTTTTTTCTCCCCTGTCTTCCTTGGCATTGTTTCAAGAATATTTGCATCCAAATGGATCCATTCTAAACGACTCAACGCTCTTTAGTTCCTATTCCACGCCTATAGGTGGCGCTTGAAATTCACCAAAAACAGAGAAGAAGAGACAGAGCATGCACATAAAGCTTGCACACTGTATACCAGGGGTCACCAACACGGTGCCCACGGGCACCAGGTAGCCCCCAAGGACCACATGAGTAGCCCTCAGGCCTGTTCTAAAACTGAAAATTGAATATTGATATTGTCTGTTTCCCACCTTGTTATGTCATTGTTGATAATTATTGTGAGAAATCATTAATGTGATCAGTGTCTTCACATAGATGAGTATCATTAATCATTAATTATCATATATAACTAAAGGCAAACTGAGCAAATTTGTTATTTCAGAAGAGTGTATCAAACTGGCAGCCCTTCGTATGACTCAGTACCCATGAAGTAGCTCTCAGTTTTAAAAAGGTTGGTGACCCCTGCTGTATACAAACAGACAATAGAAGAATGAACCCCTTCGCGGTGGCTCTAAAATAATGTGGCATATGCGGTTGTCCATAATCCTTTTTTGCTCAGCATAGTGGCAGAGGAGCATAATATTTTTGCCCTAGTAAACCTAATAGGCTCAGTATCTTCTGCAGCACAAACGCAAGCATGTAGTCTACCATTGCTGTTGTTGTTGTTGTTGTTGTTATGAGACGCTGTGGGGTTAAGAGGTCGAAGGCTAGAGGTCGAGAGGTGGGGCGATTGCGTCATCGATACACAAAGTATGCTGATTCGCTGTCCAAACGAGAACGCAAGGGTGGCGTTTTTGAAACCAGGTTTCAAAAAAGTGCATTTACAAGCACTGCGTTTACAGGATCCATGTGTACGATCGGCCAAAACGATGCAAAACATGTGCGTTTACACAAAAAAGAGTTTCCATGTGGATGGCCCCCTAGCTGCATCTGCCGGGACTCGGAGCTCAGAGCACCGGGGGAGGGTTGGTGCCGTTGGCTGTCTGACTATCACCTCTTGAAGTGAAAAATAATAACGGGCTAGCTGGTTGGCATAATAACTTACAAATAACAAATTGTACATTATAAATAACAATAGATATCTCTGCAACGACACATAGACATCTTTGATCTAAAGTCAACATTTGCTTTTTTGTTGATAATTTTAGTTAAAGGTACAATATTTTGGCCACCTATCAAATTCATACTCAAAACAAGGAGGGGGCAGTAACCGCTAACTGCTGCTAACTAGAACTGCTGTTATCTAATTAGCTTGGTTAGCCGTGCATCTAGTGGTGTGGACCGGGAGCTCCGAGCACCAAGGGAGTTTTGGTGAGTGAGTCTTGCTAGCCAGGGCTAGCTGTTTAGCATGCTTACTTCAGTGACTGTTGACAGTTTTCAACTAAAATTCTTACATATTGTACCTTTTAGGCGTCCTTCTGACATCAGGCTTGTACCTCGAGTGTTGACTCTGGAATAATATCCTCTATAATATCTCAGTCTAGACATGAGAGGAGAAGGTGACTGTGACATTTACATCACATTTTGTTGTGGTAAAACGTATAAATGATTCTCTGAACTGTTCAAAGCTTGCTTCTCCCCTTCTTAGCACTGTTTATGTACTGATAAACGGCACTTTGCATTTCAGAGGACGTAAGAGGAATTCATCTCAAATGGCATGATTACCGCAGGGAGCTGGTAGCATGCCGTGTTATTGCTGTAATAGCTCAGATCCAAGGATGGCTGGCCCGCACTGTCTGTCAAATACAATACTCGTTTATCTTTCCCATTTTGACATGTCTTGGCCACAGTCAGCATCAGTCTGGAGGAAAGGGGAGGCAGAGATTTCGTTTTCACAACCTGGAGAGAATCCAGATGGAATGTTCAGCAGTATCCCCGATTGTTTGTTTTTTTGTTGTTGTTTTTGTTGGTTTTTTTGTCTTTCATTCCTTCAAAAAAAAAGCAGAAAATCTTCAAGCTTGTCATGGCGTGTTTACCAAAGTCTCCCCAGATATTTACTCCTGATTAAATTCTTTCCCTGCCCTGATGCTGTGGCGGGAGAGAGGAGCTTATTGCTGCTCTCTGACTCAGTCGACTTCTGACAGAACTGAAGACCCCTCCTCAAAAGGGCCATTGGGAGGCCATTGGTTTTTCCTCCCTCATCCTGACAATGCCGGCCAGAGTCAAATCCAGAGACTCTATGGCCGCCGGCTTCCACCGTCCGTCCGTCAAGCAAGGCTTGTCTGAGTTGATGCATCATGCATTATAGATAAGGTGTGTCTGGGGCGCGCTCCAATGGGTGTTTGCAGCTGGAGTGCACCGTTGCGGGCGCCGTCAAGCTCACAAGCTGCAGGGCTAAAGCGTGACATGCCATTCGTGTTGTTTGTGTCACAGCACAAAACACAACCAGGCTCAGCTATTCATTTGTCTTTTGAGGCTCGTGACTGAAGCGTGTAAACCACTTTTTACTGTGTTCTGTGTTTCGAACAAGCCTCGGTTCCTTGCGTAAGCCACCGTTGGGTCCAGACACAGTGCGGCCAACACCCTTCGTGCTGAGGCCCTGGGAGCCTCGGTATCCGTGGCAGCCACCGTCTCACACCTCCTGGGAACGCCGGTTCCCTCCTCTGTTATTACGACTATATATAGACCCTCTCCTTTGGTGCCAGATGTCTTTGTGCTGCACGTGTTATGATGAGGCCCAAATGAGCTACATAACATGCATATGGCTGTTAGGTCCTCCATGATGGTTAAAAGACAAGAGCACGCAGCACACTCCGGTGTTTGATTTGACCTTAATGGAACGACTTTAGTTAGGCTCCACCCGCTGTTTCGGGACAACCACGATACTATAGTTCATTTTCTAAATGTAAAAAAAAATCCGTCCCTCTCCTCAGAACCCCCATAATAAATTCTAATTTAACCCCTGTATGGATCAAACAATGAACCAATTAATACAGGTACAAGTAAACAGATTGCTGCATTGATTGATAGTGAAAGTAATCACGGAGCCCTCTTAGTACATCACTGATAATAGTGATAATTGGCACTTGCATTTTTGCTCTCTTGGGGAGTTAGATTCCATACACAGAGCTCAGGCAGTAACTATCACAAACTGTGTTTTTTCTGGAGAAAGTAGAATTTGTGGAAAGAGAGAGTGAGAACTGGTATGAACCAGAGTATAATGGTAGATAATATTTAAGATGGTAGTCCGCTGTGAGGGATTTAAAGCAGGAGATTTGAGCCTAAACCACAGCCTGGGGCAGAAAAAAGACACTTAAATGGCAACGTTACCCCAAACTAAACACTGAACCCCCCGTGGCAGCTATAAGGTCCCGCCTTTCAGTCTGCTCACCCACAACTATGTTTAGGATTTTTCTGGTGAAGGTGGGAAAGGGAATTTAAGGTTTAAGGCAAGAACTGCCTATCCCCACTGAGATGTGGTCCAAACTAGTTAAATAATGGCCTTGCTGTTTTTTTTGTTTTGTTTTTTTCTTTTGACACCAGGAATGCAGTGAATGAGACCTGAGCGCTGATGCTGAGAGGCATAAGCTGCAGTTCCTCATTCGGGATGCCTCTGAGCTCGTAGGAACACTATCACTTTCTTGGCGACACACCGGCCAACCTCGTAAGATCTTCTCTTTAATCCTGGAAGCTCTCCTCGGCTGGCGAGCCGTTCCTGCGAACAGCGCAGGACAGTCGAGATTAAAGTTCACTCTGGATAATGTATTCATGGGGTAGATCAAAGTGGGCTTCCTGTTCTCTGCATGTTGAAACGTATTTAAAGCTGAAACCTGCAGCCCCTGGACCTCTGAGAGACGCTCCACTTGGTAAAGTAACATAGCAGCCGCCTCTGCCGTCTTCCCGTCTCTCCAGCGTTTGTTAGCGTTTCCTCACGTACCTGTTACCATAGCAATCAAGGATGAGGAGGATTTTTTTTCCCGTTTAATAATTTAGAAGCATGTATATTTCATGGAGCGAGGACGGCTTTTGCAAACCCTAATGATGTTGACGGGTGTTCGGGTGCATGACTCTGGTCAGATGGTGATGACGACGACGACACCGCTCGGTGTAACGAACACAGACATTTAAACCCCGCTCAGACGACCGGTCCGACAGATGGAGAAAAAAGGCTCCCTCCCACAGACAGATAAGGATGAAAGAAATAACCTGTTGTTTACCAGAGGAAGTGAATCTGCTGTCCCTCTGATGTTTTTGATCTTTGTTATCGCCTCTGATTTGTACAGACTGCCTGAGACGCCCGACATGTCCCCCAATATCAAAGCTGATGTGGCGATTATATTGGTGAAACTGCGTCAGAGTCGCTCCTCTTGATAATTATAGGGCTGTAGCCTATTTAATTGAAGCGAGCATCTCTTCCGGGTGTCCACTAAGTAGTCCAGTTCCACAGTGGCATGGTGTGCTCGGGCAGCATGACAGGGAGTTCACAGCTCAAAGGATTATGGCCACTTCCTCCCCTCAGGGGTCGGAGATATACTGCCCATTTCCTGTTCTCTACTGGGTCAGGCTTCGGGCTCGGTCCCTACATGGGGCAGGGTGGGCTGGCATGGAGGTTGAGTGGTTATCGCCCCACGGCAAGAAGGTGCTGCCCTGGTTCCTTGTGTGAAAAGCTTCCGCCCACAGTCAAAGACCACGCTTGTGCCGAAGCAGAAACACATCGTTTTCTGTCAGATTTAGCCATCCACCCACAACAAGCCCACGTCGCACAGCCAGCTGAGCTATTCTGAAAACACGTGTTTTGAAAAAGCCAGGCTTATTTTCCTCATGTGCTTGTGGGGAAACAGATGTTTTCAGAAACAACCGATAAATCAGTCAAATCCGTGTTTGCTGAGACCTGAACTTTCTTACCTACAATTGTGTTTGCAATTACGAACAAAATTAGTTTTCGCTTTGTTTGTTGCGCGGACAGATTGTCGCCGGGAAACATCTGGATGCTTTCAACTCGACAGTCAGGCTTTAATTGATTTTCAGGCAGATATTATGTACTCGCACATTTCAGACACAGTCGCTTCCTGCTGCAGAAGAACTCCAGAAAGTGCTTTCAGTAATACAAAGTGAGAGTAGACGTGAGAAGGAGAGATGGTTATGAGAAAGCACAAACGACTTCCTGACTGCGTGCCAGAGTCCCTCGAATCAATCTAATAATTCGAGTAGCATTTCTAAAGCTTGCGTGTCATCCAAAGGTTTGCTGCGTGAGGATGACAGTTTGTGTGGACGTTCATGGTCCCCGGGGAATGACTCCCCTAACGACTTTGGCGATCCCTTGAGTTGTCTTGGCATCGTGATGAGGTTGACAGTTGACAGTTTTCTGAGTGAAGTATCTTGATAACTGCTGGATGGATTACAATTACATCTGATGCATATCCCACTCAGGATGAATTTTAATAGCTTTGGTCATATTTTGACATTTCATAAAGCAACATCATCAGGTTAGAATGTTAGTTTGTCACTGCGCTATGACCCAATACCAATACCATGGCAATAATGAGCTCCATTTGCTTTGTGTATCAGCTCAGGGCTGTCATGGACTTCTGCCTCCGTTATGCAAAGCAGAAATATACGTACTGTGTGTCAGTGCTCAGTTGACATGTTGTCCAGTTTCACTGGATTCATCTGTGACCTTTTTAAACTCTTAAGTACTGGTACTCAGCAAAGACAGACATGAGATGACAGTTTCCTTGTAATTAAATATGCTACATAAACCACGGAGAGAGAAGTGCAGATGACAGGATGGTATCTTGAGTTTACTTTCTAATTAAATGTCCATGTTGCTGGAGGAACAGCTAAAGGCTGCTAACTGTAGCTGCCCTGAGCTAGTTAGCTGTTATTTTGTTTTATTGATTTGGTCATAACATTGGATCTGGAATACTTGAACACACATTTTAAAATAGAGGATTTCGCTCAACAAAAGCTAATTCGATGAGATTTCATTATAAATATTAAAATTAATGACGCATTGGATTATATTATATTGTTCCGCTTACTTTAGAATAAGTCCTTTGATAACAAATCAAAGGCGGAGTCCGCCACATTGCCCTGTCATGTGTCTACAGTAGCTCCAGTCAGGATGCTTCCCTGACTTTGCCCCATGCTGCCCGCCTTCCTTCAACAGGAAAACGAATGAATGAGGTTAGGTTGTCTGTTGTTGCCACTGAAAGAAAGAGTGTTGAATGACCTCATGTTAAATCAGGTCATATTTCAATTTGGCTGCTACACGAAGTGGAATTTATGGATTATAGATAATTAAATAGCTGCACTAAGTAAATGATTTTCACATGCCAAGAGCAAAGGTCTTAGTCAGTGGTGCAATTAAAACCTTTTGAAGCCTTAAGAATGTGCTAATACCAAGTTCTGAAAGCATAATTGACCGTCTTTTCAAACCAGTACTGAAAGAAAATATGAGAACACAAAACCCACTGATTGCCTCCTCGGCGTGCGTTTTTTGTCGAGTATTCTCACGCGTGCGTCTGTGTGTGTCCTCAGGTACGAGAAGGTTCCTGTGATCCTGGTGGGGAACAAGGTTGACCTGGAGAGCGAGCGGGAGGTGTCGTCCAGCGAAGGCCAGGCCCTCGCAGAGGAGTGGGGCTGCCCGTTCATGGAGACGTCGGCCAAGAGCAAAACCATGGTAGACGAACTGTTCGCTGAGATCGTTCGGCAGATGGACTACGCCGCCCAGCCGGACAAGGATGACCCCTGCTGCTCCTCTTGCAATATACAATAGCCCCATGGGCCTCCAAGGAACAGTCCGGGAGCCAGGTCCACTTTAGAGGAGGCCTCAGCAGAGAGATACACACTTAGACACACAAATACATGCACATGCCAATTAAACGGAAGACAAATTCATGGTTGAACACGATGGATTTTGAACTGTATTGAGCGGAAAAATCAGCAGCGACAAGATTATTAATAACGACATGTGAGTCATGAATACATTTTGAACAAGGAATGCTAGGAATTTGCCGTGAGAGAAATTGACAAAAGCAAGCGTGCCCCCCCATGCCTTATGTTACTCTCCCTTTTGTTGTTTGGGTCGGTTTTATCCTTTTCGAGGTCATGGGGAAAATCATCAGCAATCACAGAATCAGGATCTTTACTCTTTAGGTTGCTCTACAGTCTGCTATAAACGTGTAAAAACATGTTTTCTCCTGGTTTTGTTTTGCACAGAATGACGAGATTCATTTTTTTTTCTTTGTTACCATGACCAAGTATCCAATCGCAGATTTCTGATCAAGTTGTTTTAAAACATTCAGGAGTATTTGATTTGCAGTATGTACAACCCTCCTCCCAGCTCATTTTGTGCGGTGGTTGTTTTTTTTTCTACTCATCACAACAGGGCTGAACCAAAGAGGTGCCCTGAAAGCACCTCCGTTTTCATATATAAGGAATGGAGAGGAAAAAGCGGTTGATAAGTCAGTGTCTTTATTGAAACATCGATGCAGTCGTCTCCTTTCCTATTTTGAGATACAACAGGAAACGTAAGCAGAGTCTTTTCGAATATCGTGTGATGTTTTGTTTTCCCTCCACCGGGAGACTCTGCCAGCAGATTGCCGCGTAACAATATAACTAACTGCTCCATCCTGATGGGACAAAGAGTTCACTTTTCCAGTGTTTGAAACATCTCTACAGACGATCTCTCTCTGGGTGTCATTTAAAAAGTGAAGATGCCAACATTTGTCATACTTTGCGTTTTCCGTTTCTCCTCCGGTATCAAAATGAAAATGGGGTGCTCACGAGTTTCAACATCCCGATCCCATTCTGTCCGTGCTCAGAGTATTCAAGTCTATAGTAACAAATAGTAACAACGAAGGCGATGATAATAAGAATAACCAATAGTAGTGTAAATATTTTGTATTGAAAAGTGCCAGCTCCTGAGAAGACACTGACTCGACACATGTGGAACTGTCAACTGTATGCATGGCTAGTGAACAAAAGAAAAAAAAAAAAGGACTCTTACTGTTTGAGCTTAATATAGGCTGTGGAAATGTGCAAAACAAACACATACAAGTCTGGATCTGGACACTCTCAACTGTACATCTGCAGTATCTTGCCACGGGAGCCAGACTTTCCCCGTGTAACCATTTTCATTGTTGATTTTCTATTTTTTTATGTGACCATTTACTCTTTATTCCCTCTCTGAATGGTGACACTGTTACATTTGACACCTAAACAATAAAAGTGCGTTCAACACTCGACTGAGGCTGCCAAGTTTGAGTGAAATGAAGAATCGGTGACGTGAAAGAGATGCCGTTTTATAACTATTATGTAACTGCTATTCTTCTGTGCTGTTCCTACTTGTGACTATATTTACATGGTTTTGGTATTTCACAGGGGCCCTATCCACTTATAGGTCCACTCTCCTAAAAGTCAGGGCTTTTCAAAGTCTCCCCCTGCTTTGTGTTGTCTTTATACTGTCAAAAATAGCAATAAGAAAATAGTAAAAGATAGTCTAACATTGAAATGGGGGATAATCATGCTCTACATTTTGGAACTACAGTTGCCATAATTTGGGGGCTTTAGTGCAGGAAATCTGCTGATGACCTTTTTTAAATACATATCACAAATCAAGTTACTCACGAGTTAATGCAGTAATTTAGGCTGCATTATGCATTATGCTCCTGACCCCCAAAAATGAAAGCTCATGTCAAAAAGGTTGGGAGCCCCTGCTTTAGGGAAAGTAAACAGGAAGTCAGATGTTGCATTGTAGTCATTACTCAGCTGTGAGACACAAATTTGCCGAATTAGGTATTAGTAGCTCCTGTTCTCTGTGGACCCATGGATTCACAGACGACTGTTACTGAAATGCTTGGATCCTGAAAAAGAAAAAAACATAAAAACCTGTTGATTCTTAAGGAAGTTCTGGTATTTTCCAGGCACGTCTGCTTATCTATGGATTTGAAAGCAGATGTGTTTTGACATTAATTTGCGATTGGCATCAGAGACAGTGCTGTCCTCGGCAAGCATGAGTCCCACTGATTCTAAAAAAAATACGTGTATCAACAACTGTTTTTAAAAAGAAGTGATGCTTCAGGTGATGAAAATGTGCCAGAAAGACTTTAAAAGCAACACAATGCAAGGATGAGTATTGTGGATCAGGATAACCTTGTATCCGCCGACATGTCTGGTGCTGTGCTGCCTGCCTGGGTCTCACAGACTCGGCTAATCCCCATCTGATCTGTTATATCTAGAGTTCGGCATGCTGCTTGAATCTCCAGGTCGTCAAGACTGGAGGGTGCCTCCTCCTGTTTGGTGGGACTCATTCTGGGCACGGCTTCGTCTAATCCGCCCTGAAGACCGCTGTGAGGCTCCGACAGCGCGGATCTCCCCACTTCACGAGAAGCCTTAATCCCTGCCAAACCTCTTCCGATCCAAGATGACCTCATACTAGAGGTTTTCTAGCCTGGTTCCGGACTGATTGCTGCCGACGTCCCACTTTTGTTTCGGAAATAAGTGTGGTGTTTCCCAAAGTACTGAAAAAAGATTTCCAATCCAAGAATAATTTTGAAAAAATGGCTAGCTAGCTAGTTACAAGTATACAAGCATTAAAGGAGCATCGGTGGTCAGAATTTTTAGTTAAAATCATCCAAAAAGTGAACTACCATTATCAACAGAGTGAAAAAACAACAGTGTTGACGTAATGTCAATGTCATCTATCAAGTGTGTTGCAGAGAATTCTACTGAAGTTAGCTTACTAACCAGCTAGCCCCTCTGAACACCAGCTCTGTACGACATGGGGAAATAGTTTGCAAGCCTCCATAGTCTCAGCTCCAAGATGTTAAAGCAGCTTAGTCTAATAAGTAAACAAACTAAGAGAAGAAACAATATATTCTTCAACTATTTGCTAATGGCAGCTAGTTGCTGCAGCCGACGTTAGCTCCAGCAAAGAGTAGCAAGTTCAGCCGGCCTGCAGTGAGCAACAGTACGCTCTTATCCTGACGGCTATTGCTGTGAAACTACCATTTGTCCATTAGCCCATTTTTATGTGAATTATTATCTACTACTATTTAAACTATTTACTTTTACCTCTTTGTCCATCACTTTCAGCTGACTGTTTCTACGCTGCATGTGTTACTTTGAGCCAACATGGCTAACATGAACAGCGTCAGCCTGATGAAAGAAGTGAAACACATTAAGCGGCATTATCACCTACAGTACTTAGGCTGCTTTGTAAAAAACACAAGCTGCTATAACCCAACCGTGACTAACTAGCCTTCATGTTACACAAGAGGGCACACGGAGATCAGTCAGCTGACTGTAAACCGCTTCTTTAAAAACTTCACGTATGTTCAGCCCTCACCCTTGCACCCACTCCAGCTTCAGTTGTTCTGGCACATGGCTGCGTCAGATGGTAGATGCTGTCTGAACTGCTGGCCACAGCATCCAGAGGACACGGCGAGGCGTTTCCCTCAGATGCTTCCTCGATCCATCAACTCCATCACCGAACCTCCCCTCACAGTTCTACCGTTCGGCACTTTGCCGAGCCTTCCCGTCGACTTATGGTCAGGAGGACGAGGTGGTTCAGGAGGAAGTTCTTGCTAACCTCCTCCTTCAGGCGGCTCAACCAGTTATCCAGTTAACTAGTTGTCCTCTTGATGAATTTTGTGTCTATTCAGGGATGTCCAGCTAAAGAAAGGTGCAAAACAGAGTCACTTTGTCGCAGCAAGATTGAGCCACGGCATCTTGCATCATGCTTTTAGCCGTGTTTTCTTTTGGGCTCAGCCTGGTCCGAGTATGTCAGTATACTTCAGTCACTGGAGATGGCTACTGGTGCTTAAGACAAACAGCAGGGGAATTTGGCAGCTGTTTCTTTGCACCAGCGTTTGTTTGGATCTTTTTCTTTTTTTTTTCCAAGCCTCTGCGGCGCTCGGCAAAGCCCTGTCAAAAGCTTGTACCAGTGATAAAACGACTACTTTGTAAGCATTCAGGGTCTACAGTTCCTGAGGCTTTGAGAGGTCTACTGTGGCAAAAGGATTATCGTCAACAAAATAACAATTCCACTCCAATTCTAGGTACTTGTTTGGCTCAGAATATGGACAGTAAATCCCGATTGATCTCGTGAGTACATTTCTCTAAGGAACATAAATAGGCAGACAGAAGCCAGCTTGTACAAACGAGAACAACCAGACAGCTCTCAGTCTCAGAATATTTAGTTCAGCTTCAACACTTTGACGCGAAGGAGGGAATTTCATTACAATTTATCAAGAGTTAACTCACAAGATGTTAAAAGTAGTTGAAGTTGAAATGAAAATTCAGTCAGGGTCTGCTCACCCTCGTGCTGATTAAGGTCGAGTGTACAGCATGAAAACATTCTCCTCAAGAACTGAAGTAGATGGGGACTCATTTTAAAATGAAACAACTCCCTATCTACTTCATTTTCATTAATGGGTGAATTTATCCTTTAATTTTTGAGTCAGGATACTTTTTTTTATGCATTCTGACTTTGCAGACAGACACTAATATATGGAGTATTATATACAGTACATTCTAATATACTGAATCAAAAGTGATGATCCTGCTTTTATTTAAACATTTCTAGAACTGAAATTCAGGTTACAGTATCTGATGAATGACAGCAACTTTTATTTGGGAAAGTTACAGTGTGCTTTGCAGGGTAGCATGCAATAAAACAATAATAATAACAGAGCCTTACACTCGATAGTAAATAAAGGATGTATTTCTGAACAAATCCTTCCATTTTGGAAAACATGGATTTGCATTAAATCCCTCGTGTCAGAGAGGTCGAGCAACCAAACATTGAATTTCAAGACGAAATGGTTTACAAGAGATTATTACAAGCGACCGGCTCCTCTGCGTTATCAGTTCTCCCTTACTCTTGTTTTGCCTCGCGACTAATTTTAGACGCTGTTTTGAATCAGTGATGCGGACTGAAAGTGGCCTGCTGGGGGAATCGCCTGTTAATAGATCCGGGGGAAGAGTGTGCCGGCATCTCCTCTGAGGCGCTTGTCAACATCCACCTCCAGCTAACTAATGCGAGGACGGGGGCGAGTGAGGCCCGTGTGGTGGCGCTCACGGAGGTGCTTTATCCACCTCGATGAGACAGGGCGGAGGGCCGAAAGGACCGGATGGGGTTCATTAGGGAGCAGCATCCCTCTGGCATCACTCACAGCATCATTTGTGTTTGTGGTAACATATAGTCAAGTGCAGCTTAATATCCTCGTTGTCTGCTGGAAGAGGTCTAATGAGAATGGATCGCCAGTGGAGTCGGCCTAATAGTCGTTTTGCAGCTTTGTCTCTCCTGGACACAAAATGTCACCGTGCACTCCAGTTCCCCTCTTCCCTCAAGTCCTTGCAGAGTTGAAGCCGGAATGACTTTCAAGGAGAGGTAGGCAGCAGCTTGAGATGTTGAATTCTCAGTGGGGGGTGGGGGGGGGGGGGAAGAGAACAGACTGGAAAAGAAAAATAAAATCAGCTTGAATACAGCCCCCTGAGTTGCTCGGCGTAGGTGTATGAATTAAATAGGCGCTGACTCATTGTTACCTGTTCTCGGCTCTGCGAGACACGAGCTCAGAGGCACAGACGTCGCAGCTGTGACACAACACGCCGTGTTTGTTCCAGCTGAGATCCTCTATATCAGTATGTCAAATGTCAGGATGAAAGGGGGGGGGAGGGGAAGGGTGGGGGCTGCATGAGTCACGCCACCACCCCCATTGCTCTCAGACTGCAGCAAAGTCCCCCGGGGTTTCTGTGTGGGATACGGCAGCCCATGACAAAAAAAAAGGCCATGTCTGCCCCGTTCACTTTTAACTCCACGAGTTCATGAGGCTGTCGCCCTGAGGATGAAGGGAATTCCAATGCACAGACCCTAACAAAGGAGGCTTTAGATTGCTTTAATCATCTCACTGATCGATGGAGCATTAAAGTCTGAATGTGCTCCAGACAGAGGCTGGAGTGTGTGAAATGTGGCTTTTGTCTCTGGACGAAGTGTGGAAATCAATGTAAAAAGATGTAAAAAAAAAAAGGAGAGATTTGACAGTCAGTGGTCATATTTTCCTTTGTCGGTGGATTCTTAGATTGTCCTCATGTATCCTCAACGACCTGCTGCTAATGATGCTCGCTCCCTGTCTGATATAGGAGCACTGGAAGATGTGCTCGTGACTGACATGGCGTATTCACTGCCTGCGCCGTGCCGTACGCTTAGCTCGAAGCCACCACCGCTGAAGATAACCGAGCTGTTATCAGCCCACACTCTCAACCCCCCCCCCCCCCCCCAACAATGTTTTGTGCCCTTTTTTTTATATTGGAAACAATGTTGATGTGCAGGAGGGGGAAGATGGAACAAACAAGCCGAGCCAGGACTGTCACAAGGCCTAATAACTAGGTGTCATGGCAACCAGATGGCAACACATGAGTTGTCAATTTCACAGTCTAATTTGCAGCTGTAACAGAAGAGTGTGTGTGTGTGTGTGTGTGTGTGTGTGTGTGGGGGGGGGGGGGGGGGGGGGGTGGAGGACGATCTGTACGAACAACGAGGGAAAAAAAAAAAACATTTTTCATACAACCATCAGCTACAGGCATTTAAAGGGTGAGTGCAACCAAATCAATATACATTATTATATGGCACTAATTGTGGTGCAGATAACAAGCGGTGGAAGTAGAAACATGAAGCAGAGATTGAAAATAGTTCCAGTGAAACTGGTTGATGAATAAGTGTGTCGATGAGCTGAAGTAACTGGGACTCCTAGTAAGACTTGTGTTTTTCTATGGGGTTTTTGAAGAGATATTTTTATGTTGCAAGAACCTTTTTTTCGCATTTTGTGTGTATGTGGCAGCACAGTACATTTAATCATCAGTAGTTAGGTAAAGTCGTTTTTTTCATTAAAATATATGATCATTCTATTGTAGAGTATAATACATTGTTTTGTATGTAAAGCAGTCAAATGTATGCCAGTGGCCCAGCAACCAGTGCAGACTCCAGGAAGCAAAATAACAACAATTCCACACATAAACTGCCTGAAACTGGTGATCTGTCATGTTTACACTTCAGTTTGTGTATTGATTCACCAAACAAAATGTGTATTAATGATTCGGATAGGCAGGTAGACAGGCTTGCTGTTTCACAGTGTTTCCGGTCTTTGCACTAAACTAAGTTCGACAGCTGCTGGTGTTAGCTGGTGGTAGCTTTACTGTATGAAGCATACAGGACAGGGGTATACTTTTTCTGTAGAATCACCCTCTCAACTCAAGGATGCAATTTCTAAAATATAACATTTCCTTGAGGTAAAATATTGTTGAGAGACTTTATTTAGCATATTAAATATCTGCGACGGCATCAGCTGATAATGGTTTCATTTTGTGAGTCTGTGTGTGTTTTATCATGCCAAAATGTGGTCCTGGAGTAGTAACACAGAAGTGAGCATTTTTTTGAGTGATGGGTTAGGTCTGACCTGTGAGTCCTGAGTGCTCATGTACTAATGTAGTAATGGCTACTGAGAACTTGTTGGTCGAAGCATCAACATGTTGGTGTTGCGGCTGGTGTGATCCCGTCGCAAGATGCTCCCTGATTAGAAAGGATCATCATGATATTTCTTCTTATCTTGTAGTTAATCATTTAATAAATATTTATATTAATTATTTACATTTTTACATTTTTATTTAGGGTGGCTGTGGCTCTGGGGCAGAGCCAGCATCTTGTTATCATAATGTTACTGGTTAGATTCCCCTGGTCTCATGTCGAAGTGTCCATGGGCAAGATACTGAACCCCAAACTGCTCCTGATGTGCTGGTCGGCACCTGTCATGGCAGCCACCGCCATCAGTGCAGGAAGTACTTTGCATCGCTTTGGACAAAAGTGTCTGTTAAATGTAGAGATCACTCACCCAGCCTTCCCTACATTTTGATCAACTGACTTTAGGATCTGTAAATTGTTTAAAAATAATTTTTAAAGTTAACAGAATCCATCTCTGCATTTCATATAAGCACCCTGTACAGTATAATGCATTCTGAGAGTAAACGTTTTAAGTAATCATATCTCAAGACACGCTGTAAAATGTTCCTTTCATGTTTTACATCAAAAACATTCACTGGTGAGCTCGTACAGACTTGTTGTTTTTGTTATTCCGTCCACCTCCCACGTACGCTCCGGTGACCTGCTGTCTGTTAGGCGTAAGCTATTATCTGCAATTATGAATGACCCTACGCTTAATTGTGTTTATGTATAGGTGAGCAATAATGCACAGCAACACATAATGTTGTTACACAAACTGCAAGAAAGGATCAAAGCCCGCCACGATTCAGGCATCAAACCATTTAAAAATTACTGTGAGAGTCCTGACAACATGGTCATCCATGAGGCCTGCCACCTTTGAGCTTTTAGTGAAAATGTTGTTATTACCGGTTTCAATTTACCTTGGAAGTTCCTTCTACGTTTTCTAAGTTGCTCAGTTTTCCCACCTGATCCTCTTTAAGGAGAAACATACATTTTGCAAGCAACTTGTCAGGAATGCAGAGAAGCCGAAGGTAAAAGGAACCGATGGATATTTCTGTTTTCTTGACGTCACTTCTCAACAGTTGTAGTGAGATTTGTTCTCACAGACTCCAGACCCTAAATCTATACCATCTGTGACTATCATGTAGTCCTCTGAAATTATAAATTGAGATAATCACATGGATTTATAGAACAGCTGAAGGATTTGCTGTATTCCTACATGTGAGACAAGACAAAATACACTTTTTTCTTTTGTTCGTCAACATAAACAAAAAAAAACACACAACGTGGAGATGTAACGTGGCTCCACTAATGACCGGGGTATAAATACACCAAATGAAAGATAAGACTAACAAATATAGTAAATACATCTGACAAATCTTTTTTTATGGGAATGTGACAACAGTCAGGCAGAGAAACTTGACTCTGTATTTTCCCTGGAGGATGTTGTTTCCGGCCTAAGTTATCCAAACCCAAATGTGGCAGTAATGGAAATCAGTGTAATCCTGCTGCCTTTATGCATTCAGTAAAAAGGCAAACAGAGTATGTGATGAGGCTCCCACCTGCTGGTTTTCATCTCTTGTGGAGGTGGAGGCCTCAGCGGGAGCTCCGCGCTGCTCACGTCTTAAGGGAGGAAGCCTCATTCCCGAGCGTTGGATGGTCGCACTCTGTACAAAACAGATTCTCTCCCCACTTCCTCATCTGACTCTCATGAAGCCGAGGTTTAAAAATACCTCCGGACGGACGTTATTGTAGAGCCTGCCGACAAAAGGCAACAGTGGTGGATCCAAAACATCAGAAAATGAATTGAGGTGAAGAACTGTTTCAGATTGTGATCACCAGGGTGATATTTATTCAGTGAGAATTGACACAGTGATAGATTTTATGAGAAGAAGAAGAAGAAGAAGAAGAAGAAGAAGAAGAAGAAGAAGAAGAAGAAGAAGAAGAAGAAGAAGAAGGAAAAAGCCAATAAATTGAACATATTGTGCTCGTGTACTCGGGGTGCCAAGTGTTTTCAAGTGTCTCATTTAGGGCCTTTTAATTTCCAAGATTGCACTTTTCCCGTCTTGTTTAAACAATCAGTGAAGAGAAAACGGTCTTGAGGGAACCTCCTGGCACAACGAGTGCACCCTTTCATCAAAGACTGTTAAAAACTAATCAGGGATGCGATTCAGCCAACATAAAAGTAAATACAAGCGCTGCTGATTTCAGTAGATTCCTGCTGGAACCACGTGTAAATTAAGATTTTACAGCCCTTAATTATACGACACAATCACCCTCACTTCCTCCATTATTTAAAAAAAAAAACACCAGTTGTTATGAAACGTAAGCAACTGGGGCATTTGCAAATGGAGTCCAAATGGAAAGACAAGCAATATTTTAAGTGAGCCGAGCCGAGGAGCACTGGCAATTAGACGGTAGTTAGTGTGCAGTGCAGCGTGTGTGTGTGTGTGTGTGTGTGTGTGTGTGTGTGTGTGTGTGTGTGTGTGTGTGTGTGTGTGTCCAGATTGACAGGAATAGTGGAGGTGGGACAAATGTAAAAGTCTCGCTCCAGCTCTAATGACCTGGTATTCAAAGTTGGTGGGAAACAGTGACAGGGCAGAGGTTGCTGCTGCAGAGATTAAAATAGCAATGGAGCCTCATTCCCATCTCACATCCCGTCAGGGTTGGTACTTTATTGTGTGGAAATGTAGAAATAAAAATTAAAAAATGCTTAAAAAAAGAAAAGGGTGGCTGTCAGGTACGTTGAAGAGAGCAGCCTAGTTCATTTTTAACCATGTAAACAGTAATTTGACAAAGCAAAACTACCACATTACAATTTCCAGCTTCCGGAATGAACTTCAATCTTTAGCTTTTAAGCCAATGTGAATAAGAAATCCTAGAAACTTGTCATTAAAGTATAATATGTAAATCAACAGATCGTGTGTGACAGCTGACGACCAGGAGATCAGCGGTACTGATATTTTCCTAAAGTACCGGAAGTAAAATTGTATGGATTGGATTATTTTGGATTTAAGGCTCACAGAATGTAACACAAAGAGAAACCATAAGACAGAAACACAACACTGAAGCAGGATGTAACTGTGCTGTCCTTATGCTGAGAATTATCTAAAGTCATTAGCTGTATCAGTAGACAGTGTGAGCTTTAAACTGCAGCGCTTCAGATATGCATCTTCATTAGAGCAGCCCTGTCTCTCCGGAGCCGACCGGACTCCCTGCATCGACTGTAACACCTCCGCTGACATGTACAGTGACTGATGGACCCACAGAGCCACAGCCTGGTGTCGTGCTGCCTGCGTATAGAACTCAGGAACTGAGCTCGCACACAGGCCAAGAACAATGATCTTCCAAATCTCAGGAAGGCCCTAAGATCCCAAACTGACTTGAAAAGGTGTTATTGTTACATCAGGTTCAAGCCAAAATCTTCAGAACAACCGCAGAGCGAAAAAAGCATCAGCACCTGCCATAACTGGTGAGGATGCAAAGGCTTGACAGTAAGCGGTTGGTAAATAATGACAGAATTTTGGGGTAAACTGCTCCTTTAAAATAAGTTGCGCTCTATCACCTGATCTTGAAACAGTGTAGAGATCTATTTCAGCCGGGACACCCACATCAAGATACTAACCCTTTATTGCAGCGATATGCATTTTATTTTGGCGGGGTGGGTCCGCTCATGAGATGCCCTGGAATAAATGTGTGCAGGCTTCACACAGACTCCCTGAGTTCACCAGCCTCCTCTGGCCAACACCTGAGACACACAATCTTTAATGAACACAAACACGCATTAGAACATTTTAAGACCACCTTTAGGCCGAGGAGGTGGATAGAGTTAAATCTGGGGCAGTGGCAGCAAGGACGCACAGCTCGGGGTTGTTGCATGCAGAACAAATGAGCACCGACTGTTTATATGGGCCCCCCTGTTGTGAGAGAGGTGGTGGTGGTGGATACGCATGATTTGAGGCTGCCTGGAACATGGGATTATTAAAAATGCCTTCTGCGCCTCCTTTTTTAAGACTGTCATTAGTTTAATTAATATGTTGCATATTCCTACATTAATTTGTTTAATCATATCAGCAGGTAGCATTACAGTATAGGATGACACTGCGCAGAGAAGTGAGAGCTAACAGGGGCCCCAGAAGCTAATATTTGCTCTGGGGCCCCCTGCCCAATTAATGAGGCTGTGGGGTGGCCCATGATTGACCCCTTTAACCTTAATTAGACCATGTTGAAGAAAACAAGAAGGATAAATTCTGGTTATTTATTCCAATTTTTTTTCTATTTAGCGAGGCGCACAGAAATCTTGTACTGTAAACTAATAGTACTACAGGAACGCAGTTATTCTGTGTGTACACGTGTTTTCTCGCCTTTTAGTGATCAGTGGGAAGTTGAATTTAATTTACCGTTACATAACTGGATAAGCGATCTCTAAGAACATGGCACCGAACCTTGATTGCTTACATAACTAATCCCGAGCAGCATTGTCTCTTGCCTGCTTTCTCGTCATTTGCCGCAGCTCTCACTCATTTTCGCGCTCTTGCTGACATGTTCACCGTTGCCTCAGTTCCAATTCAGTGCCTCCAGAGGGCCTCTGAGGCTGCCAAGATACTGAGTGTGATTTCTCATTCTTCAGTCCCACACCACAAAGGCGTAGGAGACTTCTCTTCCTGCCAGTGAGAAGGTGGGCGAGCAACAGACATGAAATAGAGACAGGGTAGGGAAAAAAAAAAGAAAAAAGAAAAAAGAAAATCCCAGTTTCTCTGCTCGTCTTTTATCCCCATCCCTGTGTGCAGCCACATACATGGAGGAGTGGGCGAGGAGGAGGCCGAAAGCCCCAGGCCACTATCCATAAAGACGGAGAGGAGAAGCAGGGAATACAAAGCAGTGAACACCATGAGCAAGAGGAGGAGACGGGCCCTACATCTGTGTCACTTTATGGTAATCATAGAGTCATAGAGTGATGTAGTTTACCTGTTAGTGTGATGGATGGATTAAAAAAATAGGCCAACCAGGAACAGGCCCCTGAACTAAAAGAACCCTCTGTAAGAAGTGTTGAGATTCAGAAATGCAAAACTACCACAAAGCAAACACAAAAAAAGAGACTAAATACAGACACAAAGACAAGAAAATGAAAATCTACCATAAGTGCAAAAGGAGCACAGACACACACATACAAAGCGACCACAGGCACAACTAATAAGACAAATGACACTCATAAAGAGATGCAGAATGTCTAAAAGGAGATGCAAAACAAGCAAAAGGCATTCAAAAATGACCCCAAACAGACACAAAATGACTGCAAGAGACACAAAGACAAGTGCAGGGGCCTATTTTCTCATAATCCGTCTCTGGCTAAAGGCTGTATGAAGCTACAAGTAGCAGCTATTCATTGATATTATTTCATATGAGAATCACTGAAGTTGTTTATTTCCATGTGTTTAATACACTGAGTAAACACTGTAAACATGAACCATTTACATTTTCTTCGTGGCCAAAAACCAGGGTTTTAGACTCATTTAACAAAGGTTTACCCCTCCTTAAAAGAAGAGAGCTTGTCTGGTTCTCCCGTTCCAACAGTCTCCAGACAGCCGCTGGATGAATCTGTTCTTGCGATATTGGTGGAGCGAGGTATTCCAGCAGTATCAGTCCTCGGGCTAAGACATGCCATCAGTTTCCCCATGATACATAATCCAGTTGTGGAACAATCCACCGGTTGATTAGCATCACAGATCTCTTGCTGGCGATCGCAGAGATGGAATAAATTCCCCGCGTGGACACAGTGTTTTTCTTTTGGGCAGTGAGCTCAGAACCACCGAGCCAAGTTAGTGTCGTCTGGCTTCTTGTGCCTGATGACAAGACTGCAGCTTCAGCTCATTTTCAGCTGGCGTTTATGCATTAGCGGACGGGAGAGCCAGCCTCTAATTGCAGAATTTAACACTTGTACTTGTACACTTGTACTTTACAGGCCTGCTGGGCTTGTGATGCCTATCACTCATGCTTCACTGGCAAGCCAAAGCCCCCTCCAGTGGTGAGCCCTGGATAAAGTGCAAGGTCTTGGGCTGCGTTATAGGCCAGCGACAAGCACCGCAGAGGGCAAGTCAGGCTTTGAGTCATCTCTTCTGTCAACCATGTTGCTGCCAGATACGCACATCACTAATGCAGCTGAAGTGAGGCTAGGTCGTTGCAGTGCGTCGCTACAGAAACGAGTGTCTTCTAGTGGTTTTGCTGAAGTGTTTTTGAGCAGAACAGAAGAACCTGTAGCAGCAGTTCCTGTTGCATGACTGACGTGACTTGGATCCACATTTCTCTGTGTGCTACATAAAGTGAATGCTGAAATCTGTCTCACTGCTGGCGATGAGCAGGTTACACATGTAACCAGCAGGGGACAGCATCTTACCCGCTCCAACGTCTTCATATAAATGAGACTATCTGTTCAGGTGCTTGTCTGACAGCATTTCATACACGTATCCACTCTCCCTTGTGCGTATACGTTAGTCCTTACATACAGTATTTATCTGCCAGAGATGTTGACTATCTTGACTCAGACACTGCGTCTTTTGTGAACACTCTATAAGTAGTGCCACCAGAAATGGTTGAAGAAACATCATTTTAACAGAACGAGTAAAGTTGACTTATTGAAAGCCACAGATTCTCCTGTGAATTTCAATTCTGGTGGAGATGGCAACATTTCTAAAGATATCGGAAATGTCGGAATTCATTTTGGGCCCATGTGTATAAAATGAAGAACAAGACATCCAGAACATTTCCATTTGATGACTTGGTATACAGAGAATGGACTTTTAACAAAGAACATACATTATGTTACATTATGCTGTCAGGAACTGTTGAATGAAATAATTCCTCTGACCTTTTCACTCTAACTTTGCATCATAATGAATAAAGGTTTGTCAGTCCCACCAGCTAACAGGGCCAGTTAGCTCATCGGCAAACTGAGCTAATTGCTAGCAGCAGCAGCTGCAACAGAAGGTAGCTGCAGCAAAGCGTACAGTGAGCAGTAGTTAGCGGTAAGTCTGACGCTGCCCTATATAGTTTTGGAGCTCACTTTGAATCCTGGCCATTTCCTACAAATAACAACTTTAATTATCCCAAAACTAACTGACTAAAGGAAATACTGAACATAATGTTGATTACATTTCTTTATTCACCAATAATTCTAAAACAAATTCAACTTACTGTTATACTTTTGGAACAGTTTAGACAAACTGGGCAATAACAGTACTCTCACACAGGAAAGCATACCCTCCTGCTCAGACAAAATGACTTGAATCACATCTCTTCATTGAAATAAGAAAAGACAAGATAAGATAAAAGATAAGTTAATCCTCTACTGGCTCCATAACATGGATGGCGTGGCTGTGACTCAGGGGGTAGAGCCAGCGCCTCGCTATCGGATGGTTGCTGGTTCGATTCTCCTGTAACTAACATGCTGACTTGTGTACTTAATGTGCTGACTGTCTACTTAACGTGCTGACTTGTTTGTGTCTCTGTACAACTACTTCGTGTGCCTTCAACTCCCCCCTGGGAACAATTCAAGTTTTTTTTTTTTTTTTTTTTTAAATTGAATTGGTCTGCATGTTGAAGTGTCCCAAACTGCTCCTGATGTGCCGGTCAGCACCTTGCATGGCAGCCACCGCCATCACTGTATGAACGTATGTATGAATTGCTGTAAGTCGCTTTGGACAAAAACGTCTGCTAGATGTCTAAAATGTAAATATAGAGCATTAATTCAAACAGTAATAATGAATTAGTAGAAATGCAGTAAGAACAATGAAAAACAGTAGACATCAGATAGAAATGAAAAATATTTACCCCATTGTACATTAAAGGCATGTTGCTTGTGATTGCTTTATTTAGAAGAGAATCTGTAACGCAGACATCGCTTCATTGTACAGGGTCACATTCACGCACCGTGGGGGAGTGACTGCTCTGTAACGTGTGCCGCGTGTTGTTCCAGCCGCCGCCGCTAGATGGTGCTGCTGCGCCGCGCCGCGCCGCGCCGCCGCTCAGAAGGTGGAGGTGCTGCACCTCCTTCATTGTCTGAGTGAAGGCACCGGGAGCGGATCCGCTGCTCGCTCCAGTGTAATCCCGTCTCTCTCCCCGGCTCACTCGCTCAGTCGTCCGCCATGGCGACCGCAGAAAGCCTCTTCACCGGCACCAGCAGCATCTAAAAAAAAAAAAAGAAAAACTCCGACTGGGCGTCTTTATTTATTTATTTTTGCACCGCTGGACGTGGATGTATAACACCTCCTTCTGTGCTCGGGAAACACATACGTCTGTGGATAAAGCGTGCGATTTCTAGATAAGGGGGGTAAGTACGGCGCCGGCCAAGTCCCTCTCCCCGTGTGCGTTAGTGTGTGTCAGTGTGCTCCTAAGGGAAGTGGTTCAACTTGTTTGAGGGGATTAGCGTTAAGTCTTTGGGAGTATCTTTTGCCGTGTTGTTTTGTGATCCTGTGGATTTCGAGGGGAGGAGGAAGGAAGAGGGTGAAGAACTGTGGCTCTGCGCGGAAGGAAAAAAAAAAAAATAATGTTACTCTGAGTCTGCAGCCACCGGACTGTCCTCTTCGTCCTCCAGTGACGGGTTGCATCGCACAGATACATAAACCTCCCAGCTCCGGGTGGACGCGTGCAGACGCCGCAGTCGCTGATGTGAATGCTCCATGTCTCTCTCAGTCTGTGTGTGTGTGTGTGTGTGTGTGTGTGTGTGTGTGTGTGTGTGTGTGTGTGTGTGTGACATTTAAAACCATCTCAAGTGTGCGGGGTTTTTTTTTTCTTCTATCTGTCACTTAGTTTTTTCCACAGGCTGTCCATGTGAGTCCAGGGCGGCGGTGCGTTCACGTCACATCTACTGTTATACTACGATAATGTCCTGAGGATCACAGCAGCCTGCTCTATTAACCCACATTACATGATTGGTGTGAACACACTACCAGGCTGTGTGAGGTGGGAAGACCTCACCTCACCATTTTTTTCCCCCCTGCTCTGACAGAAGCCCTTTAACGACAGCCAGGCTCTGGTTTCAACATGCATGCATCCTGTTGGTTGTCATTCTTTTCCACTTAATAGACAGCATGTCACAGTGCCAATAACACGGTGGGAACTAAAAAAGTGATTCATGCAAAGCGTTGCCACACCCAGGTATCAGTGTGTGTTGCAGTGGAAATTGAGCTCTTTTTGTGTGTGTGTGTGTTGTTGCTGTGAAGCTTGCCTCAGGTAGAACACATCTGGCCTTATCAGCCCACCCCCACCCCCACCCTCTGGCCATTCAGCTGTCACTAAAGGATTCCAGCTGTGCCATGTTGGGCCCCTGCACACAGAGGAGCCACTGTTGCAGCCCCGGAGTCTCTTGCGAGCCAGCAGTCACAGCTCAATGTTGCACACTTGTGGGGAATTTCAAGCAAACAAGTTCAAAGGCAGGGCGGTTTACCCTGAGAAACACTCAGGAGGCTGTAAATGTCCCCCGGGCGCTGTGAAAGTGGGCGACTGTGCTTTATATGCGGCCCTCTGGCCCCCACTGGAACCAGCCACACAGCTGGTGGCTGTTCCGTGTGTTTGTCCGGAGCCCCCGAGTATTCAGAGGAGCACTGGTTGATAAGTGATCCCCGGTGCTCGGGAGGGTACATGTCGGCTGGGATAATCACCGTCTCAACTCTTTCACTGTCCTCTGTTTCGCTGCCGCTTTGTTTGAAGAGTGTCCGGTTACGCGGCGTGCATGCGCGGGTCACACAAGCCACGAATTTTACAGACTCGGCATGAGACACTCGGCAATAATCAAGGCGAGGGTGGCTGAGTGATGACGGAGCGAGGATCAGATGTCATAAATGACTGGACTTGAATTGAAAAACGGGCCTGTTTCCATTCACGCCCCCCCGCCCCTCTATGACTGAGGTTAGTCTGGTTTTCGTCAGCCCAAGGGAGTGTTAGTCAGCTGGAGCGCTCTCTAAACACGTTTGGGGTTGAATGGCTTTTTATCAAACCTGAGTCCACTTGTCGGATCCAAGTCCTTAGTTTTGTTCGTAGCCCTAACCCTAACCAAAACTAAAACTAGGATAAAGTATGACGAGGCAGGAGCACAAAAGAACCCGATGCACTTAACACATCTGGGTATTTTGGAACCAGCCATCAGAACAGTCTTAGCCAACAGCGGTAAAATTATCATGATTCATCGACAGAAAATTGGTCGCCAGGAATGTGGACGATCAATTTGCTTGTTCCAGCTTCCAAAATAGGGAGATTTGCTGCTCTTTCCTGTCACACGTCACTGAAAAATGTGCTATCTGTGTGTCTTGGTCAGTTAAAAACAAGCAATGTGAAGACCTCAACTTACAATTCAAGGCTCCGGGGTGCGATTATTGTGGGTAGCATGCACCCATAAAGACCAACAGCAATTTCCTTGGCACCTTTGCACCGGATATGCAGCAGGTCAGATTAAAAAAAAATTTAGCCTATGAGAAACACCAGCTGGGGGTGTGGACAGTCATCTATGAACAAAGCCAATGTCATTTATTTTACATAACTGGTTAAGAAATTAAATAAAATGGTGTCATTCGTCACACCCAAATTTTGTGCTGTCGCTCCAAAATGAAGTAGTTAAGCCACACCAGGGAGAGAAGTTTAGTGTGGAGCCCTGCAATTTATTAATTAGAGACTAATAATTAATATCTGAAGAAAATAACTGACGATTAAATCAATGATGAAAGCAGTTGTTCTTCATAGCCCTGCTTGATGCCTGTAGTGTGCACTTTTTTTTTTTTTTTCACAAGCATCAGTCAGACCACCATCAGACAGAACTCTGTACGTCCACTGTCCTTGGCCTACATTCTCCATCCACTCTGCTGGATTACATTCTCCACTCTCTTCGAAAATGCCTTATTCAGCTTTCAGCTTAAACTTGGCAGCAGTCGTTCACCTCTGCGGCGGCTGAACAACTGCCCACTGGCCTCAGCGCTCTGATGAACCACTTGGTGAGGTCTCAGGATGACATCAGCCTGCTGGAATGTGCAATGAAGAGAGAATTAAGCAGGAGGACAGCAGGGCCTTGGGGGATCTGGCTGCATACACACATTTGGGGGAGGTGGGTTGGATAGTTGTCTGTGAGTGTGTCAACCCAGAGTCCACGATTTGTCCAAACACACACAGTCCCCACCACCTGGGACAAACACTGCCACAGTGTCACTCTGCACATTATTCCAGAGTTTGATTTGAATATCCGAGGGGACCCTCAAGTGTAAGATGTGGCAGGGCAGCGCTGCTTCCCAGCGTTCGCGACCAGACATACCCCCGTCCTGTCAGATCACCTCAAGGGCTGACACCACCATTTATTCCAGTCATTAACCATCACTTTTGGCCAAGATTTTCACAAGTCCACCCAATTGTTTTAGTTGTGTGTACTCATTACTTTTAAACAAGCTGTTTCAACCATGTATCTGTTACTTTTAGCTTTTAGCCTTGTTGCAATCAGAGTGGGGGTTTCTAGAAAGACTTCACCTACTTTCAAGGTGCATGGAGATGGTAAAGAAGTCAAAAAGCTTCAGCAACACTTTGAGTACATAGGACAACATTATTAGACAGACGTGTTTTGGCTTGCGGCCTTCATCAGGGAGATAATATGTGAGGCTTTACCATCTTTGCTGTGTTATTAAAGGAGAACTATTATGTTTTTTCAAATTTTGCTCCCCTTCCTTCAGTGGTTTATATGTTCTTGTGCATGTAAAAGGTCTTGATAATCAAAAAGGTCAAAGTCCGCACGAACAGAAACCCCTGTCTCCCACATAAAACACTGCTCCTGAAATGCCTCGTCATTAGTCCCGCCTTTAATTCTGTGACATTGTGACATCACATTAATGTCATCATGTCTCACCTTTGCATAATTTCTACCTAGTGGCTAGCTCAGCAATTAAGAACTGATTTAGCATAGCTGCTCTGATGTTGTTAGCAGTAATTGGTCAGGTGTGTGTGAGCTGACCAATCAGAGGCCTTATTCAGGAGGCGGGGCCTTTAAGAGACAGGAGAAGGAGACAGAGGGGGACGTCCTCAAATGTCCAGTTTAGTCTATAACCTGAAGATATTCAGTTTACTGACTCTGGATTCAGAGAATTGTTTGATTATCAAAAGAGTTTTCGATTCATGTAATAGTTCCCAACAAATCAATAAGTTAGTGCAGCTGTAATGATCCCTGTTACTGTTTTTTACATTTTGCTCTCTGACTACACTTACCATTCAGTCCACATCTCCTGCAATGTCCTTATAGATAAACCATGATGCCCTTGAGACCTATTAAAACCTAACTAAGTATATATGTCCATGTGTCGTTGGCTCTAATGCTTCACTTTTACGACTTCCCGAATCAATTATCATTGTATTGACCCTTTGATTTTACAATCAGGCCTCCTGATTAGTTTGTCAGATCACATTAGGGCTGCTTGATTTGTACTTTGAAATCAGGGACATGCTTGGATCTTTTTTTCCTTACAGTAATTGGTTCTCCCACAGGCAACAATTACCAGCCATTAGTGGCGAGTGCAAATACTGCATTTGCAAATACTCCATGAGTGTGACACAGAAGGTTGTGCAGTCTGTCCTCTGGGACCTGATTGGATTCATTGTATTTCACCTGCTGAGGGTGGTTTTTTTTTCCGGCTCTGACACATTTTTATAACTCGGTTGCTATATTTTGCATCTTGCCTTTGTCCCCCTGACTTTCCTCTCTTGGCTTCTGTACAGGCTGGGCAGTGAGCATTTCAGTGCATCATGGCAGAGCCAGACCCAGAGCCAATGGCCTCTGGAGCAGGCCAGCGTCTTGGAGCCCCGGAGACTCTTGGCATCAGTACGCTGGACCCCGGGCACAGACCCCCGGCCATGCCCCCTGGACGACATGTCACCATCAGGGTCCGCATGTTGGACGACACAGAGGAGCTCTTTGACATCTCGGTAAGTCGTTAAAGCCTGCTCGCCCAGGCGCGTTTCTTGATGGGAATACTAATGTCGTATTGGGACTCTTCATTATTGCACAGTGGCCAAGAAGCATCTCCCGTTTTTCATCATAGCAGCAGCAGCAGTCTGGTAACAGGTTGGCATGGCAACTGCATGATGTTAAATTGTTGAATGCATGGATGGAAACTGGAGGGATCTTTTTTTGTAATGTCAGGGTTCCTCCAGTTAATGGCGGTGCTATTTATTCACTGCTTCCTAATCTCCCAAACTGTCTCAAACCTGTTCTACAGCTGTCATCTGTGACAACACGTTTTTTTTTTCTCCCTCCGCTGTGCCCTCCTGATGACATATCAGGATATTGTTTGGAAACCACAGACGCCATGGTATTTCACAGCTCTTTCCCACATTATTGTGTTGATGACGTGTGGGAATCCTCGAGCTTTCTGAGATAATGCGGTGAGAGCAGGCAGGTTATAGAACAGACAACAACACTTCATGTCTTTGAATGAAAAGAGCTCCCGTTTGGATTCCATTCATAATAACAGGATTTAGTGGATTAACTTTCTCATCACAGAGATCTATATTTAGACATTCTAGCCTAAGCCATTAGCACAGATTATGGAAAAGTCAAGTTTTAAAATTAGATTCTGATTTAAATGCTGAATAAAGGTGTATTAAAGCTCCAAAAACTGATTGCAGATATTCCATCTCTTATAATTTGGAAATCATAACAAATGCATGTTATGCTCTCAACTTTATTAGGGATAAGTCCGGCAACAAAGTATATTTATCTTAATAAGAAAGCACATGAAAAACTCCTGTGCAAAAGCCAAAATAGTCTGTTCCTTTGTGCCACAGAACTCCATTATTGGCTGACAAGATTTAAAGGGGCAGGTTTGGTCAAAATTACTCCTTAATTCAAGGGGTAAGAAGTGAAAATATTCCAGCTCCATGGGTGCGCTGTAAATCGCCTCCATACCAGGCGTGTTTTCTCTGCTTGGCTGCTGAGCCTCGTTTCCCATGGTGACTCCCCCCTGTGATCAGAGGTTGCGGTTCTGGCAAACTCAGGTCAGTTAATACGGCCACAAGCTCCACAGCCAATTGAGCTAATTAACTAACAGATGCTAGCTACAGTCAGAGATAGCACAGTAAATAGTAAGTAGTATTTTGAGATACCTTTTTAATTCTTGCCATATCTTACAAATTACACCTTTAATAACAGTCCACCCAACATGCAATGTGCTGCTGCCATGAATACTCACCAATCCATTTAATGTGTATAACTCCCTGTCTGAAAATAGTCCCCAACAAAGAAATTGTGTCCTCCAGTTGGAGTAACATTTGCTACAAACTAGCTGCCCATCTGATTTATCAAATTACTGAGCCTGCTGTTTTAAAATCAAATTACATGCTGGAGACCCATTTCAAAAGATTCAAGTCTTCATTAGCAACCAGTGACTTGAGGCCACAGACAAAGTGGGTTGGTAAGTCATAACATATTTAGAAACAGACCGGTGCAGGATTGGTTTTGGTGTTTTTGTTGGATACGCTGAGAGAAAGAAAAACCTCAAATAACACCGGCACTATCCTTTAAGACCGATGAGATACATGGCACACTTTCCCCCAGCATTCCTCCGAAAATGTGGTGTTTTGGAAAGGTGTCCTCAGTCCTTGATTTAATGATAGAAACATGGGGTGGAGTAAGAGAAAAGACTGTTATTTGTCTCAGAATAGAAAAAGCAGCCTCATTCTGTGACCGCAGTCCTTCCTGCCTGGATGAGATGAACGAGATGAGTAGATAGAGGAAAGTGGGAAGTGGTGACGGAGGGAAACAGATACAGCGGCAGCCGCAGAGGACTCGTTTAATGTGTATGAATGGGGCTCGGCGTTCGAGCTGCTGAGCTTTACTGACAGCTAGTGAACGTGTAGCGTGGGGTGGATGTGTCCTTCTGCCTGTTTCCCAAGGCAGCATGGGTAAATGTTGCTTCTAAAGAGGGCAGCTGAGCGGCCTGTGCATGCCTGCTAATCTTTCCAGTGGTATCATGTGTTGTACTTAATGCTTAAGGACGACTTGATTCTCACAGTGAGGTCCTCTTTGATTACCCTGATTTAACCCAGATTATTTATGTCTGTTTGGGATTAAGTGAAACATCAAAGGCTCATTTTGCTTTTAGATTCTCGAGAATGTTCAGATCGCTCAGTACGCGGTTTTTAAGACTGCAAGTGTGTGTGCTGCATCTGCTTTTGGATGTGTCTTTTGTCAGGTTAGAGCAATCAGCCGGGCGATGCCTACATCTGATACGAGAGGTAGAGCAGGTGAGGAAGGGATTTTATTCAGCCTGCTTCAGGGCTCGTAATCTGTAAAAACCTGCAGCGAAACCCGGCACTCCAAGGCTCTCTGAGGAGATATCAACCTCGGTTTTGTAAGCACACAGTAGATTTTAATGGAGTTTTAGTGTTCAGTGTTTAAGGCCGCTCTACCCTCCGAAGAATACACACACTGATGCTTTGTGCTTTTTGACATGATACATTTGTATGTACGACAGGTCTGATCTCGCCCCGTCTCTTTAGCTGTCTGTATCTTCGCTTTTCCTCTTGTGTCAGCTTTCATACAGTTTGATACACATGCAGAGATCATGAAACAAAATCACTGCCATGAGAATAAAAAAAAGCACTGTGGGGAGATAGTCCTGTTGTGTGTTTGATCACATGTGTGCCAGTGCAAATGACAAGGCCCTGGCCCTGCAGGCACTAAGGCACGACCCCAGGAAACATACTCAAAGTGCGCTCTTATGCACTGGTAGAGGCAGTAAACCTCAGTCCTCATGGGGGGGATATATTTTTTTAATATTTTCTGCTGCATTCCTGTCTGAACAAAGAGGTTACACGCTTTCGAACACTGCATTTGCAATATGATTCACAATTGTGTTGAAATGTTCATTTTAGCGTATAGAACTATTAAAATCAGGATAACGTGACGTTTGTTGGAGTCTCCACTGAACAGCAGCGTTTCCTTACATCTGGAGAGCAAGATCTGTAGGCCAGGCCGTCTCTTGCAGCACTACGCTAGTTCATTATAATGTTGTCACACATTTTACCTTCGTCAAAAAATTGCAGCTCCCGTGATTTTGAGATTGCACTCGGCCATATTGCTATTTCAATAACATTCCAGTAATTGTGCAGCCCTACTGACCCGAGACGTCGCTGTCCGTTGATTGGTCAACACTTCTTGGCAAAGAACTCGATGTACAAAGGCGTAAAAGCTCTGAAGTAACATTTTACCAAGCTTTCTCCTCCTTTTTTTGGCAGTGCAGTATTTTTCCTCACTGCCTGCAGCCCTTTCTCAAACAAAGCTTGTCTTCTTGTTGTCATAAACGGCTAGATAACCCGAAGAAAGACCATGAAACATCTGATGTCCTCCATTGTGTTCTTTACATCCCTTTTGTTTAAGGTGTCGCATTAGATATGATGTCACGCTGCTTACATGGTTGATGCGCCTTTTACCGTCCATGCACAACCCAGCCTCCATTTACAGCGAGAGTAGCAGATCTTGGGGTTACGTACGGGTCAGGTGAGGGCTTCAAGGGTACTCCACCGAAAGTCCTCGGTGGGAATGCGTCTTAAATTGTCCATCTTGGGGACACAGCAGGGTGACGGTGAGCTAGAGGCTTTTATCACTGCAGCAGAAATGAGCTGAAGATGCTGCTCAGGAGAGAGTAACAAAAGGCCCCTGCTAACAGAAAGCTTTATTCATGCTCAATTTAACACGCATCATGTCCTTTGTCTCAAGTCAGCACTTGAGATAAAAATCTCAGTGGGCTTGGTATTGTTTTCGCCCAGAGGTGTCCCAAGGAGTACATTTTCCTCAGTCATCGACTCCGGGTGGAAAGATCTGTTATCTTCTCAACAGAAAAAACAAAGCAAAACAGGGAACATGCTCGAGTTTTTGTATCGAGGTCATTGTCACAATCGCTCTGGAAAGATATCTTTTCCTATTTACTGGGTGCTTGGAGCCTCTAACGACAGAAGGGGTATATGATCACATTGAGGCCCGTTTGAAGCTACAGAGGACTACAAAAATGTGATCTGGCAAGTGTGTTTGGCGGTTAGGGGTGAGTTGCTGAACTTTAGCCATAATTAAATTTTGTTTACATCAGTTACACCCAAAAAAACTCTCTGTTTATTTGGTCCAGCTCAGATCCTGCTGATATTAATCTCTCCCCTGCAGCAGCGAAGCGAGATAACTGAATGGTCTACAAAGCACGTTTGTCAAGCAATTATCTACTCTTTTATTTCCCAGCGAACAGGATACAGTTTGGCTCGAGGAGTGACTGTTTATTTCAGGTGTTTTTTTATAGTCAAACTGACTCTAGGCGGGAGTGTTTTGTGTCTCTTTAAGAAAACCGAAAAAAAAAATAACATCTAACGTCATCCTGTAAGTGATACCTAAAGCTTCAGTTCCTGCTCCTCTGGTTCAGTGGGGGTAAGTTTCCACCTCAGCGGACAGAATATCAGATGGTTGAGAAACAAAAAGGGGCCTTCTAGCCATCTCGTGGGTCACATACCATGCTGTGGCCTACTTAGCACTCTGGCTGTGAACACACTTGTGTTGATGTTGATGATGTTTGGCTGCGCAAACCTGGACGACTGTAGACCGGCACTGATTAAACAAGCACACCGAAATAATGGCCTTCCTGTGCTTCTTACATTGGACTACGTTCGAATTAAGACAGTTTGCTTTATGTCCGTCTTTGCTCGTGCAGGGTTCAGTGGGGCAGGAAATCCAGAGTGTGGCGCTCCGTCTGTCTCGCAGTCCTCAGGCTAACATACAGCGACGCTGTCTGTGCTGATGTTTTGACGTTTATGTTTGATGATGGCTGGTGGAGGCTCTGCAGAAGTTTGTCTGCGAAAGATCGCGATGGTAGCATGGATTTAGGGTTTAGGAGAGGGGGGATGGGACGATGGAGACGGAGGAGGGAGGAGAGTCATGTTCATTCCTGTGAATGAAGGCAGCAGTCAGGCTCCATTAGACAAACCTTACTGCTGGAATACTAACGAATACACCCTAACATGCACTGTTCCACTTCCAAGTTTAACACCGACATTAGCAACGCAGGAGCTCGGCATTAGAAATTCAGACACAGCTCTGTCTCTCTCTCTCATGTTGCACTGCTCCCTCTGCTCTCCCTGTCGAACCATAATGAGCCACTGAGGACTGCAGTCCGTCCTCTCCAGCCATCGCTTTGTCCAGTGCCGTCATGGTACGGCCGGCTTTTTAAAAGGCTACCGTGCAGAGAAAATTCTTCAATTCATTAATTACAGAACCCTTCATCTCTTGGCATTTTAATTTGCTTTCCATATGAGATTTTTTTTTACACAACGCAGTCTCATTAGACTGCAATATATTGCTTTTGCTTCCCTAATTGGAGATTAAGTCTACAGCAAATTAATACGCAAGCACAAGTAAAACACATTTTTAGCCAAGCTCGGCTGGACCGTCACGACAGTCCAAGCTAGAGCACCTCAACAAATGTTAGATGGATAACATGAACATTTATGGCTCCCTGAGGATGAATATGAATGACTTTTGTGATCCCCTGACTTTTCCTGTACTGCCAACACATTTCGTCGCCCTCATTGGTTGTTTGTCAGTTTAATTGCATCCAGAGGCATTTCGGTCTGAGCCGCTCGTTCATAATGCCCTTTTGAGAGAGGGAAAATTAAATTCAATCAAATAAATCAAATAAAAATCTAAATTTGTCTAATATTCTTAAGATGTGATTGAATATAATGACATTCCCATGAGCCACGAACAGTTGAGTGTGTTGGTATCAGCTTTTAACCTAACACACCGCTGTTCTTGAGGGCAGACTCCAGGAACCACCAGCATGGATTTTTAGGCCCAAAGACTCTCAGTCCTGTTTCAGACCGCAAAGCTTCAAGATATTGTTGTTGTTGTCAGCAGCAGAACAACAAGTAGAGTGTTCTCAGCATTGTTTTCTGACCACAGCTTGGAGTAGGTGGGGAGCATCAGAGCCGTAGGTGGGGGTGTTGATACTCTCAGCATCAGCTTGTGATCAGCGAGTTCAGGTTATCAAATCAGTGGAGAAAGATTATCCTATTTTTGGACACTGCTTCTGGCTGTTTGGACTCGAATGATCCATCATTATAACTGATAGTACTGATCGGTCCAAAGATACTAGAAAACAGCGAAGCCCACATCACTCTGCAGGATGAGTACATGTGCAACGTGAAGCCCTCTCCTCGTCCTGGCATGCGGCACGTCTGCGGTCGACCCATGCACTCACAATCTTATTAGCTACAGAGTTCATGTGACAGGGTGTAATTCATCTCTTACTGGGAAGCTGACCGCGCTGTCCATGATCTCAATGCATCATTCCCATCGCTGGATCCATAGTTTATTAGAACCATTTCCAACATTTGTCACAGCAGAGCAGATACAGAGGCATGCACTTAGTGAGATACGAGATCGCCTACGTCTGTGACAAGCATTTTTCAACCTATTTTGGGCCACAGAAAAGGCTTCTGAGGCTCAAGGAGATGTTGTTGTTGTTGTTTTATCTTTTCCCCATGCCGTATCTGAAGCATTTTCACAGCTAGAGAAACCAGGGCAGCATGGACCACCCGGTCTAAAGTGGGCCACACCATAAATGGAAAGACCTGCCTGCGACTGGTGTGAGAAAGACTCTCACACCAGTCCAGAGGGTTTATCATCATCCCACCACCATCGCTGTTCTTTCCTCCATAAGCTGTCACCCATTCATTGTGATGGGAAGCAATTAGAAGAGCTCCAGTGCGCCTTGTTGTCAGCTGAATGTCGATGAGGTCCCGACTTAATGAGTAGAAACATGATGAAGGGCTTCTTTCAGCTCTGTCTTCAGCAGCTTCTGTACAGTTGTTCAGCGACCAGCAGAGTGAAGGCCGAACTGGGAAGATTCTGCTCTGTTACTACCTGCGGATCAATGAACAGATGAACCACCCATAACCCACCTTCGGTTATTCTTAGTGGTGTTTAATAGCTACGTTTTAAGCTCAGATCTGAATACCAATGGCTTAATTAATTGAACTGACTAATGCTCTGCATACTGATCAGAGTGCTTATTAAATGTGACATTTACGGTATGGTCTTTAGCATTCAATACAATGGATTCATTACAGGAAGCTGTGTGTCAGTTATGTTTCCATTAAGGTTGTCACTATACCAGGATTGTAAACTTTGATCCATTAATATTAATATTAATTTAAAAAATCAAAACGATACTCGATTATTCTTTCAATACCGAAAACTTAATCATAGGCACACAAATAAGATTGTTGTTTTCTTTCATTTTATTACCAACCTACACACAGTGTTCACACTGAACACATAGCAACACATTTGTAATGATGCTCATATCTGTGTATCCTTGCTTGAAAATCAGTGTGTTTTTACAACAAGTGTAGATATGGTGTTGTGTTATGGCAAAAGTTTCGAAGTATCAGTACTTTTTACAATTTTGGTTTCATACTCACATTATGAAGAATCTCAGTTTCTGTCAGAATCCATGAATCATCAGTTATAGTATTTCAAAGTGCGGCAAGTTACACTTGACACAAAGGAGCCAAGACTGATGCTACCAGGACTAATTAGTTGAATAATCAGTCAGTTAGTTCAGTTCATTGGTTACAATTTTGTGATTCCATAATTTTAGGTTTGTGGTTTGGACGATTATTTCTTTTCATCATAAACTGAGTATTTGGTTTTGGAATGTACGTCAAATGGAAAGCTGTTTTATCCCATCACTTATTATGCTGGGAATTTTTCACATTTTACTGACCAGATAATTAGTCAATTAAATGAGAAAATTCATTTCAGATTAGTCGTTTTTCACTAAAAACCCTTCCTTGCTGAGAATCAGGTTAGAAGTTCAAATACACTCCTGTACGGTAAAGACGAAGCTACAGCTAGCAACCACTTAGCTTAGCTTAGTTTAAATACTGGAAACAAGAAATACAATTACCCTGGACGGTGTAAAGGCTGGAGTGCAGCAACAATGCCAGCAAAATTAGATTTGGTTGGAACTTGCTCTGGCATTAAAATGTCTAAATCCTCTAAATGAAAAGGTAACTGCTGCTAGCTTTTTTAGGGTCATTCTGTTAGCGACCTAGTCAGCGTTAGCCTAGCTTTAGCCTGTAGCTAGCTAGCTTGGAGTTTGTTGTTTGTTTTCTGTAGGGACGGGGGTTTTGAAAATGGTGACACACAACCTGCCACCAGCTGCCCATTTCAGGTGTATACCTACAAATCTACATCAGTAAATCCACTAGTTTGTGTAGTGCAGAAGGCTACAAACTTGATTCACATCCAAACCATGTATTTTTAGGTTATCACTCATCGATGTCCACTTCCACTAGATTTTTGCAACAGATTGTGCACACAGGAGGGAAATCACTCCCTGTCAGTGCTCATTTGCTAAGCCGAATATTCAATACAGCAACACAGGCTCAGTCACATGTATGTGACTCTACAACACTGCCTCTGCGCAGTGGCGAGACAGGTCAGCGTATGTGAAATTCAAGCCACGTATTATTTGTGGCCATTACGGACCACCAAAGGCTCCCAGCGTCTCACGTTTCATGTTGTGCATTTTCAAATCCGACACGTCAACTGTAAAGTTAAGTCGGAGCTCAGAGTGAGGAAACCGGTCTCGTTCCTGGAGCGGTGTGCTAAATCCTGTTAAACTCCGGAGCTGTGGTGGGGACACGGTCTGCTTCCCCAGCCTCGCGGCGCTTTAGAGGGGGTGGGCAGAGCTGACAGAGTTGGTGGTTGAATGATTTGGCCACGGAGGATGATTTGGCACCAATATTTCCTGATGAGCTGTCATTGGCTGGACGTGAATACAAATGGGATTTGATTGGCTGTTAGGGCATTCGGCAGAATCAGGCAAGCAGCTCTGCAGCCCGATGCGACGACTCCAACGCTCTCCTACCTTTAACACCATGTCAATGAGTTTTCTAAACCCATTACTGTCACTCCACAGTCTCTAATTCCAGTCACGCACGAGTAACAGTAACATCTATTTAAATTAGCTGTGCTGTGACTGTGCCATTCCCTCTAATGCCGGTGGTCATTTTTAGATTTATAAAGTGGGGCTGTGTTGTGAAGAGGGATTTTTTTAAAACGGAGCAAACTGGTAGGAAGATGTGAGGAGATGGTGACCATGGCAATCGTCCCCCCCCCCCCCTTAAAGCAAGCCTGTCTTTACAGAGAGTTGTGAATGAAAAGATTGTTTGAGACAGTGTGCAGATAAATAGCGCCTCTCTGATTTTTATCTCCCATGTCACCCCGAGAACGTGTTTGCAGACTGACTGGGGACACAATCAGAGAGAGGCCTTGATGCAGCGCGGAGGCTGGGAATTACTAGCATCCAGACATCTGATGTTTGTCACTGCTGTCTTGTCTGCTAACATATCACATTTGTTCACTTTTGGGAGCCTTAAAATAGAAACATTTCCTGCGTCTGTTCTTGAAGACTGCTCCCTCCCGACGGCATTGCTCCAGCCCTCTTAAATCTGTTGTTCTCTCTGTTATTCTCTGTGGCCTCCTGCCACGGAAAGGAATCATTTGTCGTTCATCATCCCTCCCTCCGCTGGCAGAAAGCACCTCGTCGGCGCGACTGCCTCGGCCTTTGAGCCGCGGCATATATTCCCCCCCATTCCCCGAGGTGCCGGTTTGGATCCGCGTGCGTGGCTATGAATTTCAGCACTACACAAGTTCATCTCTCAGAGGCCACGTGGGATCGCGCCGGCCTTATGTGTGGGTTGCCATGGCTACACATAGAGGTGGATGAGGAGCGTCTGAGCCGTGCTGCAGAGTTCTGTCTTCCACTGATATGTGCCGTGCCAGAGAGGAGGGAAGGAGGGAGGGAGGGAGGTCTCCATGCAGAGCATTAATGTGGCTGAATTTCAATAAGACGGCTTAAAAGGGACCCCCCACCTCTGCTGAGTCCTTAACAGTTCTTAGAAGTGTTTACACAATTGCGAAAATTCTCTACAGTAGAGTATACGGCAAGACTTAAAGAAGTGTTTTTTATAGAGAGATGGACGCCACGAGTGGAGGTAATGGAGGAACGTTGGGATTGGTTACTAATGGATCATATACTTGGTAAGGAAGTAGACTGCAGTTGATATCTGAAGTTGGAAGATTTAGGAGGGTCTATTGGCAGACATGTAATATAGCATTCATAATAACGCTTATATTAGTGTACAATCAGCTGAAACTAAGATCCCTGTATCTTTTCGCTACTCTACAATGAGCCTTTGATATCTACAGTGGGGTGGATCCTCATGGCGGAGTCCACCATGTTTCTACAGTAGCCCACAACAGACACCGAGAGCCTCTCTCAGTTTTGCATTTTTAGTAGTGGTGGTAGACGATTAGTTTCAACCTGCCACCACACTGCTAGATGCCCATAAGTCCTACACCGCTCTGGACCTTTAAATGCTGAATTACACTAAAATTATGAAATTTCCTGAACTTTCTTGACTGCTTTAGTTGTAATACTCTCAATTACCCACCTAGTCATTATATCCACAATACTAATGATAATTTATGGAAACCCTCATTGTGTTAATATTATGTGAAAGTCTCATCAGTCATCCATGAAATACTGTCACAATATCGATAACGAGATGTATGATTAAAAAGACTGCGATATTTGATTTCGTTGCACAGTCTTGCCATTTATGAAGTGCTCTGTCTTGCCTCGCCTTTCACTTTCTTTCTCCCGTCTGTTTTCTCTCTCCCAGCATCGTTATCCCCTGTTTTTTGTCGGCATAGCGTTTTGTCTAGAGTCACTCGAAAGGCGCACCTTGCATTTGGATTATTTTTCTTCCGCCCTCGACTCCCCTGTCGTAACAGCAGGCGAGCCGCTTGTGGAGGTAGCCTGTACCTGATGTTGCCCATCAAAATCAACATGCGGCGAGTGACATGGCAACAACCAGGCGTTACCTACAAGTTTGTGCAAAACAACGGTATAAGTAGGCAGGCATTTAATAGGATAGAGCGCGCCACAATCAGTGAGGAGGGATGTGACACCGGAGAGCTTCCTCTGTGTCTGTCTGCACAGCATGTGTGATTGACAGTAGACAGGAGTGAGAAAACGAGGGCAGATTTTCACCCAAATAAATAATATACATAAATGATAAAAAGGCCAGCGAAGTAAAGCATATGTGTGGGAGACGCCGGGAGAGCTTCTGTCTAACCCATGTTTCATTTCATTTTGATGCATTTGTCTTATTTACAGTGGTTATTTTTCAGTGTTGTTGTTATTATTTCAATTTGTTTTGATTTGCTTTACATGTTTCCCTGCTGAATTATTCAACGGGAATAAAGAAAGACAAATATTGTAACCCCTTGTGAAAGAAACTGTCAACCTGTGCGGAAGTATTTTTGATGTGAAAGAGAATTCGAGAGTTCACCAAATAAACAATCAGTTTCAGAAGTGAGCGTAGCGCACGAGCATGTGGATGCGCCGCTGCACACCAATTATGAGTAACGTATTCATGAGACGCAGCCGACCTCGCTGCTTGCGAGTTTCTTTTTTTGTATTCTGATCCCTTGGCTTTAAATATGACTGACAAAGAGTTTGGAGGGGATTATTAGCTTGTCTTGGTTTCACTGCTGATTGACCCAGTTTCCCTGAAAGATGGCTTTACATTTTGGGTGGCGAGGGTTTTTGGGGGGGGAGGGGGTCATACGCTTGATGTCAACATAAACATATAAATGGAGGATTTGTGTGCTGCCGTAGAGACTGTGCTGTGGTCTCGGCAGATCACACATGCAGTAAGAAGATGAAAGCGCTTTTTTTTTTTAGGTTTTCCAACTGGTGAATGAGCCACAAATAAATGTGTCCGTGGCATTGATGCGCCTTGCATCATTCTTGCACCGAACGACTGTCTTCTGCCAGAAAGGGAAAAACTCTCATACTTTCCTCACATGAACTCTGAACCCCTGGTTGCCTTTCTCTCATGGCATGAAATTGAAATCCCGCAGCGGGATGGGGAGTGCTGGGATGAGGGGTCGGTGGTGGTTTTGTTTTCCCACGTACAGCCATCGTCCTCCCTCGCATCCCGAAATGTAATTGGGTCGTGGAGAGTGAGAGACAGGAGAGAGGAGCGACAGTGGGAATAAACTGGTGGCTGCTGGGGAAGAATACTAACGTACCGTGGGATGCCTGAAATCACACACTTTCACCAGAGTCATAGAGATAAACGGCATTTTCATCTGATCGATGTGTTGAGTCGTTAATTTCAGTGATTCCCGATGTATCTGAAAAAAGACAGTGGGAGTAGTTCAACTAATATTAGAAAGATTTGATTATAAAAGCAATAGAATGAAATCCCTGTATTTGTGTTTAGGTGGTGAATACACTTAGTATAGTGTATTCATTAGATAGTAAGTCAGTGTTGATCTTTAGTATCTCTATTTTACTGCAAAAACCAGGAACCTTCCAGCTACGACGGACCAACTGCACAGGACAAACCTGAGTGTCCCTACTGCAAACCTAAATAAGAGCTCAAGCCTAAACATCCACAGTGTAGGATCACTCTGTCTGCCGTGGATTTGAGTGCAGCCGTGGACCCACCACAGCTGGTGTATTGTCTCCTCATCAGAGTCTATCAAACAATTTCATGATTTTACAGGTCTATGATGGAGTCACTGAGCATATCAGATAGGGGCTTTTTCTCGCAGCATTTTGGCCCAGGCTTTCCCAGGTTGCAAGCCTATTCTTCACGGCTTGCTGAATTTGGATACCCATCATGCATCTGTTAGGAATGTGCATAACCAAACAGTGTGATTCCCCTAAGCAATATTTGTTGCATATTTCCTGTGAGGGATACTTCAACCAAAAGAAAAAAACACTGTCAGAGGGGAGGGGGGGATTTCTACTGCAGGGATGTGAGCAATTGACCATTGTTTAAATGGTAAATTCTTCCATCATATGTCACCTCTCCAATTTTTCCATAAAAAACAAGCAAACAGACCAAGTAGCACAAAAGAAACTGATTTACAAGGCGTCTTTCATGCTTGTTTCCTGGAAGGACAGACTGAACCAGCTCAGAACAGCAGATGAAAGCTGTCACTAACGCTGTCGGGTCATGTCTGATAACATTATGCCGCGCTGCCTTTCTATACTGTGCACAGGTGCTTTGGGAAAAGCGATGCCTTTATAATAAGTCTTGTTCCTATGGTAACCAAGACGGATGTGTCTCTGTGGAAGATCCCCGTGTTTGTTTGGTTCAGACGGCAGCGGAGTCGACTCTATCTGCTCGTGTGACCACTTGTCAATTCACAAAGAGAAAGCATGAGGCGAAATGCAAACACAACCTGTGATCTCTTTGTGGGTGATTTTGTGACTGATGCATGGAGGTGGATCCTCTGGCTCTTCATGCCCGTACACATACATTATTCCATTGAGCGTTGCCCTTTGATGGCAGCGTTCTGATCCTTTCATTAAGCTCTTGAACTGTGGCGCTGCATCCCACTGACTTAATAGCGGCAGGGTAGGCAGACATCACAGTCCGTGGTGGGTGTGGCGGCGGTGCTGCTCCTAGCTAGCCTCCACTCTCTCCCCCTGTTCAATGAATTATGAATTTCTCATTGGGATTCAGCAGGCTAATTAACATGTCAGACCCGACTAGCGGCGTGGTATCATGGGATTTATCCTTATCCTGCGGTGCCTTATTTTACCGCGGGGTGCTCCAGCTTCACCTCTCCATCTCCCGAGCAGCCCTCTTATCAGTCAGGAAGGTGTGCTGCTGCTGCTGCTGCTGCTGCTGCACCACATACGCTGCTCTTCTTTTTCTCATGTTATTTCCCTCCATGCTTCATAGGTAATTAAAAGCAGAAATCGCTGCCTTTTCAACCCCTCGGTTGTTTTTTCAGTCAGTGCCGCGATGAAGTCAAACGCTGGACGTGTTGCGTATCAGAATTCCTCTCAGCTGTACCTGCGCAGCTGCCTCCCACTGCTGCCTGGCAGTAATTGAATTTGGGGTCTCTCGGGCAGATGGAGGAGATGTGTGGGAGGGAGAGTGAGCATGAATGAAGAGGGAGGGACATAAGAGATTGTGTGGAGGAAGAGAAATCTCATACCAGTAGCCCCAGCTGCGCACATGCCTGCTGGCAGAGGTATTGACCCGACAACACACGCCCCCCCTTCTCCCCTTCATTATAAAAGTGGGAACTGTTGCATAAGATACCACAGAGGATCGCAAACGAGACAATTTTCTTCTGTCCCCGGGGCAACTCGCAGAAAAGCCCAGCTAAGTTTTTTTTTGCGCTTTCTCCTCTTTCCAGGCGTGTTGAGGCTCCTCAGAGCTTTAGTGTGGGCATCCACACTGTTGATCTTTTCTCTGCCTGCCTCCATTGATAAGTGATGCGCGGAAGTCCAGCGCTCAAAGAATCAAAAGCTCTGTCAACGGGGGCCAGTGTGGGAATGCCCCTTAATAGATATCAAAGGATTTCTCCCAGGGGACATCCGCTCTCACACAGCCAGTGGGGGGGGGGGTTGGTCTGTTTCAGGGGGCATTTCAGGTCTCTTGAGTGTCTCAGCAGCAGCAAATGAGTTTCAGAGCTTCAGAGTATCTGTCAGGGTAAGGGCTCGCAGAATAGATGGCTGTAGCAGGCTGTCGTCAAAGTCATAATGATTCCTTTCTCTTTCGTGTCCTTGCGAGGTGCATAAGCTGAAAGAAGAGGGTCGGCCATGTTTAAGTGCTGACAAGCTGAACAAACTGTAGCTCACATTACAATTAAAGATGATTATGTTTCTTTTCAAAGGGGCGCTATTTGGTTTTGGAGAAGATATTTAATCTCAGGAATTTAATTTTTGCCTATAACTGAATAAACAAGCTGTTGTCAGAGGAAAATAAGCTCCCCAGAACACTGTTTGTTTATATTTGGCGGACCCTGTCACCTTTCTAGATTCAAAGTAAAACAGACCATCAGTATAAAATACAACATTTTGCCTTTTTTTTTTTGAGAGCAGTGGCATTGGGATTTAATTGTCTTGTTTTCCTCTTACAGTCTAGCTGGAGACACGGGTCTTGTGGTTCCACTCGCTTTATTTCATTTGAACCCATTACATAGTAATGTTGTCTGGGTGCTCAGTTGACCTCCTTTAAACAGCGAGGCAGCATGGAGGCATTTAGCCAAACAGATATATTCGGTTAGGGTAATTACACTGCTCGGACGACTGTGATGTAAGTGAAGTGATTACGCGGGACAGTCAAATGTGAACCATGTGGTTCAGATAAGATTATTATTATTAGTGGAGTCAAAGTGTTAGTGCTGAGCAACCAGTTGTGTGATTTTTAGGTCACCAGTAAAACTAGGTCGCGAGCGCAGCACAAGGTGGATGCACTCCATGCAACTAATGGAAAGACAAGAAAAGGGAATTTGTTATTCAAATTTAAACAGTAGAATAACCTAAAAAGACTGCCGAGGGAGTTAATGTGCCGTGTCTTGATGAGCCGCTGCATAAAGATTATGTAAATAGAAATTAAGTTTCACTGCAGAAAGGTTGATGATGCAGTCGCCATCATTAAGGTAGTTTTGTCATTTTGCACAATCGATAGAAAAGTAAAACTTAAAGGTGCTATATGTAAGAATTTGAGTTTAAAACATTCAAAAAATAAATCATCACCGGAATGTGAAGACAAAAGCTTTGACGTCATTCATTGTGTAACAGAGATATCAGCCAAAGTAGCATGCTAGCCCAGCTAGCCCAGCCCATAAAACCTCCTTCTCCCAGCAGTCCAAAGCTCCTTTGTTAGCAGTGTAAAAAGTCCAGCTAGTTACAAGGCTAACTCTGCTAACAAGCTAACATTTACTGCATTTATAACCAGACCAGAATAGAGTTGGCATCTGTCAGTGGTTACTCTGGTGACATGTTCCCCCTTTTTCTAGCGGTATAAATTCAGCAGGTTGTAAAATCTTACATATTACATCTTTTTATTTATTTGATTTAATTGTTGATGCTTAAAGAATAAAGCTGTGAGAAATTTGGAAACTTTTACTGATGATGCCAAACTTGTTCCAAATTCTGGTTCGACAAAAAATCATCCCCCGCAACAACCATCCCTCTCCATCCCCTGTGGGGGTTACTGATAGGTGGACTGCAGTCCAGGTCCAGATCAAGACACTGTCCTATTCTGAACCAGACTGGCGGAACATTAAACAGTTCATCATTTCATGGCCAATTACATGTGTAGTGAATCATCTCACATGACGCCACTAAATCGCGCAATCAAATCCGGCCATTCACAACTGAAGAGACAGATAAAAACACAGTGAGAGACGAGACAAGAGAGAACAGTTGTAGAAATGAGTCACAGAGAAGTAATTTCCCACAGCATGCTCTGAAAAGAGCTTTTAATCAAGAATTGACAGACTTACATGGCCAGTCTTCCCATGGGCAGTTCAGAACCGGCGTGTCTCATATCTGAAACCGTGGCGATTAATAAAAGTGGCAGTGTGAAGCGCCACTACTAGACAAAGCACAGAGCACCTATTGAGCAAACATACAGTCATGCACAGTCAGCATGGGTACAACAAGATAAAATTAACTCTGAACACTGTTAATAAAACTGGATGCCTTAAAATTTAATTGTTCTCTCTGAATCCCAACCATCTGCCAATTTTTGTCTTGGATCAGTATCTTCCAGCTGTGGGGCGCCTCCTCTGTTAAAAAAAGGAACAAATCGCCTAACCACCGCAGTCTTATAGCATACAGATAGACCTTTCTACAACACTTGAAAGCCTCACACAGATTTGATCTGCTGCTGAATGCTGCAATTGGTTAACTACAAACTGGTTACTGGTGTACATATTGTCACTATTAATCAGTATATTGTTGTTGCGAGGTGAGTAATTGTGATAAATGCACCAAACAGCCTGGACTAAGTTTAGGGTACTTACCCCAGAAATAGCCTATCCCCCATGATACCCAGTGGCACTCATTTCCATGGTAACAGGATGCTAATTGTTGTCCTTAAAGTGAATATTAGTGTATTATTGTAGCTCAGCTCAGTTATGTAACGCCTCTAAAGCCTTGAAAATGCAGCCAGTGCGTCGCTTATCTTGATATTTCCGCAGAGCACCTGAAGTATCCCCCATAATTGTTTCCCCAGTGACCTCCCAAGGAGACTTGCGGATACATTTTCGGAGTTATTATTCCATGAAAATCGTATCGATAGCAAACATGTCCTATTCCACAATCTGTCGGTGGTGCAAGAGCTGGGAACCCTCAGCCCACGTTAACGTATCTTTAAATTGAACTGATAACAAGGTCTACTTGCTCCTACGGTTTGAAGCATTATACTGTTTTCAAGGTACTGTGGTAAGATATTGGACATTTGCTTATCTACAGTATTAAATTCTACTTAATTAGTGTTATAGAAATATACATTTTATACAAAAGTTTATAATAGTGTTTGCTCAACTAAAGACTACTTCTGTTTTCTTTCTATTAAAGGTTATTATGCCAGATAATGATTATGGTAATTGTGCAATACTCTAATACCATGATTTTTTTTGTACCATGAAAATGTCATACTGTTGCAGCCTTATGTGTGGTAGAAGCTCAGTTTCACGAGCAGCTTAAGCAAGTCCTGTCACTTGAATGTGAATGCTCCCTTTGCACATTTTTGATCCGATCCTCTGAACTGAGGCTCGTCCTGAGCAGGGCAGCCATGCTGCATACTGTAGGTTACCATGGAGCCGGCATTGTGTGACTGAAAGCCTCGGTGTTGCACCCAGCGTCGGCTCGCTAACCTCACTTATTGAGAGAAACCTCAGGCCTGCATTCAAACCCAAAAACACTAAAACTCGCTGCTTGTGCTTTAAACCTCTTACTCACAGAAACACTCAAGTTCACCTCTCATCTATTGTTTATGTGTTGTTAAATTAGTCAGAGTGGGGTGTTTCAGTCTCTGAGAACCCTTAAACCCCAGCACTCTAAAGCACCAGTCCAGTGCTCCCATTTCTAGATAGATCTAAGTAAGTGTGTGTGTGTGTGTGTGTGGGTGTGTGTGTGTGTGTGTGTGTGTGTGTGTGTGTGTGTGTGTGTGTGTAGTCTCACCCTTGCTTGTCGGCTTAAAGCCACACTAACCTTATAGTACATACAGCACAAATGGTTCTGGGTGTGCTTGGAGAAGCCAGTGCCTGGGTGTGGCGTTTGCACCCTATGTATTTTGGCTGCCAGAAACCGTGGTCATGGTCACGGTAATTGCATCATTATTGCTCAGAGAAATGGAGCTCAACGCGTGCCTCTAAAAGTAGAGCAGAGTACACATTACACCCTATAATGATCAAAATGGCATCATTTTATGTGAAGATAATTACTCACAGTTTAACCCAGACCACGCGCTTCCCTTCAGTTACAGATGACTCCTCCAGCATATATCTCTTTTTCTCTCAGAGATTAGGAATCACAATTTTTCTTTATGTTGCCATGGTTACTGGTCTTTGCTCTGAATTGGTATTCTGCAGCCACGGAGGCCTGAATTCCTGCTGGACCCGGGTGGCCTGCAGACATCGAGCAACAGCTGCCCTCACAGAGGCCGAGCCTGCTCCTGCATTTGTCTCCTCGGTTTGTGTTTGTGCCCGAGTTCGCCGCCGACAAGCTAAAATGTGAGTTTTCACCTCAGGGCTACGTCCGCATTTGTCACGCTGTGGAGAACGAGCGCTAATGCTCCTGCCACAGGGCGTTTCACGCAGAGTGCTGGAGGTTTAAACTGTGCCGCATTAGAATGGGCAGTGGAATGCTGCAGCGGATGTCATGTGTCAGAATGACCTGACACCTGGACCAAATCGTTCAGGTTAGTGCCTCAGAGTGTCTCTGAATCCCAATCCCATGTTTCTCAACGCAGGACTCCCTCCACCAATCTGACGCTTTTACTTTAGTACAGCTGCTCAGGTGCACACCAGCACTGTCCATGTTTCCATCTCAGAGGAGAGGAGGAGGAGGAACATGACAGCAACACACAGTGAAACTTTTTTGACCAGTAAAAGTTTTGACCGTGTGTTAGATTGATAGGACCAGACGGTAGAGAAGGTAACCATGGTAAACACACAAAAACATGTTGGAGGCAACAATTGATAATTTATCCAAAGTCAGCTATTTTGAGTTTCATTTTCAAGCAAAGAAGTCAAACATTTGCTCACATTTGGTTCCAATCTTCTTAAATGTAAAGAGGTGCTGCTTTTCTATTAATGCCTGTAAATGAAGAGTCTGTGGGTTCTGGACTGTTTTTTCATAAAAAAAAACAAAAAAAAAACAATTTGAAGATGTCACTTTGTGCTCTGGGAAATTTGTGATGAGCTTTTTTCTCATTTTTTTTATTCAATGTAGAAATTATATATTTTGAATTGCTAATTATGATTCGGCATCATCATTGTGGGCTTATTAGCATGCTAGTGTTAGCATTTAATTCTGAGGACTCCTGTGTCTTAGTACACAGGGCAGCTAGTGTGTGTGTGTGTGTGTGTGTGTGTGTGTGTGTGTGTGTGTGTGTTACCCAGGAAAAAAAGCCACTGATCTGCTGCAGTCTCATCCTCCAGCGTGGCCAGAAACACTATGGCAGTATTTTAAAAGATATAATGACACATACTTTGAATTCAAGGAGCATCTCTGTATACGCTGGTGACAGCAGCAGTGTTTTCTTTCTTCAAACCGAGAGTGCTTTCTTGGTAGTTGACCCTAATCCTCATCCACAGGAAGTGCTGCCTCGGTCTAAGGTCAACTCTGACGGGGAAATCCCTGCACACCCTCGCACGCTGTCCGACTTATAATTAGACGTTCGTTGTGAATACATTAAACTTCTTAAATATGGTCTTTGGCTTATCGATTTTCAGCCCTCTGAGCATCCCTGGAGGTGGTAGTTTGCAGCTAGTGACTGAATAATTTGTACAGCTATGTTTGCTTTTTTTGTTTGCTTTTCATCCAGCTGCTTGTAGCCTCACATATCCCTCAAAACGAGTTTGTCAATGCAGGTTTTGCTCAAATGGTCGCCGCGGCTCACAGACTGGGAGGATAAACCTGAACAATGCTGCTGCTGATCGTTACTTTTCATCAGAATGAGTTAAAAGTTTTTTTTCCTGTGTGTGTTTGGGATAAAACTCTGCCACTTCTGACAGTGTTTGGGAGGTCAGGTCACAACAGTTATCATCGTTACAGTAACTCGACTACATCACAGGGCAGAGGGCCTCTGGATTTGCTGCTCTGGGAGCTAAGTAGTTTAAGGCTAATCTCCAGGAGGCCAATTGATTGGCCTCACCAGTGGAGCAGCATGTGCAGCTGTCATTATTTATTACTGGTGGAGATTATGCGGAAGGGAACGTGTGGCAGGAGAGCGCCAGCAACCGACGCATTCCGCGGGAGACCTGGTCGCTCCAGCCATGGAAAGAATCGCTTTTAACACCACATGAGCTCCCGGTCTCGTCTTCCTCGCAGTGTGTCCCGCTGGACGAACCTGTGGTGGTCCGGGGTGATGAGTCGAGGCAGAAAGCTGCTCCCTGTGTTGTTGCCACACACTGAGTGATGTTGTCTGTCGGTAAAAGGCCTCTCTCCGGCACTGTGGCAAGTTTTAAAACAAACACTCGTGTCCTCTTATATATGTATGTTTCACCTGTGTTGGACTGATTCATCCGCTTGAGTCAGACTGTAATTAATCAAACGAACTGAAGAAATATTAAAGAGATTAATCAAAAATTAAGTAAGTCATTAGTGTCAGATGTAATTAGCAGTGGGAAATATGGATAAAATCATCTGTCACACTGTAAGTGGTCTTTAACGCTAAAACAATTGGTTCATTAATCTATTACTCAATCAGCTGAGAGTTAGTGGAAGCTATTTTCATGATTGAGTCATTAGGTGAGGAAAAAAATCACAATAACATTGTGTTCCAGCCTCTGATATGTGAAAATAATCAGCTTTTCTTTACTATACGGTATAAGATCATACATTAGGTTTGGGACATGTGGTGAACAGAGCAAGCAATGTGAATCGTTTGCCTTGTGCTAAAAAAATGTATTATTATTTTAATTATTCGAGCATTTTATGTCTTTTTTTAGCTGGCAGAGTGCAGAGAAATGACAGCAACGGAGCCCCATAATGAGCTTTTTTAGCCATTCGGTCATATTCAAAGCAACATAATGTAGAAATTGGCATGAAACCAAGTAACAACTATGCGACAGGGTAACTCACCAGTTGAGCATGGATTAACTGCATCAGGCTCGGGTCAGGTTTGGACTTGTTAAACAGAACGTCTGTCATGTTTGGACAGAAACTGTGGCCAAAGCTGCCCCTTAGCTTGGTAATAGGGATTTTGTCGAGCTGAAGGCAACATTTCCAAAACATGTTACGCCTTCATACAGATGAATTATCTGCAAGATGTAGCTCTATAGCAAGACCAACAAAAAATCTGACAAAACAAAAGTATCTCCTACCTTACCACCAGACTACAGAGCAGCTTCTCTCCTCAGGCTGTGAGACTCGCCCTCAGCACTCTGTCATCAAAATGAGTTTTAAATTTCAGAACCGACCCAGTGACAGGTATTAAGAATACATTCACATTTACAGAAATAACTATCTCTTCTCACTAATGCTCTCTTTTGCTTATGTAGGTCATATAAAAGCATCAGTATTCCAGTTTAAGCTCCTTGCAACACATTTAAACATAATTTCTTGGCATCAAACCTCCTCATTTTTTTCCCCCAGCCTGTTGTAGCTGCTACCTTTTGCGTCTGTCTGTGTCAGGCTAGTGAATGTCTTTGGCTGCGAATCTGGGAAGCCAAATTAATTATGTTCCCATTAATGCTAATGCACCATATATTAATGACACCCCGTATTATCGCCGCGCTCTCTCAGTTGTCCTCTCCCTTCCTCGCTCTCTCTTGATCTCTCCGGCACATAAGCAACATCACAGTGATTATGTAGATCAGTGTGTCTGCTCCAATACTAGCAAGCTGCTGTTCATGCAGCCAGCGTGGCACATTTACTTACATTTAATTACTGTACCTTGGATATTAATTTTTCGACCGTAATGTGTCCCATCTGTTTTGTATCTGATCAGTGCGTGGGGGGGGGACTATACCTTGCTTGACACTGATCCATCCGAGCCAATATCCCGGCCGCAACTTCAGCAGCTGTTCGGCTGCCTCCTCAGCAAACTCTGACAGAAATCTGAGATGGTTTGTCTTACAGTCCCCGCCGTGTCCGCACTTAAATGATGAAACTGAATATTGAAAAACAGTTGCCCGGGCAATTACAGAGGCGGATGCGGCTGCTTACTGTCCCACAACTGATCTAATATGTAGATCCTCGGAGGAAGTGTCACGCTCAGTGGAGACGTAAATGATCCTAGTGCGCGCTGGCTTGGTTTACTGGGGGGAGGCGAATGAAACTGGAAGGTAGTGCCGCCGCTCGGTTTGGTGTACTGTGACAGACTGTGAATTGGATGTGACTTTTCGGGGTTGCAGTTTTTCCAGCTTGTTATGCAGGGGACTGATGAGGACTTGATTCCATTGCGGAGGCGTTTCTGTTTTCCCCCTCATCTTTTGGTTTTGTGGCCTGCGTCAGTCGCTTTGAGATTAATTTAGATTGCTCTTCTCTCATCCAGACCCCGTGGTGCATGTGTTGTTGTTTGCACTGATTTTTGATCCTTTAGCAAACACAACTCATGGGGTAAAGTGTCAGATGCGGTGACGAAACCTCAGCCCGCAACACTGCCAGAACTGTATTATCCACGAGAAGATCCTTTAGATTCAGCTCCCTGGTGTATCCTGCAGTAAGACCGTCTGTCCTGAGGATCAGGCCAGGCCTGGTTGGAGCCCGCTGACCGTTTAATCAATCCAAATCATTAAGAATTACCTTTCTGACATGGTTTGTATTCAGATTATATATGAAAGGCTTGCCTCCGTCTTGGCCTGACCTTGGGGGAGTTGTCTCTCACAGTTACACTTAATTAATCTCTTAATTAACCTATTGATTGCCTTCACAGTTACAGTGCTCTACAGTATTCACAGCTACATAAGGGACCTGGTGTTCTCTTAATTCTGCAGGTGGTTCCCTTTACACAAAGATGACACACACAGAGAAAGCTGTTGATGGTCTTAATTTTCCTTCAACTCATTTGAAACATATTCCATAATTAAAGATATGATGTCCTTTGTTATTACATATATTTTTTTGTTTTGCTCAGAGATGTGCACTCATCTAATGAGTTAATAAGTTGTACTGATGCCAATACAGTAACATTCTATACCCATCGTGTTAGTGGAAGATTTCAAGTCTGTAAATCGCCGCCACCGCTCCCCTCTTCCAAGTGATTTTTTTTTTTTTTACATGAATAGATTTCGGAAGTGTTCAATCGACTATGTCAAAAATACAATGCTTGACTTCCCCTGCTCCTCACAGACTATATGGGTCATTGCATAGGGGTTCGCATCAACATCTAACATCGCAGTGTGGGCCTGCACAACAGTCACATATCACAAGACGCGTGATGTCAATTTAGGTAAATTAACTCAAACGCATCAATACTACATCTTTTACTGCTGGATACACAAGGAACACATGGACAGTTCTCATTGTCCACGACTGATCTATGACAGAAGTCGGTCTGATGGAGCAGAATTGAGTCCTATTTTTGGAGTTTGTTGCTTGTGAATATCAAACAAGGATACTTTTAATTTTGACTCTGTAATATCAGGTATCTTTTCATTCGATACCACATTTCAATACATAAGGAGTTTTATCTCCTGTCTAACACTGTCAGTGAGCCAAGAAGCATGGAGCACGCTTGTTGTGCCAAGATCTAAGAGTGCTGGTGATTGGCTATCTCTGGGCATGCTGGAAAAACACTATGTTATCACCAGAGAAGACTCACCATGTGTATGTGTCGTGTAATTTGATATTGACAAAAATATTGTTCAGGAACTGGTATACAAGTCAAGGGATTGGTATTGGTTCTGATAGCCCAGCCTGTGATCATATTGCAGAAAACCAACTTATTGCAATGTGAGTTTTTTCCAATATTGTGCAGCCTTCACGTCGAAGACTGAAGATTTCTTACAGTATTTGGCTGCGAGCAACCACAGAAATAGTCATTTGTTTCCCTAGATCTGAGTACAAATACCCCTGTAGGGTCTAATATTATTTATTCAGTGATCAACACTTGATACCTTTCCACGTGATAAAATGCTAATTTAGGCTCAAAATGTTGTACATTTACTAACCGTAATAAAGGAAGTCATTTTGAGGAGCTTTCTGCAGTGTTGTTGAAATGACCATACAGTTTATTAGACCCTTGATTAATTAAAGTATTGAACACCCTGACATCATTTATAACTTAACCAAGTTTGTTATATGGAAGTGTAGGATTCATTTTAGTGGTGAAAATTGCTTTTTATGCAATTGTGAACTTCTCTCCTCATGCCATTTCACTTTTTTTGTTATATTTCCTACAGCGATATGGTAATAGTAGTTTAAAATGTATTATTCAGTTATTCAGTCTGCTTTTTATCGAGCTAAACTAAATGTGGAGTTTGTGCCTAATGTGAAGTGACGCATCCTCCCCCCCGAGTGACAGTAATCCCTGGCTCTGGGAAGGGGTGGCGGTGGTGAAAAACCAGCATGGGTTCAGAATTCGAAGCGCTCTGAAAGGGATTCAGGCAGCTGAAGGAAAAAAGAGGCCAAATTATTTGGTAATTCCAGCTGCCTTAAAGCCCTCTGTTGCACTCTGCTTATTTTAATGATACTCCAAGTCAGACTCAGACGTGATAGAATTTGTGTCATGTTGCATCAGTGTATGTTAAATACGCCGGCATGACTTGTTACTATTTATTTGCAAAAGTGGAGCGTGTTGGCGTGTTTGTTTGAATCTCTGCAGCTGCTTGTTTAGCAGCGCCACTAACGAAGCCAAACCCACGACTATTAGATCCATCTTCTGATTTATGGCGCTCTGACTAACAGTGGGAGGTCCTCGGACAAATGCACGGAGCCATGCACTGTTAAGTATTCGGCGGCACAACGGTCACGGCAAGACTCTTAATTATTCTTTATGCAAGATCAATATGTTGCCAGCAAGCCCAGACGAGGCTGAGAGGAAGGCAGGCAGGGGAAGTGTCCAAGAGAGGAGGAGGAGGAGGAGACATAGAAGGAGGAGGAGATGTAGGAGGAGGAGGAAGCAGCAGCTACCTCGATCTCAGCTTCAACCCCTATTGAATCTAGGGGACATTATTTTCATGGTTGTCCTCCCGGGGCCTGGAGGGCTGGCCCACTGTGACAGAATGACTCTGACAGCTATGGCAGCCCAATCATCACTTTTCCCTTCACTTAGTTGATATTTTTCATCTGCAGCTTGAGGGAGAAAAAAAAAAAAAACACAAACAAAGCAGGGGAAAAAAACGCGATACTTTGAATAACGTAATTACCTAGTGTTTCCTATAAACGCAACACTACTTCGGACAGCCGTAATTTTATTAAAGCTGTCCTAATTATGAACAAGCCACCGCAAACATATGCGCGGTCACACGTCCGTATGTGCAGCGAGGGCGTGCAGGTGATTTGACAGGATTATCAGTGGGCTTGCCTCCCTCCGCTGTTCTCTCTTTGTCAGCTTCCCGCTGTAGTCGAGTCACCCTGGGAACCTCTGCAGCACGAGACCTGAATCTCAATGAGCTTTAGCTGCCACTGACCTCTCTGTCCTACCCTTCCCTTACCATGCGCACCATACACCTGCTCATGCGCCGCCACGCATGTAAAGATGTCGACATGCGCTGAAGCATACTTAAAATAGCTGAGGGTTTTTTTTGTTTTTTTTTTTGCTTTATTGCGATAGAACCTGTGGGAGTACGGGACAGGCAGTCAGTGCAGTCTTCACATATGTTTTCAATAAGAGCATCGGGAGGATCCGCTGTGGGAACGTATCTGCCTGCCTCTGTAAGCAGTTTTGTAACCTCAGCCCAGCCCTGAGCAGCTTTATCAGAGGAGCCACGGCTCACTTAAAAGTATCCAAAATCATTCCCCTGGGGATTTCCACTGCCGCCGCGTCACATGTAAGAAGTTGCAGCGAGAGAAGCCGCGGCATCTGAAGTCAGCTTCAAGTCTCCAGAAGTTGCCGTCTTATCAGATGAGCAGCGGAGACAGTCGGATGCAGTGAAGTGACCTTTTCCCACTTCTGGATTTTTGCTTATTCCCTCCTTTAAATCACACAGTCTCTTTCATCTGTGACCTCGATCAGCTTCCTGTGATGTTGCTGAATGTCACAGGAGGAAAAAAACCTCCCGCTGTGAGATGACTGCTCCATTATCTTTCAAGGTGTAGTTGAACCACTGGGCTAGCCTGGCTGATATGAAAGTATTGATACACTGTAGTATCGTGATCCTGTATCGATTCTTAACAATATTGGTTTTTAATTAATAGTTTACATGCAAAGATTTGCAGCAGTTATTGTTAGTTTGTTTCTTTTCTTAATTTGTTTAATCAAAGACACCTGCAAGAACCCGTTCTTTTATTTTTGATCAGGAAATATACCAATGTATATCATTATCATGATATGAGACTATATATCATAGATTTTGAATGTTGCTACATCACTCCTTGTAGGGGCACCGCCACAAAATTAAGGAGTACCACTGAAATTGATATTATTTTAGGGCTTTTATGTAATTTTTGTGTTTATTTATTTATTTATATATTGGCATGGCAGCCATGGCAAAACATAACCAGCAGAAACACTTCATGATGATTAATAATGAAAGGAGGCACATTTGCAAGTCACACAGGTGCTCCTAGCTATAATATTTAGTAGTATTGTCTCAAACTAAGGTCACAAAATGCAACGAATCGGTCCTGTCTGGAGCCCTGATCACTGATGATTATGATGTCATTGTATTCATATTATATGAAAGAACCAATAGTCATACCAACATTATTGTCACAATGACTACATGGGTATTTGATCAAAATCATCATGATATTTGATTGTGTTGCTTAGTCCTGACATTTATGAGGTGCTTTTGAGCAGATCTCTAAATGTCAAACTATCAATTGTGTATTGCAGTATGCCCTATAAATGCTGTGATATTATTTAAAGGCCATACCTTTTGCATATGGTGGTGTGCTCTTTATATAATGACAGTTTTCCTACAGCATCTATAGCAATGTATGAATTGTAATCTCTGTATCATGGTATATACCATGTTGCCCACAAGTCGCCCAGTGAGCAAGACAAGAAAACTGGAATAAAACATTTGAAGTCCCTTCTTGGTATCCTGTCAAACGATGGCTGACCACTTAGCTTGAAAAACATTACTGCACTGCAACCACCACAACTCCCACATTTAACCAGCCATGATTCCCTTTGTTCTTTCCGTCTATCCAGAGCCTAAAGGCTTTGGCAGTCTTTTCGCCACCCATGCCACCCACCCGCCACACTCCCCCCGGGAGAAGTTTGGTGTGCGCTGCCCGGCCTGGCTTATTACAAGTGAAGTGGGCCATACCAAAATCTCCTGGAGGGGAACTGTCGAGGGAGGGAACACAAGGCTGCTTTGCACCTGACCTTTATGGTGTTTTTTTTTTTTTTTTGGGGTTGTTGTTTTTTGCTGACAGGAGCTTACTAACAAAAGGTGGGGGTTGGGCAGGGGGTGTGGGTATTTGGTCTGCCCTGAAGTGGAAACTCGAACAGACATGTGTGCAGACATCGCTGTCATCTTTATTTAGCCTTCCTCTGTCAGTCGGAGCATGTGGAGGTCAGCGTAGCGATGCGGGCATGCTAGCATTCATACACATGTAAACAGTAGTAGCATCCCATGAGCCTATGTTCCAACCTAATGAACCCAGACAGACCCTTCCCCGCACATCTGACTAGGGACTGAGCCCAGCTGAATCAGGATGCATCGGTGCACTCGGGAATTGGCCGCTCCTATGTAAACGAGCTGCAGTGCTTTTATAGATAGAGGTCATAAAATTGCAGATCGTTGACATATTCCTGGCAATGCGGATGGTGAAAGAAGTGTCAGCTGCTGAGCGTGATGTTTCTTTTAGTCTGTAACCTCTCTGCATGCATGACACTGTTTGAAAAGGGTGAGAAATCAGGTGTCAGCTGCATGTCAGGGTGAACAAGTCACAGCTTCTTCTTTATCTTACTGTGAATGCACATGTGTAATTCACCACTTGCTGCAAAGTATCATCAGCTTTTCCCAGCATCTGCATTTGTGCACAGTTGTCATGGTGGAAGTTTGAATATTTTTCTGTCAGTTGTTGTTTTTCATTTGGAGACTAGTTGAGATGAAAAAAATAAAAAAAAATAACAAAATGCTAAAAATTCACTGCAGCTTCTTCTGTAAGAGGTACAAATGTTTAATAATAGAATTTAAAAACGCCCTCTTGCCTTCAAATCTTCTGGCGGTGTTGCTTCAACTAGCTAAATCAGGCAATTTGCTCAAACCTGGTGCCCACAGTACCCACAATGCAGCTTAGCCACTGAGTGACATCACAGGAGGCAGTTTATCAGATGACATGCAGCTTCCTCTGGAGCCACAAAAGGCTTTACACTACTTGTTCCACATATGCAGTCGTACTCCCCGAGACCTGTAAACACATTTTAACGTGTAAAATTAGTGGAGTTACCCTTTAAATGTTAAATGTGTAGTCTACAAAAAGAAATTGTGACGCTTTAACGTTGTAACTTTGCAACTTGTTAGCACGCTGGAATTAGCATTTATCTCAAGGCGCTGCCTCACACGTCTGCTCGTCTGACTGCAAACCCTGAGTGTTGTGTTTGAGGTCTGGCAGTCACATTTGGCAGCAATTACAAGCTATCAATAAAGTGTACTATTGTGTGATCTCTGATGTGTTAAGAGAGCACCGAAGACGCCCCAACCAGACATTGTGGCTGCATTGATTACTGCCAAGATGCCGTTACATAAACAGACAATAGGTGTTAATCACTGGAGACATCTTTGACCTGTGACAGTAGGAATGCGGTGGTACAAATGATCAAATTCACAATGGCTGAATTCCATTTAGCTGCTTCAGTTTCAGGGTCCTGGCGTTGTGCATGCTGGCTCACTGTCGCACCGTCATGGCTCCTGGGACAGAACAGTACCATCATTTATGTTATGCGTCACGTCTGTGCTCTCCCTGCTGTGATGAGTCCAAATGTCTGATGCAAAAAGGCAGATGAATACAAAACATTTTAAAAAGATCAATATACACAACTCTGTCCTCAAACTTTTTGTTCTGGCTTGGCCCTTTAGTTCAAGTTTAAGGAGAGTCTTAGACAAGCTATTTCAAATAGCGGTGTGTCTTCAGCTTTGTGATCGTTTGGAAAATTCATTTTCCTTTTTGATCCAAGTCTATAAAGTAACAGACTCCCCAGTTTGAATTGGAACCACTTGACCGGTTTGCACCGAGCCCTGACATCAGTGCTTTGGGATGAGCTACAATGCCGACTGTGAGCCAGGTCTTATCACACAACACTTATGCTCTCGTGGCTGATTTGGAGCAAATCCCTGCTGCCTGATTCCAAAATATTGTGGAAAAGTCTTCCTAGAGCAGAACAGGCTGTTAGATAAAGCCCACAGTTTTGGAAAGAGATGTTTAACGACGTTTGAGTATCCACCAAATTGTAAACCCAACATGACGTCACCTACAGTATTGAATTGAAGACCACTGTTTTGAGGCCTCAGGTGTCCTATTACAGTCATTGGACTAGAGTAGCAACAAGCTGTGACGCTGGCATAACGTTATGCTTCTATGTTCTCGGTTGCAAGTTGTAAGGGAACAAAGGGAATCTGACAAATTCTTATCAATTCACAGCTTCCAAATTAATCTGCAACTGTGAAGACAATGGTTAATAAAAATCCGCAGGGACGTCGCTCCATGTTTCAAGGTGAAAACAACACGTCCGATAACCTAATTAGCTAATGTTAGCGTTCAACCACTTCCTAGCTAACATTATCGCCTGATTACATCCAATGCCTTTCACATTGAGGCTTAAACGAATATGTCCACGATGTGTGTTGGTATTTTAGAATTTACGGCTCTCCTATCGCATCATGTAATTATCAGCCAGTAACATTAGCTAGGAAAGGGTTAAATTCTAATATTAGCGTTAGCAAAGGGTTATCATAGATGTCGTTTGACCTTGAAGGGTTAGGGTTTCAGGTTGTCTTTACTGTTGCTGCTATTGCGACGCTGTGAGTCAACACTTTCGTACGACTTGCTAACTTCCCATCCTCAAAGTGAATTCAAAGGCTGCTGATGACCACTACTAATTTTCAGACCCCGAAGCTTTGATAATATTTTATACATTTAACTGTGTCCACATACTTTTTTGGGGGACATTGAAGGGGGTGTTGTGCCCTAGATGAGCGCCCCCTGGTGACATTGTACTGTTAAACCTGCTGTGATGGGCGAGACAGATGCCAGTGTTTCCCCCTTTTCCCATGCAGTGTAACATATTTTGGTCTTTAATCGCGCGAGATGACCGGAGTTCAGTTGCGTAAGACGTCGCATTCAGTCCGGATTGCATCATTATATTGTAGCAGTCGGACCTCAGAGAAGAAGACCGTGTCACGCAGTGTCCTCTGAGTGCGTGCGTCACGGCGGCAGTCAATCTGCGCGCCCTGTGCTTCATTAAGGACAGTGCTGTTATTGTGCCGGCTGCAGCGGTGTCAAGTGGCAACACCATAACTCCGGCCTGCAACAGCTGCATTTAATCAAGCGCTGCCTGGCTCTAATCAGCCTCTGCCTTACCCATCTCTGCTTGGCTCGTGGTCATTTTACACTGACAGCAGATTTATTCGTCTGGATATGAGAGTGCTCCGGCGAGGCCGAAACGCTCCTCGGCCTCCACCACGTTCGGCTCGATTTTCTCTGCTTTTTCTTGCTCCTGCAGCCTCCGCAGAGCACATTTGTTGTAATCGGTGGAGGGAAAAAAAAAGAGAGAGAGAGAGAGAGAGAGACACAGGAATTCATTCAGGGGTTTCTTCGGCTGCTGGTTGCAGCAGTCTATTAGGAAGCTGTGTGCGTGTGTGTGTGTGTGTGTGTGTGGAAGGCTGTGTTCTTGGCTGATGGCCTCTTCCCCCTCCAGCCTCCTTGTGGCTTCCCTCATCAGTGCCTTCACCATATGGAAACAGCTGGTCCTCGGCGGTAGGATGCCCTCTGCGCTGCGTGAGGCAGCCTGGAGAGAGAGATGGCGGTGCTACACACAGGAAGGACAGATAGACACAGGGAGGAGCTGTGAGGGAGGGTGGGAGGCTTGTTTGGTGGAAGATTACGGATTCGGTTGTGAAAGTGTAAACCCCTCTCACTAAGCTGGCGGAGCTTAAGTTTTTTTTTATTCTCTAAGCATAAATGGGAACACAGAGTGTCATTCTTTGCCTTTGAAACACGACATCGATTTACAGGCCGGCGAACGACTTTATTGTTGGATGAAAAGAGGATGTCTACACAGTTCAGGGAATTCTTGTTGTAACTTGGGCCATAGCAACTCACTGTCCTTTTCTGCAGAAACAGAGGAGAAACTGCTTCCTTCAGACGCAGCCCTGGATCATTATCCAGCCCAGCGGCAACTGCCTCTATAAACAATCTCATTCTGTGGCTCATTCTGGCGCAAACCAGTCACGAGGAAGCAGCCAAGCAGAAAGACAAGCTCTGTGTCTCTGTTGGGTGTCCATAACCGAACAAGTGTTTCCGTGGAAATCCCTGACATTTATTTGACCTTGCATGGGAACATTCCCCCCCGCCCCCCGTCTCCAAAGATATGGAGACATTTTGAGGTTTGCATGCTGAGCATTTGTAGGAAAGTGGGCAGTTAGGTTAGTCTTCAAAAAGTGTTTATGTGTGCTGTGTGGGGTGAGTGAGGACAGAGACGGTTCAGGGGGACTCTTTATCCCGTCCTGATACTGTATCAGCCTCAAAGGCTTCTGGTCCATCATCGGTGACAGCAGTGACAGTGAAAACACAGATCAAAGACGGCGTCCAGCCCCCCCGCAGCTGCAGTCGCTGTCTGTGGCCAGCTGAGCTTTTGAATGCCAGGCCTGTGGAAGGAGGGAGAATAGCAGAGGTTGCTGTTGTCCAGTTAGGTGACATTAACTTCCACAGGGTTCGACAGTTCTACAAAGCACTCGGCCTTTTGTCTGTCACTGTTCTTTTGTCTCAAAGTCTTATCATTAGGGTCCACTGAAGTTTAGATGTCCCCCTCGTTTTTTAACAAGACTGTGAAATGTCACTTGGATCGAATTGCCGAGAACAACACCCACAGAAGTGTTATTTTAACCCGAGTCCTTTTGTTGTTGTTTTTTTCTCCCCCTCCTGTTCACAGCAAAAAGCCTCGGGCAAGGTGCTGTTCGACCTGGTGTGCTCCCACATGAACCTCATCGAGGGGGACTACTTTGGCTTGGAGTTTCAGAACCATCAGAAGATGATGGTGAGTGAGGAGAGAGGTGGAAGTGAAAAAGGAGTTTCTTCTTACAAAGCTGGCTACTTAGTAATGTTTGTTTTTCATCTTTTTTTTTTTTCACACAGGTTTGGTTAGACCATATCAAGCCCATTATCAAGCAGCTCAGACGTAAGTTGTTTTTTGTGTTTTTCTTTCAAGGCATCTTTTTCTTTGAATGTGTCACTGTTTTTTTTGGAAAATGTTACCACTGTGTGATTGTCACTACAAGGAGAAAACAGATCTAGTATTTTATGCAACCAAGTCAAATAGGAGATCCACACTCGCCTTGCTAAAACGAATGTAGTCTTATAACAACCATCTGCAGTAAATCCTCTGTTCATGAAGGCTATAACATTCATGCACAATACAACTGATACCGCTAACCACCAATTACCTGCCTCTCATGTCTGATTACTGATGATACAGCTGATCATTTCACGTGTTTGATTTTTAAAAGTTCATAACCTGTAGTTCAGTCACACCTGGGGGAGAGTAACGCCAGTACACAGCAAGCAAAGATGGCTGATTTAATACTCCAAAGCTCTAATAAGATGTTTTTTGTTGAAACTCATTTGTCTCCTCCTTTTGATACACGCTAGATGATATTTCCCGATATCTGATATCTGATACCTACCCTGATGTTCAGTTATGGAGCTGACCTGTTTTTGAGTGGTATTGATTCAACCTCATGGTTATTCTGGAAAAGGCAGCTTGTGGTGCCGTTAAATTACGATACATCATACTAAGAGAAGAGTCTTGTACTAATTGACAACTCATTTATATTAATGAGGGAAGCGGTAATAACATTAATACCTCAGCGCTGCTATACAATTCAGCATCACCACAAACATCCTCGTAAACGATCAGCGTTTAAATCACACACCTGTGACACATCGCAGCCTTCACAAACGTAGGATTTATCTCTTAGTGCACTTAGTTCTGGCTCACCTACACAGAGCCAATGGTGTATGGGCATGTCAGAGTAAAAAAATATCACAAACGGTAAAAACGCAGACTGGTTTCAACCGACACTGGGTTTTCCTCAGGACGTGACTGGAAAGAGGAGTTAGGAATTAGCAGAATTAGTTTGAATTAGCGGCCTGAGAGCTGAACCTCACCAGCACGTCACACAGTAAATATACCACAGATGACATATGTGGAACTGCAGAGGTGGTTGTGTCTATTCAGATAATAAAGATAGTAAGATTGATAAAAGTAACATCGATACACCAACAACAACGCAAGTACGGAGCCACTTTACAAAAATGGACTCAAATCTGTTTCCTTATTAAGATATTGATACACCAAAGCATCACATTTTAAAAATCCAATTAAGAGCCTGTCTGAAGTAATTTATCGAGATGATGGCCTCCTCTAATAGACTGCTCCACAGACTCCACAGTGTCCTTTTCAAAAGCCCGTTGTTGCCATTATGACAATTACGAAAAGAGCGTGCCATAGGCTGATCTATCTTCTGTTGTCACAAAACCCATTGATCCCACACAGGGCCGAAGCACACGATCCTGAGGTTTGCTGTGAAGTTCTTCCCTCCGGACCACGCCCAGCTGCTGGAGGAGCTAACAAGGTGAGCTCCTCTTTCCACGTAATTAAACTCCATTTTATCTCTTGCACCACGCACGCCTTCCAGCGGACACTGAAGTATGTATTTATATATGGTTTCTCGGTGTGCATGTAAACGACTTCAGCCGTGAACGAATGCGATTATAGAGGCATAAATGAAACATGTGCCCTGGTTCCCACAAGATTTATTCCCTCCTCAGCTGTGCAATTCACATGTCATGGCTGCCATGTTTCTGATTTAGCCCTCGGGAGAATTTTGTGGCGCTAATGATTTTCTCGTTTCTCTCTCCTCATTTGTGGAGCAGCCTCATGACTTGCATGTTTCCACTGTCAGAGTGGGGAAACAGTGCGTCTACAGGAAGTAATGTCCCTCTGACACGTCTGTGTGTGTACTGCTCAGCTGAGAAACACACTAACCAATTTTTTTATTTTTAATGAGCTATTCTTTATATTGACATACAACGCAATCATGCAGTGCAACAGGAATAACTGGAATTGTTTTTAATGTGTTAATTTTCCAGCACACAAAATCTGTCTCTTTTATATTACAGATTAAAAATATAGTTTTAAAGGAGACACATTCTGCTCATTTACAGGTCCATAGTTTTATTTGGAGTTACTACTAGGTTAAGTTTACAAGCTATAATGCTCAAAAAAACACATTAGTTTCCTCACACTGTCCAGTGCTGCAGCACTGCACTCCCCCTCTGATGAAACTCTCTGTTTTAGCTCCTGTCTCCTCTTGTCTCCTCTGATAGGTCAGCTCACACACGTCTGACCCAGCACTGCGAATAACAACAGAGCAGCTTTGCTAAGTTATTTATTATGTGCTAAACTACCTGCAATCAATCAAGTCTAATCCAATATTTACATTTATTCAGTATATACTTATTGTTAGTTGGATTTACATAAGATTCTCCTCACTCATAGATACCAGCCACCTAATTTTTTTTTCATCAAGATTCATGCATTATTCCCTGAGAAATAAACAAACATGTCAAAAAACGCTCTATGGTGCACGGTTGCTGGATCAGTCCCTCTGTCTGGATCTGTTTATGGGGTCTGTTCTGGGCCGAGACACGGCCTTCATCCAAGTTTTGCAGAAAGCTGTTCAGTAGATTTCTTGTAATCCTGCTGACAAACCAACCAACCAACAAATGGACTGAAACAAACAAAAGAAAACGCTAAACTCCTCTGTGAAGAAATAACTATAATACCTAATTCTTATTGTTTAACCAATTATTGTATCTTCTATTAAGACCACAATGATTCCTCCTCTGGCTTGGATCCAAGGGAAGCAGAAGTGTAACAAAGGAGAGTCAGTAAATCTTATGTAAATGACATCACTCAACTCATTAATCACTGAACCCAAAATGTGGCACCTGGCCCAACTTCCTTTGGAAGTCTAGTGTATCATTAAAAGCGCCAGGATGTGTAGAATTCGGTCAGACACGATGGCAGAAACTGCGATTCTGTTTCATATTTTCGTGTGATCTCGTTCTTGCACTACAAGTCACACCTGCTCTATTGAATTTGTGAAAACTGTGTTTGCTTCCAGGTACCTGTTTGCCCTCCAGATCAAGCAGGACGTTTCCGTTGGACGTCTGACCTGCAACGACAGCAGCGCCGCGCTGATGGTCTCCCACATTATCCAGTGTAAGTTCCTCGCGGCTGCTTCCTCATTTAGCTCGAGACACCAAAGAGTTGACTGATCAGATTACTGTCTTTGAAGGAACGTTATGCTTTTCTCCCACAGAGCTTATCATCCAACATTGTCGTATAGCACACTGCGCAGCATTGCAAATTGATTATCCGCGCGTTGCTATGGATACCTTTCAGTCGGAACATAATCTTGCGGGACTTGCGTCAGAACAGCCACACAAACATCAAGGTGCCATGCCAGGAAAAACTGAGCCTATACATAACTTGACATTTTTGAGCCACAGTGCGTTACACAAGCAATCAAAGACTGCATGCAGGATGATGGAGATCAGACAGATCAGTCTGTGTAGTATTCTTCTGGTAAAAAACACCCTATAGTAATATCATGGAGTTCATACAGCTGCAGAATCTGTGCCAAGAAGCATTTTGGCTATTTTGGAAGCCTAATACAACAGTTCTTGGGCTTTTCCTTTAGCACTTGTTGTGCTGAAAGTTGGTTGTTAGTGTAGGAATGGAGTCCACCAACATAAAACACTGTTAGCTACTGTTGCTCTCTGTTAGTGCAGTGGAGACGAGCCACTCAAGGAACATGCATAAAGTCACATCCTTTGGACTGTCGCTGTAAATCCAACCTGAGTCCTCCACAGAGAAATCAACAGTCCAGGAGCATTAAACAACTTCAACAAATCGTCCACAGACTTGTATAGTCAACCGAGAGAGACAGAGAAGGTCTCATATGGCCAATAAAAATGTGATTAATACATGCAATTTGCTACAAATTTTAACAAAAAGCTGCTGTAAACCCCTTTAAACTGGATGTGATGACATCAAATAGGCTTCATTATAAATCAGGGATGATTGGAAGCTTTCCTTTCTTTAAGATGCACTTTGTCATTAATCGTGTCTTTCCAGCAACAGCCTGAGAATCAACAATAAGTTGCTGGCTGCTCACAATAGCTGGCCAATAACAACAGCTGCAAAGTGCAATAGTGAACAGTATTAAAGAGGGAGCTGCTTTGAAACATCACAGACGCAAGACAAGCTCAGCATCTGTAAATCAGTATATCCAGACCTTCAAGTGGGTATTCCTGTTGTGATGGAGGTGCAAATCCCTGCCACGTTTGTGTCAATCAGTCAGGTACTTCTAGAATATGTTTACATGCTTTAATGCTCAAAGAACATATACGTTTTCTCAGTGTCCAGTGCTGCAACACTGTATTTCCCCCTCTGAAACATTCTGTATACCCAATCTGCTCTGATTGGTCAGCTCACACATGCCTGACCCTGCACTACTTACAACAACAGAGCAGCTGTGCTGAATCAATTTATAAGCGCCAAACAAGCTGCTATGCATAAATAATGACACTTGGTGTAGTGTGATGTCACAAAGTCACAGAATTAAAGGCGACAAGGCCCGGGAGGCATTTCAGGAGCAGGGTTTTCTGTGGGAAATGTGGACCGTTTTAACTTTCAAGAACTTTAAATGCACAGGAACCTACAGTTTATAAAACACTGAAGGGAAAGATGACAAATACAAAGCACAATAGTTGTCCTTGAGTGTTGGTATCTTCTTTTAAATGTGTCACTTCTCTTTATTTTGTAACAAGTATTTCATCAATAACACAACCTTTCTTCTTTACAGCTGAGATTGGGGACTTTGAGGAGAGCCAGTGCCGGTCACACCTCCTCAACAACAACTACATCCCAGATCAGATGCCCCTGATTGACAAGATCATGGAGTTTCACTCAAAGAATATGTGAGTTTCTGGAGCACAATCTTAAAATGAGGGATTTCTTTTATCCGGTTGTTTCCCTCTTAGCTCTGTGTTAAGTTCTATAAAGCTGTGGTTGAACAACACTTGAACGGGAAAAGTTGTTTCAGAGCTCGGCAAGTCCCAGGGGAAAGTTTTATTACACAGGTGACACATTCAGGAAATCAACCATTGAATGAATGGGTTCTTTCACAAGAGCGCTCTGTGGAATTCTTCATCATGTATCGACCCAGAGAGGCTCGTCTTTGTGATGTGTTTCACAACTTCCGGACTGTACTGCAAAATATTAAATCTGCTGCTCTAGCAACAAAAGGCTGTGCTGAAATCTTCCTGCAGCCCATCGAATGACTCACACAGCTGCTGGCCGCTGGGTTAGTAGGTTAAAAACCCAGATTCTCCTGAAGCAGTCTGTCTGAAGTGAAGCTGGTTATTGAGCTTGGCTCTTTTTTTCCCCAGTACTACTTCTTGCATCAGCCGAATGCATGCAGCTGGGAGTATATTACTGGAAACTTGCCAGATCTCCTCCTGCCTTCCTCCCTCAAAATGTCCTCATCAGTGAACAAATTTGAATATGAGCTCTGCAAGCCCCTGTCTCACCTCCACGCTGCAGCGGGCCGTGCCAGAGATGGACACACCGTGGGCGTCTGCCACATGAAAGGAGTGCCATTAGATTTGACTGCTCCTTTTTTTTTTACTTAGTTGATAACTGCAGTTCTTCTGGCAGCAAGCCACGTGGAGTTAAATCTCTTATTAAGTACCACACACAGGAAACAGGAAGGCTTATCCGCTGATAAGAATTAGGAAAGTTAGTTAGCATTTTGCAACCGCTCCCTAACCTTCCACCGCGGCTCCAAAAAGTCTGATAAACATTAAAAACCTGGATCCACTCGGACTCGGTCTTTTCACCTCAATTAGGGAGACACACAGCCAAGACGATAAGACGGGATTTAATGCATTTGTCCAAAAAAGACAGTTTGCACTTCTTAAGTCGGAGTGTTAACACCTGGAGGTAGGATTAGAGTTTTTAATTTTGGCTGTGTCCTAATTCACACTCCCATACACATGTTGTTTTATGCCAATACACAGATTTACAGATAAGGTGGCTTTTATGTGGTTTCAAAATTGTTCTTAATGTCAACAAATCTCACGAAAAGTCCAAATCCAATAACGAGCCAGTGTATCACTGAGTACTTCCTGACTTCCCTGCCCTTTCTGTGGCTCTCAGCCCAAAGCCCAGTTATTACTCCATGTAAATCTTTAAGATCCCATCGTAAAAAAGATCTGGAGGCCTTGTGATTTCCTAAAACAGTTGGACACTGTACTTTATAGCAAATGTGAGTCATGATTAAATAGTGCATTTGTTAAGTGACTATTTTCAGCTGTGGATTAATTCACATTTGGCCCTCAAGAGAGTTTTTAAAGCAAAGTCGCTTGTTTGTGTGTGTGTTTCTATGATGTTTAATTAAGGTAAATTACACAATTTGATGAATTACATCCAGCTTTGGGGATTGTCATGAATACAAATGAAAATATGAAATACCGCCGTCCTCATTCTTTATCTGGTTATCTTGTGTTTTGCGTCACCAGAGGTCAAACACCAGCAGAATCAGATTATCAGTTACTCGAGGTGGCGCGCCGGTTGGAGATGTACGGGATTCGTCTCCACCCTGCCAAGGATCGTGAAGGCACGAGGCTAAGCCTGGCTGTTGCGCACACTGGCGTCCTGGTGTTTCAGGTTTGTGGGTCAACGCTTGCTGTGTTTAATGATGGTTGGTGTCAGACGTCTTTGGCATGATACAGATGTGATGAGGAAAACTTTGTAGGTGTTCATTTGTGCTTTAGTAACATCAGCATATTATAAAGTAAAAGTTCACATTGATATCAAAAATATATGTTTTTCTTACCTGTAGACCTATTAAATCCATCTGTATTAGTTTGATGTGAGTCACAGGTTTTTTGAGATATTGGCCATAAAAATGTCTGCTTCTCTGTTATATAATGGATACTAGATGGCGCCTGGCTAGTGGTGCTCAAAGCAAAAAAATATAGTGGAAAGTCCAACATTGTTGTGAGCAGTTTCACATGGGAACTATTTTCTCACTGTATCACGGCATAGAAGAAATTTGCATCTACTACTGTTGTAAACAATCACGGCATCATCCTTTACGAAGTTACCTTAGTTAGCTAGCTAGTCCCTGTCCATGAGGAGATGCACACTTCCATCTGCGTGGTAATACGAACAAAAAGAAATTCCTTGACAACTCGCAATCAAACAATAGTAAAAAAACAATAGTAAAAAATAAAAGCCCTACTGAGAAGGGGAATGAGTATTTTTGATTTTGGGGCGAACTGTCCCTTTTAAGATTGAGCTCTAAAGGTTCATTTGTTTTCTGTCACTGCAGGGACACACAAAGATTAACGCCTTCAACTGGTCTAAAGTGCGCAAGCTGAGCTTCAAGAGGAAACGCTTCCTCATCAAGCTGAGGCCAGACCTAAATGTGAGTCCCTGAATCAAGCTGACAGATATAAAACCCATCAGTGTTCGGTGCCTGAGGTGTGTTTTTACATGTCCCCCAGAGTTCATATCAGGACACTCTGGAGTTTCTGATGGGCAGCAGAGACTGCTGTAAAGTCTTCTGGAAGATCTGTGTCGAGTACCACGCCTTCTTCCGCCTCTTTGAGGAACCTAAGCCCAAACCCAAACCCGTGCTCTTCACACGAGGCTCCTCCTTCAGATTCAGGTCAGAGAGAGTTTGTATCATGAAGCTGCTCTCCGTCTATCAGGACTGCAGCGTCTCCCCCGTCCCTTAACAGTCCGACCCGGCTCTCCCAGAATAGCTCATTATCATCTCTCCTGTACTTGTCTCTGCAGCGGTCGCACACAGAAGCAGGTGATGGATTACGTGAAGGAGTCCGAGTTTAAAAAGATCCCGTTTGAAAGGTAAAGGCTGCCGACACGTTTGACACATTTGGTCTAGGCGAGGGGTGCTCGGAGTGTATAACACTGACCTTCAACATCCTGTCTGCCCAGGAAACACAGCCGGGTCCAACACAACAGTCGCCTGTCACCGTTGCCTTCTCCACGCCACCATGAAGTGCCGACAGAAGTGAGTGTCTCCGTTTTACAGATGGCATTTAGCCGCACCTTAGAAATCTCATCATGGTCATCATATTGTTGCTTCCGTTAAGCCTCAGTGGTAACAAGTCAAGTTTTCTTCCAGTTACTCAACATTGAATGTTTCTCACCAAAGACAATAGAATTTTTACTGAATAGCAAAATATTACGTGCAGGATGAGGATGCAATTAAGAAAAGTCACAACAAGAAATTACAAAAAAAGTATTGAAAACTGCAGGTGTTAAAATATCAGAAAAACTCAGATTCCAAAGTACCTGTTGATGTTGTGGTTCATCTCACTTTACACAATGGGGGATTTTTTATTTATTTATTTATTTATTTTTTTACCAAAAACTGAACATTCAGTAAATGCTGAATCCAAAATGTATCACTCGGCCGATCGACATTTGGAGGTCCTGGCTAAAATAGTGCCAGGATGCATCAAATTTGATTCAAAAGTACGGTTTCAGCAACTCCCCTGATTCCCCCAGTGCTATGGACACTCACCATGACAGCTGGAATAAGGATTGTGACACCGCTGTGCACATACGCATGTTCCTGTGCAACAAGCCCTTTCATCAAAACAATGCAACATGACCCCACAGGTGGTCAAAAACTCTGCAGGCTTCCGTCAAGTCAGACAGAATTAATTCAGATCACCAGCTTGTAGATAATAATTATAATCAAATCAAACATAGGCATGAATAAATTGAACTCCTCAGTAATTATCTGCCGCTTTCTCTTTCTGTCAGATTGGTGCTCCCGGAATAGACTCTCCTCCCCGACGCCATTGGAAAGAGTCGGCGTTGGTGAGCGCAGAAGACCCGTCGTGCTCGAGGATAACAAGGGCGAGCCCGTCTCATCACAGAAATGGCCACGATGATAGAAAGGGCTCCGTGTCCAGGACGGAGGACAGACGAGGCTCGACAAGACAGACTCATCCAGAACATCTGAGTACAGGTCCAACATCTCTGTCTCCCAGAGGCAGCTGCTCTTCTGTCCCCTACATTGACTGCAGTGCTTTAGATAGTGAATATACTCTGAGCAGGGACCACACTAGAAGATTGAATCAAGGTTCTAGGGAGCAGCTCCGTCGTGGCTCTGGCTCTAGTATAAACGGGCCTCTGCAGGCACAGCAGGAGCACTTTCTTGGTAAGATGCAGTACAGGGAGTCCCCTTCCTCTTCTAGGCAGTTGTTCAACATGAGCCAGGAGTTGGACAGTTCTTCCAGGCAGTCGTACCAAAAGGTTGACCAGAGTCCTGTCTGTAGCAGTATGGTAGACCCAAGTTCCTTTAATAGAGAGAGGCACTGCAGCAGCCCTCTCACAGTCCAGCATGTGAGTTCAAGGAGCGTCGCCCCCAGTCCCACCATGGAGACATACCATCAGTCAGGCTCTGTCGGGTATGCCGAGCAGAACGGCTACAGCCCTTCACTCCTTCACTTCGACGAAGGCAGATACTCGCCCATCCCGAGTCGCTCCTTTCACTCACAAAAGCCCTCTAAAGCACCCCACCACTCTGACGCAGACCCAAACCAGGGAGCATCCTCCCCAGGGCACGGATCACGTCCTGTCCACGAGTCTCGTCCCGTCCTGTCTCGGGCTGAACGTATGGCCGCTCTGGAGCGCCGCATGGTCGCCAATGGCCTCTCAGCGCCGGGCAGGTCCAGGGCCAGTCCGGGGCATAAGCGCTTAGGGCATGCAGGTGTCAGGCATGTGGGAGCAGTTCAGATGAATGACTGCACCAACACAAGTGGTTCAGAGTCTAGTGAGTCCGAGGTGGAGACTAGCAGGGGCAACTGCAGCAGCCCCGTGTTTGGTAATTCAGTGGAAGCCAATTCCACTTCCCCCATCCCCAGGAACAAGTTTTCCTTTGGCAGCCTCCAGCTGGACGAGGAGGCGGATGAGGACGGGTGCCATGCCTTCAGTGATGATGATGGTGGACAGATTTTCAGCTGTTAGAGAGGTTCTCCACAGGACAATTTGAAGGGTTTGGTTTGGGTCCAGGTAGTGGAAGAAAAGCAGTGTTCAGTGGGCCACAGACCATTTTCTTTCTGTGCCCGGCATCAGCTTCCCTTTTTCAAGTTTTCACGACGGAGGGCATCCTTTCAGAGTTGTCCCGTTTGTCGCATCGGGGAAGTTTTATCTTTCAACCTCCCTCTTCTTTGATTGCATCAGCGCATCCCTGCAGAAACACACAAGTGCCATGTTAGGATTTAACTCTAACTGTAATTAATAGAAAACTGCAGAGGCTGCAGAGGATTATTGGCTCTGTTTGTGAGGATGATCAAAAGAGAATTAATTGTTCCGGATGCACGTTTTCTCACATTTCTTTGCATTCACTGGATGTTGAAGTCTTTAACAGCGTGGGTCGTTGAACGCTTGTCTCAGATGCCTTATGATCTCCTATAGGGAAGCACACAGTTCATTATGATAGGTAGACTTTTCTGTTCTCCATCAGGCCGATTAATTGGTTACAATTCTGTGCATTCTTCTGCATTAAACACTTTGAAGTCATTCTATGTTCTTTGTGTAGCCCACAGTGTATAACTGTGGCAGTAATCGTTGGACTTGCAGGCGTTTACTTGGAGTGGTCCTGCCGTCTTGTTTGATCTGTTGACGCTCTTGATGCTGCACCTGACTTGTGATTGTTGCGAGAGTAGTCAGCTCTGTCCAAAGCGCTCCCCGTGGAAACCAATTAATATGCTGCAGATACCAATTTGAACGTCTGATTTGGTATTCAGTACTGTTTATGTTTACAGTTGCTTTTGCTCTTTGCTAACTTGAAACGGAATCATCCGTTTGCCTGTCGTGTTTTGCTCACAAAGGCGGCGAGAAAAACAGCAACAGGAGTAAATATGACCGCACAGTATGTTTGTGGATGGTTTCTGACGGTGATGGGTAGCTGCAGCAGCGGTTTGGTCAGGCTACGGCGAAGGTAAATGCCTGATGCAGTGTTAGTATAGCCACTCCGCGGCTGTTCACGGCTCTTATGCTCGCCCGTGACGTTCCCCCCCTTGGCTCATGGTCTTTGGCAGTCATTTGGTATAAACCTACGTCCTCCAACAGCTTTTGTGTCCACAAAACTCACGATTTTTCCAAAGATTGAAAAGTTCTCGGTCTTGAGAAAATTGCACCGCACTTTTATTTCTGGTCACTTATTTCACTTTTTCTTTTGCACTTCTGCCATAATGTTTGTTTTGTTTCTTTATGTCGCATTTCTGTTCTTTCTTTTATTTTCCTTTTCTTTGTTCAATGTAAGCACGTGTCTGTCGGCATGAAACTGTCACCTCTTTTTCTGTCCCCCCCCTCCAGCTTTGACTGCATGTTAAACCTGTTCTGTCACTTGCTACAGTCTGTACGGTGGAGAGATTAACCAGTATCTGGGTTCCCCTTCTCTGCAGTGATCCAGCGAACAGTTAATTATTCCGGAGCAGATACAACATCAGGTTAAGGATGACAGGAGCTTGGGAATATGCGGGAAAATAGCGCCAGGGTTTAGTAACTGTGTGTGTGTACTCTATGTGTGAAAGGCAGTTTAAGGGCAACACCTCAAAGCTCTGAGTCTCTTGGCTCATCCGTCACTGTCGACTGCTGTAGCAGCGCTCCCAGACATTTTAAGCATTGATGTCAAGCATCTTATCCACAGAGAGATTTTAGTTTGATTCTATGTGGGCCGGATTGATATCAAGTCGTGATTAGCCTTTTGAATTACTGATCTGTTTTGGATTTCAAAATCATTTGTTACTTATAGCAACGTATCACTTGTTTCTGCACTGTGTAACTTCAGTGAGAGGGCAAACAAACGTGTTTACAATAACATGCAAGTTTTCAACTCATGACATTGTTATGACGTGACGAGTGTTGTTTGTAGTTAGCACCTACATTACGTATGAATAATTGTTACACACCTGGGTTTTGTGTTTACAACAGTGGTGTTGCACTCAGAAACTGTTGGGGGGTGGCTAAAATGCAAAGGTTGCTAATTTCTGCATAATGTTGCTTTAAATGTTATGGCTCACTCCCAGTTGTTTCTGTAATTTAACATAAAATAAGACAGCATTAGAACCACAGTTGGAACCTCTATCCATACACAAACCACAGTGTCCACGGACCTTTGATTCATATCGAGCCTACTGTCAGCTATTCGTTAATGAAAATGTCCCAACAAAAGAAAGGAGGTTAAAAAAAATGCTCTCACTAGACTTTAAACAAGAAAAATTTCCAGGTAAATGTTAAATTAAAGTAGAATTGATAGTCATAATGACAAGCAAAGTATGAGCAAGTAAAAACTTTCAAAAAGCACGATGTTAAAGAAACATCCTGAAGAAATGTGCTGTGCGTGCGCCATGCGCATTGTCAGTGCAAAAATGAGAAACATGCACTGGCATCAAGAAGACATGGTTCTTTGTTACAGTCACTGGATCACTGCAGTGTGAGGGAGCCCTGTACAAAAAGCCCTGCCACAGAAGTGGAATGACTTCCGGCCCTATAAAGACTAATTCATTTAGAGCAGATAGCAAACACCAGTCTGCACTTTTGATCATTTAACTCCAAACCATCTAACATGTTGGCTTGGCTCAAGGTCTGTGGGTCTCAAGGTCTCTTCACGGTGTTTCCTAGGCAGGACTGAAGCGTGGTGCACATTAGGGATGAGCGAGAACGCCGTTAAGTGATCCGTAGCTGTACTTGGAATGGGCGGGGCTTGAAGCAGAAGTGGGTGGCGTTTAAACCACAAGTGGGTTTGGCTTCTCCAAAATTGTTAAAGACTGAAATTGATATATGTTGGTCGGAGGCTATTATCCTTATTATTCATTAGAAAACTATTTATAGAACATCCCCAGAATTGAGCTTCCGATCAATAACATGATCAGAAGAGTAAGACAACTATTGACGGATCAGGTTTATTATAAAGTTAAAGGTGTGATTTGTAAGAATTCCCAACTTTTCAAATAATAATGCTTTGGGATGATGGCGGCCGACCCGACCCACAATCTAGAAGCATCAGTATTTGACAAGTTGGGAATGAGACTCAAAAATCAACTTTCTTACAAATTGTACCTTTAAGTTTTCAACCCAATGAGGATTTTCTTTTATCAGAAGCACGGATGTTGACACATTTTGCTCACGCTCGCGAAAAGTACATTATCTCTACCAGACACTTGCTCATCCCTACTGCACCTCATGCTGTTCTGCCCTGACTGATCTCTGCGTGTACTCTAATGTCAGTTGCTTTACTGTAATTTCATAATTTAGCTTAACTGGAGAATGTGATGTTAGAGCAGATTTTTAAGACTAGGAAATCATGCAGCAAGATTAGGGACTGGATTTTAAAACAGCATTTTAATATAGTGAGTTTCTCTCCGGCTCGCTGTGTCACCGTTACAAGTTAACTGATGTGAAAAAAAACTGATTTGTATTCATGGGCTGAATAATGCATATGTTTCCTCATTACCAAGTGACTTTTTCAGTGCTGCAAAAACAAAATCATGAAAGTGTCACGATGCTGTTTATACAAAACCTGAACATACATAAAGATCTGTTTCATGTTGAATATTAGGTCAGGACTAGAAAACTGCATGAATTCGCACTTCTTCTTCCTTTTCTGTCTCTCACTCACGCTGTTCCTCCAGGCGCTCACCTGGCTCTCACCTTTTAATGCTGCTTTTCTTAAGATTTATATTCACTTTCACGCTGTATATATGTAATTTTAGAGTCAATAAAGATGACCTTCACGACGTGAGATTTTCTGAATCTTCTTTACCTCAGAAGCTGTTGCCTGGTGCTTGTCGTAGGTATAAGACACTTCCCCCTTCATCCCTCCTGTAGTTCTGTGGTGCTGGTTGGTGAGTGTCTGACATTTCTTTTCCGCTGTCACTGGTAGTGATCTTGTAGATGCACACCTCGGTTTCCACTCCTTCCCTCTGTAGAGTAGTGTTGTCGAGCTTGTTGCAACCACTGGTGTGTGCGTGCGCGCGTGTGATCACTGTTGTGTTTGTGTCGACACATCAGAGGACAGCAGAGAGAGAGGTGGGCGGGTTGCAGCTAAAACATAGAAAGTAATACCCAGTGAGATGACACTAAGTAAGCGATTCCTCTTGATGGTCCTGCAATATGCGTCTTAGCTTGTGTATTGATTGACTGCCAGAGCTGTCTGGACTGTAGAGTGAGTCATGGCTGATATTTCATTCTCTGCAGGCGGATCCCCCGGATATACTTCTTTAGATTTTCCTGTGTGGCAGAAGAAGACTCTGATCCAGGGTCGAAGTGTGTTTGTAAATACTCCAAATACTTCACTATAGCCTGGATAGTTTCTCACTGGATGATGACAACGATGATGAATTGATGACACGTTAATGTGTGTTTGCAGGTCTTGGGGAGTACGACTGCATGTGTGAAAAAGCAGCATAAAGCCTTTTGTAGCTCTGGAGGAAGCTGCTTTTAATCCGATGAACTGCCGCCAATGGCACTCAGCGGCAAAGTTGCATTGTGGGTCATTTAGGCACCAGGTTTTGAGAAGCAGTCCACTGGTCTGCATTTACCTCTTGTGACACTGTTGGACAGTTTAGAAACAAATGACCAGAGCACCTTTTTCTATTCCATGTTTCCTCTTTCTTTTAAGTAACTGGTGCCTACATTACCCACAATGCTGAAGTGACATCACAGGAGGCAAATTATCAAAATAAATGCAGCTTTCTCTGGCCACAAAAGGCTTCACACAACTTTATTTACATATGCAGTAGTTCTCCCCAGGACCTGTGAACACACTTTAATGTGTAGAGCTGGCAGAGTTACCCTTTAAATGTCTTTGAATGTCTTCTTTTGTTTGGCTGCAAGTAACGATTATTTCATTATCCATTAATCTGCTGTTTATTTTCTCAGTTAATCTGTTAATCATTTAGTCTATGAAATGTAAAATAAAATGTGAGTGTGCTTCTCTCAGTCCAAAACCCAAAGGCGCTTTATTTTCTGTCATAAATAAAGAAAATCACCAAATCCTTTCATTTAAGAAGCTGACACCAGCAAATATTTAACGTTTTCACTTGAAAAACAGTTTTCAATGCATTTTCTTTCAGCTGACTAATCGTTTAATCTACTAATAATTGCAGCTGCAGTCAAGCCAACAGCCCAAAATCCAAAGATATTCAGTCCGCAGTGATAAAAAACAGAGAACCAGAGAACATTTGGAGCATTTGCTTAAAAAAAACAACATAAAGGATTACTGGATTTTCATAATTGGTGCTGAATTAGTTTTTGGTCAATCAACCAATAAATTCTGTGAGTAATCATCTACTTTTCTGTAACTTATTATACCCCTGGATTCATATTAATTACCACTACACACCAAACTCATTTTGAATTAGGAATATTGGAATAAGAATGTGCTTTGGCACTTTACTTTGATATGAATAACTCACTTTTTCTTTCTCTCCCCTCGCTTCGGGTTCCTGGACGACCCGTTGCAGGAGTGGGGTCCAACAGCCCTCACCTGTCGGCGTCCTCTGGTCACTCCCACGGCATGGTGAACGGCCAGAAGTCACTGGAGCTGTGCAGCCACAGTCCAGACGGCCGGCAGCCTTCGCCCCTCACCAGCCCGCTGCTCAACGACGCCTGCAGCGTTCGCACTGACGACGAAGACGAGGTCCGGAGGAAGGTTTGTGATTCAGTCAGTGGATCGAACATTGTTCTGTTGCACCGGTTAGTTTTTAAGGATTTTTCGCTGGAACAACAACTGTAACATGCTCGAAATAACGTTGGACCTAGATGACCCGTCCTGAATAACTCTCCACAGGGACTGAAGCTGAGCATTTTTTAGGTTAGAGAAGGAAACAGCTGATAAAACACCAAACGCTAGTTGGTTTTTGCCCGTGGTTGGGTACATTTCAGCTGTTTCTCCCCTCACAGTCGCGATTTTCTTTGCAGAGGTTCCCCACAGACCGGGCCTACTTCATCGCCAAGGAGCTGCTGACCACAGAGAGGACGTATCTGAAGGACCTGGAGGTGGTGACCGTGGTAAGAAAAGCCAAGTCCGCCCGCCAGCACGCTTGCTCCTCTTGTTTGTTTTCCCCTGTGCTGTCCTCTGGGGAGAAAACATTGATTATTCCGCTTAGCTGCTCGGTTGCAGAGCGCCCGCCAAAACACAGAGTCAGGCAGTGACACAGGGATATTCTGGCAGATGCCATTTCATTTTTTATTCATTCCCCACACTCGCGCTCTGAAACGTATTTATCTGCTTCACTCGAGGCTGTGAATACTAAACTGTGTTTGTGTTTAAGGAGATGGATTTAGCCGCATGTTCTCTATTTCAGTGTGTACTGTTGGATTTCTCCCTGGCTGAGCATGTGGACGCCGCGTCATCCGATAATATCTCAAATGGGCAGAAAACAGGATATTAAAGCTGCGTCAGCGGCGAAACGAGGAGGATGAGAAAGAAAGCATCGCTCCTCTTCACCGGTGCTTTTAAAGGCTGCAGCTCTTCTCTTCAGAGCCTTTCACACAACTCATAAATATTTGGGTTGGCTTGTGTCCTCGTTCTTTTTACAGCTGTGCCTGGTGTGTGTGTGCGCGCTCTCTCTCACTCTCTTTTACCCCCTCCTCTTCTTCCCATACACTGGTTGGTGCTGCCGTTTGGGGTGAAGTCATCCGAACAACAGCTGGCGCTTCTTCTCAAGCCCTTCTAAGATGCTCGCTTCTCTTAAAACTCACTTCTGTTTCCCATCACGTCAGCGGAACGGGGCTGTTTTCCTGTCTCCGCCGTGGCCACATGCAACGTTTGACTTTGGTCCGACTAAATGGAACGACAGTGTTGGGAGTGATTGGCTATTGATGGTTCAATTTGTCCTCGGGCAATTAGCGGCTTTAAGAGACATCAAAAGAATCAAGCACAGCAGCAAAAACCACAGACAGGTCTGCTGGCAGCACCCAGGGGCAATCTGCATTAACACAGCATTGATCAGTGTCGCTCCTACAATCCTGAACAGTCCGAGAAACTTTTCACAAAACAGGCTTGAGAGCAGAAAATCAGCTCCTTACCAAGCTGAATATATTCGTAATGAAAGCAGACATCTAACTCTGTCAGAGTTGGTGATTATTGTTGGAAAAGCAGAATGAGTTTGAATCAAGCATGTTTTATGTTGATCTTGAAAGTAAAATTACTGATTTTGTCAGTGGAGTCTGGTGGCCTTGAGGAGAGCACTATAACGGCGTACTGTTCGGACTAAACTTTAGAAATGATGTCCAGGTGTGAGTCGGGGACAGTCATAGCAGCTGACATGGTGCTCTCTACTTCTTTTAGTGAAGGGAATAGGCAAACTTTTGTTTTATGTGTGCGTGGAAAAATATCGTTTCACAGTAAACTGTAACACTCTAAACTGTAAATGTCTGTAGTCAGGGTGAACCGGCAAGCTGTAACCATAGTAACAACTGGGTGACATGGTAACACAAACTCACATTAACTGAGTTGGGGTCGGACAGAAAAATGCTTCACCAGCCTCACTTGGGGTTATTAACTCAGTGATGTAATGTTTCTGTGGCGGTGCAGCATCTTTATGTCTTAATTAAATCAACATTTTTTCCCCCTGTTGCTTGAGCCCTGTGTGCTTTTGTGTCCTCAGTCTTTCCAGAACGCCGTAGGACAGGATGAGGCGACCCCGGACTCTCTGAAGGACACCGTCTTCTCCTCCTTCGAGCCTCTGCACAAGTTCCACACAGGTTTTCTCAGGGAGGTGGAGCAGCGGCTGGCCCTGTGGTGAGACTCGTTTCGCCTCCAGACTCCCTCCAAGTAGACCCTGCAGGGTCGAGACCGTGCCCAGTGCGCTCCGATACATCACAAGCTCCCACCCCCCACTTTTAATGAGTTTTATTGGTATTTAGTCCGAGGGGCCGACCCGGTCTTTAGATGACCTGAGGAGTTATTGTTTCCATGGTGAAACCACTGCGCTGCTCCACAGTCTGGCCTTTTCCTGCCTGTGGGTTTCTGCTGTCTGATCTCCTTAATGATGCTCTGAACACTCACACACACACACACACACACACACAAAGAGACATGCAGACAGTGATGCATAAAGCCTGTCAGCCTGTCAGAATTAACGACCATTAACTGCACACATATAATTTTTATTTCAAAGCCTGTTTTGGCCACTAGTGATCGTTAGAAGTCTAAAAGTAAAACTGAAAGCGATGTTGCCGTCGACTGCTGATGAGAGCCACATACAAATGTGTGTGCAAATGATCCATCACTATGTGTCTCTTTGATAGCTTTACATATTCAAATATTATTGTACAGATGCACCTTTGTTGTTGCGCCCATCGTTATTAGAAAGCTGCCCGTCAAAAATTAAGAATAATCATAATCATGATAATATGAGGACTGCTAAATCGTCCCAGATTAATAAATATTCTGAATGAATCCAGTAATGGCAGCTCATTCCACATGCGCCCTGTCAGAGGAAAGACCCGCTCGAGGGAGACACCTGCTGGTGGCTCACTTTCTCCATGTTTAAAGAGCCCCTTATAACTTCAGTGAGGGTTTTTCTTGCATAAGGTGACGCTTATTTGAATAATCAATGAGCTTTAAGTGCCTTTTTTTTTTCTTTTTTTTTTTTTTGGCTCCGGTCAATTAATTCACTGTCTGCAGTGGCTCAATTATATTAGAGAGATAAAAACCTGCTGATGTTAATCTGTTTCAGGGAAGGACGCTCCAACGCTCACATAAAAGGAGACTACCAGCGCATCGGAGACGTCATGCTGAAGAACTTTCAAGGCTTGAAGGTTTATGTCAAACTCTCACATGTCACTAATTACTGGAATTAACTAACGCTCTTATTTGCACTTTGTGACCATAGCGCAACTTTGTCCACAGCCCTTGACAGCAAACCTGCACAAGCAGTCTGAAGTCCTGCTGGAGCTGGAGAAGGCGTGCAGGTCCTCCCGCAGGTTGGAGGGTCTCTGCCGGGACTTTGAGCTGCAGAAGGTCTGCTACGTCCCCCTGAACGTCTTCATCCTGCGCCCCCTGCACCGCCTCATCCACTACAAGCAGATCCTGGAGCGCCTGTGCAAACACTACCCGGCTACTCACGTGGATTTCAGGGACTGCAGAGGTACTCCGCTCAGATCACCGTTTACAGAGGCACACTGAGGGCGTTCTCATTTGATTTTACCATCTGACCCGAGTGATCCGATCACAAGTGGACAGCTTACATCCCCTCAGTTCACACCTGGCATTAAATGTGTCATGACACATTTCGTGAATGATCTTGTCTGATCAGATCTCACTTACCCGCTCTGTATGCAAACATAACAACATCTTCATATACACTGTTTGCCGAATTAACAAGTAGGCCCAAATAGTGTAGAATGTGTAGAAGACAGCATTTCTGTCTACAGCACAGTTTCTCAAAAATGCAACGATCCTCAAATTTAAGTTTTATTTTAAGGGGGTCTGGTAATCTTCTCCACATATGCCAAAGAAGAAGCCCATACTATGTGCTGTTTAACATCATATGTGTCATGTCAACCAGGAGGGGCGTGACTTCACCTCTCCATACTGTATAGGTTATCATGTGCTGCACAATGATAGTCCATCTCCAATAATCTGCCCTCTCTGGTTGGTCTGTAGCTGCTCTGGCGGACGTGTCTGAGGTGGTGGAGCAGCTCCAGGGGAGTCTAATCAAGATGGAGAACTTCCAGAAGCTTCTCGAGCTCAAGAAGGATTTGATTGGCGTTGACAATCTTGTTGTCCCCAGTCGGGTGGGTTAAAATCATAGAAGGTTTTTCTGATCCAATTTCAAAATGTCATCTTTTTGACTTTTTTTTTTTTTTTTTTCCCCTCTCTCTCCCCCAGGAGTTCATCAGGTTAGGCTGCCTCAGCAAACTGTCTGGAAAAGGCCTACAGCAACGAATGTTTTTCCTGGTAACGCCCACTCTCTGAGATTAGGTCATATCGCTATTCTGATTGTTCGGTCCAGTGATCTCAGTGGAAAAATAATCACACTTTTATCCTTTCCAACTGTACTTTACTCAGAAGTTGTTGGCAGATTTAAAAAAAAAACAAACAAACCCATGTTGTGCAGAGCTTTCTTATGGCATGCGAGTGTTTTGCACGTGTGTTTGGTTTTATTGGAAATTGGATAAACAAGCTACTAACAATGTAGAGGGGCTTGTGTACGATGGAGCTCTGGGTAGATTTTCTAGTCGTTATGATGAGTTGTTTATGCTGACTGAGAGTAATGTATTGGATCGTAAAATTATGTGATTTAAACAACGACCACCTTGAATTTGGTTTAAATGATTGTTCATTCACGTTCTCTTTCCCTTTCAGTTCAGCGACGTCATTTTGTACACGAGTCGAGGGATGACGCCGACCAATCAGTTCAAAGTGCACGGGCAGCTGCCGCTCCATGGCATGACAGTAAGCTTCGGCGTCTCTCACTTCAACAAGAAATGCTTCAAACAGGCTGTCACCAGTTTGTCATTACTGCAAATGAGCCTCCTCAAACAGCTGAACTGCACCTCTTTCAACGTCTACCCCCCTAACACACACACACACACACACACGTTGAGGACAACTACACATGTCCTTCTCCATCACTTCCCTTTCATCATCTCTCTCTTTCTGTCTATTTTGGTCGCTGCTGTCCTAGATTCTGCCGCTCTCTAATGTTTTTTCTGTGTCTCCGTGTTCTCCTCCCAGATCAGAGAGAGTGAAGATGAGTGGGGAGTGCCTCACGCCTTCACGCTGGTCGGAGAGCAGCAGTCGGTGGTGGTGGCGGCAAGGTGAGAATGGTGGATGTCAGCGCGCGAGACGCCTTGTACCTGGGCCTGAAGTGAACCTAACGTGGCTGTGTGTGTGTGTGTGTGTGTGTGTGTGTGTGTGTGTGTGTGTGTGTGTGTGTGTGTGTGTGTGTGTGTGTGTGTGTGTGTGTGTGTGTCGGGGAATTTCATGTGGAGACATTAGACAGTCCTGATGCAGCTGAGTTTCTCACAAATGTTGGCAAACACATGTCACACTTCCAGCAAAGTCCAGTAAATTTCCACTCACTCCCTTTCAATTTTACTTTCATTTTCTGCTAAACAAAGTCCTCTGTCCAGCTGCTGTCCTCCAGAGAAGAGAGGAACTGATGAACTGTTGAGAAACTTATCTAGGTCACTTTCAGTCATCACTTTGAGCTCAAAGGTTTTAAGATTCAAGAGTTTTGTTTTGCAGTCTGTCTGTCTATCCCCTGCTCTTTGACTCTCAGTCTGCTACCACTACTACTTTCTGGTTGGCCGAGGCTGGACCTGCAGCCTGAGGCCTTGTCCACATGTACACGGTTATTTTTGGGTAGAAATGACTAAAACAATGATTAAAACAAGAATGATTTCCGTCCAGACGAGACCACCCCACAGAGAGCAGACATAGAATAAAAACTGAACACTAAAATGCAAAGGAAAAGCTTTGTGCTAATAAACTCTTCTGTACGTGTGGACAGGGCCTGAGAGTGCTGCAAAAAGTGCTGCACGTTTCTTAAATACTTAATTTCCCCAAAGTTGCTTTCACACAAGCAGCAATCTGGTTTCCAACGACAATAACTCATGTTAAGGGGAAGGTTTGTGATCACATTTAATCCATATTTTAATTCATAGGCAGGATTGAGATCAGATTGCATTTCCTTTGTAATCCAATGGATTACGTTATTCTAAAAATTGCCTTGTAATTTGTTCCTGTTGAGTGATTATCTTTCAAAGTAATTTGACGCAAACCTGTTTACAGTTGATATGTTGATGCTGGAATCGAACCTCATAAATCATAAATTACATATAATAATAATTAGTATTAATTTATAGTTATATCAATACACTTTGTTAATTATGATAAGAATAATGATATAACACTGTACATAGCATTTCAAGTTTTTTTATTTTTCATAATAAATAACGACTCTCCTGCCTTCAAACTCACATTGTGCTGATCCGCTTTCCGCCAAAGAGCAGATGGTGGCTTTGTGACGTTTTAAGTATCATTGGCAGAACACTTGGACCAACATGGATCCAACTTGTGACTTCCTGCTGTGATGACTGACTGATGATGCACTTCAATCCATTGTGCATTTTTCTCTCCAGTTCACTCACAGAGATGGAGAAGTGGATGGAGGACATAAAGGTGGCGATAGAGACGGCAAAAACCAGCAATGGGCCTTCGCCTAACCTCCTGACCAGCAACCTGACAGACAACAGTAAGTCACCGCATGAACACACAGCTGAATATGAAACGTTTACTTCAGTTTGTAGTGCTGTTTGACAAAAAGTGGAAAATCAACAGAAGATATACAGTAACTGTCAGAAAAATACAAACACTCTGAGTAGAAATGACACCGATTGAAGTCCCAGCTACACCGGACCATGTTTGATTTGTGGATGTACTGACACTGTCTGTGTTTTGGCGCCCCTCTGCCCTCATCAGCCCGCTCATTGTCTAGCAGTAACAACCTCCTGACTTTCCCAGAATGCCCCGAGGACTCCACGGTGGAGGCGGAGTCTGAGGACGACATAACGGCGTCGCACACCTCGCTGGAGAGGCCCGCCCCTCACCGTGGTAACACCATGGTGCACGTGTGCTGGCACAGGAACACCAGCGTGTCCATGGTGGACTTTAGCATAGCTGTGGAGGTACCGGCCCAACCTCAGCACTCAGACCCGCCCCCTCCCCTCCTGCCTCACTGTTTCCTTTCTCTGTGTCTGAGTGTCAGCTGTATCTTAATTCACTTTGATTATCTCTCTGTGAGAACAGTATCCTCCTGCGCTGCACTACATCCTCCTGACTATTCCTCACTATGAATGCTTAAGGGCATACTTTTTGCTGATGTGAGCTAATGAACAGAAGTGATTCGGTTGATTAGCTAAATAATGAATGAATTGACCGACTCAGTCTTTTTATTATTAGGTTTTTTTTCAAACTTTTTTGCACGCCTGTGGAAGACCAGGGGTCGACAAAAATCTGAAAAATACTCATACAGGCTCATCACTTTGTGATTTGATTCAACCACATATAGCTCCTTTAAGTTATCTATATATCTATATATATCAGTTACACCCAGGTTTGCAAGTTAGCATTCTTCCTGTTTTGCGCTGTTGTTGGTGCATTGCTGTGTTTTTTATGCGCATTACTATGTTTTTTTGCGCATTACTGCCACCAGCTGTCAATCAGCAGAATGGCATGAAACCCAAGGCAGGATATGAATGAGGCGTTCATGCTTCTGTCATGCACACTACAAACAAAACAAAGAGTAATGGATGAAAAGTCCTCGACTGCTCCTTTTAAAAACTCCACACAAAAAAACAAACAAAAAAAATGATGAACCTCAAGGATTTTTCTTCATCAAATGAATGTTTACCTGCTCTGTTTATTTGCAGCCGCAGCGAGGATACTGTTCTCGTCCTTCTTTTGGCTAACAGTTGCCAGCGTGACGTCCTTATCTAAACTAAAAACTGTGGCTTTCCTGTGTGTTTCTGTTTCTGTTCCTTTTCTCCTCCCCTGGCACTTGAAATCTCTGACTGTCTATAAATAGAGAGAGAGAGAGAGAGAGCAGTACGTAGATGTGATAAACGTCCTCAGCTCACACTAACAGAACGGATCCTGTTTTGGGACCCTCCACACCTTGTCTCTGATCTAGTTCTGCTCTTCCTCTGTAGCTGTAACCACGTCCTCTTCACAGCCTTTGCCCCGGACACACCGCCGGCCTTCGTGCGTTTTTCCCTGCCACTGCATGCCTGTGTTTCACCGACTCAGTCTCTTTGTTTCTGTCCTTCCCTCCCTGTCTGTTTTTTTTTCTCTTTCTGTCTCTCTCTCTCTCTTTTCCCCATGCGTCTGTGCGTTCCTCCGTGGTAGAGGACCCTAGTCCAGTCAGTGGGAATAAGGCCCCCCTGGTGGGGCCCCCCAGTGGCCAGGGACCAGTGCCTCTGTCTGTTATCTGCTGGTACCGTGTTCAGAGCCTCTCCTTTAGTGAATCCTGCAGGAGTCTAGAGGTAAAGGAGCCAGGGAGACAGGAGAGGCCCACTTAAACTGCAACATAGGAAGATAAGAATAGAAGTTACTGTGGTGCCTCATACTGTACAGATCAGTGATTGGTTGGTTTTACAGAAACCAAATTAAATTAGTAAAATAAGTGCTCTTATCATCAAGAGCTAACACACTGCAATTTGCTCCCAGCTCAGTTCTTTATTTGTAATTGCTTTTTATATTGTTACAAGGTTATAAAAGTTATAAGAAGTTCTTAGCAACAGCAGATTGACAGCCTGTGTAGAAGCACAAAATAAGTACAGAAATTGAATGAATAAGGTAACAAATGCCATGAAATAACTGAACAATATGTCAGTTGATCTCTAAATGCTTCCTGACTTCCCGACCCCGTGTCGGTCAGTCAAAGACAAGCCTGAAGATACAAATCTTCGAAATCAGGTCACACACATATAATTTCAGTTTTATAAAGAGGCTAAGTAATTTCCTAAAACAGCTGGGCACTATTATTTTGTACACTTTTCCCAGTCAGGAGTAAATGGTGCATTTGTGGGGGACTTTCTTTTAGCTGTGGATGAATAAATGTTTCATGCGTTATAAACTACAGTGGTCATGACCATTGTATTTAAAGAACATGTCAGTCAGTATGGTTGTTTTTCTTCAGGTTAATTTTCATTTAGTTGTAATAAACGATAAATATTCCAGGTATTATATTCCACTATTTAGCAAATAAAACATCAACATACAAATGTCCTAATATAAATATCCTCTCCTAAAATACCAAACAAAATATGTAAACAAACCCAGAAAAAAAGGTATTTGTCCACTCCAGTATACAGTAGCATATGTAATAAACGGGTATAATATTAACTCTAGGACAAGATGACAGTGACATCATGTCTGGACAACAAAAATGGAGGTGCAAAAGGAAAACGGCAGTACTTCAGTTCAGTGTTGATTTTTTTTTTTTTTCCTGGATATTTGTTAACAACAAGACAAATATAGACGGTCACCAGACTTATCCTTTAATCTCACAAGTCCTTATCCCACATTTACCGTCGAGAGCCGTAGTCGCGGTAGTGTAAATACTAGTGGTCATATAATGTGTGTAAATTTCTAAAGGTTCAGATTTCAAACTTGCTGTTTTTTTTTCCCTCTCTCTCTAGAATCAGCTGTCAGGAAACTTACTGAGGAAGTTCAAGAACAGCAACGGCTGGCAGAAGCTCTGGGTCGTCTTCACCAACTTCAGCCTGTTCTTCTACAAGTCTCACCAGGTGACGAGCGCTCACTCCCGTCTCCGTTTGTCCAGTGAACACATGGCAGCCTCTCCCGCGGTGTTTACCCTCCTCTGGGACTAAAGGCATCACGTCTCGGTGTAGAATCTCAAATCTGTGTGTCATAATCGAGGTTTACAGGCTGTCCCATGTCATCTCACGTCCGGCCCCAGAATATCTTAGTTAGATGTCTATGAACTCTATACTGTGAGTTTTACATTTTCACCGGCCAGTGTGACTTTTTGAATCAGAGGCTTTTGATTGTTAAACATTGTAAACTGCTGCTTCTTATAATGAAATATAGAGTAATACACCAGTCATCTGGGACAGTTTTCAAGAACAAGTACTTTAACTTTTGTCACTTGAAGTACATTTTTATTGCAGGACACCCATACCACAATATTTAGTCAGATAACACATAGTAGGCCAAATACAGCCTGCCAAAAATACTAAAACTGCTGCATCCAGTCACAGTACGCAAGCCAGCACGCTTTTCTGGCTGTTGTGACCCACAATCCTCTGCCCAGAAGATTATACATCACACTGACTGCGCTGCAGAGCGAGCACAGACAGACGACTGCTTGCATACCTACTGGTGATATGTAGAAAAGATAGATAGTCAGGAATAGTTTAAGTAAATAAAATATTAGATATTACAATGTCAATAAATAAACACAAACAAATGCATGAGTCATTTTACTGTTTGTTCTTGGCGAGGTGGGAGTTGTTTTTGACAGACCAAAGTAAATTTGGATTCAATGCCAATTGTTTTGTCCTTTTTTTTTTCCTCTTTCTCCTCAGGATGATTATCCACTGGCCAGCCTTCCTCTGCTGGGTTACTCGGTCACCGTCCCCTCAGAGTCTGAAAACATCCACAAGGACTACGTCTTCAAACTGCATTTCAAGTCCCACGTCTACTATTTCAGATCAGAGAGCGAATACACTTTTGAGAGGTACGGATGCACGTTGACTAAACGTATCTGCGGCTTTGTTCGGTCACGGATGTCAGAGGGGTTGATTCAAAAACTGTGTTCTCTGCCCGCAGGTGGATGGAGGTCATCCGCAGTGCCACGATCCCCTCCAGTGTCGCTCGTGTCCTGAACAACAAAGAGTCCCATCCTCACTGAAGTCGGCTCACCTTGTTTCCACACACCGTCTCCCTCGGGTGGCACTCTGCCCCTCCTGTCCCCACCCCCACCCCACGGACTCTCTGCTTTTCTTTTCTACGCATATCTGGGACATTTGTACATGTGTCCATGCACATTTGGTGCTTTTTAATGCTTTAATGGTGACATGTCCGCTGGTTTAGACTGCATCAGAGACTGCATTTTTTGGCATTTTTACCCTCAACTCTGAAACCTCTTTTTAAGGATGTCATTTTATACTGTTTTTCTAATGGTCTGAACCACTTCCTATCTTTCTGGTTTTACATTTTGTCCATTGGTTGTTTTTACAGCAGGAACATGTTGATATAGATATCCAGCATTCTTTCTTAGATGGTCAAACTGTCACTGCATTGTCATAACGTTTTTTGGTCTACTTTTTCATTCTATCGAGAAAAAAAAACAAAAAAAACAAACTGCTGCTTTGAAAATGTCCTGCAAACTTCAGTGCCAAAACTGGTTTATACCAACATCCTGGACTTTTTAATGCTATTTTGTTACATCGGGAATGAGGAGCTTGTCTCCTCTACTGCGTTCCATGAAATTTTAAATCATGTAAAAAAACAGGCCACCCTTTAATGGTCAATGCTCTGTTCACATCGGGCCCAGCACAATGTGTTCTTGTTAAAAAAGAAGAAGGTGAAGAAAATATGAAATTATTTTGTTGTATTATTGACGTAAGCCTAGCATTGATCGAAACGTGGCCAGGGGTAGCCGCCATCACAGATTGATGCCATTTCAAGTAAAGTAATTATTCTATTCTCTTTGTTGTATGAATACGTCTTAGACTATTTTGCTTTTTTTTATTATTATTATTAACTAAAGTTCCCCTGCAGCTGTATGAGAAAATGTGAGTTTTGATCATAATCATTGTATTATGAAAGTGAGTGTAATTGAAAGCTTTAAAAGATTATGTGTGAAACAAAATAGAAACTTTCAGTTCCAAGCGCCGTCGCCCTCACTGAACTAGGCTGCCTCCTGTATACAGATGCCAGATCTTTTTATGGTACTAAATGAATGGAAATATGCATTTGACAGGGTTTTGCAGTGAAGTAAATGAGATGGGGAAAAAAAAACAAACTCAGTTCTGCTTTTGAACTGCAGCGGTTTTTTTCCAGACAACAGAGAGCTCTTTGGAAATGAAAGCAATAAAAAAAACAAACTTATTCAAATTTAGATTTGTGTTGTTTGTGTTTTTGTTGAAGCACGAGAGGCAGGAGTGAAGTTTCCACCAGAGGAAAACATGGTCGTTCGCTCGGTGCGAGGCGGCTCTTCGGTGTGTTTACAGCTTTGACCTACAGGTGGCATCGTTGATCAAAATGTTTGGCCGCAACCACAGTGTCTGTACATCAGGGTATGGTTACACATGCGGAAGCCCTCTACCACCAATGTGATGGAAACAAAAGATCCTGAGTCATTATGATGACAACTTTCTGAGAAAAAATATTTCTTATTATCTCAAAATAATGACTCTGTACCAAGTAATGACTTAGTATATCAAAATGCTTACTTGGTATCTCAACTGAATGACTTGGCATCTGTAAATAATGACTCAGTATATAGAGTCATGAGTACCACAAAACATACATCACTCTGTATGTCAAAATAATAACTAATGGCTTAGTATTTTAAGATAAGTTATTTAAGATACTGGCAGTTTCTCAAAATAATTACTAAGTATATAAATTATACCCTGCTTGGCATCTCAAAATAATAAGCTTGCACCTTTAAAACCCTCCTGAAATAACAACCTCATTTTTTCAGCCGGGAAAAACACAGTAATAAAACTAATGAAGTACAAGACTGAAACTACATACTTCGAAAGACTACACACCCAACAGTCGTGTTGGTTACGTCTCCTGTAATGCTCACCAAAACCCATAGCTGGAACCTTGTAGAGCCGGTCCCAGATATTAGCCAGCTAGCTGTGCCTTAACAGAACTGCAGCTCGTCACTATGTTTACCTTTTTAAATACTTTTTTTGTGCTGAGGTGACGGTCATGTTGGTACTGGTGATGTAAATTGATCCCGATGATGGAGCTACACCTCTCTGTTGTGATACAGAGATATTGATTTAAGTTAGCATGCTAGCCAGCTAGCCCCTAGCCACTTTGCTGGGTCATAGCATAGATCTATTACTAGACAGAGAGAGAGAGCCATGCAAAAGCTGCTCTGTGGCACATGACGCAAAAAAATGTCTGACTTCCTGGCCAGGGCTCTTCTGAGCACGTGCACTAGAGGCTGCTGCCAGCTAACTGCCTGTTTAGCGCCCGGTGCACTTGAATAGAGATAAAGTAATGGTGCTGCTGTTCTAGACTTTCCAAATGTTACTGGACCTTATGGCTCAAAAAAATGTATTCATTGTTTTACAGGCACATCTTTCACAATGTAAACTTATGGGAAAAAGTATTTTTAGGCCGAGGTGCATCACCTGTATTACACAGTTTGGCCACTATAAAAAGCCAGGGCAGCTGTTGGTCCTTACTTGCGCTGCCCCCTGTTGGTCTGGAGTATGAATTCAACAGGTGGTCAATTCTTATATATTGCACCTTTAAAAAAAATTTTTCTCAGGACCAAAGAAAGCACCTCAAATGTTTTTAGTAGTAAGTGTAAGCTGACCTCTTGTTATAGTTAATGTCAGTGAACCAGCGGGTAAATCATTCCCTATTAACCCGCCCTGGTCAGGTTGCTCTGTGAAAGTGTTCTCTAGTGTTCATGAGAGTTGTGATTTTTTTAGTGCTAATAGGAAAATATTGATTCAGTCAATGTCACTATAAATGGCTGCTGTCCAAAGTCCAGGCCTGGCAGCTCTCTCTCTCTGTCACACACACACACACACACACACACACACACACACACACACACACACACACACACACACACACACACACACACACACACAGAGCCAGCAGTGGGCTGGCCTTTAAGCCGGTAAGGGGAGGAGTGCGCTGAGGACGCAAACAGATTACACACCTCCTGTCTGGCGCAGGACGGCCGATGAAAGACTCCTCAAGAGGATATTTATCATGACAACAATAAATCCGAGGGAAGGAGCCAGCGCGCCAGAATAATACAACAACAATTTTTTTTTAAAAAGCGAGGAGCATGAGACGGAGAGGTGGGAGTGGATCAGCAGCAGCCACACCACAACATGACCCAGCTTCACACTCGTGGTGCTCACTAGAGGCAGGGTTTGGAGACGCGGACAAACCGGCGATGATCTCCTTGTAAAAACTTCGCCGTTTGAGCGGGTTGATTGATGCCAAGCGGTGCGCGGCGATGGCGACTCCAGCGCACCCGGAGACCAGGAGGTTTACGCGGGGTCTGGGTAAACCTGGCACGGCGGCTGAACTCAGGCAGAGTGTCTCTGAGGTGGTGAGGACGTCCGTGCTGGTTGTAAGTACACACACACACACACACACCTAAAGTCCCCCATTTTCCTCTTCCTCCTCTTCCTCCTCAGCACCTCCTCGGTCAGTGCCGAGACTTCTGCCTAAAACCTGCTTTTACGCGCACTTTCAGCAAAGGTCACCACTGACTTTGGATCAGCTGGGTTGGAGCACATGTGGGCTGTCGGGGTGGAAAAACTACAGGTCAGATGCGTGAGAGGAAGAGTGGTAGAGAGTGATTCGGAGTGAATGAATGTGACAGGAGGAGAACAATTAGGGAAGGGGAGATTTTGCAAATAACAAGATGGAGTTTTGCACATAAAGCACACTATTAAAAACTAGGATTGGTTTTAGTTTATGCAGAACATTTAATGCATGTGAGCAGTGATAAATTGCCCCAACGTTCATGGAAGTCCCTTCAGTTGCATCCTCACCCTGCTGACTTCGGATCAGCTGGGTGGAAGAAGTACGGAGTGAGTGGCCCTCACCTTCCAATGTGAGAAAAAAGAGTAGACTCTTCCATTTATAGTCTCATTTACAGAACATTGCATTCACTTTGAAAACTTTATTATAATGTCTCAAAGTTTGAGAAAAAGTCACTTCCAGGCACGTTTGTTCCATTTTTTTTCTAAGTGTCTCATTTCCTGGAGAGTCTGTAAGGAATCAGTGCTCCAGCAGATCAAGGTGTTTTGTACTTGGTGTCGATGAGGGCTTCGGTTTCATGGGGATGCACTGAGATGACACAAAACCTCTTCGCAAGGGAAAGCGCGTGGCGTCAGTTTCATGCCTCAGACACATACAGAGTGTCCAGTGATGGTGACATAATGCTTGAATTTGACCGTCCACTTTGGAACATCTGGGCGACGAGGACCTGCCGAGAGCGCCTCCTCCTCGGTGTCAGTTTTCCTCCGAGCTCAGGAGGAAAAAGGAGTCGGCCCCTTTTGTTTTGAGTTGTGTTGGGTGTTTGGTGCTCCGTCCGATTGTTCCAGCTTTCCTGGAAGAAGTTGCTAGGTAACAGAAACGGACACCGTCCAAGGCCCTCTGTCAGGGAAATGGAATCCTGAGTCAGGATCCCAGACATCCAACCACACCTTCGTATTATTTATTCATTCTCACTCTGGTGCGCTGCCAGAGACGCCAGAGGGAGGAGAGCAGAAATGGATACAAGTATGCATGTTTGGAAATCAACTTGTTTAAGGAGGACTGAAGTGACTCGCAGAAAAGTCTGCGTGGGACATTTGTTGTTGGTGTTTGTATCAGCAGGCATGCAGCAGTGCAGTTGCCATTAAACTAACGGGCAGATGTGTACAGTGGTGGGTTTAGAAACTTTTGTATGTAGGGGAGCGCCAGGGTTTTAAAGAGGGGGGGCACAACTGTTCTGTGAGTGAGGATGTGTTAAGACTTGTATATAAAACAATGGTTAATTGAATCATTGTCATAAATGCCGAGTAAACAACTTATAATATGAAATGATGCGTTTCTTCCTCCAAAAAGCTTGCAGCCACAGACAGATTGAGAAAAAACAGGTTGCTGGAAACAGAGAAATAAAATGCCACCTACCCGTCCAACATATGAGCAAGACTTTAATCATTTAGTGTCTTTTTGAACTAATTTTATGTTTTTTTATAGACATAATCTCTTCTTTTTTTTTAGTTGATGTTTTCTGGTCATTTAGTGTCTCTTCTTCATTGTTTGTTGTCGTTTTGTAGTTTTTTTGTGGTTGCTTGGTGTCTTTTGTAGTAATTGTGTATTTTCACTCAGTTATTGGTGTCCCTTCATAGTTGTTTGGTGTCTTATTGTAGACATTTTGTTTCTTTTTCATAGTCTTTTTGTGTCTTTGTGTAGTTTGGTTTATTTTGTGGTCGTTTGGTGACTTTTTGTGGTCATATTGTGTGTTTTTGTAGTTGCAGTTGGGAGTCAGTTTGGGTTGCTTCGTAGTCAGTTGATCAACTATCCCAGCAGAAATATTCATACCCACACAGGTTCTGATCCAGAGGCCTTAACTGTATACCTGGCAGACCTGTTCAGTAATCCTTGCATGATACTAGTAATAACCCTCTGGCTCTTGTTAACCAGGCACCAAGTGCACATATGTGAACGCTGTGTTGTTGAGCTTGAGTGTTTGCTGAAGTTTTTCAGTGGGACAAGAATGTGACTGTACACAAGACGGCTGTCCACGCAGCCTATAATGAATTCCTCCACGAAACATGTAAATACCACAGCAGGAATAGAGGGATCTGTTCCAGGAACATAAAGAGGGAATTGTGGCAGTTATCACCCAGTCTGATTGTTATTTCAGCTTGTGCTACACATTTATTATGTCCTTTTGGAACAAAAAAAAACAAAAAAACTTATTGCTTAGTTTCCATTATATAACATACATATAGTACATGCTTGGTGGTCACACAGCAGTTTCTCAACTCTGTTTTAGGGTCAAGTGCACCTCGCTGCTCTCTTCCTCTCCTAACAATTTGTGCATTTTTGTTAAGGCGCACTCTGGCCAGAGCGTCTTTGTTTATTGTTGAAGTGGAGAGCAGAGAGACTTGTAATAGGTCAGAGCCCTCAGCTGAGCCATCCCTCTGTTTCTCCACACTTCAGGCATGCTGAGAGCACTATTAGCTCCATGATGGCTGTCATCAGCTTTGAATTTGTAGCGCAGGTGATGCGCTTGAAAACAACACAGGACACTGACTTTCCCAGCTTTTGCCTCGTGCAGAGTCACGTAAGGAGTCTTGTTTAATCGACATTAAGGTATCAGCTGATGTGTATATAACAAATCAATGGCGGCTGGAAATGTTTATTGTGTGTATACAGTGTATGAAGCAGCTGGGGGGCAGTTGTGTAATTGCAATCAATAGTCCTAACTGCCCTGCCGCCTAATGGTCACACACTAGGACCCTCAGCGTTCCCGCTGTGTGCCAGGCCCGAGGGAGCTGTACACCAGATGGGTGTCATTATATAGGAGTGACGCCATTAGCCGCCCATGGACAGTGCGCACACGGATAGCTGAGTCACCGAGCAACCAGAAGGGGAAAAGTGTGCCGCAGAAATGAACGTCAAAATGTTTGACGACAGAGCACACGTGTTGCCGCTTAACCTCGTTGTCAGGCATTAAACATCATGGAAAAAAAAAATCCCATTTTGAAAGCCAAATTGCTCTGACAAGCTCTCTCTCGTGTCTCTTGAGGGTCTTTGTGCTTGTCAAAATGGCAGATGGACAATTTAGATGCTTCTTAATGTGTTTGGCAGGTGGACAGCGGCTCTTGTCATGCGGTTTCACCCAATTACAATTCTACATCAACATCAACAAGCTGATTCCGCTCGTCCTCCCTAGATGCACATAATCGCCCCCATTTCCCCTCTATCACAATCTCTGACTCCCTCTTCTTCCTGCATCACCTGACAACATTTTACAGCCTGTCCGCTCGAGTCACACAGTGATGAGCTCCTGCTGCAGAAAATGCAGTGTCACGTAAGATGAGATCACCGCACAAACCGCGCCCTCCCCTTCAGCTTTACATGCATAGGTGGAAATTAGGCGGGCGAAGGGGGAGGTCCGTAACCCCTCATCCTGGGGAAAACAGGGATTTGTCCCCCCCTCAATAACCATTAAAATAATCATTGAAAGAATATATGTTTGTGAAATATAATAATATGTACTGAAAGCAGTTGTGCTAATGATGATGTGTTTTGAAGTTATTAAGGATTGGTTCCGATTCCATCACAGTTCTGATCAGTTGGTTCGGTCCACTGCCAATCAGCCTGCGCCTCCACAAACATGAGCCCTCAGTACTGGTGCCTGTGAAGTGGCCTCTGATGGTGGCGCTCGCTGAGCATTGCAGGAAGCTTCCTTGCAGAAGCTAACTTAAAAGTGCAGTTTGTAAGATTTGGCCAACCATTGAATTCATACGCCAAACAAATAGGGGGCAGCATATTGTCAGAGTAACCACGAGCTGCTGCTAAGTCCAGATGCTGTTAGCCAGTTAGCTCAGTTAGCCGTGCAGCTAGTGGTCCTATTATAGATGCTGTATTCTCAGTGTGAAAACAGTGTGGCTGTCTGTAGATGTCCCAAGTTCACATTTAAAACACCCGCTTTTGTTACCACGTGCATGGCTGGAAAATGCCCCAAGGTCTTCTATTGGTGTTACATTTCCAATTTACGAAAGCTCTGTAGGTGTCCCCTTCAGGAATTTTTTCTGAGATTGTGAAATACACACCTCAGTTCACTTGATTAAAAACACAACACCTGCACACCTCCAGCTTTTTTTAACTACCCAGGTTTGGACATTTCCCCAAGATGTGGAAATCCCAGGAATGCCTCAGATAGGTGTGTTCATTGTTTAAAGTCTCTGACACACTATTTAAACGTGTCCGGGACTTTTTTTTCAACTTCCAGCTCTGACAGAACATGTTCCCTCTTTGATTGAGGTTAAATTCACGTCCTCTCATGCCGCGGACACAGATTTATTAGTCATGACGCTAAGCAGGTATGTGCTCTGCAGATTTTAAGAGTCACCTTATCGAGCAGAGATTTTGTAGTACGTTCTTTTTAATCATGGATCATTTTATCTGACATTTCCCAAATTGCAAGAAAGCATCTCCTCCGCTGTTTGTGATCGGAGCAGACATTGGTGGCTGTCACATATGCTGTGGTCTGAAGATTACAGGGCTGTCCGTGGTGTGCAACACCTAAGCAGCTTGACCTCCCTCTGTATTCCTCTGTTTCTCTATCTGTCTGTCTATCTGTCACTACAAGGCCTGATGGTATCCGACTAAAAGGGTGCATAAGCTGTTACTGTGATGGTAAATGGTACTCTACAAGAACAAACCTGCGGGAGGGGGTGGGTTGGAGATGAGTTCTTGGAGATGAGCTCTCTGGACGGGTCAATAATACATGAGGCTGCTCTAGTAACCGACACTCCCGTTAAGAGACTCTCTCTGTCTCCTGGACTGGGGGGCGAAACAAAACCCAGGATTGGTACAAAAATCCTGTAAAACTATCAACTTTCCAACACCTCAGCTGTCTTCAATATGTATAAACCATTGAGCCGCCTCACAGTTCAGAACATTGAGTAATAAAGCCTTGATCAAGTTACATAACGACCAGCAGTTTGTTCGGATGTTGACGAATGTTTTCCCCCAAAGCTAATTTCCCTGAAGACTGCGCCGCGTACACTTAGCTGCCAGTTTATTAGTGCACACAACTGATGCAGGGTAATAAAACGGTCCTGAAATAAATCCTGCCTTCATGAAGGATATAGTATTCAGTTTTTGTTGAAAGGGGTTAACTTCATGATCACTTTAGGGGCTGCAGTTTGTGTTGCTGTTGAACCGTATTGCATTATACTGACAGGTAAACTGCTGAACAGCTGACAGGTGGATGAGGTAACCTGGCTACCGTCCCCTCTTGGCATCTCAAGACTCAAGAAGAAAAAGCAAGCGAGGTCCTCCGTTTTTCCACCTGTCAGCTGTTATATGCTGCAGCAATCAGGCACCGATGTCCTCAAACATCTCAGAGTTAAAGGTGCACTATGTAGTTTTGGGGAAGACATGTTAACCAGATGATAAAATCTTTGTTTTCATGACTGAATAAACAAACTTATCACTTTGTTGGTATGTGGCGGACCCTGCCATCTTTCTGGTTTCAAACAGGGGACCTTTTCTTCCCCTCTGAGAACAGCTTGTTTATTCAGTTATGGAAAAAGGATCTCAGAGTTTGTATTATTGCCTCAGTGATATCATAAATATTAAAATTCTGGGTTTTAATTTCTTGTCCAAAACCACATAGTGCCCCTTTAATGCTCTGTGCCTTAATGAATGTGTGAAGGCTGCTTACAGTCACTGTAATGGAAACATTTAAACTCCACAAGACCCAGATATTAGCGGTGATGCATGGTTCTGTGGAAAGAAGGCTTCAAGGAAAAGTGAGAAATAAAGCACGCCCATCAAACTCACTATAAAATGGGACTGCATGGGCTCGGGCATGGCTCTTGGCAGTTGTGGTTGTAATCTAAACCAGATTTGCCACTCAGAGCGGGAGAGCTTGAGAGAATTCCTCTTCTGAGCGAACGAAGGTCGAGATAATACAGAGCACTTAACAAAGACTGAAATCCAGCCCCGACCGACCCTGGTTAGCACACATCACTAAATACTGTGGCTGCGAAGCCAACCCAAATGATCCGATGGCCAGACAGACACAATTTGTTCCACTGCAAAATGAAAACTGATTAAATATCAGGGACATGCATTGCACTCAGCTTATCTCTGTCGGACAGCTGATAGGCAACCTCTCATTGTGCCAGAATGTATTTTAACCACATGTCAAAATACGTGTTGAATTTGAAATTTGAGTCCCAGAAGTAGTTTTGAGGTCACATTGTGTGATTACCGGAGTTAACAGTTGCCTGACTCAGTGTGGGAAACGGGGATGTATTCAACTGCCATCAAAAAACCCGGTGTGCAGTGTAATCAGCCTTCTATTGATTTTTGTTTCCGGGGATCCATGTCGATTTCATGCCAGTTACATCATTGTCACGTTTCATATTGGCATTTCCATTACACAGATGCGGCTACAGTCATTGTGGAAGCCTCACTGCCACCGCTGGCTAAGAAGGCCCAAAATCTTTCCACCCTGCCTGCCTGAACAGGAAGTGCCCATGACTTCCTGTCCTTCATCTCCTTGTGGGAGAGCCGAGGCCTGTCTTTTCCTAGATAGAGCAGGTTTCCTGTGGCTGTATTTTGGTCCGAGGAGAAGTTTTTATGCAGGGCTCGCCGTTAAACCGCCCACTCTGTCTGAGTGTTCCGCCTGATGGAGCGGAGAGCTGTTTTGTAGCACAGAGGAGGTTACCATAACAGAGAGGCAGCCTGCTAAAGGGCCCGGTCAGTGGGTGTCTTTCCTGTTAGCAAGTGCATGCTCCTCTGGGACTTGTTCTATTCTCAGAACATATACGTTGCTCTGTTCCTACGGGAATCCAGCACTCATAATTTATAAATGCGGAGTGTATTTCTTCCCAACAGCGTCTTTTCTCCTATCAAGGCTTGTTGCTGAGGTGAAGTTTGTTTTGCAGGCTGGAACGTTACCTCTGCGACTCTGACAGTTTGTTTAGTTTTCACGCTCCTTTATGGAGAATCATGCAGAAGGCTGGAGCTGCTGGGTGGTCGCTGTCACGGAAGACTCGTCTAAATCCTTCCCTCATACATTTACAGCACCAATCAAACTTCCTCCTGCTATACATCCTGCAGTGGAGCCATGGCTGCGGCACATTATCATCAGCAGTTTAGCAGTCAAGTGGAGCCATGCTCCGCCTCCATCCTCGGGGCCATTACGGTTGCTATTTTTGAGTCAGCACAGCACACACCTAAGTGCAGCTGTGAAGGATGTACTGAATCACAATTCCCGTAGCTTTGCTTTCCCTCTGTGATTATAATGTGGTTAATCCAGTTTGCCTTCCTCTGTAAACCGATAACGACTCTGGCATCATTGTCTGTGATCCGATCAAGAGCGAGCTTTGAGTAAATGGAGCAAAGATTGAACTTCACATGTTGTGCAACAGACTGCAAAACAGATCTTTGAAATCTTTGAAGCATCTCATCCATCAGAGTCTTGACCTCCCGACTATTGGAGGGAGTTTGGTACACAGATTTTCACCGTCCCCCTCAGGGCCCTGAACTGAATGAGCAATGCTTTACTTGTGCTTTGTTTGAAGCCCCGTTAGTCTTGCTTATAGTGGTTGGACATGTTATATCAAAGTCATAACTTGAAGAGTCATTCTGCCACCTGCAAACGGATATCTTGAGAACAACCCTTTTAAATGTAGACACAGTTTATTCTAATGGCAGTAGTTCTGTGCCATGTTTTTAATGGCCTTGGCTGCATCAGAGCCGTGCGAGGGAGTGCAGGCCTACCAGGGTCCATTAGCCCCTAACAGTCACATGAATGGCGCCACTACAAACAGGTCTTTACATAGCCCCGGCCCACACATGAGCAAATGAATGAGCGAAATATATCATGTGTAGGTGGACGCCGCTCTGCCCGCCACCACTGAGTCATTAATTTTATGAGGGGCCAGCCAGAGTGTTAGCCAACAGATGAAAATGATCAAGCCTAAAAAACTCCAAAAGACAAAATCACTGCACTGCACACGTGCACCGGCCTACAGATTAAGCTCATCGGATTAAGCCCTGAAAAGCACAACACTACTCCTGCATGCACACTGAGCACCACATCCATGTTGGCTGCAGGAGAAATGTCTAGAAAGTGCAGACTAATGAGTATCACATTTCCTTTTTAAGTCCTCCTGTGTTCTTTTTGCGCGGTGCATTTACTCTCCGAGCCTCCTTGATTTGTCTATTAAAGTAACGTTTCCCTCCCATCCGTCGCTGAAACTGACCATTAACTCGTAATTGCGGGAACACGGCTTTTACCATGACAGAGGAGATTGGAGGGTTGGCTGTGTGCTAACACTCCGAACCTTGTCATTATTTTTTCCACCCGATGGATGGCGTTTTCTCCGTTTTTGAATCACTGCCAATTACAGGATTTGCCCTCTCTCTCCTGGGTGGGGGTTTCCTCTTTGGCCTGTCAAGCGTAAAGTTGATTTTATCCTTTGATGTATGCTACACGCCAGCGCTTTGAACCCTCTGAACTCTGATAGCCTTGATAAACTCTGGTTATTTTTAGCTATGCTGGCAGTTTGCTCTAGGAATGAACATGTCAGTCTGTTGGTACACTACTTTGGTCCAGAGTGAAATGGCTCAACAACTATTAGATGCATTGTTGATAATCGTTATTGACGGTCCCTAGGCAATGGATCCCAAAGATTTGGGTGATTCTTTGACTTTTCCTCTATTGCTACCATGAGGTTGACATTTGTGTTTTTTTTAAATCACTGAAATGTCCCAACAACTGGTGGATCAGTTGGCATTACATTTGGTAAAGACATGTCTGTGGTTTATAAACTGTAGTTTTGCGGGTAAACACACTGGCCTCTTCCGTCTTTCTCCTGGTCTTCTGCTGCTCCTGTCTGGGTTACACCCGCAAAAAAGTTTGCTCGCCAGCATGGGAGTTGTTTTCCATTCTGTGAATCTTCTATGAATATCACTTAATATTGTTATCATGAATTCCTTTAGCCAACAATTGTGTAATGATCTGAGGTCGTGACAGCCCTAATGCTGATGTGCATTTAGCTCCACAGAGACAATACAATGTGGACTCTTGTTAGATTTTGAATACTACTTTGTGTTTGCCCTTCACCCTCCCTTAATCAACAGTTTTATAACAGAAACACAAGTCATTTAGCATGTCAACATCAGAATATTTCATTATTTTATGAACTCTTTTTTTTCCCACCTGTTTGCTCCTCTTGTTACCGAGGCTACTCCTGGGATTTAGTGTCAAGCGATTTGTCCCTTCTCAGTAGGTTAATCTGCTTTAAACGTCATCTCTCTCTCTCTCTCTCTCTCTTGCTGCTCTGACATTGCCTCGCCGTGGTCACTGACCTCCCATTCACACTGGCTACTGAGATCACGCCAGGGCAGCGGCTGTCGGATGTGGTGTAACTCAGAGGGACGGATTAGCATACAATTAGCCTATACAAAAGCTGGTTTCCTGTGTAAAGATTTTGAGCTCAAAATAATTTGTCAGTACAGAATACTGGCATGTTTTAGCATTCATAATTCAAGTATCACTAAAAGCAGAGGAGAGGCAGATAAAGATGTGTTTGAGGAGTGTTTATTTGTTTTGTGCTGAGGATGGAGGGCTGCTGTGAAGCGTTTGAGGAACTATTTAAAATTCCGGTCCGACTGCTATCAGACTGCAGGGATGAAAGTGAAAGTTACTCCTGACGTTGTTATCGCTCATCTGGGAATTCCCTGAAAGTTTCGGGCCCTTATTCGAATCCACCCAAGGCACCAAAGCAGAGGCGGATAAACGCATCATTATGTGTGTAAACAGATAGAAGTCAAGCTCTTCAGTGCAAAGTTAGTCCTTCCCTATGATGTTGCCCTCTTTCCCACAGTGCATGCTGTTAGCTTAATTAAACAGGGTCTAAAATCTCTGCAGTTCTCAGCGTTCACTCTTCTGGCTTTTGTGCACTGTGCAGTATGTGGATTAGACCTGCCACAGCCGGAGGGGATAAACTCTAATGACTTTTCACCAAGCCGGCTGCATAGCTGGCATTCCTCACTCTGACACACTGTAGGCCAGAGAAGGGACGAGGGGGAGGGGCACGACCTACAGGAGGCGGGCTGAGAGCTGGGTGGTTATGGGAGCACCTCACCTTTTGGATTTGGATCTGAGCTCGGAACGACAGATGGCACAGGCTTCTCAGACGTTAAAAATGAATTCATGTTAATGTGGAAACCAGTGGTGGGAGAAATTCTCAGATCAGTTATGAAAGTAACAATGCAACAATGTATAAGTGCTGCGTTGCAAGTCAGTCCTCCCTTCAAAATCCAGTGTAAAGGTGTTATTGGTAACGTGTTGATGAGGGTTCTCAGTCACCCAGGTCATGGTAAATAAACAAATGGCACAACACAGGAAGACCGACTCCGCAGGTCAAGACTCTGCTGTCCACTTAGATCTGAAGGAGAGAAATCATTCCTCTGAGGACAACAGTGGAAACACCTTGGCCAGAGAAGACAGATGGTTTGAAAGAGGAGTGAAAGAATCCATCCATGTCAAACTGGAACCGCCGTCTTTGAACAGAGGAGGTGGTCTAAGACATTACTTATCCCCCAGTTACAATGCAGTACTGAGCTCTCTCCCCAGACAGCTTAACAACCATTGACACCTGGGCTTACCTGGCCTTAGTAACCCACATGAAGGCTGGTTTGACCAATGACCCATAAGTGGCCCTGATAACTCAGTGCTCACAGGTGTCCTTAAAGACTCTGTAAGGACAGAGGAGAGGCAGACAAAGATGTGTGGCCTTAAAGAGACAGAAGCTAAAATGGAGACTTCAGACAGAGAGGGTGAACAGAGGCGCTGAAGCAATGGACGGTATGAGAAATAAAAAACTTTTAAATATTAAAGTATGTAGAATGACAATAAAGTATGAACCAGAAAATGAGCATGATATGGGACCTTTAACCTCTTTGGCCCAAAAGTTCAGAGGCCACATCTATCTTTGAAAATGCCGAGCCAAAACCTTTCGCTGGGTCACTGCTTAATCTTTCGCAATGCACGCTCAGTCTTTTTACAAGCTCATGACATGCTTTTGATATAAATTTTGAATTTTAAAAGTTACTCGTAACTTTTAATGTCGCAATAAATGTCTTCATCTAATAATTCCCTTTGAAATGTAGTGAAGTAGAAGCATAAAAGTGGTATGAAATGGAATTATAAAGTATAAGTACCTCTTAACTGTAGATGAGTAAAGTACTTGTGTAAATGTACTGCACCACTGCTGGAGACATTATGTGTGGTGCTGAGCACTTACAATACAGAGTTTAAACAAGCTATCTGATGTGAAATGGATCTTGATAAGCTGCTGTGGTTGCCCATTCAAGAAAAATTTGCATGAAACCGCTGAGCTTTTTTTTTCTTTTTTTAATCTCTGAATGCTGAAACAGGCCCATTGTGCGCTCCCTGCCCACAATAAACAAATGACTTCTGTTTTAAAGTGACAAATTCAGTGAGCTTTATAAAAGAAATTCCTTCGTCTGCTGATTTATTAGCTGACATTCCGAAAAATGAGAGGGAGGAAAGCGGTGGAAGTAGCTTGAAGACATAAATGAAAGTCTTACGCAGGAGGAAATCATGTGACCTCGGTAATCAGTGTTTGGTTTTTCTGTCAAATCCTGTGCATACGGTAGAGACGGAGCTCTCCTTGAGGCTTTGCTTTTGTTTGCTCCCTGTTTGTTTTCCAGGGGACTCGGTGTCAGGAGGGAGGATTGTACGGGGGTGAGTGTGCACTGTGCAGTGGCGGTGTCCCTCGCCTGGATGGATAAATAACGTTAACTGTGGTGTTTATGGGGGAGCAGCGGTGTGGCTGTGTGCCTGAAGGCCTGCTCTCTGTCACACTCGTATGTGATGGAGGGGAACAGTGTGATCCTGGACAGCGCACTGTTGACATTCGGCCATGAGCTGTGTTGTGTGCTGGGCCTCGGAGCAGACGCCGTCGTGTGACGGTGAGCGTTGTAAACATGCAGTATCACATCCCACTTCTTCCCTGTGAGCACCGCTGTGGAGTAAACAGCTCAGCGTCTCGGACTCGACTTAATCTCCTTCTAGTGCCTCAGTATTTAAAGGCCAGCGACACCATCCCCCACTCACGGTGCGGTGTGTTGAATCTGCTACTCCCTTCAGATTAGCCAAGGTAACTTCTGTGCTTCTCAATATATGACAGAGCTGTTTGTTCTTGTCTCGTAGAGTGATTGCATTTGAAAGTCCCCCAAAACATTTCTCCCTCGCGACTAGCAAAAGTTGTGCACTGTTATTTTTGTGCTTGGATTGGTGCATTCTTCATCCTTTTTGTAGCTGTCACCCATTTTTCAATTTTCTCAACTGGCCCTTTGTCAAGCGTCTCACTTGAGACTCCAGAAATGTCAAATCCATCTTAGTTGCTATAGCAGCCACACTGCTCATTTCGGTATTAACCTGAAGATGCCGACAACAGAGACGGGATCAGCGGCAGATAATGAGCTTTCTTTTTCTTGAGAGAGTTCTGCTGCACCTTGTGTGTTCCTGCACGAGGGGCTGACGGGCCTCCGCTACTCCTCGTGTGAGAAAGTGGCCGTGGGACAAAATAGGCAGCTCAGTCCAATATTGACCATCCCAGGCAAGCTATTCTAAAACAGGGATGTATCCTATAACATGTGTTTCCTCTGTCAGGAAGGGTGGGGCCTTCTGAGAGGGGATGTCCGAGAGCAGCTTGGTTGGCTTAGGGAGTGCCAGCTGAGTGGAGCCCCAGGCGCTGTGCCATTCTTGGGTTTCCAAATAATTTCAAAGCCACTGTGCGTGAGGCAATCACTGATAAAGCACTGATTACCGCAGATTTATTTTCACAGTAATGACGCACTGTATCAGCTGTTTAAAGGTGTGCATGCAACTCAGAAACGAATCCTGCAAGCGAACCAGTTTCGAACCTCACCTCTTTAGCGGGTTTGTGTACATCTTGTAGTGCTGCACAATATTTCAGCGTCCTCTTGCAATGTGTGCAATAGTTACATCGCAGGATGTGCCATTTAGAGCAAAGCTGATTAACTCAAAGGATGCCGTGCTACAGCTTTTTTACCGCTTGACACAAAAGGAAAACTCACACGGTTCTCATTTTCCATGACTAATCGAGAAGTTGGTCTATTATTGAATAATTTCATCCAATTTAAGGGTTCTTGGTAACATGGGAGTTTTTTGCTTCTGAGAGACCTCACCTAAGAAAATCACCTTAGTCATTTTAGAACGATTGATCATTTCCAAAAAGAGCTGTTTAAGCTGTTTGGAAGGAAACTTCTGAATGTTTTTCATATCACAAAGACTATTGCAGAAAAACAAATAAATTGCAAATGTCAGAGTTTTTTGGGGGGTTTTTTTCAGCTACACTGCAGCTCTAATATCTTGTCATTCCAGGAATGTTAAAAGAATCCATTAGGAGTTGGAAACATGGCTAAAATCCACTACTTTGTAGATGTAATTTTGTTTTGCAACACTGATATGATTAAAGATAATTCAAAAGCACTTTATGAATATGATAACAGATAGGAATGTCTATTTGTGGCTAATCCACCAAATGAAGTCAGATCACTTGGACCCAAAGATCATATTGACTTCCAACATGTATATTTTTGTCAAATCGCCCAAGTGCACGTCCGAGTTTGTAATACGAAACATTTTCTAAACCTGTTATCATAGGATGACTAGATGGCAATTTACCATACTTCAAACCGTACTAGATTGAAATAACTAGCTATTCTTTTGCTATTCTAAGCTATTCTTTTGTTGTGAATATAAATAAAGTTCCAGACAAAATAAAAACATGTTCCTTTATCTGCACAATTCAGTATTAATCCCTGGCCTCTGTGCAGTCACCATCATGGCTGACACCTTCTTGTAACAGTCTGCTGCCTCCGCGGGAGCTGCGTGGTGCAGTGTTACACTTAAATCCACCGCCACTTCAGCGGTGGTGCAGGTGCACGGACATTCGTTCATCTCCTCCTCCTCTGCTGTTTCCCCTGATTGTCAGCAGTCCTCGGTGAACCAGGCTCAAGAGGATTTCCACTGATTACAAACAAAGAGCCAACTGCGATTAGCTGATCCTTAAAGGTTTCCAAACTCCTGCCCCCCCACCCGGGGCCCCCATTATCCCCACCCCGTCTCACTGCCACACGATGTCTTCCCATCGCTCAGAAACCACAGAAAAACATGTGAATTAATTACCTTTGAGTTGCTCCTTCTGCTTTAATTGCCTGTGTCTGTGTCTTATATTGTGCTCTCTATGACTCATCCTGTCTTTAGTTCCACTTTCACACTAAATCCAGTCTCCCGCTGTTTCGCAGTTTTAGAGGCCGTTAAGACTAATCCCCCCTCTCGCTGTATCTCAGATTGTGTGTGCGCCTCCCTCCCAGAATGCCCCACCTTAGACGACGATAACTTTCTACTATTCTCCCTTTCTTCCCTCTCCTGACCCCCTCCACCATACATCCACATTATCTCGCTCTTGTGTGGCAACTGCTGCGAGGAAGCTGTTATTAAATCAATCTAACAGCCTTCCATTGAGGGATATCTAAGTAAATCCTTGTACGTAGTCTGTTGAGGATGTTATCCATTAGCTGCTCTAAAGAGAAAGCAGTGTACCTGGATTAATGGTTAACTGCTGACCGGCCAGATTTTTATTTAGGAGACACACTTGTGTATTCGCACAGTTAATGACAGACAAGGACCTGATGCCTGCAATTACCACTATATAGATTAAGCATTTGTATAATGTATCAGTGGCTCTGAATATTCTTATAATTCAGTAAGCAAACAGCATCGGGTTTCTTATGTAAGGCGTGGCGCAGTGCATTAAATCATTTGCAACATGCTGTAAATTGATATTAATGTATGCTGTCATAAAAATGCTTCACTTGTAGGCTAGTTTCTTAATTGAAACACTATTTTGGTTGATTTTGCACAGAAATCATGTTGAAATTATGAGGTTGGACCCCGGCAATATAATCAGTCCTGCTGCTGCAGGAAATGTTTAATCAGTGTCGCACAGGCTGATCCAAGGGTGACCGATTCATTTTAACATTAGGGAAGAGGGGCGGGCATATACTCCAGGTGCAGTATGTAAAGATTTTTGTTCAAAAACATGAAAAAAATAAACTAAGATTGTCAACAAAATGTGAAGAAACAACAGTTTTTTTTTCTGTAGTCATGTTTATGCACATTGCAGAGATATTCTGAAGCTAGCATGCTAACCAGGTAGCCACTTGCCCATCTCATTCTAAGGGCTTGGCATAAGCAGTGTAAAAGGTAACACCTCCATGGTGCCCCGAGCTCACAATCCGGACTGCTAACTGCATGGCTAGTTGGGCTAGCAAGCTCATAGCAGCTAGTATTCGCAGCAGTGTGATATACTGCACCCTATTTGTTTTCAGTATGTATTCTACAGTATGTATTCTACAGTATTCCTCAGAACATTTTGAGCAGCAAACACTTATCCCCTGCACTCCAGTGATGTTTAAGCACAGATTTGTACCATTTCTAGGTGAATTAATAATGGATATGTCTTTATTTACATAAAAGACCCAAGTAATTCAGGTGCACTGCAGAAAGGCTCTCTGGAAACAATATAAGTCCTCTGCTATTTTCATGTTTTTATTGTTACAAATATGAATGTGTTCTAAATATAAAGGGAGACCTGAGCCTTACATCCCACCACGAAAATCTGCACACGTAGACTGATCTGTGCAAGCGCAGAGAGAAAAAACACACTGGGTTCTGTCAATGAGCTGTTAAGTTACAGCCTTTTAAACCCATGTCGAGGCTCCACTTGACTAACAGAGCAGGCCAGTGCGGGCTTGTTTCAGGATCTCTCAGCTCTCCGCTTCCGTGCTGCATGTCAGAGCCTGACCGTGATGACAGCGCTCCCCCCAGAAATATCCTTCACACCTGGCCGCTGGCCACTGACCTGTCGAGTGTTGCTTAGACCAAATCATGTGCCACAATAAGTGATGACAGCTTGTCATCGAGGCAACATGTTTTTTTCTTGTTTTTTTTGTATGCTGGTAAACACGATACCTGGATGTTTTGGTTCCCTGTCTAAGCATCAACAAAAAGACGTTTAGTTATCGCTCTGTACATCACGGTCTTATCACGTAGCGTGTGTTGCCTGTGTTTGTTTGTCTTTGCAGGTTTCTCATCCTGGTAAAATACTGTTAGCTGTATGTGTCTTAGTCACTCTTACCCCCTCCCTCTTCCAGTACAGTCCGGTTTGTAAATAGTCACTTCTTCTTCCTGCATGGCGAGTCTTGTGTTGGGAATGATTGTTTTCACACTGAGCTGCTGGAAATGACACCCATGTGACGAACAATGGCGGCATTATACCCAAAGTTAATCTGAGTGCAGGGAGTGTAATCTCACACAGTGGCAGAGTAGTCACTGGAGGAAGGACTGCCACTGCATGAACAGCCCACAGTCATCTTGTTTGTTTCATGCTGTCAGTCGACGATATCTTTTTCATGAGAATACAAGTGAATTTGCTTGCTTACTTTGTGCAACACATGCTGCGTTTTAACAGTGTAGTATCATCATGTGCCTGTAGGTGGCAGTAACAGCATTCACCTCCGAGGAGTGCCTCTCAATGCTGTGTGTGCATGTGTGTGTGTCTATGTGTGTGCACACATGTGGTAAGACAGCACATGATTTGATCCGTCTGCCTTCAGCTGAAATGCGATAAGAAATTAAGTTATTTCTATAATTGATTTTATCTTTATTCCTCCCCTGTGGCTGTTTTCTTTTTAGCTGTGCAGCAATTTACCATTACAAGGACACTATGTTGTTCTGGAGAAGGAAATCAAGCTCAAAATCTTTTTTGTATGTACAATATTAATGAGGTAATAACACAAACTCAGAAATATGTTTCTCTACAACTGAATAAACAAGTTAATCTCAGAGGAAAAGAAGTCCTCCAGAACACTGTTTAGAGCTAGGAGGGTGGCAGGGTCTGCCAAATATAAACAAAGTTTGTTTATTCGGTCATGAAAACAAAGATAAATGGTTTATTTACCTTGTTTAGATATCAAAAAAGAATATCTTTCTCTTCTGATTCAGGTGTCTTTCACAAACATAGTGCACCTTAAACTTTCTTGAAAAGAACAAAAAACTTGACAGTCATGGCAGCTGCATTTTAAATATACAACTTTATCAGTTTTCATGCACTGAGTAAGCAGGAGATTACTCTATGGTGTGTATACTGAAGCCAAAACACAGTTGTCAGGGTTAAGAGGGTGAGTACAGGCCCCCTGGGGCTTGGCACTGCTTCAGACCAGCTCTGCTGGTGCTGCAGTAGGGACTGTAGAGAGGCATCACTCTGTTAGTGGCATCTATTAATGATAAACTGAACCCACTGCAGAGGCCTCACTGCAGACCTGCAAGACCAGCATGCTGCCGAGGAACACAGAGTGCATGCCATATGTGTGTATTCATACTTTGAATTTGTGCCTGTGTCTTTTGTGCAACACATACTTATTCTGCGCCTGGTGGTCCCACTACAAAGAAAAGGAAGCGGTACCCCTCAGGAAAATGGGTCATTTTCTTCTCCTGGGATAAATAAACCATCCCAAAATACCAAGTGAAAGGAAGAGGATGTGGCCCCTGTTGTATTTGGTTTGTACCATACCACAGGATAACCTGGAGTCAACTTCAGGTCAAAGATAGTCTTAAGTCTCTTAAGAAGAGCTCACAAGTAAGATATATCATGTGAAAATAATACTTGGTAAACGTTATGCATGAGTTAAAGTATTCAATAATCTGATATTAAATGTACTTAAAGGATTAGTTCACCCAAAAGTGAAAATGCAATTATTATATACTCTACCACCTGCTGATGGAAAGTTGTTTGAAACGTAGTAGTCCACAAAACATTTCTGGAGCTTCACAGCACAGCAGTGTTGCAGCATTCTCCTGAGCAACTGGGGTAGATGGGGACTTGTTTTAAAATGTGAAATCCAACCAGTAGAGAAAATATGAAATGGCTCCATGCAGTTCATCCAACGTAATCCAAGTCTCCGGGAGCCTGGAGAGCCCAAACTGATTTGAGAACGTAATCGACATCCTCTTTTCAGTTAAACGTGCACGTTTGAAGTGATTGCATGTCCACTGTGTTAACAGCATCTGGTACCGTATCGATGAAGAGAATGCTGAGATTCTGTTTTGCTGCGACGCTCCAGAAATGTTTTGTGGACTACGAAACTTCACCTGACTTTCCACTTGCATCGACGTGACTAAGTAATAAGAGAATTAAAATGTTTTTGTGAACTTCTTCACTTTTGCAGTACTTTCAAAACAGTACTTTCATGAATGTGATTAGTAACATTCCTTCACTGAATCCATTCAAAGCAATATATCCAATAGACCCTCACAGTTCCATGCTGCTGGTATTGACCATATTGACTCACTCAGTTTCACCCATTCTTTTACTGACCATTCAGACAGTGATATGCATCCACTCTGTGCTCAGCTGTATCATGTATCAGGTATTGGGGCATCAGGGATGTAATGTAAACTCTCCATCAAAAATGTGAAGCATTTGGCTTCCTGAAAGTCCAGGCCTATCTTTGGAGCCCACTCACATGTATGAATTCTATTGCACTGCCCACAAAACTTTGCTGTCAGATGTAAACTTATTCAGGTTTTTAGTCCGGGAAGCAGCACACATTTAAAAAAAAACCCTCTCCTGGGTTTCATAGCATTCTCAACTTTGTGTTCCCTTGATAAAATTTGACTTCTTCCATTTGTGTTGTTGAACTGCAGCATCACTCTGACAAAATATCCACAAAAAGCGGTGAGGAGTTTTGATTGCGTTCGAAGGACAGTGGGCAGCGGGAAGGCGGCTTTGTTATGACAGGGTTCACGCACACACATCAGCAGGAAACAGCCACTTCCTTTTCTGAGTCCCTGGAGAGTTCCAGCTGGGAGCCTGCCTGTTTTATCTGCCCTCTACTGCTGGATATGTGGGTGATGTCACTGTGGTCCGCCACACTCTGGCCTCTCCCTGGACAAACACACACACACACACAAAACACACACTTCTCCCTGCAGAGCGCCCCACAGCAGACCCTGGGCATGGAAACACGGCCAGCTGCGGACTTGACCTTCATCCTGGAGAGGCTCCTCAGATGAGATGCCAGCTCCTCCTCAACTCCCCTCTGCTCCTCCGAGCCACGCGGGGACATTTCCGTCTTTGTTGTGTGTAAGATTGTCCACTCCTCTGTGTGAAAGGGGAAACTCGAGTTGACCCTTCTCCGTCCACATGTGCCGGCTTTTGATGTTGTTGCTTCGGCTCCACCCGCCACTTGCGGCTAACAGCTTGAAATTCTTGTATCAGTGCAAGTGGTGTTATTTTGGAGGTTACAGCAGGCCCGGTGACAGCGTCCATATGCAGCAGATGCTGCGACCGTGGCCAGTGAGTGAAGGTAAAGGCGAGAGACAGCTGTTCAGTTTGCTGGTTTCCGACAAGTGAAATTAGACCATCTAATCTGACGTCACTGCCAGTGACCATATTCAAACATCTGCCGTTTTCCTCTGACGTCACGCTCAGGGTGGGAAGCCTGAAATGCTCTGATCCTGTTAAGCTGCTGTGTTGTGGGTTGCACGTTGTTGGAATATGACAAATCGTTGGCATGTCACAGCTTCCCAAGTGATCGGCGACTGAAAAGATGATTGATAGTGAAAATCTGGAGTGACACGAAATACAGCCAGATATCCCTCCAGATTTTCACTACCAATTTTCTTTTCAGTTGCTGGCCAGTGACAAAAACTACATCCCCATAAACCTGTGATAACAACTCTTTCTAATTTAACAACCCTTAAGACAGGAGTGGGTGACCCATCTGCACCTATATCTCAAAACCAAATTGTGAGCAGCTCTTTTTGAGTATTTAATTGAAAGATGTAAACACTGAGCAAAAATATCAGTTATACAGTCCATCATGGGGGTCATACTTAACACTTTGCCAAGAAGTGGAGCCCACTGGGAGAGAGCGGAGCCTCGGTGTAACAGCAGCAGCGTTAATCCGTGCAGCTCCACTCACCCAGCAGTGTTTCAGCCCGGCTCTTATCTCCTCTGCAGCTGCTGCAGATTTGTGCAGAGTCGTGCGGCCGAGCTTCCACATCCCACTGAGGATGTTCACACTCGAGCATCCACAGATAGACCCACGCTGTGCCTCAGCACACTTTATTAACCCTCACCAACACCACCACCGGCTCACCCCGGGCTCGCCTGGAGCTCCAACTCAAGATTTAGCGAGGCTGATGCAGTCCGACTGTGTTCTGCTGGAGGTTACAGAACCCCTTCATTTGTCAGCCGCAGACATGCACAGTATAGATGAACACAGGCGGGCGGTAATATATGCTATATCGTATTGATTATGCAGAGGCAGTATATGTGTCGCAGTCGACTTGAAACTGAAGAAAGGTTTGGTTTTTTTTTAAAAACTTTTCTGGAGTGTTTGTTGTGAAGAAGCCTGTTGTTGCAGACAGCAAGCTGGACACGAGGGCAGCCGAGAGAAACACTCTGCTGCACGTAATGACTCAGCACGGCTCTGTCTGACCTCAATAATTTATCACCAGGGGAATAGACAGTGCAGGTAGGCCTGTTGCAGAATCCAGTGCACAAATTCTGCACTCAAGCAAACATAACGGGGAACAAAACTGTCTGTCTGGTGGTTTGAATTTTCACAGATCGTTTCCACGGGGCATAACCGTAGAGGTCAGGTCTGGATTCAAACCCAGAGCGTACTCGCTACATGGTAAGATGATGCCGACAGGGCGCTTCCTAATCAAATGTTTGGTGGATTGCAGAGCTGCGTTTGCCACTGCAGAATTTAAGCTTTTTGAGAGAACACCCCCCACCCTCCTTTGGCCCTTGTGATTGGCTAGAACGGGTCTCCTCACAATTCAAATAAACAGCTGTAGCTCCTCATGGGAATTCCACTTACAATTTAATTTATGGCCCAAAGTCATGGATTGCATATTTCCCTTAGAGGCTCAATTTTTATTGGATAGTCAGGAAAAGAATATCTTTAGCTCAGCAGGCTTTTGGTTTTTTTTTGCATTTGGCCGAATTTACCCTCAACCAGCTGTTTCTCCTGCAATGTGTGAATAACATAAGCGTAATATTTGTGTGCTTTAATTGGGATGTGTGCAAATAGCGATGCACATATTTTGCAAAACATATAAAATGGAAGGCGTATTCCGGATGTCATTGCTGAGCATACATACTCCTCTGTCTCTCTCTTTGCAAGAGTTTCCTGATTTTATATCTTATGTCTGAATAAAATTAAGGCAAATAAGTGGCTGTGAGTCTATGCCCGCCCTGGAGCATATAGCGAGTGACTGTGAAGACAAGTGCCCCACTCTCTCTTCTTTCTCCTGAGCCACTTACATGCCAGACCCCCCAATGACTGATGTAACATATAAACTAATATATAGTTTATATGTCAGTTTTAAAAGTCCTGAACGCCCTGAGCGCTCATTTTTCTTACTGTTTTATATGCAAGTTAGTTGGGGACCCAGTGTGTTTTCTAGCTAATGGGGGCAGTCACAGGTCATGTACAGGCTAGTTTTTGGCATAAAAAAGGTAGGCAAGATAAATAAGTAATTATTTGTGTTCCTTTTGACATCTTGGGGGTGGAAAAATGGCTTATAACCTTTTCGAAAGAGCGAAAAAAAAAACATGCTGTTACTCCAAATGGCTCAACAACAGCTTTGAATTTACTTTATAGCGTTTTAGGGTCATTTGGTGTGCATATTCCAGTAGTAAGAACAGGTTAAAGCTGGAAAACAACCTGCTGCAAACTCTAATCATATTTTTAGCAGGTATTGTCAGAGCCTCGTCACCTTGTTGGCATGTCCTTTCATGCAAAAGAAGAATCCGTGTCCTCAGGGCAGAAAGATTTATGATCGCCAGCTGTGACACCTCAAACAAAGTCGGCTTCTAGTCGTCCATCATTGTCCATTTGGTCTCACTCCTGTTTAAGTTTGAACCCACTTAGCAATAGCTGGCAGCTGGTTATGAGTCTTACTGCTACATGCTACAGCTGACAACGGAAAATAGATTTATGTCAGTGTTATTCAAAGTGTAATGTAAACACGTGTAGCAAAAGTGTTAATCTGCACTCCCTGTCCAAAAAAAAAAAGAAAGTGAAAGAAAAGTCTGTGTTGCTTCTCGTCTGCACAGCCTCAGAAAGAGGATTTATGACTTTGCAGTTTTACCAGTTTTACACAAGATTGCTTCTTGTTATTCTATATAGTAAGCCTTTAAATCCCCATCGGCAGTGACGGAGGGACGGGGACTGTATCCGAGGAGTGAGAGAGGGGATAAACCAAAGACGAGCAGTATTTCCTAACAGATCAATGGGCATAATCAAAGCCTTGTCCTTCTTTTCCCCCCCTCCAGCATCCAGACACTCTTCCCTTTTCCTCTCTCCTTGCACTGAATCCCCTCGTCTGCGGGCTCAGCTGCTTTTCCTCCGCTGCTCGTGTCATCATCCTACACTCGTATGTAGTTCAGTGTGTCAAGCACTACTGAAATATTAACACGGGAGCGGGCGGGAATGCATGCAGGCATTTATGGCTTAGTGCACCATCATGATGTAAGGGAAGACTTTTATCCAGATGTGCACGTTTGTGTGTGTGTGTGTGTGCTAATGTGTTTGCATGCGTGTCGGCACCTTTTTAATGTTCCTTGAAGAAAGGTGAAGAGGTGTTTCCAGACAGATGCAAGCATAACAGAGTTAAGCAGAGCTGCAGCTGCTGCTGCTGCTGCTGTTGCTGCTGCTGGTGATGGTGGTGATGGTGGTGGTAGTGGGACTTGCTGTATTTCAGTAGCTGCAGCATGTGCGTGCCACTGTGACAAGCCAGATTTTGTTTTTTCATTTTTTGACAATTCCCATGGTGGTCTTAAGGGGTCTTTGAGTGCGCGACATGCAGCTGCAGGAAGGGAAGAGACAGGGATAAATAAACCAAGATGGACACTGCCCTGTTTCCTTGTCTTCCCCCCCTTTTTTCCTCATAATCAGAGGGTGAAACGTGGGCAGGATGTCTTTGACTCGGTTGTAACCCACAGCTGGATGTATATGTACGTTTTTGTAAATGTAAGAGCAGCACATTTTAACAGTGACCTGCAGAAAAACAAACTAGAGGAAAGCTGTTTTGTTTTGTTTTTTTTTACAAAATATTCGCTGCTTTCCTGCTTTTATCTTTCTGTTTCCCTGATCGCAGTCCTGAGACATTTTAATCAAAGGCCACGCTGCTGGCAGATGAATCGCTCATTCCCTGGCATTTTAAAAGCCTGCGTATGATGAAATTTTGTCGTTCCCCTCCCACTGTATCTGTGCACTTGGCAGAGCGGCCAGCTTATGATCAAGCAGCAGCTAATCTTTTGTCGAACAAAAAATAAAACTCTATTTGATGTCTTGGCCCTAAAAGGTTTAAATCCTCCCAAAGTCCTTGGTGTGTTTGGTAAACCTTCTCTGAAGCACGAGGCAGCTCACTGCATTCTCAACCTGATTTTTGTGCATTTAATTTTATTGGAGTAAATATGTGGCAACTTTTTTTTGTTAATGGTATATTTAAAGGACTGTTCTGTGTTATTTTTTCTATTCATATGGCTTCTTATTGCCACAAAGGTTGCATATAACATGTGCCATCCAGTCAGTGTGATTCATCCTCTTGTTTTGCCATAGGCTCTGTTTTTTCAACTGAACTAAAAAGGCATTCAGCCATATTGCTCTTCGCCTGACCATGGAATCAGACTCTCCCTCTGGATATAAGACTGCATTTAGTGTAACCCATTTATTCCACGATTATTCATCCGGCTCCCAAAAGGAGTCTCACTTTGTTGGAGTGGAAATTAAAAAGGATTAATTCGATGCGTAGTCAAATCTTGCGGAATGCAAATGTGGAAATGAAAAGAAGAAGAAAGGAAGGAAAGAGTTTGGAAAATGCACAGTGTGGCTCAGAGGAGAATGAGCGAGTGACTTGGTAAGTGAGACGGATGCAGAGCTTGCGTTTGCACCGAAGCTCGGCATTGGTTGGAGCTGCAGCAGAGCTCGCACAGCATCCTTCATCCCCCCCATCCCTCGTTCTCTGCTCGCTCTCTCTCTCTCACTCACTCACTCTCTCACTCACTCACTCACTGTATCTCGCCTGCTGACTGAGGTATTCCTACAAGCACAGGCTGGGGCAGCGAGGAATTTCAGTGAGCCTCTCCTCTGTGTGTGCGTAAATTCACTCTCCAGTCGTCCTCCTCTCTGGATCCTTTTAGCCTGGACAACGGCGCTCTCTCTCCTCGGGTCAGAAGCTGTGGATTTGCGGGTCAGAGTCAGATCATGGACCAGGGAGGAGCAGTGGACGGACAAGGAAACTGGGTCACCGGCAGGTTCTCCTGACTGATGCCTGAGTGGACCTGGAGGAATGGGGTGCACCACCAGCACAGTTGTGTTTGATGGACTGCGTACTGTCCTAGAGAGGAACTGTAGTGGCTACATCTGTAAGGGAGCAGCTGAGCCCATTGGGCCATCTGAGGCTGAGCGAGCGCTGAGTCGGAGAGAGTCGCGCGTGTTGCCAACACCGAGAGTACTTAAGGTGTGTGTGTGTGTGTGTGTGTGTGTGTGTGTGTGTGTGTGTGTGTGTGTGTGTGTGTGTGTGTGTGCGCAGACACAATACATATTTTACTGGGCTGTTCATTACATTCAAGTTTACAAAACTATATATATATATTAGAGCTGATACGAGCATTGATATTGATCAATTAATTTTATTTTATAATATTTGATTATATTTTTTTAAATATGAAATCAATTAATTGTTATTTTTCTATGAAATATAGGAAAGTAGAGCCTATCACAAATAATCAGAGCCCAAAATAACATCTTTAAATGTCTGGTTGTGCAAAAGCAGCAGATCCTATTTTAGGAAACAGGTTGACCAATCTTCTATGTTTTTTGTTTTTTTTGTTGGTCCAACTACTATTTAATCAATGAGCTGAATGATTTAGCCGTTTACTATATATTATCAAAAAGCAGACCCCTACTGCACTTATGGGGTCATTTATTCTGAAAAAGGCTTATTTTAAATTAGTTTTTCCACTCATTCACTCATCTCATAGTGCTGCTGTCTCTAAAAAAGTATTGATGAGATTAATTAATACAGTGGCTAATGGCAAGTTACATTAAACAGAGAAATGCAACATATCCTCACATTTGAGAAGCTGGAACCAGCAAGTGTTTCGCATTTGTGCTTGATAAATGAATAATCCAAATTGTTTCGGCACATTTTCTGTTTAGTGACTCATCAATTCCTCACAGCACAAGCACACAGTATATACAGCACATTCTGTGTATGGAAGGCTGTCTTTACATGTCTTAAATACATTATTATTCTCACAGAATTGCTCCTAAGTGTGTCGTTTACTTTGACATGTTTGCAAATTATTTATGCTGCATATTGATTCCCTGATATTTTTTTTTTATTTTATATTACGACAGCAAAATGCAGGACATGAACATGATGAATGATTCAGATGGTAATATGTATGTGCAGGATTGTACATGGCAACCTTTTCTCTGTCCGTGACACACAAAACTATACCTGCTGATTTCCTTTCATTGGTTATCGTGCCTTTCATATTTGACAAATTGCAGATGCAAGTGCAGCAGTAATCACCATCATCCTCATTCAGCCTGGTGAATATTTATTCATGAGTGTTAACGGTATAAAATGTAGGGCAGTAGGGGGGCTGGATCTTGCCTCTCACTAAGCGCTGCATGGGTTAAAGCCGCTGTGGGGCTGGGGTGTGGGTGAGGGAGGTTGGTGTAGGGGGGGGACAGTGAGCTCTGTGTCTGCTGGAAATCAATCACCGCTCTTCATCTGGGAACCAGCGGGCTTGGCAGGGCTTCTGCCGCTCCGTACCAGCTTGTCTTGCCCCTTCGTGTTTGTGTTTGCTTACTACTGTGTGTGTGTGATGTCTCCTTCCCCTCTGTCTCTGGTTCATCAGATTCACAGCAGAAAGCTGAGGCAGTGACAGTGGCTCCGGCTGAGTGCAGGGAATTAGGTCAAGGGCACGGTTGCTTCTCTTGGCTCAGGGATGGTCTTATCAGCCAGACGGGGTCAATTAATCCTCTGTCAGCATTTAGCAGTCTTACAAATCAATAGTTAAATGTGTGCAAGGGATGTGGTTTGCTTAACACATTTTTGTCAGAGTGCAACTGTAAGGAGCTTTGAGACCAGCAGAAGGCAGTTTAAGGTCATCAGTCGAGGTAAAAATCAAACTAAATACGTCAATGAATAATGCAGTTAGTTAGGTGGTAATACATTGACTTTTAAAGTGTATTAACTATGACACTTGGATATTTTTAGTAGCTAAGAGTTAGCATAGCGTAGAGTAGAGTTAGCTAGCTAAAATTCTATTTGCATATCATTAAAACAAATAGCCTAATTTTAGTTTGTGTGTGTGTGTGTGTGTGTGTGTGTTTGACATCATTGGAGGACTGTGGCTAGCAAGCTTAACACTAACTGAAAACACTGGCCAGTGTTAAACGCACCCAGTAGCCTAAGCTACCAGACTTTCCAGCTAGCAGCCTTGCTATGGCTTACTTTTTTCCAAAAAATAGAAAATAGAATAGAATAGAAAATGTAAGGGTTAGCCTACAGTAGCCTAATATTAATCACAATACAGCTGAAGCTACATTTCATAAACTGTTGTAACAAAGCAATTTAACTGGCAACTAATGCAAACAAAGTTAGCTAGCTAAAAGTTTACAGCCACACCTATGCCTACTAACTCTTAGCCCATCCTGAGAGTGTTGTGTGGCTAAGATGGAATAGGCTAAGCAGGTGAAAGATATATAGATGTGGGCTACCAGCCTTTACAGCTAGCTTGGCCTTGCTTGGCAAGCTAACTTTCCTCATCAAACTAGGCAACACGAGCCAGTAGCCTACGTGCACAGTAGGCCTAATGTTTATCACAGTACTTCCTCTTACTACACTTCATAAACTGTTGTAGCAAAAAGTAAAGATATTTAGCTAAAGCTAACATCAGCTAGCTGCTGCTAAACGTGTACAGACACACCAATGGCTCTTAGCCTGCCCTGAGAGCTAAAAAGTTGTGAAGCTGAAGAATGACATGAGCTTAGGGAAAAGTCTAAAACTTAGATTTTGTTTACTTCATTTTTATCATAGCTAACCAGCCCATTTAATGATGTGTTCAGTTTTTGTTTCAGGATGTTAAACGATCCACATTTTGTTATTTTGACAGTGACTTTAACTATCTACATTATTGTTTGAAATTAAGCAGAAGTACTCTCAGACCTCTTGACAGGATGCTGTTTCCCATCACTGTTGGCACCTTTGTAATCCATTAGGCCTGGTTACAAAAAGATATAAACCATTAAATTTCCCTTTAATTCCTTTTGATTGCAGCAGGTCATTATGACTGGGGATTTTAAAACAGAGATGATGGGGTTAAAGGTCAGGCACACAAACACTCACACAGTCACAGAGAAAGCTGTCTGTGGGAGGCTGATGTGTTCTCTTGGAGGCATGGAGTAATTACTCGGTCTATTTTGGATGTTTCACTGCTCTGCCTTTTCCTTCCTCATGGAAACTCGCATCTCGTTCTCATCATGAGGTGACCTGCCTTCTCAATTAAGAGTCACTGATTGGAGATAAAGCATTTGTATGTTGTTGCAATTTAATATTCATGTTTCGATGTTTGTGTTCTCGAGAACTATCAAGACTACTTCTTGGATCATCATTCTTTGTTTTCACAAAGGTTCAGTTTCCTTCCTTTATCTCCATCAAGTGTCTGAGGACTGTAGTAATGCTGTAACAGAAGCTCTGAAGTGTCTGTTAGTTTTAACAGAGGAATGTTATTAGAGGGAAAGAAAGAGAAAGCAGTGACGTGAGCTTGGTCACAGATAAAAGTACCTTTATCTGTTGATGAATTGGGAGTAATGCTTCCAACTTTGGCCTGTGGTGGTTTTACTTTCAATGAACCATGGCCAGTGACTCAATTATGCTGTGTTTATAAGTTCCTTGTTTGGAGGAGTCGATTAAATACCTTACCGGGTCTGCATGTCATCAACCAGAAACTATTTACAGATTGAATCCATTTAATAAAGTGAATTACTTTACTAATGCTCACCCTTTGTCCTTGATTAAGATGCCTTAAGCTCTTTATCATGTATGTTTCAAGGTTTATTTATTTGCCATTTCACAGCACAAGGGTTGCAGGCGAAACTGAGTCTGCCTTTATGGTTGTAGAGCGTGAACAGGAGGGGGCTGAGCACACAGCCCTGGGGAGCTTCATTGTTGAGCACTAATAGAGAGGAGGTGCAACTACCGATCTGAACTGTTTGTGAGGAAGTTGAATATCCAGTTGTTGTCAAGTGTTGTACGCAAGCGTGAGAAGCGTGTGATGTTTTCCAGTCACACAGTCTCCAGTGGGTGAGATTGAGCCAACAAATAACATTCTGGTCTTGTTTCTTCTTATAATTTAAGTGCATGAAGACTGAGTGTAGGGCAGTGGATGAACATAGCTGCTGGTGAGGGTCCTGGCTGGCAAGCATGTTGTCTTTGATGTGCTGGAGAACCAGCAAAGCAGTTCATGAGGATGGAGATGAGTGCCACAGGGCTGTAAGACTTTTTTGGTGCAGGGATGACAACGAAACATTAGCACACTGATCAGCAAATCATTTTAGTATATAGCCAGGCATATTATCTGGCCCAGCTACCTTATTTATATTCACTCTCAGCAGGATGGTTTCACAACTAACCAGCATTAATTAGCAGCACATCCTCACCTTGATCATCAGCATATCCCTGAGAACATTGGCAACCAATAAGATCACTGTCCTCCTTGAAGCTTTCATCTCTTTGCTTAATGGACTTCCAGTAAAACAACAGCACACTTTCCTGGCTATGGGACATTTTTTTTCCTGGTGACTGCTTCCTACTTTTCAGCTGCCCTGATGTTGCTCTAAGGAAGGCTTCAGGCATCAGAGCATTGATATGTTTGTGTGTATGTTTTTGTGTGGTTGTGTGGTTGTGTTGTTCACTTGCTGACGGACAGACTGGATCATTATCTCCAGCACTCAGGCTAATGTACTTAAAAGACATTCTGGCAACTGAAGTTTGATTTTCCCACAGATTAGACGGCAGCATTATTTGTGTTCAATACTGTTAGTTACGTTTAAGGTTTGGACTGATCAATGAAGCTCTCCTGCATTCTCCTCTCTATCTGTATTAGCCGTAAGTGTTGGGACAATCTTACCTTTAATTTGTATTGTTGTGTGTTCCGCTGTACAGTTCCTGCGAGACTTCATTTTCTAGCAGTGCTCTGTGAAACGACAAATGCCTCATGATTACATCCTGTTATTTCTGATGCGATTGTATGCCATATCCTACTGCGGTGATGTTATTAACAGAGTGCGAAGTGTCATTATTACCTCCATGTTAAAATCTCCCTCTCAGCCCACAGTCCAGTACAAAGTCCAGTTCTCTGGGGTACGGACTGGAAACAGGCTGCAGGACGGTGGATCCTGGTGGGGCTGCTGCTGTAGCGGGGCGGTGAGGGGTGGGTCATGTTTTTGTTACATTCCAGGATACACCCTGTTTTTCTTTAGCTGGGAAGGCCGAGTGATTGCATCAATCCCTTGTTATGTAATCAAGTAGCCCAGTCGTAGTTCTGTCCAGGATGACAATTACAACTTTATAGATGTGGAAAAATAACGTGTGCGTAACATTGCACAATAATGACATTAAACCAAGTCTGGATGACTATAAGCATTAAAGTTCTTCACAGCGGGCTACTCAAACATGTAGGACCCATGCCATTCTATATTGCGTCTGACCAGAGTTGCGTAAGCGCACTTATCAAGTGGGATGGAGATTTTAAAGGAGCTTTATTACACTCTGAAACACTCACACATGTTCTGTTAATCAAATTTGACCATGCAACAGGACTGTAATTGAACATTTATTTGTGTATAGATAACTTTATTTGATTATTGTGCAAGATGGTTTGGCAACGTCAATATAAAAATGAATTACTTTGTTGGTGTCTCGTCTAATTAAATGAGCCAGTAATGACGCATTCGAAGCCAACAGAGGAAAAGACCAGAACCTTTTAACAAATTCCTCTCAAGAAAGGACATACTGCCTGTTTGGTTCGAGAAACGTCAAAATCAGAAGGCAACAGTATCACAATTGCACTGTGTCGCCATTGATGGAGTGGGGCGATGTCTACTGAATTGAGATGTGTCCACACTGAAGCATTGCGATGTGCGATGATGCCATTGTGTGTCCACTCATAGTTCCCATGAGGCAAGAGTTGCTCATTAGCACACCACTGTAGTCATCGCTGGTCCCCACTGATGTTGCAACGACGGCAACCTCCAGCTGTCTCACCTAGCAGGTCAGAACAGTCTCCTGTCACCAGCAAAGGGCGTCAGATTAACTCTCACGCCCCTGTCTGGCGAGCGTCGGACATACATCCTTGTGCCGGAGTAAACAGGTATTTGTCTCACTACCACATGTCCATAACTGGGCCGTGTTCAGCTTCAGATGCTTGGAAACATGTTTACTATCTAGATGAGCAAGCTAAAGTAGGAAAGCACTAACACCAACGGCATGATTAAAAAAACACCACCGCCAGCAGTCTGGTTTGCCAAACTGGGGAGGTTTATTAAAAGAATGATAAACAGGCCATGGCAACAAACTTCTTTTCCCAAACAACTTTACGGCAAATCAAAGGGGACACTCTACTTTTTGGGGCTTTTTGACAATCTCCACTGTCAATGAATCTACACTGAGAACAGTTGTGTTGGAGCAGAATACACTTTTTCCATAACATCCTGTTGGTCTGCTGCTGGCCATTGGAACATTTTGTTGCCCAACACAAGTATTTGTTTTGCCACTGAAAGGGCTCAGTGTGCCTTCCTGCTCAGATTCCAATGCCAACTTACCCCAAAGAAATATGTTTGAATTGGTTCCCAAGGATAAAACTACAAGGTCTGACTCAGATTTAAGGGGCAAGCCAAAAAAAAAAAAAAATGTGAGCACTGCTCAACAGCGATGTGTCATCTGGAAGTACCATGGCTGCAGTGTAGACAGGAAGTCTCTCTGATGTTAGTTATCTCTCCTTGCTGCAGATATGTCTGGGAGAGGAAGTCTGCCTCTGCACAAGCTCAAGATCAAAGGCAAACATCTTGTACTTGTACATTAAAGGGAATTTTCCAACAATGATATGAGTTATCGTTGTAGCCTGTAGCTAATGGATAGTCCACCAAATTGCATTTTCATTGAACAAGAAAGTGTCTGCTGTTGTCCCTGCAGAGTCTTGTTGGTCAGAATGCAAAAAACAAAAAAAAAACTTCATAGATTAAATTGCGTGACAGTGAACCAGTGTTTAGTCATAAATCAGAGAGTGCGTTACTGTAAACAAGCATGTGTGTGATAAATTAGCCAGAGGATTGTGGTTAGAGGAGGAGGGGTGAGCATCTAAACTGGAATTCTGATTATGACAAACATCCAATGAAATACAGTTTGTTGAAAGGTTTTTAAAAAAGAGATGGTTTTCTTGCCAAATGCGTTGTTTTCTAGATTTACTCTTGAAGGATTTTAATTATGTGTGTGGCATAAGTTACTGAAGAGCAGGCAGGTATCTAAGACAGGAAGTGTGTGACGACTCAATCTGCTGCTTTAAACCAACCCCGACAGCTGACATGCCCCCAGGCTGACAATTATTAGTAACTCACTCCACTATGGTTTCCATCTGATGCAGAGCATTTGTTAAAAACACGCTCAGTCCCATCATTTGTCAAGGTATGTGGATCTGGACCTGTGCCAGAGGGAAGTTCATGCCATACTCAGCTTTTTCCAATGCTGTCATCAGAATGTGTGTGACAGGAGTGACCAGATCTCGTGTCAGACTCTTGTGTTTTCCCTTCAAATAGTGTTTTGCCCTCAGTGGTTGAGGTGAGGGATAGATTGAGTTCACCTCGGGGTGAGGACATTGAGGGTTGGCTGAGATACAAATATAAACATCCCAGGTTTGGTTTCAGCTCTGGACCTCTGTTGCATGTCAGACTTAACCATAAATTGATTCCGAAAACAAGTTTCACAACTCATTGCATGATTTGCCATGTTAAGAAAACGCCCTCCAAACGTAACGCTTAAAAAAAGTCTTTGGTTGCATGTTGTATCTTGTTAGTTTGCAAGCAGCAGGTTGCCTGGGGTTTGAGTGCTATGACATGATGCAAATCTGGCTACTCCAGATTGAGGACAGGACTTGTGAGGCTGCATGCAATCACTTGCCCAGCTTTTATTTGTTGAATAAAAAATTGAAAAATAGAAAAGAGTTGCTTGAATTGGAAGGCATTACTTAATGTATTGTAACTAAGGTAGGCTAACACCAAACATATGCCAGACCTTTCTGTGTGATTAATAGAGGGAGAAGAAGCTAATATTTATTTGACAGCAGACATGAACTTGGCTACCTTGCTTCCAGAAATGGACATGTAATTTCCAAAACTCTTGTACCTGACATGAGTAGTGATGTGTGGTTAACCCAGTGCTAGCTTAAAACACACGACATCCATCACCTCAACCGTGGGTTCACTACAGGATATTACTGTTACTAACATGACTGTGTTTATGGTAAGTGCTGTTCGTTAGTCACTTGTGGTTGTAGAAGGTAGCACACACACTCAACTCATTTATGAATGAGCTCATCACTGTACATGTATCAAATTCTAAAATTAGCATGAAATGGAATATCCTGAGTAAATATAGCCTAGCTAGTTGGTTAGGCTAGCAGGCTAATAGGGTTTCTGACTGAACTTCTGTTTTGTGCTTCGTAACTTTCAAACACAAACAAGTCAATGATAAAACTTATATTGTTTGGTACTAACATAAAAAATAACTGATAATAAATGACCCCCTATGCGCTAGACATTGTGGGCTACTGTGACCTGTGTTGACTATGTTTATAGTGTGAGGCCAAAACAAAAGCTAAGATCTGAATATTCTCTTTAGTTTTGCCTGAGGACATAGTGCTCTGTAACAAGTCATCTGTGGTAGTTGGATGCATGGAGTACTGGAAAAGATATTTGTTTGTTTTTTTACTATCAGTTAATCTGCCAAAAACATTTTATTGATTGGTTTTGTTTAGTCTATGAAATACAACTCACGTTTAAAAAGCTTAAAACAGTTTTGGTTACAGACTCTCTCTTCATCGATCATCAAAAAGGAGATACAGATCACACAGTAAACAAAGTTAGAAAATTGATTTTATTTCTGTTTCAAATTCCTACAGATGTCGTGATGATATCGTTATCCTGAATTTGTTTGGTTTGTTGAACCACGTAGTGAAAATCTGGTGTCGTGACTGCACTAGTTCAAATAAACAGTTCCAACCAACATCCATTTGTATACTCCATATGCAATTCTAGATAGATAGGCATTATTGTTATATAGGCTGATATAAGAAAAATATTCTTATTTTTGATATATAAATATTTGATTTACTGATCCCTGTGTGGGGCCCACAGCGGCATGTGACAGTGGGAGTGGAGCAGCTGGAGAGCTGACCTGGCCCCTCCCCCGCACCTTAAACTCAGATGCAGGCGTAAAAAGATAACATCCTCCCCTGCTGTGGCCCACTGAGGAATCTGTAGGTCGGGCTCACTCACTCCTTGGTGGGTTGAGTGGGGCTGCGTCGTGCTGGAATGCCCCTCGAGCAGTTGCATCAACACACAGCGAGACAGAAGCTGGGCCTAATCTCAAGTCTGTGATTACTAACAGTGTCGATCTCAGCAGCGATGATAGAGTAGAAGCAGGCCAGCATTTAATACTTGCGTGACTATTGTTTGTCTGTCAGAGTTTGTGATGACTAATTTTATACTACTCCTGATTCAGAATGAGTTGAACGATCTGCTCTTCAGCTCTTTAGCTGTTAATGTGGGTCAAGATTTGTTGGAGTTGTTTGTGAAGCTACAGTCTGATGAGCTCAGTCTGGCAGCTTATCTGTCATGTTCACGTGGAAAATCACCCCCCAGATCTCTGCTACTTACCCTGCCCTCATACTGCTTTGCATTATTCTCGAGTGGTTTATTTTCCAAATGAAACCCTTGTGTGACTGAACTTTACGTTATTGTCGCCTTCCTCTCTGTCAGTTTGTTCCTCTTGATAAACTTTAAAACCAGCTCTTATTTCAGCTGTCCCGCATAAGGCGTGGACGGTCCCTGACCAGACTGTAATACTTGAGGAATGTGTGTCTTTTGTTTGCCTTTGTCAACCCTGTGTCACCGTGCAGGTGGATAATGTGGGGTCAGATTGCTTCATTGTGTGTGTGTATGTGTGCGTGTGTGTGTGTGTGTGTGAGGGTGTTTAACTCCCCCGGGCTGCACAGCTGAGTGTAGGAGGGGCCATCATCTCCTCAGCCTGGGTGTGAGTCCGCTGCTTTCAGACAGGCAGAGCAGTCTGAGGAAGGAGGGTGTGAGCAGAAGTCTGTGAGAGTACAAACTTCTCTCCCAGCATCAGGATTTCTCTCTGTTGGATATGCTGGCTGCCCGCTTCTCTTTGGGATCTAGCGCGGAGAAATCTCACCACAGCTGTTGACAATGCAAGGAAGGGCTGGTAAAGCTCCAAAGAAGGAGCTGGTCATTGAAAGTCCACAGCAGTACAGGAGCTTGGCTGCGGCTGAGGCTGAGGTGGACTCGGTGCCACAGGTGGTGGTAAGTCATCCAAGGACTTTACATAAAAATCTTCAAATCTCTGCTGGCTTGTTGTAGCTGAACTGATCTACGAGTGCGCTGTAAAGGTTAACCACAGCCATAAAGCCCCGACGCAGGTGTCATGTGAGCGCCTGTGCTGGCTCGCTTGCCATCTCTTCCATTCTCGCATTCAAAATGTGCAACGTTAGCACCTGGAAAAAAAAAACGATATTGAACTTTACTGGCACTTAACTACCTGGAGGAGAGCAGCACACTTGATCTTAAAGGTGACCTCGGCTTGTAAAACATTTTATTTGGCTCAAAAGTCAACCCTGATGAGAGCCATAACTTCCAGCCCCGCGATGAAGGAGTCCAGCAGTAGGTCGGATCTGAACAGTTGGTGGCAAGAGGTTGAATGTATGAGTTGGTGGAGACGCACTACACAGCACCATTGTTCATTGCTGTGAGAGGGTGCAGTGATGGGAGGAGTGGGTGCTGCGGCTCAACAGCTGCTAGATCACGGTGGAGAGGGAGTGTAGGAGATGGCTTCTTAAGATTCTGTTTTACGCTTTGTCCCGGCATGACTGTCTGTTTGTTGACTCATTTGTACAGATGTGGAAGATGCAACCTGCACTGTTGTGACCCAGAAGCGCCATCATTTTAGTCCATAAGACGTGTTTTTAAAAGGGCATTAACAAGGACTTAATATGATAAAGTTGGGACTAGGACGATCGACTACGGTCAGCACTGTGGATTGAGGAAGTGACAGTGCTCTTGCTTATTATGTATGTTTGTTTTCTTACTCAGTGCTGAGTGTGCTGTGTGGTAGACCACCTTCGGCCACTGACAAAGCAGTGTGGTAGAGCTCAGAGGGGTTTGGAGAAAAACAAAAGTCAGCAGCAACAACAGAACGAGGTTAAGAGTCCATCACTGGTGAGAAGACGGCAGAATCCTCTCAAGAGCTACTTAAAGTTGTGAGAATCACTTTTGATCACAGGTGTCTCTGAGTGAAGGTGCTTCCGCGTTACCAGATAATTTAGACAAAGTTCAAAACGTATCCACAGATGGAGCTGCTACAATTAGCCGATGAATCTATTAGTCAAGTCAAAGAAAATTAGGTGCCGACTAGTTTGACAGTCAGTGAGTCAGTTTGTTTTCTTTGTCATTTGTGATGGTAGATGAAGAGTCTTTGGCAGTAGGTGATTTATCATTTTTTCAAGAGGGGGGATGGACCTGTCTCGTTTCATCCACCCGTGACTAGTTAAATGATTCTTTTGTTTCTTTTGGTTTCAGAGACAAATTTTTGTCAGAAAATTGGTCAAGAATACCCCAATTTGACCAAAGCGAAGTAAGTGCTGGTTCTGGGCTGGTGCGGGTGCTGGTTTAAAGTTAGCTCAACCTGTGAAACTTTTCAGAACCAGTTTGCTTTTCCAGGGGCATGAGCGCCACCATATAGTTACATCATTCAGTCACTGTATACATCTCCAGTTTCCCAGCATAACTTGGAACAACTATGGCGGACTACATCCACTATTTAGTGTTTAGCGCCACTCTTGGCTTTGCATGACTAATTGGATCACGCTACACCAGCTCTGGTTTTTAGAATTTAGGGTCATAAGCAGTTTTACTTGGTCCTTGGTGACGATAACCCCGCCCTCAGCCTCTGACATAAGCAGTTCTTTGCTCCAGAGTGTTGGTGCCACTCTCGAAGCAGTTTTTCTTGGCCGACAGCCAATTCTGTGGCTGTCGAGCTGCAAAGAACCATCACTGGTCCAAACCAGCACCTGAACCTCCTTGGTCGAAAAGAGGTATAAATCAGTCAGACTAGATTAACATGTTCAACTAAACAGTCCTTCTGCCCCTGCCCTCACTCTGCTAGTAAGGAATGGACAAGGGTGGTGGGAGGTAACACAGGGGATGGCATCCCAAGTCACCCCCCCTCAAATCACCTGCTGGTCTTCTGCGTTTGGACTGTTGGTTGGACAAAAGAAGCAATTTGAAGCAAACAGTTACTTGAGAAAGTAATCAGTAGAATGATCGATAATGAAAATGATTGTTAGTTGCCCTACTTGTAGAGCATGTTTGATAATTACTTGGTTTATCTACAGCCAGGTTTTTGTTCTCATGAGATGCTAGTACACAATGACAATGCAGCTGTGTATGTCTGGCATTCTTTAGGTTTACTGTCTGGTACAGACCAGCTGTGTATAGAGATGTAGAGATTTGCCTCAGGCAGACACCAATATGAACACACACACACACGCGCGCGCGCACACATCTTATCTCTCCCTGTCTTAAGTCCTTCCTGACTTACCTGTACTTCTTGCACAAATCTTTGCATTCATCTCATCACTTATGATCTCTCATGGAGAGAATAAAAAAAAATGTTGAAATAGTTTGACTGCATTTAAGCAGAACTACCTTTTGTGTTGCGTTCAGATAAAGCTGCGAAGAAACGGTTGACTAAGAGTGTCACAACCTGCTTCAGCTGGCAGACATGGTGGCACCGTCTCTGCTCTGTTATCCCCTCCTTGTCCTTGAATCCGATTCGAGGTCCTGTCCCCCCCTCTGTGTGAGCCACGCTGTGTTATTAACAAGGTTGCTAGCAACATGTATTTAAGCAGGTCAATATCCATGACTCTCCCTCTGAGATCATGCTAGTATTATCAGTCCCAGATGTGGAGGCGAACATGTGAGCCGTGCTGTCTCTCAGCCCTGAAGTCTGAGGCGATGTGTCACTGTTCATCTTGCACTCTGCCGTCTCTCTGGCTGTGAGATTTATCCTCCCGTCCTGTCAGCTACAAGTGTTGACAGCTTACTCTCCGTCTAATGGCTACTGCATCTTTGCAGTGCATAAGCTCTCTCCAGCATCGGCCACTGGGGTTTAGTGGGTCAGCACTCGAACTTTATGCAGACCTGATGACTGGATGCACCATAAATCCATAATCACCTTTTTGATAACATAGCCACATCTGCCCTAGAGAGTTCACCACAAAACACTGACTTCTGATTAGAGATTCTTGTCAAGTGCACTCCAAGTCAAACCTGATAATGGAGGTTTGTTTGTCCAAAGCTGTAGAGGGTAATTGTGTTGTGTGTAGAGATTGTAATTGAAGTGGAGCGTAATTGTTTCCCTGACAGGCATGTCATGCGTGTTTGCTCTCATGGAGGGATAAGCTCGGCAAGACCTTCCCTCTGCTGAGGCGGATGCATTTTCTGTGGGCAGATGGAGCCCTGATAGACGTAGCGCAGCGTATCTAACAGATAGCATGTGTTGGTGGGGCCCAGTGTGATAGCACAGCAAAGACAGATCCATCACACGCAGTGTAGAGGCCCACCGTCAGTGCATAGCATCATCCCTGCTCTTGTGCACAGTTATAGGTTTCATGTGGTGGATTTGGCTTGGAGAGTCTGTAGCTCTGGACTAAATCAGTTTTTCAGTTTTTGTTTTCTTGCTCATACTTCCTTATTGCCCATTCCACTGTGTTTACACATTCAACGTCATAGAAGTCTTACTTACTTTGCTCTCATTGGTTTTAGTTTTCATTTTCTTGTACACACTAATGTATTCTATTACTCTAATTGAATGAAGGGTTAGACAGTGTTTTTGTGTCTATTTAGAACCCGAGCGACAGCTGCAAGTGAAATAATTCATGATTTTGTATTTTTGGGCATATTGTTTAGCTGTTAGTAACAAAATTAGGTCTTAGTTTTTTGTAATTTAATGACATCAGCTTACACCCTATTTGCAGTCAGTATCTTTCTTCCCGATTAGTATGTTTTGGTGAATTTCGCCTGATGAAGGTGCGATGGATTTTGCATGCATACTGTGGAGTCAGTTATATAATTACTGCCAACCATGAACTGCAACATTCCTGGCATTCATGTCATCACCCACTGGATCTAATAAAGTCTAAAGAATACTAATTGAGGGGGCTTTCATGTGAATGCCCTACTAGTGTTATCTATTCAGTCGTGAACTTATATCAAATGCCCCACTAACACTGTTCTTCGTCTGTGTTCTCCAGGTGAAACCGAAGGTGATAGAGCCGCTGGACTATGAAAATGTGCTGGTGCAGAGGAAGACACAGATCCTCAGTGATGTCCTCAGGGACATGCTGCAGTTCCCTCTGGAGGACTTCGAGGTGAGTTTTACAACTGTTTCATGGGTATGTGGGTGTTGTAACAGGGATTGTTATGGTGAGGTGGAGTACGATTTTAACCACTGAAGTGGTGGTGGTATGGAGTAGAGGGTGTGGTAACGCTGCCAGCATTAGGGCTTTGATTCCACTGGGGCTACTAATGAAACTGTGTGGAAAGTGAGGTAAAAATATCCACTAAATAATGAGTAGTAATGGTCGACTGAGGAGTTATATTTACAGCGTAAGTCATTAAAAAGTGCTCCATGCCCTCGCAAGGTCACACCATTCATTGTCATCTGTCCAACATCATCATTGACCCGCCCACTTGCGTGTTTTTCTTTGTTGTATTTGTTTGGCTTTTGCAGACTTTTCCTTCGGCCCTGGCGTGGCCGCTGTTGTGAGTGCCGGGTGGGGTCGTTCACAGCAGCGCTCTCTCTGTTTACATCCTTCTGTTCTGTAGCGAGAGAGGGGTCAGGGGCCATCTGTTTAATTGGCTCATTCTGTCTCCAATGTTGTGACAGAGCGAGTGTTATCTCCAGCCACATTGTACAGGACGTACGCTCCATTCACACTTTCCACGGTGAGGACGGAAAATCTAAAATGGAAATCTGGCCCAGAACTGGTACTTCAGGAAATGAGACTTCTTTTGTGTCCTTACCAACGGCAGCAATGAGATGTGCAGCATATCCTCAAACCTGACCCTGCCACTCTGTCTCACGATCCTGTGGAAATTTTATGGAGTCTGGGATTTTACTGTTGTAGCTCTCCTCTCAGTGAGAGAAGTCTTTGTTTCACCAGCCATGATGACTTTAACATCTTCTGTCTGAATGCCTACACTGCAGAATAATACAGTGCAAACAAGAATGAGTTTGATGTTTCATATTCTGTAACAAATGTTGTCTAAGGTTACTGTTTATTGTGTGTGTAAAAAAGTTTCCTCTCAGGCCCCTTTCTCACCTGCACTTTAACCTGTCATTGCCATATGGGTAGATGGCATTTACTTGATTTTCCTTGTAAGACACTGAGGACGAAAATATTTCACTACAACTCTAATGGGAGGTAAATTACCAGATAGTGGTCTTTGATTTTGAAGTTAGAATCAAAATGCTATGTTGCAATAGTCCAGGATCCAAAAGATTTAAGACATTTGAGAGACAGTTTTCCTTAAAGAATATTACGTTTGTGCTGCATCATTACAGTCCTTTAAGATTAAAAATGAAGGGGTTAAATTTATGTGTAAACAAGACAAACCTGCCCTCTGCACATTCACCTGCAGCCCGGACCGCCTCTTTATGGAGCTCTCTGTCCTGATTGGATAGAGTGGACAGAGAGACCAGAAAATACATCTTTTTCAAACACCAAATATTCTTTAACAGTGGTGACTGTTGGTAAAGAGCTATTTAACACTAAAATAAGGTAAGAAAATAACACTTACAGCATCGTAAACATTGTGAGATAGGGCAAACGTAAATTATTTTTAAGCATTTGTTGGTGGTTTAAAACCTCCAGATGTGAGGACCTTTCCCATCAATCTGTCATTTCAAAGCATTTCCATGTGACAATAACAGATTCTTAACAACAGAAGTTATACAGAGTTTTGATGATCATTTACAAGAGAGCTGCACTGGTCAATCAATCTATTAACTGATTGAAATTAATTGCCAGCTCTATCATTATGCTGCTTTTCTTTCCATTAATGTAAGAGTCTTTGGGTTTGGGACATTTTGACAAAAGATGCCATTTGAAGATGAATATCTTTCCCAATTTTTTGTAATATTATAGACTCACCGATTCATAAATGTACTTGAAATGCATTGGTTGCAGTCCTGATCTCTGTATATGGCATGATCTTGTCATGTGAGAACAGACTCACAAACACTTGTGATGTTTGTGTGACCAGCTAAAACCACCATCTGACCCAGATACATGAAACAGGCTGTGGTAGTGGTGGGAACTTACTGTAAATGTATTTACTGCAGGTGGCTCTGTGGAACAGAATAAAAGCAAAAAAGTCAGTGTTTCTAAATTTGGGTTTGGCGCTGTATAAAGCCGGGGCTTGTTACAGTTTACAAAGACCTGGCAGCTGGGTCCTTGGTGAAAACGGGCCAGCCTTGACTTTGTCTTCTCTTGTATCATACTCCTCCAGCCTGCTGCCATGAACATAACATACCAGCTTTAGATACAAACAGCACGTTGTTAGGGGCTGACAGGTGATTCTGACTGAGAGGAAAAAAAAAAAAAAACCACCACAGGCAGCACAGTGATTGAACCGAACATCTGTTTCGACCTCCGCAGACTCTTGTTCAAGCAAGGATTCAATCAGCTTCTGTGTCGAGGCCCTTTGCGGTGCTTTTAGTGAAAGGAGGAACCGTCAGTGCGTATGCATACGGAAACCTCAGTAAGCATCGAGACAAGTGGTGGAGGATAGATCAAGGCCAGACGACGCAGAGCAAGTCCTCTGTCTGTGTTATTATTTTTGTATAAATCCTGTTGTGGCTGCTCTTCTGTAATAGGAACTGCTATCAGGTCTGTGCTTTATCTTATCCCCACTGCCATATCAAAAGTCATGAGTTGGTACTGGTCTCATGTGAGCCAGTGTTTATATCACCTCCATCTGTTTTTGATCTGAAACTGTTGGCACAAGGCAGTTCTGTGTAGGTCTCTCTCTTTCTCTCTGTGAGGTTTCTGGAGAAATTTGTCGAGGATTACCAAGAGGGGGCCCTTCCTTCCTTCTTCTCCTCAACTTGTCGTATACTTTAGGTCTACGCCCATCCACGCTGTAAAGCCGACAGATGAAGACATCACCCTTTTTACTTCAACAAATTCACTAAACTATATATGGTTATATATAGTATATGCATGAGCAGATGAGGCAAGGGTTATTCAGTAGTATACCAGTAATGTGTGTCCTATTATGTAACCTGGACCTTTGGTTAAAATTAAAATGTTCTTTTTAAGGGTCGGGCTACTTAGAGTTTGCATGTTGTCCGCTTGCTGTCCTGGGTTTTATCTGGGTCCTTTGTTTCCTTTCGCATTCAAAATACATGTTGCTCAACTGCGAGCTTTAAATTGTGAAATAATCAGGATTTAATCTGCACTTTAATAAATGCTGATTACCTGAAATTAATGCTTCTTAGCAGAGGTAAAATGAGAGTGAGAGTCAGAGTCAGAAGGCTTTCTCTGGAAAGGTAGAAGAGTCAGTTGGTCTCCAGCAGATCCAATTCAAACAATAGATGTTTGTAATTCTCCCAATTGCTCTGGTGTCGGTTTAAAAAAAAAAAAAGGTAAAAAAAAAAAAGGAGAACATAATTGGTATAAAAACATAGAATATTATCAGCCTCAGTGCTGAAGTGGTAATGTCTATGGGCACGCTGGTTTCAGGTTCGGCTGAGGAAGGAGAATGATTTTCCAAACAAAATGTCGATGGAGTCGTGCTGAGTGCAGCTTCATCACAAGCTAGTTTTGGGCTCATTTCGCAAGAGAATACCTCATTTCTCCCTGGTGACTTGTTGCCCAATTAAAAGCTTCCTGTTGCCCACTTCCTGGCTCCCCTCATACCTCCATGTCTGTTTATTTCTGCTGCTTGGATTGTAAAGATTGTCATTACTCCAACAGGAAACCTGGCTAGTAGAGAGGAAGGGGAAACTTCAGGTTCACAAATGCGAGCCGGTGTTGAATTTGTCGTAGCTGCCACAAACGAGCTCTCGGTCAGATGCAAGGTCATTCAGAGGAACAGTGTCAAATGTCAATCCAGGTGTTGAGTTGGACACAAAACTGCTGGTGTCTGTGCATCATTCGTTCATTTGATATTTTATTGAGAATCCCAAATCAGAAATTATAAATGACCCCTTATTTCAGAATTTGTTTATCAGTGTGATACAAAACAACAAATAACACTTTGTCTTCCTACTTTTGTTTTTATGCCAAAATCAAGAATAAAGAATTGAAAAAAAACAAACCACAGGCTCAAATTTGACTCTGATATTTAATGTCTACAATTTCTGTCACCAGGAAATTATTGACTATGACCAAATTTTTCATGGGCCTTGCTGCAGTGATGCTTTTTTTATTTTTTCATTTCTTAAAAGTAGCCAGTTCCTTCAATCATTTTTTGCTGCTTTTATGATCATGATGGATTGAATTAAATGAAAATTAAACCGGACTGTGAAGTAATGACATGGAACATATTTTGGCTCAAAGCAACCTTTTGTTCCAAAAAAAAAAGTGTTGGGAAAAGATAATCTAGGTTTTGTCTGCATCCCTCACAGTCGGAGCTGCGACCCAGATGCACTTGTTTCCTTTTTCCTCAGTCAGCTGAACTGTTATCACTTAATGGTTGTATTTATATTTCACTCTTGCTCGCAGGGATTATGTGTGGTCAAATGCACTTTATTTTTTAAATAGAATTAATCCTCCTGCCAAGACCTGATGGCGATGTTGATGCACGTTGTGGCATTTCACTCAGAGCAAGTATGATGTTGCTCCAGCTTTCAGACTGCTGCTTGTAAAGGCACCAAAACTAAAACTGATCTAATGAAAATATAAGATATACTGTCAACTTTACAATAACTATATATATAAACTTCATTCCACCATCTCCTTCAAAAATTATTTTTAAGCTAGTAGTTTTGAGTTGAGTTTTTATGAATGGGAGTCAAGACAGGAAGAGAGGTTTGTGTTTGGATATATTTATTGGCCACACTTTCTTTCTTTGAGGGAAGTTCTGTTGTGTTTTCTGTTTCTTGTTCTCTAAATCGAGGCCAAATTTCAGGAGGGGGCCCTAAAAGTTGCAACCGTAAGGGAATCAAATGAGGAGATATTGTAATTCAACCTCAGCTCTGAAAGGGAAGTTGAAATGTGGGTTACATTTCTAATGGGGATGAATTTCTCCGTGGTGCGCGTCCTATATGTCAGTTTCAAAGTCGATGTTCTCACGGTGATACTTTGTCAAGGAAAGCTACTGAGTTGTTCTGTATATTATGCAGAAAGAATTAAGTAGAAATAAAGGATAAAGTTTTGACACTGCCTGAAATGCAAGAATCCATATCGAGCGAGGACCGTTCTTGGGTCACAGTATTTTATTATTTTAAGCAATAACGGAGCAACATAACATGTTTCTAATATGATGTGTTGTCATATTATTAAAGTTGCTAAATTGAGTGTTGCTACAACAGGTGCACTATGTAGGTTTTTTTATCAGGTGAGAATCTTTCTAGATTTTTTTATATGACTGACACAAAGTTAAGATATTGGTGTTATTGGAGATATTGAAGCATCTCTGATGTTGCACTGTGGCTTTAACCATACTAGCAGCTTTATAATAAATTAAAATAAGATGGTAAACATATTTGCTTGTTTGCATCGTCACTTTAAGCATCTTAGCTTGTTGACATTATTAACAGAGTACATCTATTATGGCTGTCGACACTTAGTCTCGTATAAGTGATTACTTCGAAAGCAAAGCTGTGACTTCGCTCAGCTGTGAAACTGCTGTTTGGCTCCAGCACATAGTGAACCTGTTGGTCATTAGCGACAGGCTCAAACAAAGCTTTAGAGGTGCTGAGATGCTGATTACTCAGAGTGCGCCGTCTGTACAACAGTGGCAGACAGCCAGGCTCAGGGTGTGTCTGTGGGTCCTGGAGCTGAAAGCATCCTGCCTCCATCACAAGCTGCCCCTTTGAACCCTCACAAACACATCAGTCCCGTCTCAAACATACAATAATATTTAAAGGAACACCCCGAGCAAACTGGGTCCAGCTGAGACCACAAACTGTAGCACTGGGTGAAGGCGTCCAGCTTGAGCAATGTGCTCCCTGTTTTGATTCAATTTTACAATGTTTTCATGTTTGCTGTAGTTTCTCTGTTCTGTTTCTGTTTCTGAATCAACTGTTGCTGTGTTCTGCAGATTTCAACTCTGAGGCGGCAAGGGAGGACGCTCTACCCTACAGTGCCTGAAAATGCAGAGAGGGAGGCCCAGAGTCTGTTTGTCCAAGAGGTAAACTGTTTAAAACGGCCTGAAAGCAGATTTTCCTTAATCAGCCGCTTTGTGTAATTTCAAGCCAAAGTTGGAACAGTTCTGGTTATTTCACAAGAGATTTCTGCATTTGTTGTTCTGTCTTGTTGGCTTTTCTCGCTGGGTTGAAGTGTGGAGGGCTCAACAGTAGTTGGAAGAAAGTGTTGCGAAAATGTTTTGTGTTCAAGTTGATGAAAGTTCTCAGTCATGCAGGTCTTGATAACTCTAAGGGCTCTATCGTAGGCAACTGGACGTGTTTCAGTTTCTTGAGGACGTTTCACCCCATACGCCCCCGAGTGCAGGATGAGTCATCAACATTTTAAATGATATTCCAGGAAGTTACAAACAATGAAATTCTATTAAGATACCAAGGTTTTGAAGGTATTTTCAATGGTATTCAAGGAAAAACAAAAAAAAATCAAAACTTAACTGATTTTCAGCCATTAAAAGGACAGCCGATTTCCATAGTCCCCTTAATAACAGTGTGACATTAGTTCAACAAAAAGGTCAGTAATCATTTTATTAATTGATGACACCAATAAATATACACCCCTACCCTAAACACCCTATACAGTAGCCACACTTAATTTAATTGTAGAATGTCTGGTGGTGCTAAGTACAAAGTCAGGTAAGAGGTTAGGAAGTGGCTAGAAATGTTTACCTGTAAACCACGTGCAGGACCGCGACACTAATGTGAGTCACTGCCAATTTGTGACCTAATATTAGACGGCACGTCACAGAACATTAGGAAGTGGTCTGTAGAGGCTGTTGTGTAAGTGGTATCTGGGCTCATTACAGATCATTACCGGAAGCAGCTGGACTGTTTGTGCTGTTTTTCCTCAGTTATATCTATTTATGCCAGGGGACGTTGGAATGATAGAGAGGAAATAATTTCTATGGTCCACAAGTAAATCAAACTCTAGGTTATTCTCTGTTAGCGTCAGTTCATAGTGCTGTCCGTCTTCAGAATGCCTGCTGTCACACATAATAAGACCGAACAAGTTCTTAAAAACAAACACTGAAGTTCCAGAAATGTGTTTGTTGAGTAAGATAATACAGTTGAACCTCTAAAATGTAGATTGTGAATTATTCTCTGTTGGTGCTGATAAAATGATGAGTTATGGCTACAAAAGGGGAATGTAGGTTCTTCCGAGCATCACAGTGATTTACCCTCCTGCCCACGCTCACCACTGGCTATCTTTTAAAGCCAGAGACCAACTGGCGGCTGACTGTTCACTTCTCAGGTCAGAGTTCAGTGTTTTGAAGTCAGAACGATACTAAAACTCCCGGTCGAGTGCTGTGTGACGTCACCAGGACAGCTGTGTGGATCAGCGCAGCGGGAGCCTCGCTCTGTTTCCGATCGCTCTCCTGATCAGGTTGCACTCCGTCTCCCTGCTGGAGCAGTTCTTGTAAACGGCACGTAGTTCAGCAGAATAGATACCAGCAAGCTGATCCGATCACTGACTCTAACAATGAGCAGATGTCTCCCTTCCACGGAAAAGGGAGACAGAGATACACTCCCTACCGGTTTGATCTGGTGGGTGTTGGTTTGACTGAGGTGGCGTGCCAATGCTCATCATTCGCTCCCTTACCCTCAGGGATGTCACTGAATAGAGGCTTTAATTGTTGCTTAAAACAACCATCGTATTGTCATTGTAATCTCTTAGGATTTATTGAAGTTAAACTGTGAGAAAATAGTGGTCACTGCATTTTATCTTGAGAACAATCCAGCACTTATTTATTTTCTCGAGATGTTGACAGGTTTCATTTTCTGTTCAACGGGATATCTGCTGAAAGCTGAGGATTATCAGACTATCCTCAAATAGAAAACCAAAATTCTTCTTACAAATCAAAGTAGGAACCGAGAACTAGTTCCAACTGAGAACCAGTTCCAAATCGTCCAATCCATTGGCGTCCTCTGCCTCGGAGTTTATCAGTTCCTTATATCGATTCCAACAAGTTTGCACAGCACAACAATGATGTCACACTCAAGCGTCTTTGCTGGAAAACACAAGGGAGTCTTGGCAACAGTCTTCAACATGGCTTCATTTAAGAGAGAAAGATGACAACAGTGCCAGTTGTAATGCAATGTCATTTCAAGTGAGGGTGGAAACATCAACAACATGCTGAATCCTGGAATGCCTTGTATCTCCCACAGCTGAGCTGCTCATCCATTACCAAGGCACAATATCCTCATGTTATAGTAACATCAGCTCCAACCTTGTGGGCTTAGCAGATGTGATCTTAACTGTAAAGTGATGAGAAATGAATAACAGGCTCAATATAGAAATGATAACGGAATTGGTAGTAATGAAATGTAATCAATTCCCATCCTTACAAAGTCTGTTTAAAGGTCTACTGCCAGTAGCTGTGCGAAATTTGAAAAGTTTATAAACTCGCTTTGACTTCAGTCACAATTAAACATATATAATAGCATGCTTCCATTGAGGCTACTGCACTGCACTGTTTTTTTATAGCACCGAGACACCGTACAGTTTGTTATTGTGGTCTGTAATTTGTTTCTGTTGTCTTTTCAGTGCATTAAGACCTACAAGTCTGACTGGCACGTCGTCAACTACAAGTACGAGGACTATTCTGGGGACTTTCGACAGCTTCCAAAGTAAGTCTATGGTTAAAAGCACTACAGTGCACGACACTCACAGAGGTAATGTGGTAGTGTGCCAAGACATTCTTATGATGGGCAAGTAACAACAGCTTCTGCATATAATATATGGATACCAGAGTTTTTAAACTAAAGGACACACGCAGACTTTTGTGCAGGTTTTTTTAGGTCACCTACACAAACTGTTTCCCGCTTCTGACAAACTGTTTGTTGTGACTTAATTACAAGGAAACGTGTGAAGCATGCAAATAATTCTTATTTCCTTGCAACAAAAGAGTGTTTCCTTCTTACGGTGCACTGGATAATTCCTGACCGTAGCCAGTGTGGAAAACACCCTCATTGTCCGCAGATGGTGTCATCAGATCCAGCCTCCTCCCCAAAGAATATCTCTTTTACTGCCAGTATGTTAGAATATGAGTTGACAATGACCTTGTGACTTTGACACTATCAGCGCTGCCAAATGTTCTGTCACTTTTCTGAATGTAGGGAAGTTAAAACAATAGACCGTGACTCGGAACGCCTGTAAAAGCCTCACACAATTTACAGTTGAAGGGATTCTTACCTTTGACACGTTTTCCAGCAGGCAGTATACACCTTAACTCCAGGAGCACTCAAGCACTGCTTTCCAACACTCCTGGAATTTGTATTTTTCCATGATGTTGCTTTTTTCAGACTCCCTCGAGTCGGCTACAAATATGTACAATTACTTATTTTTTTCAAAATGACAAAAACATAAGGAAAAAATCACGTAATGTCAGTCACACCACCTCAGTGGTAGAAACATGTGCTAGAAAGTTTTGCAGAGTGAGAGCAAATCGGCAAAACTGCAGCAGATGCCCTGGACCGCCGCTGCCGTTAAATGTGAAGTGCTAAAATTTATATTGCTGGCAGTAAAATGTACCTAAACATTAAAAGAAAATGATGTCCTTTTCTTTTTAAAGTGGTAATTTAAGATACTATTACAAAAGCTTGTGAAAAAATGTGAAATATTGATGATCTGCTAAGTAACTAGAGGCAAAAGATGACAGATGTGCTGGAGTCAATAACAACAATATATTGTCTAAAGGAGATACAATATCTGTCTTCATTTTTGTCCTTTTCCTTCAGTGTGTTACTTTCTTGAAAGTTAAAAAGGTCAAAGAAAACACTGCTCCTGAAACGTCTTGTCAGTTGTCTCACCTTTGATGATGTGACTCTGTGACATCACACTTCTGTCACATAATGTTGTATAATTCATGTTTAGAGGTTAATTTGGCACATAAGATATAAAATCAGCACAACTGCTTTGTTGTTGTCAGTGGCACTGGCTCAGGCGTGTGTGAGCTGACCACTCAGAGGGGACTGGGTATCGGGTGTGGCCTTAAAGAGAGACAGGAGCTAAAACTGAGCATTTCAGACAGGGCGGGAATACAGAGCTGCAGCACTACAGGATGTCAGCTTATTCTGGTAGTAACCCAAAATAAAACCATGAACCTGAAAATGAAAATGAGCATAATGATGATGATGATGATTCTCATGATTTCTTATTTCAAAGACTAGACGATTAATTGTGAAAATTCTGAGAATTCTGATGAATTTACTGATTATTTTACAGCAAAGTGTCCAGGCCTGATAAACTGGCTGTCCATATATTTGAAGTGGATGAAGATGTCGATAAAGATGAGGTGAGTCTATGTCTGAATTATTCTCTTTTACTTTTCATTAACAATGCCAGCAAAAATCCAGTCATTACTTCAGAACAATGCACATATTTTTTGTAGCAAATCAATGTTATCCTGTTTCTAGACTGCATTCTTAATCAGGATTATTTATTTTACTAGAAAGCTGTCCCAGAAATGACTGCACAGCGCTTAATGTTTCTAATTCCAGTCACCAGCTTTGCCATTCCTGTTTTCATTACATTACAGCTGTTAAGGAGATAAAAGCCATTGTTGTGTCTAATAGCTAAATTTAATGGGAAAATTAAGTGTAATTAGACTTAAAGACTATTTGCTGGCACAATAAAATCTTCAAACAACATTTGGGTCTTTTCACCCTCTTCTAATTCATGTATGATGGAGTGGGTGTGCGTTTGTGCGCAGATTAAACAAGAGATTGTTGTCTTTGGAACGGGCTCGTAGGAGTGCACAACAAGGAGGCTCATAAGTCACCTGACATACACTCAGATCGGGTGGGAGTCTTCAAAGGCGATATGAAGCGGTGGCTGAAATGTTATCTAACACGCTGAGGTCATGATTCCTCGCAAGACATATGATGATGATCCTGACCTTCTCTCCTCACGTGATTTGTCAAACTGCACTGCCTAAAGGCAACAGAATGCTCCTTCACAGTCACTGAAATACACTGTTTAGGATCTCTTTTCCCTTTAGCCGCGTGTTAGCTAATGCAGGTGTGATTGAGGGAGGTCATCACGGGTCAGGGTCCGTCCTGCTCAGCCTCACTGTCACCCTCGCCTCTGACAGGACCCTTCGTTCAGTTTGTGCCTCTCCCTGTGGCCTCCAACTCTTCACCACTGCAAGATTTAAACAAAAAAAAGAAGAAAAAAAAAAATAAAGGGAGGTTGCTTGTACAGATGAAAGAAGAGGATTTGAACTCTTCCTCTAAAATCCCCAGCATAAATCTTTTTTTTTTTTTTAATGTGTGTGTGTTTTGGACTGTATGCAAAATCGGCCGTGTGATTTTGTCCGTCTTGTCTTTCTCTGACTGTATTTAAGAAATACAACTATTTTCAAAAGATTTTCTGCAAGGTAGCGACAAATCTTGTAAGTGCATGAATTGCAAGGTGAAAAAATAAGGCCTTTTTTAAGGCATTTTTTAAAATATACATGGGTCATTGAAAGTGTTTGAGATTTACCTCTCGATTTACAGTCAATTCTCCTCTCAGTTGTGGATCAATCTGGAAGCAGAGAAATTATGACAATTTGTTTTGTTTATACTGTTGTACCACTCTGAAGCTTCCCACACTGAGTGGGGTGTCAGAGAAAAATAGTCAGCTGAATGTGGTCAGTTGGGCCTTGAAAGTCGTTGAAAAGTCCTTGAATTTGATGCTTACAAAAAGTGTGGGAACCCTGTTTCTCAAGCACATTTGGAGCTCAGACAGTGTGAACCCAGTGATTCGCCTGTTGTCTAGACACTGACGAGGAGAGAACAGGTACTGAACCTTACCAGATGCTTTTCAGATCCCTCCACAAGGCACGCTGGAAATATTAGAATTCCTGCCAGCACTTTTAAAAGCCCCTTTTGCTTTATTAAGCTGAGTGAAGAAAAAGAAGAAGTGGTGCTGGATCAAAATGAAGACATCTTGAAAGGCCATTCACTCTTCTCATTGTGTGAAAGCGTCAGGGATACAGTTCCTGAAGGGTGTCAAAGTGGGGAAGTGTAACTGTAAATGACGCGTCTTCTGTTCACGCAGGGCTGATCTAAACCAGGACGGCGCCATCTAGATTTTGTCCCCATCTCTTCTTCCTTCATTTCTGCCCTAATTGGTTTATTTTAACAGATCACAATAGCTGGTGGATCACTGTTGCTTTATCTGTGGAGCGTGCTGCCCGACCTCACAAGCGCGAGATGATCGGGTCCATGTGTCACGGATCTGCTGTGAAGATGGAAATATTTATTTTGTTTAAGAGTCACAGTTTGTTTAATGTTCCTCTGCCTGCTTGTTTGGACTGAGGCAGACCTACCTCACATTGGGCTCTGTGTCGTGTCAGACCTCAACATCAAAAGGTCTTCTGCACAGGGAGGCTGTGGACGGGTGTGGTAAAAGCATTGGTGATATAATATGATGATCCACTGCAAAAATATCCAAATTAAGTCATGCTGAGGCTTCTTTAAGAAAAACCTTCCAATGGATGTGTTGTCTTTTGAACGTATGGCATATTTAGCCCCATTATTCACATGTTACAGTGGATGGAGAATTTGCTTTGGTTTGTTCCCTTGCAGCATGCACAGTATCAGTGTGTTTTAAATTATCCGATGTCTTTTTTGCCCTACAGGATACGGCCTCCTTAGGATCCCAGAAAGGCGGGATCTCCAAACATGGCTGGCTGTACAAAGGCAACATGAACAGTGCCATCAGCGTCACCATGAGGGTGAGACAAGTGTTTATAGCCTCAGTTGGAGCTGAAACAATAATAATAATAATAATCTTTGATCGGCAGAAAAAAATACCAGCAAAAATACCAAATATTTGCTAGTTCAAGCGCCCCCCATCATAATTGTTTTCCCTCAAGTCAAATCACTTCTGTTTAGACAGCCCATGATCATAAATCTGCTTCAAAGCGCTTCACAGTCTGCACCGCATACACTGCCCTCTATCTTTACTATATCCATCTATCGTTTAAGTATGGTAGATTTATTTTTGTACCAGATTTTAGTCATTGATTTTAACATGCAGACCTGTTATCATGAAAGTAAATTTGTCATGGACAAACACTGAATTTCTGCTTTTCGTTTCAGTCATTCAAGAGGAGGTATTTCCATCTGACCCAGCTCGGGGACGGCTCTTATAATCTGAACTTCTACAAGGATGAGAAGATCTCCAAAGAGCCCAAAGGGACCATTTTCTTGGACTCCTGTATGGGCGTGGTTCAGGTATGCTCTAAAATATCCCAGTCATCTCTGTCTGGTATTCCAAGGCAATGCTTTCTGACCCACTGACCTGTGAGGATGCACTGGGTGTGACCTGGTCCTTAATGGAAATGAAAGCATCTCTTGCCAGGAATAAACTGAGGCAGACGTGGCAACTTCCTCTTCACTATTCTTCTCTCTGTCGGTGTATTTCCCCACACACGGGATAAAATGTAAGCTATACTGGGGAAAATTTCAACACAAATCTCTCTAACAATGATGGACCGCTGCCGTGAGACCCTTTGGTGTTCATTTCCCTGAAACCAGAGCTGTCTCCTCCCCAGGGTCGAGCTTTACTGCTGACTCTCAGCTGGCGAAACAAGGTGAATGCTGAGGTCTCACTTCCGCGCACTTCCCAATCGATGCCACGTGCAAAACAGCTGAATGTGGGCCAAGACTTGGTGGGTGCATTATCATCTGTCCGTCATCCCAATAGATGGAAAGAACCCGATCGGACTGATGTGGCAGCCAGCTGGCGTTGATCAGATGCTTATTGGTGAACGAGATCGAAGCGTGAGCGTTTTTCCAGGACTGTCTCCTGTCCTGCGGAGGGGGAGAGTTATCAGGGCGTTTGACTGCTTGAAAGATCAGCGCAGGTTGTGGTGTCTGTGCCGTCCCCCGAGTTCTTCAAACCTCCAAAACCACCCAGTTCTCAACCGCAGACCTTCACTCTGTTACATTCCTCAGAGCTGGAAGAAGTGAAGGAAGAATGTACCTCCTGGTTTACTCCAGTCTGTGCCATAACAAACACTTTAACACAAACGCCACAATATAAGTCACATATTTCTGCATTCAAATGCCTAAAAATATTACATTGAGTTGTGTACTTGTATTAGTCTAAAAATCAAGAAATGTGCTCAAATTGGCCTGTAGTTCTTTTTATCACCTCAAGCTATCAGCATCAAACTATGCCTTTTAGTTTTCTTTATTGTTTTGATTGAGCAACCCCTAGTGGCAGAAATGACCTCAATAGAATACATAAGAATAATATTCTATTTACTATAAGATAAGATGTAAATACTAAAAATTATAAGACAATATTTACAAACTCACATAAACCTGAAATGAAGCAATTTTAAAGAAAGGAAAAATAGCCTCATCATTAATAACCTGCAGGACATTAAGACAACATGTGTATACATACAGCACATAGAAAATCTGGACCGATGCTGTGATGACCAGTTGATTACAGTCTTAACTTTAAACATCCATTGTGTCCAGGATTGGAAGAAATGGGATATGATTTTAGATATCATGCTAGATGCTTCCAAATCCTACACACTGGACCTTTAACTGCAATCAAACATATAACATTTTTCAGGTAGACTCCGACTGATACAGGAGATACAAACACAGATAACTCCAACACTGTCGATGCAGATTACTCAAATATGTTCTAGGAAGAAGAAGCCAAAAATGATCAGTCCAAAAAGTACACGTGGTTTAGATTTTATTTATCTGCGAGTCCATTCAACTTCTAATCTAAAATCTGTCTGTTTCCTCGTACACAATGAGGTAACAGACGGATGTTTGATTATTTTTCTGTCCCTGGCTGATCCCCTTTTGTCCACACCAGTTTTATGTGTCATTCTCCTGTGGCAGTTTCAAGTAAAACATCCACATGGTCTCATGTTCTCAAAACACGTGCCAATTTAGTTAGTTATTAGCTGATTCTGACAGAGCCTAATCAGTAACCCATTCTGTCGGCGATAAAACCCGCTGCTAATGAGCACAGCCTCTCGCATCCCATATATAGCTGAGGACTTTTCTGCTCTGCTCATTGAGACTTAAGCTCAACCAGCAGAAACTGCTGCTCTGTGATTCAACTGCAGATGTTTAACTCTGCTGCTGTAATTGCGTGGAGTGACATCATACTGAGCCTCGAGCTGCTCCTGGTGCTTTGTTAAGATGCCAGCGTATGCTTAAACACACCAAGAATTCACCACATGTTAATTAGGCCAACTGCTGTCCCCTTTTCAGTTAACAAGGAGCAAATGGGCTTGCGACTGATAATTGTGGTTTGAGGTTTTTATTTTTTTCTTTGCTTTCCTTTCCTTTCCTTCTTTGCCGTTCTTTTCTTTGCTTTTCTTTTCTCCTTTTTTTCTGCTCTGAAGGAAAGCAAGAAAAGTAAATTCTGTTATTAAATCTGATCTAGATTGTGTTCTTTCCCTTGTGACATGACCACAAATCACAATGTTTTGTTGTTGTTGTTGTTGTTGTTGTTTTTTGTTGTTTTCCTCATTGGCCTCTCTGGGCTTCTGTAGAAGTCAGACTCATTCCCTCGAGGACATGTGCGGCTGTGTTGTCTAGAAAATTGAGACGGGTCCTCCTTCCCATCAGACTATTAATTCCATTTATCAGGGCCTAATTTCTATTTCTCTCCGCGTTTATTCACCCGGTCTGCCGATAATGAGCCTTCCTTCCCAGTCACTCCCATTCTGCTGTTTCAACATCGCAGACAGTGATAACCATAGCATAACAATCCGCCGCCTGCTGACAATAATAAGATAACATCCCTGTTCCGCTAAAGAAACGCTGCTCGAAAACTTCATTAAACTGTTCAAGCAGCAGACCTCAGCAGAGCGGCTGCATCTCGGACAAACTGCGGCTGAATCAGCAGTTATTGGTTCTGAATGGGCTACGCTGTGAGCCTCAAATGGGACAGTGACATCATGGAGGTCATGGTTCAGCTCTGCAGATTGGGCTCCATCCCATTTTTCGAGAGTCTCTGCTTGCGGTCCTGGCAGAGCTGGAGGCTTTGTTACACAGATGGAAACACTCCGTCCCTCCCTCGCACTCCCGTTGTCCGTTCGCTTTCTGTGAATCTGGTTTTAGCCTCCCATTACTTTCCAAAAACAGTGACTCACACTCCGCAGATTGTTGCTAAATAGTGTCATTTTAAGCCCAACATATTGTGATGAAATCTTTACTTTGTATACACTTGTGTGTTTTTGTGGGCACAAACAGTATAACGATGGGGGGGAAGTGAGAGTGAAGGTGGAGTTGAAGTGAAGTAAGCTTTGTTTTAGATCATAAAACTAAAAGTCTCCTACAGTCTGTTGACCTGGCAGACCGTCAATGTTAACTTTGGAAAGTGAGATGAAACATTCCTTCAGTGCTGCCATATCCACGGTTTGGTATTTGATTTTTAAAATGTGAAAAACTAAACTTAGTCAATCAGTCATTCAGTATCAGGAAAACACACAGAAAGTCTTTGTTCTGTACTGAATTGTTTCTTATCTTTCATGTGTATATAATGTATGTGGTTTCCTGTGTTTTCCTCCTTCTGTCTTCCATCTGATCTCCTCCCGGGTCGCGGCTGCAGAACAACAAGGTTCGGCGGTTTGCGTTCGAGCTGAAGATGCAGGATAAGAGCACCTACCTGCTGGCCTCGGACAGCGAGGGAGAGATGGAGGACTGGATCAACACGCTCAACAAGATCCTGCACAGCAGCTTTGAGATCGCCATGCAGGAGAAGAGGAATGGAGACATTCATGACGGTGCGTGTTTTTACAGTACCTGAAGGAACGCAAACATGAGGTATTATAACTCAAAATATTATTCTGAATTAGTCACAATGTTACACAAGCTCTTGATAAGATGTGATGTATGGGTTTTTACAGTCTCGCTGAAACTTCCATGTTTTGGATAAAGACAACTTTTCAAATTCATCCCCTCCTACACTTTCCTGTTGTATTACTGATGGCGCCACTGCTGCAAGACAGTGTGAGCAACATGGCTACCGCTCATGGCGTGGAAGAATCCAGATTTGACCTAGAAACCTTGAGCGTTGTGTTATGAAAAGACGGCATAAAACACTTTTTCATATAAATAATTAGGCAGGTTTCGCTTCTCGCTGATCTTGTAAAAAGAACGCTGGTTTTCAAACATCTAATGGGGAAACACATATCAGACACGACACCAGAGAGCTCTCCATCGAGTGAACATACATCCGTTCATCACGTTTAACCCCACTTCTACCCTCCGCCTCCTCTGCCTCCTCCATCAGCGGGGTTCTTTTTATTTTGTGGTGTAGAGCTCCCACAGTTCTTCCAGTTGTTACGCCGTTACCTGGGGATAGCGACCGGGTAAAACAATGCTTCTTCCTGTGTTGGTCGCGCAGTAGCAGACGTAGTTCGAACTTCATTTTTTCGCAAAATATAGCCAAGTGAAAGATGATATCTATACCTATATGCAGATGATATCATTTTTCTAAAGCTGTTACACTGTGACATCAGTGTTTTCCTCAGAATGATAAGTTAAAACACAAAGGCAAATCTTCACTTTTCTGAGTCTGGAACCATGAAATATTTGGGGTTTTTTTTTAGAAAATGTTTTCTAATAATTAACAAAATAGTTATATACCTATATAATTATGTCAGCTACTTTATTAAGTGACGTTTTCAGCTTTACTCATGTATACCATTATACTATACTGTAGTTTAATTTATAACAAGCTCCTCATAATGTTTGCTTGCAAAAATGTTAACCTGTAAAATATTTGTAGTCAAGCAAATAGTAAACGATTTCCATCAGAAATGTAAAGCTGTATTATGGCATGAATGGTATAGACTCAAGTTAAGTACAAATCTTTACTTAAATACATTACAGTACTACAGTAAATGCTGCACAGTGGAAAATTTGCTGAGCTGCAAACATCAGACAAGTATTCGATTAGTCGATCAAAAACGGCAACAGAAAAAACGGCAAAAGAAACGGCAACTATTTTTATTATGAATTGATCACCTCGAGTCACATTTTAAGAAAGAAATGTCCAGTTTCAGATTCCTAGATGTGAATATATTCTTCTTTTCCCACTCTTCGGATTGTGAACTGAATATCGTTGGACTGTTGAGGTGTCACTTTGGGAACTTGCGATGGACATTTTTTTGTGATTATTTGAGAAAATGGTAAAGAATATTTGCTACTGAAAATGATAATTATTCATTGTCGCTGTCAATATGTGTCAGACTTAAATTAATATAGAAGCCACAGTGGTGACATTTTGTGAACTAAATTCCTGAGATGAAAAAGAAGATCCAGTAAATCCACTCATCATTATCGTTATATTTACTCTGGGATTCTGTATGTACCTGAGGATGTTTTTAATGACACATTCCTCATTCACACCAACATCCACTCATTACTGGTGGCTCACTTCCTCCTGGCGCCGTGGTTTAGTGTGGTGCAGTGCGTGGCTGTGTGGTAGCAGACCACCCAGGCTTTTAATGCTCACCTCCTGTCTCGAAGGAGGCTTAGCCGTGGAGGAAAGAGGCTGAATGCCTCCACACAAAACGCTCAACTAATCTTTCTTTAACTCCTTGGGTTTTTATTAATCACGCTGTGCACGAGAAGGAGAAAAACATTCTGCTTGAGGAGATCACTGAGCTTTCCTTAAATACACCGCTGGGACCTGCGGTATCTCCATCTCAATCCACTTGAATTGGTGTTTACCAAACGTTCACATGTCAGAAAGCGATTAAGGAGGTTTAACAACACAAGGGTTTTTTTTTTTTTTATTTATGCTCTGCAATCCAATGATTTCTTGTATTTTCCTCTAGATGATGATCTTGGAAAGTCAGACAGCTCCTCTGGCAGTATGGACAGCTTTCAGGTAGGTCCTACTTTCTCATCATTACACAGAGCCGCAGCATTAAGTCTCTGCTCCTCCACTGAAGATGTGAGGGAAACATGTGGCTTGAATTAAGATTTAAGAGTTACTGGTTACACACCTAATTTCTCAGACATCTATTTGTTGTTTTTTGAAGATCTGATCTGACATCAAACAGAGACATCTTGTCATGTGATGAGCTAAACCTCAGATCAGTTTCCACTGGATGACCTCATTCATTCAGTGTTTTTTGGGTTTCATCCAAAAGCACTGCAAGTGAAACGATCAGATGCATAAAATTCTGTGTAGATTCATGACTGAGACTGTCGTAACGCACAAACACTGAAATAGGCATAGCTGTTCTTTTCGTTGGATTTACTGTATTTATTGTGTTTACACCTGATTCTGTTGAAATGTTGGCTGATATACACACACTTTTAGAGACAAAAAATATGTAACAGAAGCGGGATATTTTACTGTTTAGCAATAAACTTTATGGTCTAAGATAACAAAAGTGCACTGAAACAGTAACCTTCACACATATGTAATAATTACAAATCATCTTAAAGTGTCTTTTTCTACACTATGTTCTTTAAAATCTTTCTTCCTTTATAAGTACCATATTCTGTGTGGGAAAAGGCATATGCATGCTTTTTTGTGCATCCACCTTTTCCCATTTTTTATACGTCGGCCTTAAAAAATGCATTCAACAACATTCAACTTTAGATATCCAGTAGTGGAAAAGGCTGACACTTGTTTTGACATAATGAGACCTACATTAGGATTATTCGTGAGGATGGAAACATCTGCATTCTTTAAATGATTTACTGACTGATGACTTACTGGAATGGATGTATTCCTGCTGCCGCATCACAGAGTGGTACGCAGCAGTAAAGCCATATGTGCATGGAAACTGGTGGTAACAGTTAACTGGGAAACAGCTTGACAGGTTACAGTGTGCAGCACTGAAATGTGCACTGGCACCACCTGACTCTGCCCAGAGCGATCAGCCTGTAAAATATGATGACTCGTTTCCAGATGCGCACAATTGACAAAAAATGTTCTAATGTTAAAAACAACTGAGTGCAAATCTCTCAGATGATGTTTCTGGCACATCATCACATCAGTTTCTGGATTCAACCAGTTAAGGACGTGTCTTTCTTCTCCTCAGAGCACAAGAGATATAGAGTCGAGGATGAGGAGCGAGACCAGACTGAAGCTGTTCACTCTGGATCCTGACACGCAGGTAAAACACATTTAAGTTTGATCATCTCATCTGGTGATGAGATCCAACCTAATGCTCTCTATCTAACACAGTGTAATACCTTCTGTTGTTCCGTCTTTAGAAACTCGATTTCTCAGGAATTGAGCCGGATGTCAAGCAATTCGAGGAGAAGTTTGGCAAGCGTGTTCTGGTGAACTGCAACGACCTCTCGTTCAATCTGCAGAGCTGTGTGGCTGAGAACGAGGAGGGACCCACAACAAACGTAAGACAGGCCACAATAGGCCCCTCAATAACAGAAATATCACCATCCGGTCAACTAAAGAGGGATGAGATGGGTTGTAAGAGCGGCCGGATGGACTCCCTTCATTATCGGGGCCTCTGAACAACTCCTGTTGGCCTAGCAACCATGCTACAGACTCAGTAATGATGAATCATCTGTGTAATGGAGTCTGATGTCCTGCTGTCCCTCCCAACAGAATCTGTCTGTTAGAGACTCAACATGATACTCACACACACACACACACACACACACACACACACACACACACACAGCAGATATTCTAAAGTGTGTTCAACCAGCTCCCTCCAGTGAACTATTAATGGAAAAGCTAATGGTTAAGCATCAGAAAGAGGGGCACCAATCCATCTTTTATATGTCCTGATCAATACCTCAATTTAGGAAATTTGCCTATATTGAGTATTAATACAGCAATTACAAACACAATTAGCAAAATTACTGGTTATATATTCATCCATTTGTATTGTATTGATTGTATCCTGTTAGGAATATCCTGTATGACAAAATGTGGAAGGTTTGAAAAAATTGTAACCCTGTAATCTTTCTAAAGCAGATTTGTTTCCCTTCTCCTTCTCCAGGTGGAGCCATTTTATGTCACCCTGTCACTGTTCGACATCCAGAACGGCAGGAAGATCTCCTCTGACTTCCATGTGGACTTAAATCACCCGTCCGTAAGGGGCCTGGTGCCCAGTAACACCAGCCAGTATATGAATGGGGGAGGTGACACCCACCCTGAAGGGCAGCGGTTGGTCCACGGGGTGCCAGAGTCAGCCTTGAAGTATCCAAAACAGGTGAGTCACGAAACTAAGACTGTCTGCAGGTCACCAAAGTTGTTCGGATTCATTCTCTGGGGAACATGAATGTAAAAAGTCTGTGCCAATGCCATTGCCATAAGCACAATTCTTGCTCAGAAACTTGTGTCAAGCTGCCTTTCGTTTCATATTTGTTAATTTCTATGTAAACTAGATATTAAACCTTGAGGAAATCCTAAAAACTTCATTGTCTCCACAGGGAGTATTCTCTGTAACATGCCCTCACCCAGATATCTTCCTTGTGGCCCGCATCGAGAAGGTGCTACAGGGCGGAATCAACCACTGTGCCGAGCCATACATGAAGAGTTCAGACTCCACAAAGGTACTGTGACCCACGCATGAACTTCCATCAGGGCCCTCCTCACGGGGCAGTATGTTCCCTCAGACTCAGCAGATTCCACCAGTTTATTCCACATTATACACAGATAATCATCTGTGTTTTTAAGTGCCGACCGGCTTCGCAAACTCTCAACAGAAGCATTGACTTTGGCTGTACAAATGTGGTTGTGCACCCTGCAGGGACTGTGGTGGGTAGTGATGGGATTCAGGAAAGAAAGAAAATATGTTAAGTGTCTTTTATGTGTGTATGAAAACTTAAGTGTGTGTGTGTGTGTGTGTGTGTGTATGTGTGTGTGTGTGTGTGTGTGTGGATGGCATGTTATCAAGACACATCTGTGTGAATCCGTGTTGAGACTGGCAGCATGCTGAATGTGTTACAGCCCTGCAGGGCTGAGACCAACTTGTGCGTCTGAGTGGTTAAACTGAACTCAAACTGTGTTCCTGTTTTCCACTAGGTGGCACAGAAGGTCCTGAAAAATGCCAAGCTGGCATGTAGCCGGTTGGGCCAGTACAGGATGCCTTTTGCCTGGGCAGCAAGGTACCTCTTTTAACAAATAAAATGATAAACCTGTATGTTCTGCTTGCTTGAATACCTTCTGTGTGCTTTACACCAGTACCAAATCCCGTAGAGATACACACCAACAGAAATTGTGCAGTCGTTTTAAGAAAATACTCATAGGCTGCGTTCAGACTGCAAGGACAAGTGGCCCTAATCAGATTTGTTTTGCTTTTGTGTGAGTCTTTGCACCACTCACCTGTGTGGTGCTAAACCCAGTGCAGGTCTCATATTTTGCGATGCGACCTCAGAACGATGAGTCATGTCGGAATTCCTTCCCATTTACATCACTTCACGGATACTAAGCTACTTTAAAGTAGCCCTTTACACCCTGAAATTTTGGATCAAGCTACACTCACACCAGTCCTGGCTCTAACTCCACATCCACACACACCTCCACTGCAGAAGTATCAGCCAAGAAGCTGTCATAAAAAAATGTGTTAATCTTTCTTCTCATCCTCATACTTCTTATTATCCGTCCATGAAATTGTTGGCTTCCACAGCTCATCAGCTGCAAATTCTGACTTCACTGGCTTTCCATATTTACATCTGTACTTTAGCGACGTGATGCGGGTCATTTCATGATGTGACCTCTGTGACAAGATAACACTGGGATCTGATATGGGCCAGGTTTAAGACTTGCTGCAGCGGCCCGGGGTTCAAATCCAACCTACCACCATTTGCAGCATATCATTCTCTCTCACATGCCAAAGCCATGAAAGCCCACCAAAATGATAAAATAATAAAATAAGATGAAACTGAGCAGTACGATTGAATTGAGCGCTAAGGCTTGCAGTGTGACTCCAGCCTTAATTATCTACAAAATAAACCTACATAGCAAATGAGAATGAAGCAATGACAACAACCATTCATGTTCCTTTCGTAGTTTGTGAAAGTTATTTATCAAGCAAAAATGACAAACTCTACCCTCTCAGATGTGAAAATGTTGTGCTTTTTCAGTTCAGTGTAACTTTAGTATCGGTTGATTGGAAAAATGAATAGCTTAATAAATTATGCAGCATTTGACTTTATCATCCAGGTACAGTATTGTTGTCCAGCGTGGTGCAGAGGATGCAGCAGTGAATTCAGGACAAGAGAAATGATTCTGGCTCTTCTTCTTCTTCTTTTTCTTCTTCTTCTTCTTCTTCTTCTTCTTCTCCTTCTCCTTCTTGCAGGACTTTGTTCAGAGATGCTTCAGGGACGCTCGACAAAAGTGCTCGTTTCTCAGCTCTGTACAGACAGGACAGCAACAAGCTATCCAATGAGGATATGCTCAAGCTGCTGGCTGATTTCAGAAAGTGAGTAATGCTTGTGTGTTACAAACTGCCTGAGTATTCCTGCAGATGTTCTGGGAAGAAAAATATGGAAAATATGCTCCTATAGGTTGCACTTTGGAAAGTGCCGGTCGGTTTTGGAAATAAGATGTTTGCTCACATCTGTGAATGTGGTTTGTGTGTATATACCATTTGTCACTGCCCTCTCTAGTCTTTGGTAGACGATAGCAAAGACTTAACTGCAGTTTATTTTCCTTTCCTCAGGCCAGAGAAGATGGCCAAGCTGCCTGTAATACTAGGAAACCTCGACGTGACCATTGACAATGTAGCCCCTGACTTGACAAGTAAGGCCTCTAAGTTCGCTCCATGCAGCCAACATGAGAGACATGAAAGCTGTTTCTGCTCAGAGCGGATCGGTCGCGTTGTCCACCGCCTGTTTATTTAGTCTTCCTCCCTCCTGCTTCTGTATATAGATTGTGTTACCTCATCCTACATTCCTGTGAAGCAATTTGATGTCAGCGAGAAGACCAACGTCTTCTTTGAAGTGGAGGAGTTTGTGCCGTGCATCGCCAAATGTTCTCAGCCTTTCACCATCTACAACAATCACCTCTATGTCTACCCGAAGCACTTGAAGTACGACAGCCAAAAGTCGTTTGCAAAGGTACCACAAATACGGGACTATGGTGTCTTTGTGACAGAAGCCAGGAGAGGCAAACGTGAAAAATTAATTAGTTTATTCTTTTCTATTTAATTTTAGCCCAATGGTTCACTGTTATACAGTGCACTCCTCTCTCATAGTGTGGTAAACTGGGTCGGTTCTGCTCGTTTGTGTCTGTCCTCAGGCTCGAAACATAGCTGTCTGCATCGAGTTCAAGGACTCAGATGAGGAAGACGCTGTTTCACTAAAGGTAAACTCAGATGTGTCCTGGAAGTGCTTTCAGTTATTCCCCGAGGGACAGGCCCTCCCATCGCAGGAACCATTGTATAACCATTGTTATCCTCCGGCAGTGCATCTACGGCCGACCCGGAGGACCTCTGTTTACCAAACATGCCTTTGCTGCAGTATTACATCACCAGCACAACCCTGAATTCTACGATGAGGTAGGAAACTCTGCACCGAATCTGTCATGATGCAGCGATGAGTGACACTCCCATGTATAAACCAGTAACTGTCTTGTATTTATTTGTGCTTTAGTATAAGATCGAGCTGCCCACTCAGCTCCATGAGAAGCATCACCTGCTCTTCACCTTCTACCACGTCAGCTGTGACAACAACAGCAAGGCCAGCACCAAAAAGAGAGACCTGGTCGAGACCCAAGGTAACAACACTGTTACCTGACTTTTTTCTTTCCTGGCTCAAAGTGCCAGGCTCTCAGCTGACTATCATACCTTCTATCTCTTCCCTCAGTGGGCTACGCCTGGCTCCCCCTGCTGAAAGACGGCCGGGTGATCATGAACGAGAACCAAATCCCTGTGGCTGCCAACCTGCCTGCTGGATACCTCAGTTGTCAGGAGGGTGCCAGCAAGGTAGAGTGCATCCGCAAGCTGTTGAAGTTCTTTTTCATTCTTTATTTAGCTGATCTATGTGCAGACCATGACTATTTGTAAATTTTGTTTTCAGAGATGCCAAGCCATCTGCCGAGATAATGACATGAAAATACGACAGCCGTACTGCTGAATTATTGAGTGAAGAACTGTAACTTTGTCTTTGTATTACAGCATTCGGGTCCTGAAGTCAAATGGGTAGATGGAGGCAAGCCTTTATTCAAGGTGTCTTCTCACCTGGTGTCCACAGTCTACACTCAGGTGAGTTTGTACCAACCTGTAAAGTGCATCTGCATCCTTTACCCTGTTTGTCCATCACTTTAGAATGCTGCCATTACATAGAAACACGGCTTTGTGGGGGAAACGTTTGTATTCTGAATGTCTTTGTGTTTCTTATAGGATCAACATTTGCACAACTTCTTTCATCACTGTCAGAGCCTTGCACCTGCGCCCCAGGTGACAGGAGGAGAGCTGGTGAAATACCTGAAGGTAAAACAGAGAGTGTAAAAGCACCTTTAAAACACAGCATAAAGCAGGTCAAAGTGCTTAACAAGTGATGGAAAAAAAATAAACATGAATTTAGAGACGACTGGAGACCAAGACAGCGATAAAATATGGATACAAAAACAAACATTACATTTTGCAGGTTCGAAGTTTAGGATTACAAGTATGAATATCTTCAGCTCATCTCCTCTTTAGTACAAATACTAACCCAAATACTTGAGTAATATGCTGATAAGCATGTTCAATATTTCAAATTAATTATTTGAATTTTACTTGATTCTGTTTCTATCAAAGAAAATCTACGAGTGGCTGCACATGCTTGACAGAACCTTTAAAAAGACTGTTAACATCACACGGAGTCATATTCAAACCACAATCCACAGTGTTGACATTTCAGCCGTGACTGATACCATGTAACCAAGTGCACACGTTCTGCAAGGATGCATAAATTGAGTATTTGGGTGTTAACTCTGAGGGAAGGACATTTTTTGATGCCTAAAGGGAAGGGTCCGACATGTTTTCACACTAAACCTTCTCTGTATTAACTTGAAACCTTAACGTCGGCTCTTACTCGCCGTGAAACCACAGACTGTCACACTTGGTTGGGGCTGAATCACATGGAGATTAATGCTCCACTTTGTGCTGCGGGTTTGCCAACAGCGCGTCCTTCTGGGCAGTTTGTGCACAACATTTTCTGTAGAATTAAACTGTCCTTTCCTAGAAAGATCAGACTGATACCCACAGCTGCCATGATTCTATCTCCAGTTTCTTCGGGTAGCTCAGTTTGCCCGTCGGTTCCGGTTCACTGTTCCCCTGTCGGACGTTGACATGAACAGCAGCACTTGCTCCAATGCATCTCTCGGGCTCTAATGTCAACACAGCAGTGAACATGAACAATGGCCTGAGGGTCAAGCAGCGATTCTGCCAAATGACTTGGCAGGGCTTGTGTTCTTTTTCTTGTACACACACACACACACACACACAGGCGATGATGCACCCATACTCTTCCATGTTCCAGGCAACTGAGGCATTAGGTGTGGCTGATTAGTACAGAGTTGTTCACGCATTTCCTCCTGTTGTTGTGCCTTTTCTATTAGTTTCTTCACATGTAGTAATTTATTAGCCTTCTGTGGTTTGACTGGAGAAGGAAAAACAACATCACCATGGTCCACATTCATCTCCTCGTTATACACAATAGGCTACGCAGTCAGGATGTACATAAGCATATCGCTGTGATCTTTCACCCCCTCAGAGTCTGCATGCCATGGAGAGTCATGTGATGATCAAGTTCCTGCCCACCACCCTGAATCAGCTGTTTAGGGTGCTAACCAGTGCCACCCAAGAGGACGTGGCAGTCAACGTCACCAGGCAAGTGTCTCCGAGGCAATCCTTAATTTACAGTTCAGATGATATCTTGTAAATTCTAATGAACTACCAGAGGTGGATCTGGAAATATTCTCAGCATTTATTTGTTCAAGAGAACTCAAATAAGTTTGTTTTTTCCGAGGTACAATGCGTCATTAAGACGGCAGTGCACACGATCGCAGCGGCTTCTCCTGTTCCTCATTACCACCGACTCTTTTTATTACTCATAAATGTTTTTACATGTCTGTCTTCTATTTATGCCCAGGGACTTTTTCACTTTCAGTTGCTTTCTTTTTTGGTGTCTTTGTCTACTGAATGTTGTTGCCGTGGAGAACAATATTTTGATCACGTGCATGCCAAAAAACATATATATAATTTTAAAAACATCACTTAAAATGGCGTGTTTTGGTTTCTTTTACTGTCATGAAGTCAGTCTCAACACACCTGATCCTCCTTCGGTGAGACTTTGTGGTGTGCAAGTTCTTGTATGAATAGATTAGTAAAGTTTACTGGACAGGGTAATAGCAGTGTTTGCAGGGCTTCTTTTAAAGTCAAAAGAGAAAAGAAGAAGAAGATAAAAGAAGAACAAAAAAGGAAAAGTAAAACAACATAGGTATTACATTTTAATACAATAACAACACAGATGTGTCTGTACTGGGGTATTTAGTTGTGAGATGTTATTTTTGTGTTAGCTGAGATTTAAAGGGGATTTAACCCAACCCAAACTTTTCCCCATGCATTTGGCGAGCAGCTGTTTCTGGTTAAATCAGAGGGATGTTAAGTCCGTCTCAGCTGAGGTTTGTTGTTGCCATTCGTTACTTGGACACAAAATCGTGGGAAAATAGAGTCCAGGTTGAAAAATATGGATTAAATTTAGAAATTTTAAAACTGAAATTGAATGGATGATGTTATGAATGAAGCATGTGTGTGTCAGAACTGTTATTAGCCGTCTCAGCTCCATTCAGATCCATTCCCTCACATGTGCTTTCCGCTTTCTGTCCACTGTTTCCTTATAGAGTCATGATTCACATCGTTGCACAGTGCCATGAGGAGGGTTTGGAGCACTACCTGAGATCATATGTGAAGGTAAAGATCACATGCCATATATCATAACTCACTATTCCTGTGTTGTGTTTGGACTAATAGATTTCTTTTCATGTGTCTGACACAGTTTGTATTCAAGACCGAGCCACACACGTCCACCACCACCCGAGCCGTACATGAGGAGCTGGCTAAAGCCATGACTGCTATCCTGAAGCCTTCCACTGACTTCCTCACCAGTAACAAGCTCCTCAAGGTAACACATTTGTACTCTCTGAAAAGGATCACACAGTGTGTGATTATAACTGACACGAATTTCCTCTTTATTGTTGTCTGATTGATGTTTGTCTGCCTTGCAGTACTCGTGGTATTTCTTTGAAGCCTTAGTCAAGTCCATGGCTCAGTACTTGATTGAAAGCTGTAAAGTGAAGGTAAGTCTGCCACAGCATGTGTGTTTGACTCAGGGGTGTCTGCTTTATTACAGCTTAGGTGGTTCACGACATGCCAAGTCTTGTGGACAGCCGCAGCACCACAGTCAAAGTATTATGTATCCACAGTCTGTTCCCACACTGTTGTGCAGTTTAATTGGCCGCATTTGTTCATACCCCATAAGAAACCACATCCCTGTGTTTAACCTCCACTGGCACAATGTGGAGCCGGCAGTGGAAGCGAGTACATGCTCCAAAAGAGAAGTCAGACCAGTGTGGAGACTGAAGGCTGACGATATTCTATATTTTTGTTGATGTCAACTAATCCTGTGAAAAAAGACCCAAACTAACAACATGTTAGTCCTTCTCTCGGTCCTTCCCAACTTCTTTACACAACCCATTCTTTTCTGCTGAAGATTTAAATCTTTGAAACTGTGGCACAAATATGTGAAAGTTTAAAAGACATTACTTTTTTTTTTTTTTTTAAACGTTGTAGTTTTTTGCTCACATTACTCAAATGGTAGTATGTAGTGTAGTACACGGTATGGTACATTTGTTTGGGACTGTTTTGAGAGGCAGATTAATTTACATGATATGTACTTGTGAGCATTTTGGTTTGCAGGATGGTGTATATTGGATAAAATTGAAACCGATGTACATCATAATGAAGGAACATGGTCTCAATGCAACAGCATCGCTCACATTGGTGTGTTTTTCATGGTGCTCCTGGACCATCATGACAACTGAGCAATTGCACTGACTTTCACCTAGAAGACTGGGGGTTCATGTCCTTTTTGGAGGCTATTGTTATATCATTGATTATTATTTGTAGACTTAAATGACCTATTATCTTCATTTTTTTCAGTTTTCTTTCACAGTTGGGTTAGGTTTAGGCAACAAAAGTACTTGTTTAGGTTTAAGACAAGATCACAGTTTACATTAAAGTGTTACACTGATTTTCTAATTTCTAACCCATATGCCTATGTCTCCAGGCTCTATCTCACTATATACATCTGAACTATATCAGGCTTTGGCTGCACAAACAATATTTACTATTCACTGACTTGTGGTTTTGATCTTTTCATGGTATTTTCTCATCTTACCAGACCTGATCTATTGAACCCCAGGTGTATTTTCCTGTAGAATAACACTTGTATGAACACTCGTGCTGTGCCCTGCAGCTGTCCAGGAATCAGCGCTTCTCAGCATCCTTCCATCACACGGTGGAGACGCTTGTCAACATGATGATGCCTCACATCACTCAGAAGTACAAAGACAACCTGGATGCTGCCAGGAACGCCAACCACAGCCTGGCAGTATTCATCAAGGTCAGGAGTTACGGCAGGGTGCCAGTGGATGCACACATTAATTCTGATTTGCTACAAATAGTGACATAATTGCTTTTCTCCATCCTTCTCTTTAGCGCTGTTTCAACCTGATGGACAGAGGCTTTGTGTTCAAGCAGATCAACAACTACTTCAACTGTTTCATGCCCGGAGACCCAAAGGTACACACAATACATACAGCAACAGCATGTTATATACACATAAATCCTTGTTTGTAAAAATGTGCAAAGCCTTGTCAGCATCCTGATGGAGGATATTAGGCTGTGCTCCAGATATGTTTTGTACTACCTTAATGGTTTCTGTTGTTTTCTGAATGCAGACGCTGTTTGAGTTCAGGTTCGAGTTCCTGCGTGTCGTGTGCAACCACGAGCACTACGTCCCCTTAAACCTGCCTATGCCATTCGGAAAGGGGAGGATATTGAGATTTCAAGGTGAGCAGATTTCTCTCTCGGTTAAGCAACAACCCTGACGGTAGCTTTACAGAGTGCTCACATCGCCTGTGTTCGATAGAAAACTGAAGTAAAACCATACCATCAACTGATATAACAACTCATACATACACAATTTGGTTGTTGTCATAGCAGTCTTTTATTTTATAGAACATACTTTGTTTTTGTGTTCCTCAATTAGCTTTATTGTCTCCATATGATACGGTGGAGTCAGACGATACTCCAGTAGGTAGGTACATGGGTGTGCTGCTTGCATGTCATCTCCAAAAAGAGCAGACTTTGATCTAATCATAGAACCATGTCTGGAATGGGTAAAAATGATCCAAAATCTAAACTCAGACATTGTAGTGAAAGATGTGTATAGAAGCTGGGATTGGCTCTTTGGGCAGGTGTGGGTGATAACGTGTGCAAGTAGTTTTTTTTTTCCTGTCTGGAGGTGGTTTGGAGTTTGGATGAAGTAGTTTGTTTAATTTGATTTCAGTCATTTTGGGGGAATCTTTGAGTGTGATTTGGGATTTCTTTACCTCTCTTGAATAATGTTGGGAACCATCTGTGAACAGCTGCCAAGATTCAATCACAAGCTTTCATCCTGTTTTTCTACAACGATCACCGTCGACGTGCAGCAGAAGCTCAGTCACACAGCCTGAGCGTGTCGAACATAAATTACAAGTTTTCTGTCAATCTGTTTTTCCCTAGAATAGAAAAAAATCATCAAGAACCACTTTGGTGTTTGAATTGTTTGCCAGGATCTGATGCCGTCAACGATCTTTACACTGTTTGCACTTTTTCCTAATCTCTTCATCGTCCTCTTCCTCTCCTCAGACCTCCAGCTGGATTACTCGCTAACAGATGACTTCTGCAAGAACCACTTCCTGGTCGGGCTGCTGCTCAGGGAGGTCAGTGCAGCTCTGCAGGAGTTCAGGGAGATTCGTCAGAACGCCATCCAGGTGCTGAAGGGTCTGATGATAAAGCACACGTTTGATGACCGCTACACCTCTAAAGTAAGCAGTGCCTTCTCGCCTCTGTGCTCTTTTGCATTTCCACTGCACGTCCGCATCTGCTGTGGATGTGAGTGAGGCTCTGTTGAGAGATTTATTTGTTTTTCAGAGCCAGCAGGCCAGGTTGGCAACGCTGTACTTGCCCTTGTTTGGTCTGCTCCAAGAGAACGTCAACAGGCTGAATGTGAAGGAGGTATCCCCGTTCCCCATCAACCACTCCAACAATGTAAGGGAGCCACCTAGTGGCTAAACCAAGGAAAAGATCTAAACTCAACTCATTTTTTCTGACATCTATAACCATTTCCACACCTTAAGAAACTAATATATGCCATACAAAGATAAAGAAAATCATAGAGAAGATTTTGACATTGGAGAACAGGATCCTCATTATGTATAGCATTAGCATAATTATATTTCTAAACCAACAATAATATGTCAAAGAGCAGCTTACCATCGCAGTGTTCAGTATTCATGAAGTGGAGTACTATCTCTCATCAGCAGGAGAACTTCTCTTCACATCAAAGTACAAAATGCAATAGTACAAGAACAAAATGACCCACCCTACCAGCAACCCTCCTGAGAAGTGTTACCTGATATTGCATTTTAGTGTGAAGTAAAAATGAGTTATCTTCAAAATGAAGTTATCTTGTATATCTCATGGTCATCAGCCACAATGACAATGAATTCCATCCATCGTGTATGTACAAATAGTACTGGAGCACCTTTGTCTACAACTTTTAGATTTTAGGACCCAAGGACCCGTCATCAGACCTGTTCCTCACCTGGGGGCTGAAAGCTACATACATATGCAGGCTTGGGGAGTTACGGAATACATGTACCTGTAACAACAATACGTAATTAGGATACAAAAATCCCAAACCTGCCTGTACAATATGCGGATTTGCGTGCATTAAACTGTTGCCCTGTTTTGTTTTTTTATTCCTCAGAATGGACGAGAAGATTCACTTCTTACCAACGCCTTGATGACACCTCCCAGGTCTAGCACCTTCCTGGACACCAGCTTGCACAAAGACGTGTTCGGAGCCATCTCGGGCACCTGTGAGTGGAAAGACGACGCCCAAAAATGGAGAAAAAAAAACAAACAAGATATTTGTTTCATATTAATATAAAACTGTACTTTTTTTGTGACAGCTTCACCGCACACATCGTCCACCCCCAACATTAACTCCGTGCGCCACGCGGACTCTCGCGGTTCACTCATCAGCATTGACTCTGCCAACAGCCTGCCTGAGAAGAACAACGACAAGGGCAACTCTCTGGACAAGGTACGGCCTGATGCGTGCAAGATGCCCGTAAAGTCAGTTCATACAACATTTATGAGAAACCAAATTTAGGGTCCTTGTCGGGCATATCAGAGGTCCCCTTCTTATGACAGAAGTTATTCAGACACTTCACTCACCCCTCGTTAACTTGTACCATTAACTCCCCCTCCTCACCTCTACGGCTGGCCGTGGCAGACGGAGAGGTTTGTGCGGAGACACTCTGTCAATGTCCTGCGCTTCTTTGCGGAGACTGAGGAGACCATGCTCTCCGTGCGCACCAAGCGTGCCACCATGGACTTCTCCCTGCTCTCTGTGCCCTGTGTGCCAGAGAGCGCCCTGCACGCCAGCGTTTCACTTCAAGTACAGAGCGCCTCCTTCCCTCACACAGTCATCCTCCCTCTTAGGAGTGTCCCACCTGGGAATGTTAGAGTGTGTGTGTGTGTGTGTGTGTGTCCTAAACCCTCGAAGCCCCTTTCTTTGCCAGATGATTCTCAGGCATGGACCTGTTTGTTCTCTGGCCATAAAGCAGACCTGCAGGGGGCCTCACAGGGTTTGTCTCTGCTCTTTTTCCAGATGTTGATAAGCATGCACGCTTCAGGGATTTCTCGCCTGTTGACTTCCTTTCACGTGTGCTGTCATTTTTTTTGCCTTCACTGAAAGTCGGCCTCAAGCAAACTCTGAGATAGGTCCACTAAACAGAAAAGATCGTCTGTGATGTTGTGTGTTTTTATCTTTTGGTGAAGATTTTATTACTCTTTTATCACATTGTGTCTTAACAGCATTAAAGGAAAAGGGCACTCATAAATAATGAAATTGAAGTAGTTTAATTTAACAATCAACTACCAAAAGTGCAAGAAAATAGCTGCACCACAGCTGCACAGTTGACGTTCAACTTTTCAGAAAAGCTAACTTTAGCCTTGAGGTATTTTCTCCGAAACACCCACTGACAAAGCCGTGGCTTCATGCTTTCCATTAAGTCAGCCAGTTTCATAGTCTAGACGAACTGCTGGCAAAGGAACGTGCTTGGTATATCGCCAACCCCTTGCTGTGGTAGAGCTGTTGCTCCACTGCTTTTGGGTCTGTTTTTCTCCCTGCTCTCTGCCTCAGCTGGGAGAAGTGGTGATGGTTTTCCACCGGCAGCTGTTCCACTTCGCATAGAGCCCTGCAACGTCTGAGTGAATGGCTCCGCTAGTGTAGCTTGATCGCTGTAATCCCAGGACGGAAATTGACCGCATCATAGCCAAACACTCAGTTATCTAGACTTTGAACTATGACAAACTGAACTTCCCGAGAAAATGTAAATACATTCGCTGTGATCAGTGCCCTCACGAGAGAGCATTTATCATGGTTTAGCCTCGAGGCAGCAAAAATGAGCTAGACAGAAGGAAGAGCCCTGTTTGTGTGTCTGTGTCTGACCAGAGTGTTTATCCCTCAGAACCAGCCTGCGTCCGCCCTGGGCAGTACCCTTCTGCGATGTGATAAACTGGACCAGGCGGAGATCAAGAGCCTCCTCATGTGCTTCTTACATGTGCTCAAAAGCATGTCTGAGGGTAACACCTAACTCCACCTCTCTCCTGCTCCCTCTGCCTGAACATCTGCACTTTGGTTTGATGTGTAAACACTAAACTTACCTTCATGTCTTTCTAATGTCCATCACTGTCTCTTCCAGATGCTCTGTTCACATACTGGAACAAGGCTACATCTGCCGACTTAATGGATTTCTTCACTCTAATCGAGTAAGAGATTGCTTCATGACAGCCCCTGTAGCTAAAGCTTTACATTTTACTGTGACTGACTTTTTGATTCACCTTTCCTCTTAGAGTGTGCCTCCATCAGTTCAGATACATGGGGAAGAGATACATCGCAAGGTAATGTTGATGACAGTATCTGAATGTGTGAATGCCTTTCTTTTAAAGACTTTGAACTTAAATAAGCATCCCGTCGAATCTGTGATGAAAGGTTTGATTTTACAGCGGTTCCCAGTGTATTCTCTGACTCACTGCTATTATATGACTGTTTAATATTATAATTTTTTTTTCATACATTTGAATTGTCAGTATTTAGGCTTGATTGCATTCATACTACTTTCACTTGGATTAGCAGAGGCAGAATTTTTCGTTCATTCGTTAGCTAACTGGTGTTAATTCAGCTAGCACCTTTAACTTTTTAACAATTTAGCCAATACCCTTAGCTAACTTTTTTCAGTCTATTTATAGCTAGCTAACTAATTCAGTAGTTTAGCCATAACTTTTAGCTATTTAAATCCATTACTTTTAGGTTACATGTCCAACTATTTAGTCATTGCTCTCAGCCATCAATTTAAAACCATCACTATAAGCTAACAATTCTAGCCGTTTATCCATTACTTTTAGCTATTCAAATCCATTACTTTTAGCTATTTAAATCCATTACTTTTAGATATTTAAATCCATTACTTTTCGCTATTATTTCAGTCCATTATTTTTAGCTATTATTTCAATCCATGATTGTTTACAGATTGTAAGATTAGTCTTCAGTCCAAAAACAATGATGTATGTAACCAAGTGGTGTAGGACTAAAGGTCAATATGTCCTCCAGTGAAATGTGTCTGATAGCTACTCTGCCCTACAAAGTTATGAAATGTGTCCGTGATAGAATGTACTCACTGTTTACTCCCACGAACATCAGATACCGAGACAATGTATAGCTACTTTTTGCCTCCATTTTAGATAATACATTGTAAAAATGCATTGTGTTGAAGGGTGTGACTGTATGTTGAGCACAATTATTTAACATGTAACTAAAATGTGCCCAAACACACTCTATTTGGGAGCTGTGGCCTTGACTCTCAGAGGGCTTTGGGTGTTCATGCTCTCTCTCTCTCTAACCTCCCACCACTGTTTCTATCTCTATTCACTGAAATGCTGGCAAGTTTAACATAATGACATAAAACCTGGCTCCTGCCCCCTCCTGCTTGGGTAAGACTAAAGGTGGAAATGATTTTCTGAAAACTAAATGCATGATACGTCCTCATCCTATTGAACTTGCAGTGTTGTGACATAACTACCGCCTCTGAATTCATCTATAGCATCCGTCTCTTTCATTCTTATATGCATGGCATTTGCTGTAACTTGCTGCTTTAATGCTGTTTCTGTTGCTTTGGTAATGATCAAATTTAAATGCATGCCAAACAATACATATGGCATCTCTACTGCATTAGTGCTACAGTGGGTTTATGTGTAAAATCACCCAAAATGTTCAAAACATGTTTTCCAGTTGAATCCCAGAAGCTAAATACTTAGCAAGATGGTGTGACCCAAAAAATCTGCTTTTGCTCCCAAGACATTTGAGTGATATCTACACCAATTCATTGTGTAAATTGGTGTATTACACCCTAACCTGCTTCACTAACTCCGGCCCTGCTACTAATCTGCCCTTCGTCTAACATTGTCCTGTTTCCTCATCAGGAACCAGGATGGGGCAGGTCCGGTAGCACATGAGCGGAAGTCTCAGACTCTGCCTGTGTCCCGTAACAGGGCGGGAATGATGCATGCCCGCTTACAGCAGCTCAGCAGTCTGGATAACTCATACACTTTTAACCACAGTAAGTGCCCCATACTGTACCTCTCATCAAACATCCTCCACCAGAGGACCCCCGCCGACCCCTCGTGCTTCTCAACATCATTTTCATCAACATCACCCTCTTCCTCTTCCTCTGGTTAAACCCAGCCTGCTGTCAAGCTGAAATTGCATCGGAATTGTCCGAAAAATTAAATAAATTGGGGCGAAGGAAGCCGCGTATAGCATTACGTTGATTTTATCTAAAGGGCTGTGTGCTCAGTGTGTTAAATGGCATCATTTAATACAGTTTCTTTGTGTTTTCAGTGTAAGAAAGATTTCAAGTATTCTTGGAATATCTGTAGAGCATGGTAAGAATGTACCAGGTTGGCAGGCAGTTTGCAGACTGTTAATGGCTCTGTTCATTTGGTTGAATTAGGAGCATGCGAACATTAGCTTTCAACATCCTCTCATCCCTCTGGCCAGCTCATCTGCTCTGAACTTAATCTTACATTTCATGCTCTGAAAAAAAAAAAAAAGAATCCATGTAAAATATGAAGGGTTTCATTCCAAAATGCTAAAATAGTGTTGCTTGAAATTCATTCCTGAATGTGAAACAAATCATTGCTGCAGATTGTAAACAAAATGTTTCTGCCTCGCTAACGTTCACGCATCATTCATTTAATGATGGATTATTTTTTGTTTCAGTTTGGAATGAAACTCAGTCTTTTTAACATGATGAAGTTTTCCATTTTTCAAGCAACAGCTTTGCCTTTAACACTCAGGTCTCAGTATCTTCAAGAGATATTTGAATGAGTTTTCTGGAGTGTCGACATTTAGAATGTACTGTTGGGGGTGAAACAGCTACAGCTTTCTCTTTTGTCCTCTTTAGCCTACAGTCACTCGGATGCAGACGTGTTAAATCAGTCGCTGCTGGAGGCTAACATCGCTACTGAAGTGTGTCTGACTGTCCTGGACACGCTGAGTATCTTCATCATGGGATTCAAGGTAACACACAGCATTCATCAAACACTCACTGTACTTTTCATTAAATGCAGTATTTTGGTTATCTAATGATTCATTATTGTGTCTGTCTGTCTTTCTCTATAGGCCCAGCTGTGCTCTGACTATGGCCACAGTCCACTGATGAAGAAAGTGTTTGAGGTCCATCTCTGTTTCCTACGTATCAATCAGTCAGAGACGGCTCTCAAACAGGTCTTCACTTCACTGCGCACCTTCATCTACAAGGTGTGAAGGACGATGGTTCCCTGCCTGACAAAGCTCTGTAACTGTTTGTTACGGTCTTAAGTGTTCACCTTAGCTGATGACCTCTTTGTCTCCTTCAACCTCTAGTTCCCCTGCACGTTCTTCGAGGGCCGAGCTGACATGTGTGCTGCGTTCTGCTACGAGATCCTGAAGTGCTGTAACTCCAAGCTGAGCTCCATCCGCAGCGATGCCGCCCATCTGCTCTACTTCCTCATGAAGAGCAACTTTGACTACACTGGTCGCAAGTCTTTTGTCCGGACACACTTACAGGTGGGACGGTCCTCATGTTGTCTCCATAGAATACGAAAAAAAACGCTTTCCTGTTCACATTATTTAACAATAATCTTCTGGGCTCCTTCAGTACCTTTGCTCTGCTTAATACTTCATGACTTCTATTAATTGCTTTAGGAACTGCATATAAACAGGATTTTAAAGTGCTGACATATACGAGAAGTTTAAAGAAATGGCACATTACCTCTTACTGTTTGGGTTTCCCCAGTTTTCATTTAAAGCTTTGTGAGATACAATACATTTTTATGAGTGCATGGGTGCAAGGAAGGATCTAACAGACTGTCACATAACATTAAACACGCATTTCTTTACCCGTGAAATGACTTTTTGGCAAACAAAAAGAACATGCATTCTGTCCTGAATATTCAATATAACGTATAAAACACAAAAGGTTTCCTTATTTTGTGTAGCAGTAAGAGTAGCTTATGGTCATTTCTATATTCTTAACCTTAATCAAAAGTCCAGTTTAAGGGAACTGAAACTATTCTTCATTTGGATTATGTTGATGCAAATCCCCTATTGTTTTGCAATTACTATCATTGCCGTATTTGCACACATAGATTTTGGTTTTAGGACTTCAAACAGTGACAAAATGAATCCAATTTCAACCAAAACTCAAGGGTTAAACAACATTTAATAAAGGTTCATCTTTCTTTTTCTTCAGGTGGTGATTGCTGTAAGTCAGTTGATAGCTGATGTGATCGGTATCGGAAGTACCCGCTTCCAGCAGTCTCTGTCGATAATCAACAACTGCGCCAACAGTGACAAAACCATCAAGGTTAGGAATTCATTTATGTGCCTAAGAATGTTCTGTTTTCCCGGTAATATTCCTAAAATAGCAATAACACGGCTGATTGTTCTGCGTCATCCTCAACAGAACACAGCTTTCCCCTCGGATGTGAAGGACCTGACCAAACGCATCAGAACAGTCCTGATGGCCACGGCTCAGATGAAGGAGCACGAGAGGGATCCGGAGATGCTGGTGGACCTGCAGTACAGCCTCGCCAAGTCTTACGCCAGCACGCCCGAACTACGCAAGACCTGGCTGGACAGCATGGCCCGAATCCATGTGAAGAACGGAGACCTGTCAGAGGTCTGTGATAAGAGCTCAGTCTGTGTGGCTGAATTGGTTGAACTTTGATGTAATGGTGTGACTCACTTTATATCTGTATCTGATCATGAGTCTATACAGTATCATATATCAAGTATTGATATCGGTCCAGTTTATTTAGTGCTTGTGTTATTGATAATGTCCAATACTGTTCTGTAACATAATAAATACTATGAACATCACTTTGCTTATCTGACCTGAGTTGCTCTTGTCATTTACAGGCAGCCATGTGTTACGTTCACGTCGCAGCACTTGTAGCAGAGTACCTGCGGAGAAAAGGTGCTTCGATAATCTGTTTGCACTTGCAAGCCATGCAGCATTTATGTTATATAGATTCTGCATATTTAGGGCTGATTGTTACAATGACGTCTCCTCTCGTGCTGTGCGCAGGCATGATCAAGCAGGGCTGCTCAGCGTTCCGTGTCGTGACTCCAAACATCGATGAAGAAGCAGCGATGATGGAGGACGTCGGCATGCAGGACGTCCATTTCAATGAAGTATGTGTTACCAATGCAAACACAAATGTCACATGCCATGCTTTGAGCAAATCATGAACAAATCATGAATCCACATACAGTCTGTTGTTTTGTTGGGCAAAAGCATGTGGCAATTAAGTGAAATGTCAGGTTACGTTAGAAACAGGTTTGGTAATGATACAATATTTTGATAACGATTCAACATTGAAAGGTGTAGTACACAACATTTCTGCATTAAAATGTCCAAAAATGACTTGTTGTCATATATTGCACTGAATTGTGTACTTGCAGTATCCCAAATGTTTCCAACAATGTTCAAAACCAGGGAAATATGCTATTTTATTCAAGATAACGCATTTCACTTGGTCGCCTATCAATGCTATGATAGCCCCTTTACCCCCCTCAAGTTGTTTGTGTTGCTCACCCACTCGCATGATCCCACACTACTTTATGATGTCATCAAGTAGCTCTTGATTGAGAGACCCCCTAGTGAAGTATTTTATCAACATAACAGTTGATTCGTCACATGTGAACGCAACACATTTATTTATTTTGAGAACTAATGTGTGTATATTTCTTATAATGATAAACCTTTTTGGGAGGAAGCATTGCTGTCTCCAAAATGATTTGGTTATTTTATTTGATTATCTCAAAGACTGCAGTGTGTGTCTATTTCTACCCACAAGCCAACAGCAAACTACAATGTACGCAGATGTGTCTGAGTTTGTTTTTTTGTTTTTATTTCAGTTCCTTGTAGTCGTCACATTTGGTTGAGATAAAAAATAGGCGACTTTTTTTTTATTTGAGCTGTATTTGTCTTTCTCTCAGGATGTCCTAATGGAGCTGTTGGAGGAATGCGCAGACGGGCTGTGGAAAGCCGAGCGCTACGAGCTCATCTCTGACATCTACAAGCTCATAATTCCCATTTATGAGAAGCGCAGGGACTTTGAGGTAAAAAGGCTGCTTCATCAGGAATTGTATTTCTCCACTAATGTCATCTAGACTGTGACATTAACTCTAATAATATTTTTAATATGATTTTAATTCCTTTGCACAGAAACTGGCCCATCTGTACGACACGCTGCACCGTGCATACAGCAAAGTGACCGAGGTCATGCACACGGGCAAGAGACTGCTCGGCACCTACTTCAGAGTAGCTTTCTTTGGCCAGGTGAGTTCAACTCTAAAGACAGACCTATTGTGTATTTAAAAATTTATTTAAATATTGTTCGTATCATTTCTGAACTAACTTTATTTCAAATTACTCAAAGTTGATTTCACATAAGAGCACAAGTATTACTTCATATTGAGCATGACGGCTGCTGGAGGTGTTTTTATTTTTAAGGGCATGACCAGCTGCAGTGGCACTTTATCATCCACTCTAATATCTTTTTCTGCTTTCTGTCCTCTGTGAAGGCAGCGGTAAGTTGTGCAGTAGCCTCTCTGAGCAGCCTGAGTCTTTGTGTGGTGTTCGTGCTGCTGGAATCCATTGCACTTCTAAGACATTGTCTGCTGCTTCAAATTACAGTAACAATCAGTCACCACCAGTGTTGGGGTCATAACGGCAAAAAATTGTTACTTGTTACGAAAATGAGCACATTACTTATTTACTCCCAGGCGAAAGTAATTTGCTAATGTTAAATGTACTTCCTAATGTTAAACCCTACATAGGCCCATATATCAGCTCTATCCTAAATAGGAGGGCATGTACAACATCGTTTATTAACGCTCTTTGAATATAATACCACAAAGCAAATACACTGTGTAGAGTCTCATGCGTGAACTTAAGTTACACAAGTAACAGCAATACCGCTTTATTAGTAACTGTAGTGTGATTCCTGAATTTTGGAACAGTGACTCAATAGATTGCTGCATAACACACAAAACTGATGTGGTAACAGTAATGTGTTTCTTTGTAATAGTGTTGTCAAAAATATCAGTGTATGGATGTGTATAGATTCTGAAAATTTCAAATGGGTTCAATACTTGTTTTCTAAAGAATCGATAAACCTGCACCGGCTGCACTTTATCACTCTCACTGATGTAACGCGAGAGACACCAGTGCCCACATAGGTCCACCTCATTCCACTCATCTGACTATGATCAGATCACCCGTTGTGTCCAATTGAGTATCAATATTTTTCAAGGTGTTGTATCAAAATAAGAAATTCCAGTATCGTGACGACACCACTTTGTAATGCGTTACCCCCAACACTGGTCACCACACCTGCTTTCTGTTTTTTGGAACTGTGTTGCATGAGGCTCATTCACTTCTGCACTCATGTCAGTGTTTTCTGCTTCTGTGTTACAGATGTGCGTTAGTAAGATTTAGTACTGACCCTCTTTGTTGTCTAATCTTGTGGAGCTTTCTGAATAATTCGTCTGGTGTGGTGGTTCCTTCTGCCTCTGTGCTGTGATAGAGGTCCACGTCTCTCTTGACGTGGTGGTCTAACTAGTGATCAAACAAACAAATCAGAGTGTGTGAAAATGTGTTGATAGTATTTAGGTAGTTTTCATGGAATAACAATGATTTTTGTTTATGTTCTGCTGTCCACACCCCTGTAGCAGTACCAGTTTACTGACTCAGAGGCTGAGGTAAATCAATGAAAGCCAGCGTGGAGTGCAGTGGTGTGTTAGGCTGTGTTGTTGCGCCGTTGCTAATGCCGCCAGTGCTATGTCACGTGCATTGCTTATCTTTGGGCTCTTTAGCTTCCCCTTTACTCTGGCCTCAGTGTCGTCCTAACAATTTTCGGAATAGTAATAGCAGGATTCAGCTCTCCCTGGGTAAATGCATGGCTTCACCCATCAGTCCATCGGACCATTAAAGACAAGACAACCGACTAATCTAAGTGCTCCTACTGACAGTGTGAAATCCGTGCCCCCGCCTCCGTCCTGTGGTCTGTCTCACATCACTGAACTGACACTAGTTGATGTCTTGCAGTGGAGCTTTTCTGTGTTTGGACATTAGATAGAGGGTTCTGTATTTGTGGAGTCCAGAGTTTAAAAGAGGTTTTTTTTTATTTTAGTAGTTTCATTTAACAATCTGTTGGAATGATTCCCGCTCACAGCCCATGTTTGATTTGATGTGGCACTGTTTACTTCTTTATATCTCATTAGATAAACACACTGTTTTTTGTTTTTTTTTAAATTCATTTTGACTTTGTTCTATCTTTTTCAGGGCTTCTTTGAAGACGAAGATGGTAAGGAGTACATCTACAAAGAACCCAAATTCACCCCTCTGTCAGAGATATCGCAGAGGCTCCTCAAGCTCTACTCAGACAAGTTTGGACAGGAGAATGTGAAGATGATCCAGGACTCTGGGAGGGTAAGATTTTGTTGTCATTGCATCTGTCTGTCATTTTTAATATCATTGTTATTTATCAGAATCAGAAATCAGAATTACTTTTGATCCCAGAGGGACAATCAGCACATTACATGTCTGAGACAGAGACACCATTCACCCTATTACAAGACACTATACCATCAACATGATAATGAAGCTGTTATTTTAAGTTAAAAAGTTACATAGTGTGGTTTTAAGAAATTTGAGGCAGACAATGGCCAGCGTACACTGCATTTCATCAAGATATAGACAAGAAACCATGTATTTTAACCATTATTTGAAGCTAACAGGAGGAATTAATCTCCACTCCCTTGGGAGGTTGATATTTAATTTATGATTAGACCCATTATAATTATGAAACTTGGCACGGGCACTGATCTGTTGTAATCTCACATTTACATTCTCCTCAGATTAACCCCAAAGACCTGGACTCTAAGTACGCTTATATCCAAGTGACACACGTCACCCCTTACCTGGAGGAGAAGGAGCTGACAGACAGGAAGACGGACTTCGAGAAGAGCCACAACATCCGACGCTTTGTGTTTGAGATGCCTTTCACCATATCGGGCAAAAAGCAGGGTGGGGTGGAGGAACAGTGCAAACGCAGGACTATACTAACTAGTAAGTTCCCCTACATACTGTATATAAGATAAAATAAGTTCTTAAAGGGATAGTCTAGCTGCTTAGTAGTGCAGTTCCATAATTTTAAAAGATCAATATTGGTGCATTAGGGAGATATCGTGATTTGAAGCACTTTAAGGTAGAATTACGTAATGACGCCGAGCTGTAAATAAACGAGATGTTGGTGTCTTTGCATCAGATGATCTTAACTAATCTAAACTGTGGGCCACCGCCTCCTCTTGTCTGTATATTAACACTTTTGAGTAAAACAATCTTCAGACACACAATGCGCAGGACTGTCAGTTGTTGAGGCCTTGCATTACTCATTCTCATGCATGTGCATGAACAGATTATCTTGATTAGATTCTGAGCCTGTCAGCTGTTCATCAAGGACCTTTCCTATTTCCTAATCAGTTAGATTGTTTTATGGTGCAAAAGCTCCAAAAGTTCAACCTCACATTCTTATCTTTATTATCTCAGAGCTTGCAAAAGATGCACAGTACACAAATGAGTGGCTCCTGAGCTGTAAAAAATGCACATGCAAAGAGAATGATTCATTAACTAACACCCGCCCTCCTCATTGTGTTTCGTCCACGCAGCCACACACTGTTTCCCCTACGTGAAGAAGCGCATTGCCGTGATGTACCAGCACCACACCGACCTGAGCCCCATCGAGGTGGCCATCGATGAGATGAGCAAGAAGGTGGCCGAGATCAAACAGCTCTGCTCGTCCAGCGAGGTGGACATGATCCGTCTGCAGCTCAAACTGCAGGGCAGCATCAGTGTCCAGGTGCCTGCTCTCGTCAGCATGAACCCACACATACACACACCGGACACGCCTAATGAAACCAATAAAGAATTACAGAATTAAAGAATGAAATGGCTTCTGCATCCTCCCTTAGGTTAATGCTGGGCCACTCGCATATGCCCGAGCTTTTCTGGACGACGCGAGCGCCAAGAAGTATCCTGACAACAAGGTCAAACAGCTGAAAGAGGTCTTCAGGTGAGATGAGATGCCAGCAGCTCATAATGCACGTGTGCAAATGTTGATCAGGCTTCATCACAGCTCACCACATGATCCTGTGTTTGAGCAGGCATTTTGTGGAGGCGTGTGGCCACGGCTTGGGCATCAACGAGCGGCTGATCAAAGAGGACCAGCAGGAGTATCACGATGAGATGAAGGCCAACTACAGGGACCTCGCCAGAGAGCTGTCCATCATCATGCATGAGCAAGTGAGTAGAGTGTCGGTAACCGAAGTAACAGTGCACTACTTTAATCAATACGAATGTTGCACCTGTAATCGACAGACCGTGCTCGTTGATAACACCGTTCTCTGTTTTTCCCTTGTGCTGACATGAACAGATTGGATGGTAATGCAAGAAGCACCAATACGAAAGAAAGACTTGAGTTGTTCATTTGTTGGTCCAGCCAGACACAAGCATCCCCTACACTTTCACTTCCTGTCAAACCATTAGAAATGTGATGTGACAATAGTCTTTGTCCCGTCTGTGTATAAACACTGTAAGACCTCTATAACATTCCTAGAATGTTCCCATGTTATTATGGTCTCGTTCTTGTTCTGTTGTGTTTCCACCACAGGCAAAATCTGTAGCAAGCTGCTGAAGCTAAGGTTCATCTCTTGACCTTAGGAAGCACTGAACAGATTGGCTGACGTATCTGATCTGATCACAGACGGGCCTTATCTTTACAGCCTTTGCAATGAATAAGAAATCAGCTTAACATAAAATATCCTCACACATGGAACGACGCATGCCCACTGTCAATAAAAATGACTGGTCCCCCTGATCACGGCCTCCAGGAGCTCTCTTCTCCTGATATTACGAAACTCAAAACTACAAACAGTCCTTTTCTCCCTCTTCTATGAACTCTCTCGATGCTGCAGCTGGCTAGACCAACAGTAACTTATGGATCTGTTTAGGATTGTTGACATGTTATTTTCTCTGCATGTGTGTACAGTTTGTATGTATGCATGCACATATACTGTATGTATATACATGTACATCTGCCTGTGTGTGAACAGCATGTGTGTATGTATGTACATACATCTGAACGTCTGAAATGTGTTTATGCATTTATGTTTGTTTTACACGCACACTTGTTTTACTCTTGGTGCTTTGTGGTTGGATCGGCCTTTTTAAACTTTTCAATTTCCTGTTTTGTGTAACTGTCAAAATTCATGAAAGTTAAAGCATCAAAGGAATAGTTCCACTGTTTTTGAAAGATGAATACATTCCAAATGCTTACCATTTTTTTCTGATTTCTAGTCAGAATATTTCAGTACAGTTAATACAAGACATCTAGAGAGTATAATAACCAAGAAATACCACGTGTTCTTCACTGGTTTTTAACACATTTTTGAAGTTACATTTTTTCTTACCATGTATTGTATTGTTTCTTTATTCTTTTTGTTTTTTATTCCTTTTTTTTGTTCATTCATCATCGTTTTTTAATTGAGTTGTACATTAAACATTAATATTTGAACAAAAAAAAAATGACTATACTAATATTATCCCCAACCCTGGCAAAAAATAAGATGGTATCATGAATATCTGTGAACATCTCCTTCTTCCCTGCCTCCAGATCAGTCCAGTGGAAGATGGCATGAAGAGCGTTCTTCCAGACTCGCTTCACATCTTCAACGCCATCAGCGGCACGCCAACCAGCACCATCATCCAGGGAATCCCCAGCTCTTCTTCGGTGGTATGAGGCTCGCCCGGGATAGCTTTATGCTTGAAAACCCGCCCGACAGTCATGCCAGTGATGCCATATTGTCACTTCTAAATCCTGATCCTGCATCTCTTCTGTCGGCTTAAAGGGAAACGGACAAAAGCACAGACAACTCTGACCACCTCTGACCCTTGTCAGTGAACCATGACCAGGCACTGGACCTATTAAAAGTATATACATGGTATGGTGGCTGTGTTGGATGTCGTTATGTTAAAAAGAGAGGATCCTGCAGGAGACATGACAGACTTTGGCCAGAAATTAATGTGTGATGAAGCATTTTCTGACCACTCCTTCACCCATTTCTACCTGAAAAGACTGGGCTTTGTTTCCACGGACACATTCCTGTTGAGATCTTTAATATGCATGTCATCACGTTACACCCACCGCCCCTTGAAAAAAAAAAAGCCCATTTTTGTTTACTTTGATAATGTTTCACGTTGTTTTTGTATGTACAGCATTCAACTTTTATAAGCCACTGTATTGATGTCTCTGATGAACAGTATATGCTGCAAACATTGACGCTCCATCTCCCTGTACATGAAGTTATATTTCTATAAAATGCAAAAGGGCCTCCTCTGACTCAACCTTAAATCACTTCAATGTCTTAGAATGGGAGCGTTTTTAAATATTTAAAGCCATTGCATACAAAAAATATATTCCAAGTTGTTTATTACTGTATATATAATAGGAGTGTGTGCAATATTTGCTGTGTGGGGCTCATACACTGTAAAGATGATGTTCACCTTCTTGCCAAAGCGATGAGGTGTGGAACCAGACACTATGCCTACTGTGGAAGTAATATGAAGCTTTTACCATGTTAGTGTTCATTGAAATGTTCAAGAAATTGTTTTATATTTGGGAAGCAAATGTTTTCTTTTTTTTATTTTTATTTAACGCAAAGTCACTGTTCTGCTGTAAACAGAGATGTTTCCCTAATGCTTTTCTTTTAAATAAAATACACTCTTTTCTCTGCACATACGAATCCTTATTTCATCATCAAGTGTATTCTTGTTTTTATTCCTACTTTAAAGGTGCACTTTGTAGTTTTTGGGAAGAAAAGCTTAATTCATGGATTTGTCCTACCTAAAGAACTGAATTAACAAACTCTCCTGACTGTCAAGGACAACACAAGTTCATACTGCTGTACTATGTTTGTATGTGGCGGACCCTGCCACCCATCTAGCTTCAAACAGTGTTCTGTGACCTTATTTTCCCCTGAGAACAGCTTGTTTACTGAGATGTTGAAAAGAAAAAAAAAATCTGTGTTTGAATTTCTTTTCTAAAACGACATGCTGCCTCTCTAAATGGGTTACATGTCTCTACACATGAACACAAGCATTGAGAACATTGTTTGTGTACACAGAGTTTACTAAAAAAGAAAGTTTTTGAACAACTTACGTTAGCAGTAGCTTCTTCCTCTAGCCGTCATCACGGCAGCCCAGACGTACTCGGGGATCAACACGTCTGGGTAGAGTGTATGTGGTTCAGTTCAGCTGTGTGTAGAGACCCTGGTGATACTACCAGCAAAGTTTCATGTTGTGTCGAGCCTTCTTAGTGTTTTAGAAATAGCAATTTTGATGCTAGCGTAAAAGTGCCCCATGCACTCCATTGAAAATGAGTTTGAGCCGAAAATGAAAAAATACGGTCAATCTTAAAAGTGCGTTTTTCATCGTAATTACGCTTTTACATGAAGGTTTGACTCATATACATTCACAAAAAAACCTAGGTTGCATTTTGGCGAGAGTTTCACAGAGATTAACGCTAATGTTGGCTATGTAGTGATAGATTGTAAATATAGCTCTTTCTATAACATTACTGACTGTGTTAATGTTCACAGAGTTTTCCAGAAGGATTGGACACCCCAACTTTGTGGTAATGTGCTGCCCCAAAAACAGTTTGGAGAGTGAATGCCAGAGGCGGCAATTCTTACACGTACCACCTTTAAGGTGTGGAGTTGTTGGGAAGGTGTCAGGGACTGAACATAGCTGCCTCTCCATCTCCTATATCTCATGTTCCCTCCCATCACAAAAGTAACGCAGTCAGCAGTGTGGGCAGGGCTAATAAGAAGCAATATTACTGACGCACTCCCACTCCCACGGGTGAACAGTGAAGGATCAATTATCAGCTGCTCCTCGCAGGAATCTCAAAGGAATATCAAACAGCAGCAGCTTCACTCAAACATCATGACCGGTGAGTTTGCAGTCATTTATTTTTGTGTATTTTTCCATTTAAATCCACAAATGGTAATAATCCAGAGTAGAGGCTGCAGTCACCTGAAAGTCGAGTCAGAACAAATAAAGAAAACTTGTTGCTCATGTTTAACTGCTCAGACACTGAGAGACAGAGACAACAGTGGCAGTTCATATGCTACAGTTGTTTCTCTTTATATGCTATACAGCAGGTTATTTAAACTGGTTTAATCTTGTGTGTAGATAAAGAGGATCCCAAAAAAGGGAGGAAAAGCAAAGGGACGGTAAGTACCTAATTTATTTCATGTTAATACAGTGTTTGTTTTAAAGGACCAAAGCAGCCCTCTTCATATGTCTATAGTGTACTGCTGAAGTCAGATGTTTAGCTACTTGTATTTTCCATTTATGCTACTTTATGTTCACCACATTACAGAGGGAAATGTTTGACTTTCAACACCACTGTGTTATCTCACATCTTCATTTAGTTTGTGCATCGAAAACATGTGATATGTATGACTTCATCAGTGTTTTAAAACTCTGATGCAATGTAAACCTCCTAAAATTATTAAAGCAAATTAAAATGAGTTCCAACTACGTCATTAAAATACTGCCTACATGTTAACGCCTCGATAATGATCATCCAATAACACAATTCTAAACACAGACATAGATCATTTAGGATAAATACAATTTTTACTGTTACTGTACAATTTTGAGATACTCATACTTTGCCTGAACTTCCATTTTCTGCTTTAATTCCACTTGCAGGCAACTATTATTACAATTGGATAAAATATAGTTGATCTAATAATTCAGCTGACCCCAGTAAATGAGTGTTGATATTTCAGTAAATGAATTGCCACAAAATTACTTTTGATACTGAAGGACAGTTATTATTGGATACTTTAAGACTTTTACTGAAGTACTTTTTCACTACATTAAATGTACTTTATGTATCAAAAGCAGTGTTGTAAAAAGTACCTAAAATCATGCTTGAGTAAAAGTAAAGACATTGTGTTAATTGCAAATGTTGTGTACTGTACTTAAATTTATGAATGCAGGATTTTGCCTATTACTGGACTATTTTCTCATCGTGTATCAGTAATTTTACAGGTAAATGATCTAAATACTTTCTACACCTCTACTGAACACTGTTGTTGATTCTCCTATCCCTTAGAGTAAAGAGATTTTTGGCTACCCGATCAGCATCTTCTTCATTGTTGTGAATGAGTTCTGCGAGAGGTTCTCCTACTATGGCATGCGAGGTGAGAATATTTGGTTCCAAACATGTGATAGCTTTTTTTTTTTTTTTTTTTTTTCAAATCATCTTCTTTGTCAGAGCTGATGCTGCTCAGTCTTAGAATGATACTGTATAATAAGAGGAAGCCTTTGTCTCCACTGCCTATCCAGCTGTCCTCGTGCTGTACTTTAAGTACTTCCTGCGCTGGGACAATGACCTCGCCACCTCCATCTATCACACCTTCGTGGCTCTCTGCTACCTGACCCCGATCCTTGGGGCCATTGTAGCCGACTCCTGGCTGGGAAAGTTTAAGTGAGTGGCTTCCTCAGTATCCATTGATTAAATGCATGAAGGCTTTAATTGTCATCTGCAACTAACCCCAATAAACACAGATTTAGTCCAAAGAGAAAAATAGTTAGTATAACAGTAGAGTTTAAAAGTTGTTTCTTTTCCTTAAAACTACTTCTAGCTGATGATATTTTGGTATCTTCACTCGTTACATTTTTTTTTCACTTGTAATGTGTTTTTTTAATGCTGAATTAGCACTTTTACGTCACCAGTACTATCTCGTTCCCTCTTCCTCTTACAGGACCATCATCTACTTGTCCATTGTCTATGCGATCGGCCAGGTTGCGATGGCCGTCAGTGCAATCCATGACATCACTGACGTAGACAGAGACGGGACACCAGACAACATGACCTTTCATGTGTGAGTTTCTACTTATTATAGACATATTGAGTTGTTTGCTTCTGGAAGGCAGTACCTTCTTCTCATCCACATGTCCCTCTTCTCATGCAGTGCGATGTCCATGGTGGGGCTCTTCCTTATCGCGTTGGGCACTGGCGGCATCAAACCTTGTGTTGCTGCCTTTGGTGGAGACCAGTTTAGTGAGCATCAGGTTTGAGCATTACCTCATTTCTGTCTATGTATCGGCTTTACTTTTCTCTAATGGTTGGCGGCAACAGAGGCATTGAGCATGTAAATGCTACACCCAGTTCAAATACTTGCAGTGTTGCACTTGCATGTCACCCCTTGTGCTTCCTCAACAAGACTTAGCCTCTAGAGGTGCTGTGTAGCCAGGGACTACCTATTGTTCCAAGGGCCCATTATTCCCAAACCCCAGTACTCCAAAGTCACTCTGACTCATGTTGTTCATCAAATAATAACCAACTTAATTTCAAACCAAAGAAGGTTAAGGTCAAGATTAAGGTAAGGGTTCGGGCATGGGGTGGTCATTAAGGAGTTCCCTGTGAATGGATGATTCCATTGCTCAGTTCTAACATGCTGATGTTTGGCATTTATACTGCTTACCAAGTTTACCATCTCAGTTGAGCGTGTGAGCATGTTAACATTTGCTAATTAGAGCCAGACACAAAGTACAGCTGAGACTGATGAGAATGTCATGAGTTTTGCAGGTAAGTTAGTCATAAATTAAAGAATCTGACAAATTGTACATTTAGATCTCATGATACCGTAAGATGAGAAGTGAAAGGGGAACTGAGTAATGTAGTCTCCAGGATTTGTCACGAAATCTCGACACTTTTTTAAGTCTCAAAATTGATTTATTATTTGCAAATTGGCTTTATTCTGTTTACTCAAGTATTTCGAGTCCAACACTGTAAATTAGGATTGCAGTCCCTAAGAGGACCCTTTAAAGCAGGGGTGTCAAACTGATCCAGTAAAGGGCCATGTGGCTGCAGGTTTTCATTCCAACCAAGCAAGAACACGCCTGATTTGGATCAGCCAACCAATCAGCCAACCAAGCAAGAACACACCTGATTTGGATCAGGTGTGTTCTTGCTTGGTTGGAATGAAAACCTGCAGCCACATGGCCCTTTACTGGATCAGTTTGACACCCCTGCTTTAAAGTAATCTAAGATACTGTGCTTCATCATTAGATCCATGTTGCAAGCATGGCTATAAAATTTGTGCTCTTGTTATCTTTTAAAATCATAAACACAGATATCAATCACTTTGGAATTGATTACACATCATATTCTGCATTGCACAACATGCATGAAACACGTGTTAACAGGTCACTGATTTATTTCTCTGTGCAGGACAAGCAGAGGAGAACTTTCTTCTCCGTTTTCTACCTGTGCATCAATGGTGGGAGTCTCCTGTCAACCATTATCACTCCCATCCTCAGAGGTAGATATGAGAAGGATATAAACTTTATGACTAACAGTGCCATAAACTTCAGTGCACGTGAAAGTCCTTGAGTACAGTTTAAGTAACAGCTGTTTCCATCTGCAGCTCAGGAATGTGGCATCTACACTAAGGAGAAGTGTTATTCTCTGGCCTTCGGCGTCCCTGCAGCGCTAATGGTGGTTGCACTTGGTATGTCTTAACAATATGGAGACTGTGATATGTACACCAGGCAGAAACATAAGGATTTGGTTCACATGATGGTGATGTTGTGCCTGTGATGTCCCAAACAGTGGTGTTCATCGTCGGAAGTGGTATGTACTACAAAGCAGAACCGCAGGGAAACATCATGCTGGATGTGTGTAAATGTATTGGGGTGAGTCTGGTTTACGCTTGCGTCAACACATTCTGCATCAGTGTGTAACGACAGTTGCCCTAAAGAACACATTTCTTCTTTAGTTTGCCATTTCAAATCGCTTAAGGCACAGAGGCAAACAATACCCAAAGAGGGAACACTGGATGGACTGGGCAGAGGACAGATATGATGTGAGTATCACCTCATTTTAATTCTCTAAAGTTGCTAACAATGTGTCTTGTCACCGGAATAACGCCAGTTCATACTGTGTCTGTCTGTGCCACAGAAACTCCTCATCGCTCAAATCAAGATGGTGCTGAAGGTCCTCTTCTTGTACATCCCACTCCCGATGTTCTGGACCCTGTTCGACCAAAAGGTACCTCAGAGTTGCTCTTCCTCTTGAAAAAGGACACTTCGCTTGTTAGCAGTGGAAACTGTGCTAAACTTTGCATCTCTGTTAAAGGGTTCTAGATGGACTCTGCAAGCCACCACCATGGATGGAAACTTTGTAAGTTTGGTGATAAAAACAACTTTAAAATATATTTGAATTCAGTGAAGCAATATGTGTATCAACAAAATCTAATGTTTTTGTTGTGTCTGCAGGGTGCTCTTGTTATACAGCCAGATCAGATGCAGGTAAGTTAAAATGATTGTTTTTTAAAAAAAAAAACTGATTCGTAATGTTGGCTTGCACTGCGCTTTGTGTGAAAAAATACTCACTGTGTTCATTTATGCTTTTGAAAGACTGTCAACCCCATCCTGATCCTGACTCTGGTGCCCATCATGGACAGTCTCATCTACCCTCTGATCCAAAAGTGTGGCGTGAACTTTACGTAAGTATTCCGGTCATGGAAAGATAACTTATTCTTGCATTAAAATGTTTGTGCTGTAATTCTCTCAGATTTTGTGCGGCTCAGTAACAGCAATTGATGTTAATTTAACAGGCCTCTGAGAAGAATGACAGTGGGGATGCTTATGGCAGCCATAGCGTTTGTCTGCGCTGGCTTAGTTCAGATTGAAATTGATGTAAGTAGAAAAAAGTTTATGAAATTAACTATAAAAAAACTAGAAATTAACTCACAGTTAAGGTTCATATGAACTTTGCTTATAAAAGTATAAAAAAAGTACTCTTGGAATTAATAACAAGGACAAGTGCTCGTTTCTAATTTGTGTAAAAATTTTCAGAAAACCTTGCCCACCTTCCCGTCGGCCTCTCAGAGTCAGCTGAAATTACTCAACATGGGCAATAGTCCACTGACAGTTAATCTGACTGGCGTGGGTCCTATTGATCTTCCTGCAAGCCAGGTACGTCCTCGCACAAAAACACACTGGACTTTTATAAAACTGGGAATCGCAGGCTTAAAATTCAGTAAAATTAGTGGCATGCAATCCAAAATTGCAAAACCTTTTCTTTGTTCTGCAGGCCAATGACGAATACGTCACAATTGACGGAGACAATGTCATCATTTCAATGGTCGATTTAGAGAAAAAAATTCCACTGGCAAAGGGAAAACGACAAACGCTTCTCATTCCTTCAAACACCTCTAAGGAATGGCTGTTGGTGAGTTTGAACCAGAGAATGATCAAAATAAAGACACAGAGGCCTTTTAACATTTCAATTAATCAGCGCCATTTCTCCAGACTGATGACTTGATTGCCAAGCCGGAACAAGGCAGCAATGCAGTCCGGTAAGTTGAATTGCAAAAATGTTTTAACAGCAACAAATACTCTGCTATTAATCACTGACTATTTTGATAATTGGGTAGTTGTTTTAGTCTCTTATCAGGTGCAAATACTGCAAATCATATAGGCTAGTTGCGGCAGTAAAGGTTTATCTAAATGGTAAATTGTTGAAAACAAATGAATTACTGCATACATGATGGTGTCAGTGACTGTTTTAAGATTTTCTGGTTTTAATATTTCTGCTCACTGTGTCCCCACTTCAGATTTGTAAATGGAATGGATAGGACACTGAACATTTCCACTCCTGATGTTCACGTTGGCCTAATTGGTTCATCTCTTTATTCTAACTACTCTCTGGTAAAAAATGGAAAGTAAGGATTCATTTTTTTCTTGACTAACTCCTGTTTTCTTTTTTTTTTTTTTACACAAGAATCATTATTTTATGCAAACAGCAACACAGCTCATTAAACAATTTTTTTTCCTCTATCTATCAGGATCATCTTCACCATAATGAGTACTTCACAGGCATGTAATTACTCCAGGGAGTTCGGATTTGGAAGCTCATATACCTTCTATATCCCTGAGAATTTGGTCATTGGAACGAATGTAAGTTTCACATCAGATTTTTTTATTTTATAGATTTCAGTCAGGTATGCAAAGTTAGATCTCATTTAAAGGGTGTAGTGTGTAAGAACCTGTCAAATTCATACTACTTACTTAAGATCTTTAAACATTTAGAAAAGGCCATCAATGAATCGATCCTACAAACAACAAGCCAAAGCCTGACATATCTTATTTTTCTTTGCCATAGAGCTGGATGTTGTCCTAAATCTATAAATAAAACTAAAAAAAAAACATTGGTACATCATTTCACTGGGTGTAGGGCTGTCCCAGATACAATGTCTGTGGCTTTGATTCATCAGTGGGAACATCCCGCAAATATTAAAAACTTTTTAAGTTTTTTAACTGCTGGGGTGTGAGCGAGTGTTGAGTACTGTTATTTCTGTTTTGGGACATAAGGTTTTGAGACTAATTAACTGCAACAGAGGAGCTTTATTTCTCTGCAATTATCAGTATTATTGCCTTTTAATGGTGAGGCAGACACTTCCCTGGAATACTCATTTGGAAGATGATTACCATGGTGACAGCAGAGACTTTTTTGTAACAGTTTTCTTATTTTGTTGTTGGTTTCTCAATGGCTTTTTGGAAATAAGAAAAATATAGAACTAACCAGCATTACACTGGAGTGTACAATTAGAAAAGATATTGTCATCTGCACGCTTTAGCATTATCTATCAAAAACCATCGAGCTACCATCTTTTGAGTCTGCCCCAAACTGAACTTACTTACTAATTACTCTATTTTAGTGTCAGAACGGCATAACTGCAACAGAAGACATCAAGCCCAACACGGCTCACATGGCGCTCCAGATCCCACAGTACTTCTTCATTACTGCTGGCGAAGTGATGTTTTCTGTTACTGGTCTGGAGTTCTCCTACTCACAGGTACAGTTAGTACAGTCCAACAATTTAAGGGCTTTGATTTATGATAGTTCTGTGTAGCACTCTATTTATATTTTATTCCACTTGTGTCATTCTTTGGTGTCTTCCAGGCGCCTAACAACATGAAAGCTGTGCTGCAAGCAGGCTGGTTGCTAACTGTTGCTATTGGCAACTTCATCGTACTGATTGTGGCTGAGGTTGCGAAGATCCCAGAACAGGTAAAAAAAAAAAAAAGTACATCCCAACTGGACACATCGGACACATCTGTGTGTTTGTGCCATGCAGACAATGACCCATGATGCATAACTCCCATGTTTCTCCCTCGTCTCTTCAAGTGGGCAGAGTACATCCTGTTCGCCTCCCTCTTGATCGTGGTGTGTGTCATCTTCTCCATCATGGCGTATTTCTACACCTACATAAACCCTGCCGAAATCGAGGCTCAGTTCATGAAGAAAGGTGATGACGATGACGAGGACGATAAAAAACAGCTACAGAAAGGGATGGAGATGGTCAGGAGAAACTCAACCGGAAGTCATAGCGATGATGATGATGATGATGATGAACGCAAAAAAACTAAAATGTGAACAAAGCGGGTTAATGTCCAGAATACATTCACATCTGGTGTTTAACATTGATGTGAGGTAGAATCGCCTAATTGTGTGTGTGGGTGTGTTTCAAATCTTTTATATTATAATCACCACACAACTATTATGGGTGAAGCACACAAAGCTCTTTAACATTATATTGAATACAACATATATATATATATATATATATATATATATATATATATATATATATATATATATATATATAATATTACAATGCTAGCTATAGTATTAGAACAACAATATCAACAACAATAGCAGATGAATGTTATTATTCTCACATTTTGCATATTATTGGATGTAATTCTTCTTTTGTGTGTAAGTTCTGTTCAAGTAAGCAATAAACATAAATCCTGTTTGTTGTGTGTTTGGGATATATATGCAAATTCTCAACGATTTCTAGCCAGGAGAGCCGCTGCACTATGTTAGAAGAGTATGGACGCTTCATCATTGAGAGTTTGGGTAAGAAAGCTTTTGGATTGTATTGGTCTGGAAAGACTTACCTCCACTGCTAAAAAAACAAAGACTTAATTTTGCTCTGAGAACCACGGAAATGTTGCCTTTACTTGAGAGGAAAGTGTAAACAAGTATTTTGTTTTATTTTTATTCTATCTTTATATCTATATTGATGTAGTTGAGAAGTTGACTGTGTATGTATGTGGAGTGAGTGTCTGTGAGAGGGTTGTTACTGTATGTTTCTTTGATGGAATGTTGTATAAAAAAACAATAAATGTACTGAAAAAACGAAAGAAAAACCCAGTTTCTGTTTTACACTCACAATTAAGATCTTTTGCCAAAAAGCCATTGAGCTTGTCATTCTTGTTCATAGCACTCTGCCAACCCAATATCAAATCTACAGACATACAGTATAAGACTGACTGGTGTTGTTTTTGCTGTAAATGTGTATTAATAGCCATTGAATGTCCAATTATGTGACAGAAAAGAATGCAATGTAGCCTTTTACGCCCTAAAGGGAGCTATGAGCTCCCATACTGGCTAAACAGTTTTCATTATTTGAGCATGAACATTAATTTTTTCATTCATTTTTTTTTATCCCAGGCTCTCATCTGACCGCAAGTCGTGTCATTTACGTTGTGGTAAATAACACTTTAAGGCTATTTAGTTTAACTTGAGCACAATTTCAAGTAAAATCTTGGTGGTGGTGTGAAAAGATAAGTTAAAGAAAATACTCACATACACAATAAAACTATGATTTGGTTGCTATGAACGTCCTGTTCATTTCTGATCCCTGAACACATCCTCCTCTAGTGATGTTCTATGTAATATGTATTTCAGCTATATAAGTGGGCATGTTTAACTGCCAGAGCCACTGCCAATCTTAGTCGTACCCAGAACAAGATAATCTCAAAAGGCCCTCCCAGCATAATATCTTAAGGTTATAGAGGTCTTTCAGGCCTTTCAAGAACAGGGCCCAGGTGAACAGACCTGTGTTCTACCTTTGTTTGTGGCGTTGTTCACTGCTAATAAAGAGTTGAAATCAGGCCCCTGCTGTTTGTTCCATGAGACCTCATTTCAGAAAAAAAAACCTGTATAAAGTATATGGACACAAACAAAAAAATGTTGATCACATTTGTATTGTGCCACTTTCTCAATTTAAAAGATAATTCAAGTCAAGAAAGTTGTCGTTTTTCACAAGACTGTGAAAATACATACTCATAAAGACAACACAGCCATCACTGTTAGTCACAGTTGTCAATTTAATTGAGATTTTCACCTTTGTTTCCAGTGAGACAGTGTAGTTCACCGAGCAGTGATAGATGATAGATGACATTTCACTTTATTTCAGTCAAATTGTTACTTTCTTGTCTTGAAAAATTCTCTTTAAAATTGACCAGTAATTCCTGGCACAACTTGGGTCCACAGGAAGGGCTGTGACTTCAGCTCTCAGTATAAACAGGAGGAATACTTTACACAGCCAAATTAAATTGTTCTCCTGTAGTCATGTGAACGTTGTTTTAAGAGAGACATTTCGTTCCTTTGCCTCGCTGGTCACCCAGCCTTGCTACCTTGACATCAAACCACAAACATGTGAAAGTGGCACCTGTGTGAACTTCCTTCCTCCTCTCTGTGACGCTGCTCTCGATTTACGTGTGACGACATATGCCCGGTCCGCTCTTCTTCATTCTGATTGGTCGTCGGGAAAATGAAAATGACATGAACCAAGATGGCGCTGGACGACAGAGAAAAGTGATGAGAGAATAGAACAACAAGAGATACAACTACATAACAGTGTGCATTTATTCACCCGGCGCGACTGTTTCAAACCAGACTTCTGCATTATCTTCGGGCAACTGTCAAGCATGCGCTGAGAGACCGCGCAGGTCTACAGAGAGATAATTATCCAGCTAACTGTTTGCTTACTGGCTGCTAAAGTAGCTAGCGTAGCTAACGTTCGCTAACTGCGGAAGGCGAGTGAGCAGGAGGCTGGCAGGCAGCTCGAAGTGCGAGCCGACAAGTCGAGCGGATTTTCCTAATAAAAAGCAGGACCGCTCGTTACGGTAACCATCGACACAGAGTTTGGAGCACGGGCGAGTTCACCCGTTCGTTCAGGAAACTAACGTTACACCTCTGATAAGGACGGCAGAAAAAGACGAGGAAAGGCGTCATCTTCGCTGATCTGACGCCATGGCTCATTCCCCTATTCAGAGCGGGCTGCCGGGGATTCAGGTAAATAAAATGTGTTATTCTACTGTTAGCTAACTCTCAGAGACACCTTCACTTCCACCTGGATCCACCCCGACATTTTACCTCAAGTTTCCTCTTAACCTTGTGCTCGGAAGTTTGACTACCTGGTTGTAAAGAACTTTATCAGCAGGAACACTGTATCATTATCGCGTTTAACACTATTGCATTTGCTTTACAATGATAAAAGCACCTATTAGTCAAAGTCCAGTAGTTAGCGGCACGAAGGCTGTAGACTTGCCAAAGCTGAAGTGTAACGTTACTTAATGGTTGACCGGCTGTCAAATCATTAAGGATCTTTATTTTGTCCGAGCTCGTTCTTAATATATAGACAGCTTTTATTGTAGGCTTATCACGATTTTCTAGAGTACAAGCTGAGGTATCCAAGTTGTAATTTGGTCCATGTCCACTGTTGTGTTTTTGGACGACAGTGCTAAAGCATAAGATATATCAGTATATTGTAATGTAAGCCAAGGAGAAGCAGCACATATACATGTTTAAGAAGCTGGAAACAAAAAAGCTAATGCTCTAACGTTACATGCACCATTTACCTGTGCTTTTACTTCTTCCAGGTGGAGACATGTGGCTGAGCAGGGCACGTATCTTGGTTTTAACCAGGGCTGCAGCTAACCTTGATTAATAATTACTGTCATTAATGATTGATCTGGAAATTCTGTAGGTTTATTAACTGCCAGAACATATTGAAAGCCCCTATCAGAATGTTCCAACGCACATAATCTCTGAATTCTTTCAATTTTGAAAAGAAGAAAAATATATTCAGCGTTCAGTAATATAAAAACTTAGCCAATCATTGGTATTAAGTAGGAGTGAGAGGAAAATTTGCATGATAAATCAGTTAAAGGATTCATTCATTATGGAGTAGTCCTCTTTTAGTTAGCTTTCAATCCAGTAATTGATTAAGCAACCAATTTTTCATCACTCCTGGCATCAAATTGCTCATCTTTGCCTATTAAAATTTTTGAAGTTTTTTTTGGACAGTCAATACATGTACTTTTAAATAAGTTGACTTGGTGTAACATACGTCATGTTAAAGTCCATGTAAAAAATACAGCCTCCTGGGGTGACTTAACAAAGACATGCATGATTAGATTGATTGCACACAATACTACTCTCTACTGTCTTGAATTATAAACATTTCATTAGTATGTGAATAGATCAGTTAAATGGACATAAGTCCACAGGTTACTCTGCAGAGGAGTGTTACTGGGTGGAAGTCTGGCAATGAGCCTTCAGTCCTGAGGGTGTGGTGCGTGGATGACACCAGACTACACAGTTGTGTGGTGCAGATGGGAAAGCATCAAACACATGCTTTTAGAGCGATGTTCAGGCAGCTTTAGTTGTCGCAGTAAACCTGCTGACTGTGGATATGGCAAGTACATTCCCATCATGTGTAGTCTGTGGTCGCAGCGACCTTGTTGTTTTTCCCATTGTTTTTACAGAGGTCAGCCTCGACATTATAATTTTCACCTGGATGACTGACCACACCAGTGTTATGATAGTATTTTGGTTGTGTTGTTTCTACTCTGCTTTATTCTGCACCGCTCGGTCACTTTGTCTGTGTTGTAAACTCCCTTTGCTATCAAATTCAGCAGCCGCCTCTGTGCCAGTTTTTCAAAGTGCAGCTGCTGCTCATCTCCCCTCCCATATAGTTTGACCACCATGCATTAGCACTTTTACTGGAAACTGTTCTCTGGGGGGGGGAGACTAAAGCAATAGTGTGTGTGTGTGTGTGTGTGTCAAAGATCATCATCATAGGGTTGGGTTACCTGGGAAATTAAGCATTGGGCCTAATTGCTTTGCTAGTGCAATTATATAATTTTTTGCATTTTCTTTTTTCAGATGAACTTCATAATCAGTCAGTGTGATGCTTTAATAAAAATTAAACTTTTTTCATTCTAAACTTAATGTCTAATGCCTACTATTTTGTCATGGAATTATGTTTAGGCTAATAATTGCGGTACATGAAGGGAAATTGAACTGACCAACTTCAAGACCATTATCTCCACCCTGGTGCTCCACTGGGAAATTAGCCATTTAGATCAGTCAATAAGTCAGGGTGTAGTCCTCTGGTTTCTGTTGAGCTTTTGTGGTGGAGGTCGTTAAACCTCAGGTACTTCTGTGTCACACTGTCTGATGATTTAAGTGATACTCACAGCCACAAATTTGATCAGAGGAGGTTAAACAGCTGGTCTGCATGCATAGGTTGAAGCCAGGCTGAAGTGCACATTTTCAGCAAAGAATGAAGTGAAAGTTTGCATTATACTTATTTCTGTGCTGACATACATGGTCTTTGGCTGTGGAGAATTTTGGTCTTGAATTCTACACATTGCAAGATTAAAGCTACTCAGTTGTTTTTGATTATAGCTTTTGGGAATGTAGCTTTTTCTCTTGAGAAAGAATCTTCTTGAGAAATGGAGGACAGCTTACATTCATCCCATGCAGTTCTGTTATATAGGGATATATTAAGCCTATCCTCAAGATGGGGTTTTAGTTTGATTTTGAGACAAACTTGTGACAGAAAAGCTGAATCACAAACTAAGGAAGTTATATTCAAAAGACTGCAACAATGACCAGGCAGAGAGAGTTGTGTAAGTTGCAGTTTGCAAGGCTGCCTGTGCTCATCTATTCAAGTGCCATACATATTTTAGGTACAGTAGAATTGGTGTCATTGAGACTTAATTTTTCAAGAAAAATGACAAACAGTCTCTGGTTCTTCAATCTAAAAGGTTTGCTGTTTATCGTTAACTAATATTTAAAGAAACTGAATATTGTTGGATTGTTGACCATTGGCTGGCCCAACAAGACATTTTTGAAGTCACTATAAGGGTTGATTTTCATTGTCGAATCATAGTCAGAATATCTGGACTTTAATTTTTCTTCCTCAGAAAAATCACTTAAAATGATTTTCTCTCATTTTGTTGACAAAACAGTTATTTTGGTAAACTTTTAGCAGATTAAACAACAATGAAGATAGTTTCTAGGCGTTGCCTCAATTGTGAGGCTCTGGTTGCAAGATAATTAATTTGTTTTAATTCAAGAAGCCCCTACTGAGTTTGGGATGTTTTGTTTAGTTTTCACTATAAAAACCCACAGGTGCAGGTAAGGTTTCATGTGTCAGGTAATGTTTTGACAGTGCAAGCTGTGATAAATTATTTGATCCACTGATTTATGTGATTGTTACCTTTCCAGAACCATGACTTGGATCTATAGTTAGTACACCTTTGGTTTTATGTAATGTATTTTTTGTGGTCTGGTATTACTAAAAATGTCCTCTCTTCTCTCTTTCCCAACCATCTCTCTGTGACACAGAATTTCAGAGCCGATCCAGAGGAGTACTTCACAAAGCTGGACAGGATAGGGAAAGGCTCTTTTGGTGAAGTTTTTAAAGGCATCGACAGTCGGACTCAGAAAGTTGTGGCCATTAAAATTATTGATCTGGAGGAAGCAGAGGATGACATCGAAGACATTCAACAGGAAATCACAGTTCTCAGCCAATGCGACAGTCCCTTTATCACCAAGTATTACGGCTCCTATCTGAAGGTAGGCTTTAACCTCAGGAAAAATATTAAGTCAGTTTGTAATAGTTCATGCTCAACATAATGCTTATGTCAGTGGTGTGTTCCTGCAAGCTAGTGTACACAATGTAGGTCAATAAATAATGCATATGGCCAACGGAACAAGTATTGCCTGTGTAATAATGCACAGATTGCTGTTGAACACCCAGAAAATAGGCCAACTGTGTAGGAGTATATTGTATCGCTGGTGGGCTTTCAACAGTGCAGTCTGTAAGTATTTGGACATATGTTTTGTCCTACGATATTCATCTAATGTAAATGTTAACACACAGCTCTTTAACATCACAGCCAGTGTTACATGTCAGAGACAATGTACTAAACAGAAGAGGCAAAACAACATCCTGCTCTTTGAATAACCCAATCCAGCTTCAGACACAAAGAAAGATGCAACTTCTCTGGTGTTTGGGTTGTCTGTAAAGGCTGTATTGACAGCATCACTTAGGTACAAACCACATTTTGTTACTGTAGTAGATTTTCAGGCATGCTACATGTGATGGTGCTTAGAGTGCCTCTCACAGCATTTACTGTGGTACTTAACGGCAGTAAGGAGAGAAGTGGTGCTCCATTAGCTCAAGTAATGCTGCTGGCTGAAGAAGAGAATTAGGGCTCATTTGTGTGTTGTATGTAAGCATGGTGTTTGTGCTGTGTGTATGTACCTCTTTACATGTGTGTTACAGAACTTAAAATGATCTTGTAAATAGCTTCAGCAACATCTTTGGTAACACACAGACCTAGACTTCTTCTCTTAATTAGGTCTAATTTAGTTTTTCGTGTCTGGTCAGTTGTGATGGCAGGATTATCAAAGATTTTTCATGCTAATGGCATTTCAGTCAATCCCAAACAAACTGCTAGCATTGCTGCTGAAAACAACTAAAAATAGGTAGATTTCGGGATCAAACTAGAGTTATGATGGCAAAACAAAATTTAAAATTATCACCAAAATAAGTTACTTGCATTCCCTAAAGGGAAGCATGAAGAAACCCAAGCACTGGTTGCTGTGCTGTGCTGTGTTGCAGGTGGGTGTGGGTAGCATCAGTGACTGCAGCACCAGCAGATACTGTCTGAGTTAGTTTGACATTTTAAGGATTCTGTATGCATTTATAAATCACAACATACAGGCTAAGATGACACATCTGCAAGTCTGGAGATGTCTGAGTGACACTGTGGTGGACACCTTCACAGATGATGTTCCATTTGTTCAATTGAAAATATTGCAATTGTGGAAAAAAGGAGACAGCTGCCGCTCAAGTTTGTGAGCACAACTGAATTAGACAGATGAGATGTTTCTGAGTGGATAAGACAGGTGCAGGATTGATGTCAGCCAAGACTAAAACATCTTGCTACACAATCTCCTGTTCCATAGATTTTAATCTACCAACACATTGTCTGTTGATAGTGTGTAAGGTGAAATGGCCATTTTGAGGATTGCCTACTTAACACAGCTGTTACTGTAAAATGTTTTAGATGCATATCTAGCAGCTGAGGACTACTACATATAAAGGTATTAATAGCAGCCGTGTCATTTAATTAACAGACACATATCGGTTTATACTCACTGACTCCTTTTGTCTTATGATATAACAAGTGTCTGTTTCTCCAACTAAATACACATTAGCCTGACTGCTACCCGCAGAGATCAGTGCAATTTCAACCATTTACATTATAATTCTTCAACTGTGTTTCACACACACACACACACACACACACACACACACACACACACACACACATACATATATATATACATATACATATATATATACATATACATATACACATATATATATATATATATATATATATATATATATATATATATATATATATATATATATATATATATATATATATATATATATATACATACCCATATACATGTACATATATATATACATATATATACACACATATATATATACATATATACATACATATATACATATATACATATATACATATATATATATATATATATATATATATATATATATATATATATATATATATATAACACATAACACATATTTTTGGGACATAAAACATTCAGTTTAAAATTAAACATTTCAGAATGTGTTACTATATTTTTCTCATGTCAGCAGCGGGGTTTGCTTGTGCAGCCTTTATCCCTCTCCTAAATAGTAAGTGTGGGGGAACTGTTAAGTCTTAAATGTCGCAAAAAGATTGTTTTAAAATTACATTTTCCTGTTGGATTTAGTGAGTGTAAACTGTGTTTGTAATGTCAACTGCAATTTGAACACTATCTGACTGAATTGCTGATTTCAATTTCAGGGTACAAAATTATGGATTATTATGGAGTATTTGGGTGGAGGATCAGCCTTGGATTTGGTGAGTCTATGTCAAAATAATATAAATGAATAGTTCGATTTGAACTCCATTTTGACTGTTCCAAAGATGTCACAGATATGTAAAGTCTTTTTTCGTCATTTGAAGTGAACTGTACCCTGCAATTGATCTGTTCATCTAGTTGGAACCAGGTGCCCTGGATGAAACACAGATTGCCACAATTCTCCGAGAGATCCTGAAAGGACTTGAGTATCTGCACTCTGAAAAGAAAATCCACAGAGATATCAAAGGTAAAAATGGTGCATACCACCACATTGCTTTAACATCTTGTAAATGGTTTCATCTTGACAACACATTCTCTATGGTCTTGTTAATAAAGCTGAAGTGAGTCTTCAATGTGTATTGGCATCAGTGTTCACCAGCTGTGGAGGAAATGGTTGCAATAAAAGTAAATTCCTCTGCTATCAGGATGTGGCGTATTTAGTTCTTTTCAGTGCATTGTCTGTAATTAATCAGATCAATATAATCTTTTAATGTACATAAACATTTTAATGTAAATCTGTAATCTCTGTTTGAGTGATGAGTAATAAAATGCCCTTTTTATTTGTTTACATTCATAGTACTAAAACAGGCATATGTTGCTGTGGAGAGAGCAGTGCAAAATGAAACTCCATACAGCTATTTTTATCTGTTCTTGTCGAAAGATGTATGTGGGTCCTCTTATCTGAGGTCTCGTACCACTCTCCCTGTCCTGGGTTTCTGTCATTCAAATAAAAAACTCTTAGACAGCTTTTAGGGACCTGATTAATGCTTTACAGGACCAAATTATCTGGTTATTCTTACAGAGACCTTCAATTGATCACAGAAACCAGGTTTCTGCCAGAAGCTGGGATCAATAATACATCTAAAGTGGTTGAGACATTGCATTGTCTTTTTTTAAATGAATGAATTTGCATCTCGTATTCTTGTCTCTCTTGCTTTCAGCTGCCAACGTGTTGCTGTCAGAACAAGGCGATGTGAAGCTGGCAGACTTCGGAGTGGCGGGCCAGCTGACTGACACCCAGATAAAAAGAAACACATTTGTTGGTACTCCATTCTGGATGGCACCTGAAGTCATAAAGCAGTCTGCTTATGATTCAAAGGTCAGAATTATCCCTGACTTTTATTTCTTTTATCACTGTCGAGTTTAATGTTGCAACACTGGTTTGTGTTATACCACACGATGTGCTGGTTTTGGGAGAAAATACTTTTAAGTGGCAACAATAAATTGTATAAGGTCATCTGTCAGAAATCTGTAACAAAACACCACGTATAGTTTACTGCACGCAAGACACTGCAGCAAAATGTTAATGAGTTAATGTGTCCAGCTAGATAACTTTGTGTTTAACTTGGTCTGAAAAGCTGACTGTAGTTTTACCACATCAGCTGGATTGGACTGAACATCTGGAGTAGTGGGGGCTTTTCTAATGGACCAGCAGTGAGTCCAGCAACACCAGTACAAGAAGGAGCGAGGCTTATTATTTGGTGAGAAAGAAAAAGGCAGTGGCATGAGTTTGTCATTTTGGCAGTGGCCTCGAAATGACAAACTCAAGAGTGTAATGCAGTTTACTATCCAGACCAACACAGTGACCACAGTATGTCAAACCTGCTTTGGTGACTTGGTGTCTCTGGGCCAAAAACAAAAATTATTCTACCAACGTCCTGTGGTGGAAGAGAAAGATAAACAGAAAGAGAACAGATGTGGGCAGGTATGTGACAGTGAGCTTACAGAGAGAAAGAAAGAACATGCAAAGCCAAACTTTGCTTTAAAATACAGTACTTACAGTTGCAGACTGGAGTTTCGTCTTACAATGTCAGACAACATACAAAAGGGTCCGAAAGTTGGAGACCACCTGTCATAATAATGTTATTTCATTTCAAATGATGTTGCTATTTTTTAAATAGAGTTGTTAATATCCGCTAAACAATTTGAGAGAAAAATGAAATGTTTGAAAATGTACATTAAATTCAGATTTATTTATTTTTAGATTATTTGTTATGCCTTTTAATTTACTGACTGCAGGCACCCTTGAGTCTATGCCAGCTCTACTGCATGATGTCATTGAAGCGTAAGCGAAGATATATTCTGAAATGTGTGTGTGTTTTCCGTATGACAGGATTATTATTGGTTTTATGTGTTGCTACACCCAGGTGAAATATAACCAGGCTGTGTAAACAGTTAGTGTCAATATAAAGAGCCAACAAATGAAATGATAGTGGAACATTTTTCCAGGAAAAGTGTTGTTTGACATTGAACCCAAATGATCTGTTGTTTTTGTCTTTCTTTTCATTGCCCTTTTGAATGTGTATGCTTTTTTTCTGCCTGTAGCAGTTTTTTAAGACCGGTCTAGACTAGAAACGACCCAAGTGCTTATTTTGGGACAGCCACATCGTGAGTCAGTGTGGCTTGTTGACACGACCACGATGTCACAGTCTTCAGTTTGCAGAGCTTCCTCAAATACACCCATGCTGCTGATGTCAGCCATGTCACTTCAGACAGCATTATGCCAATGCGCGTGTGTGTGTTATTTTGTAGAAATGTGTGAGATTGTGCTGCTTACATAAGAGGATCTGTTTTTGTCCCAAATGTCTTTGTTTTATAGGCAGACATCTGGTCATTAGGAATAACAGCAATAGAGCTGGCTAAAGGAGAGCCGCCCCACTCTGAGCTTCATCCTATGAAGGTCTTATTCCTCATCCCAAAGAACAATCCACCAACACTGGAAGGAAACTACAGCAAACCACTTAAAGAATTTGTTGAAGCCTGTTTAAATAAGGAGCCTAGCTTTGTAAGTTTAAACAACTCTTGGTCATGCTGTTATGAGTGTCAGTGAACAGTACACATAGAAAGAAAGCTATTCTTTTTATACTGACTGTTTGTTTCGTGTGTTTTCTTTAGAGGCCAACTGCCAAAGAGCTGTTAAAACACAAGTATATTGTAAGGCATGCCAAAAAGACGTCCTATCTGACAGAGCTGATCGACAGATACAAGAGGTGGAAGTCAGAGCAGTCTCGGGATGAATCCAGTTCGGATGAATCTGATGAGTAAGTTGTATGCACCATCACAATGCAGTTCACGGGGAGGCAGAGACATGGCAACTTTACACCCTAAAGCAAAATTGAGTGTCTGACTACAGGGATTTTTGTGTCACTGAAGGGAACCAGATGGCCAGGCATCTGGAGGAGATGACTCTGGAAACGATGACTGGATCTTCAACACCATCAGGGAGAAGGACCTAAAAAAGTTTCAGAATGGGGCAGCACAGCCTGCTGAGCTCGAGAGAAAACAGGTGAGACCAGGAAGGCAGTAGTTGACCACCTTATTGACCACCATATGGACTTCAGTTGACATACTATGATGTATTCAGTCATCACGTCAAGTCTGCAAGGGCGCAAGACTGCAAGGCTAACATAAGTGGTAGAAAGGCCTTATTTTTGGCCTTCGTGATTCAAGTAATGTTTGATTTTTTTCACATTCATGCATTTCTTTTTAAATCTGCACAGAACAACTGCAGCAACGCATCCATATTGCAGTGAATTGTGGGCCCGGTCAAGTCTGCACCACAAGCTAACTCTCCACAAGTCTAAAGAAACTCAGCTTGATGATTTGTGGGTTTGGTCAACTCTTGCAGTCTGAGACTGCAAGAGTAGGGGAAGTCCAGGGATTTGGATATAACTTAAGATTTCCCCTTTGACCTTAAAATCTTTGTTTTTTCCAGGTGCAGGAGAGTCCAAAGAGGCCTTTGTCACAAAGCTTATCAACAATCTTTTCTCCACTGTTTACTGAGGTAATGGCACTACCAAATTACCCAAATTAACACAATCATCATCACTGAATAGAAGATTTAAGGTATAACTATTGTTGAAAAAAAGCATGAAAGCTGATCATACTGAATTAAATCAACTGTATGTTCAGATGCATTTATTTTATCAGAGAGTACTGCTAAAATATTTATTATGTTCACAGCTACTGTTATATAAAAACTGTCCTTGTTGCAGTTGAAAGAAAAGGGTGAGACAAGTAATGGCAAACCAGAGGCCGCAGAGGCACTGCGGGAGGCCATTTTCCTGGCAGAAGAAACACACCCAGGGATCTGTGACTCCCTGGTGGCTGAACTAGTACAGAGACTGCAGAGGTAATGAGGGTTCATATTGTCGCTTATCATTATAGTCTAATACATTCTTTAATGTAAGAGCCCTGACAAAATTGAATGTTGTACTTCCTAAGTGTGTTGTACTGTGCTTCCTGCTGAAAATGGCTGTTGGAGCAGGTTATGACGCAGTTGGGATCAATTTTAAGTGTAAACCAATGGAAGCTCAGGTATAGAGAACAATGTATTGTGGTCTGACATGATGGGAAAAAGGGCTTGATAGTACATATCAAGGAGAATTTATCTGTTGGACTTTTTAGTTATATACACGACGACAGCATTAGGTCATTACGAAAGCTGCGCTGTTTTACAGAAAGTTTTCCATGGCCATTTAATGGGATCTTTATGGGCATCTAGGGATGACACTGATGGTCTGTTTGTCTACTGGTTCATGGTCAAAAGTCTTGATGGCATTAAATGGATTGCAAAGTGCCAAACACAAAGTATCATTGAGGCCGAGGTCCAAAGTCATTAACTTTGCAGGTACTTGGTATTAGAACGATTTAAAACTGTTATTAAGAAGTTGTTCTGATGAGAGTTGTGAGATGAAAAGGGTAATGGATCAACTAAATTATTACAGTGCACTCTGAAGGCAACATGGCAGTAATGTTTGTACAAAACTGCACACCATCCAGTTGATTTGAGAAACTTCCTTCCTGGCCTAATTATATATTTTATAAAATATATACATCAATATTGTCAGGAAATGGCAATATCGATGAGCCACACTCTTCCCTAAATATTCCTTGAGAAATAACATAATTTGGGCTCAAACTTTTGACTTCTCTATTGGAAGTAGCTGTATAGATCAGGTTACAGTTTGCCAATGAATAAACTCTGCAGCTTTACCTAAGAAACTCTTATGCTATTGCTATCCATGCTAGTGACGACAACCTTGCTAGAACCAGTGGACGCTACTCAAAAATTAACTGTTGTTAGTATGTTAGCATGCTAATGTCAGCATTAACTATTTAACAGCTGATAGACTGATAAAGGTTCAACTTAATATGACCGGGTAGAGCTGAGTGATACACTGAGTATTAGAGGATTATAGACTGCTGTTGCACAGAAGTTTAACCCTCCTGAATTGGTTAATAATGTGGCCTTAACTCTAGTGCCACTCTCAGAGTAAGCAAATATGTTGTTTTCTAGTAATAACTTGGGCTGCAGCAGTATGAAATCTTCATGGTATGATAGCCATCTCAGAAAACATCACAGTTGCACATTATCAATGCACACAATAAAATTATTATTATGTGTTACAATGACCCTTAACAAATTGAAAACAGAAGGGGCTATCTGGGGTGAACATACCCATCATGGCACATAACATTATGTCCTGACATACGTGAAACTTTGTTTAAAATTGATAAACTTGAATTTTCCTAATTCAACTTATAAAGTAGAAGTCAATAGTGTAGATAAGCAAATGTACATAATATGATAATCATCAGCTTTCATGTCACACTATAACTTGAAAATGATACTGCTGCAACCCTAGTAACAACTTGGATACAGGGATAGTAATGTTAGTGACATTTGTCTTTCATCCATCCTACAGTATGCTGGTGTGCAATGAGCATTACAGTCACTAAAATGACCTTGACTGTAAATATTAACCATTTATTTCTGATGTTTGTCAGGTTTTCTGTGCCACAGGCAGCTGCCACTCAGTGAGAGGAGCGACATCTAGCTCTGCTCTATTTTCCCACCCTTGTGGCAGCAGTCAGATCTTTTCCTCTGACCTCCACAGCCAGGATGAAATCTCCCAGGAAGGTCTCCATCACTCATTTGCCTGAAGCAAATCCTGGCCTACTTAATGTCTGTTTAGTACGCTATTCAGGACAGTCAAGTGGCCAGTCGCTCAACTGCCACCTGCTGTAAGATGTCCCCTCTCAATACCTCCCTCACAACTGTCTTTGTTTTTAGGGCGGAGTTAGCTATATTTCTGCAAGGACTTACTAGTTTTGGTGAGTTTGTGACTTTTTTTTTTTTACGAAGGTCTACACTCAGCACCCTTTCAGAAAAAAAGTACCTTGCCTAATTAATCGTGTGCATGTGTGTGTGTGGCTGTGCGAGATATCCTGTGAAACGTGCAGTGAAGAGTGACGAGTGGGTTGAAACATTCTATTGAAAACTCAGGTATCCTGCTTTAAGTGGATTGGGTCCTCTGGGAGATGGAGAGAGCTCTATAGGGTGGTTGTACAGACTTGTAAATAAGCTAATTTCTACAGATTCATGAAAAAATAATGGAGCGTTTGTAATGGACCCATTGCGTTTAAAATGGCCAAATGCAAACTGTAGATAATGGTTGTGAGGTAAATATTTTGAGAGACTAAAATGGCCATATATGAGATTGCCTTGCCTTTCTACTCGTTCTTTTTGTATATCTGTCATTTTATTTCTCCAGTTGTAAAACTTTTTAAGTTCTCATCCAGTGAATGAAAATGGCTGCCCTCTATCATGTTTTACTATTGATTTATTATGTATTTCTTAATTCTCTTTAACTTTTTTGGTTTCACACTCTATGCTGTGGCTGTAATAATGTTGGAGAATGTAAAAAAACAAACAAAAACAAACAAAAAAAGAAACAGGCTGGATCCCTGAAGCCTCCACCAGTTGTAGACACTGGATGTTTTGTTGCCAGCCCCGATTCCACAAGGCCTCGAGTTTTGTTGGTTTGTAGGACTTTGCCTCAAATTTTTATTTTCTTTCCCTTCCCTCAGCGTGTGTTTTTGACTGGTTAGATTAACTGAGGTTTCGTCCATTCATTCCATTAACAGGGCAGTGCCATCATCTAGTTTATGAATCAGCAGACTCAGTTAGTCTTCCTAGGAGCTGCAGTGGTACTATCTATCTCCTCAGCGTACCTACAGCTTTAATTGCACTTCAAGTATAAATGCCTTTGACTATAAACAAAGTAGCCATAAAACAGTAGCACGAGACTTACAGTATTTTGCAGGTTATGCTACCTGGGGAAAAAAAATAAATAAAAGGTCCACCTGAAGTCTCAGAGCTTGGACTCTGGAGTTGGTCATGCAGTGTGATATTTACCTGGCTGTATCTTTCCACTGGGACTTTAGAGAGGTATTTCGGTTGTACAGCAAAATGCATACAGGCGTAGACTTTTCACCTATGAAACAACACTGCTCTCAGATGTACATATTCTAGCCAGGAGGTGTTCAGAGACCAGCGGCACTGCTACTACTTCTGACTGTAGTTTAAAAGGAATGTGCATGATAGTATAACAGTATAAAGCCTATTGGTTGGCCTGAGCAGTATGCGTTGTAGCACACTGCTACAGGACTGGAGGAATGTTGAGTCCTGAACAGAGTTGAATCAGCCTTAGAGTATTTGTGATGAATGGGATGAATAGTGTGAGCTTTAAAATATTAGATCAAATGTTTTTCTTTTGTTGTGATTTCTTATCCCCCTCCCCCTCTGGCATTATGCGGCAATACCTTAAAGAGAAGTGATTAAAGATAATCTTTTATTCTTTGCCAGAATAATGTGTGCATGAACAAATGGACAATTTTTTTTCTTCTCAGTTGCGAGAAGTTTTGATTAAATCTTTATCAGGTTCAAAATTATTTTTGCCACTGGGCAAAACACGGTACACGATACACCGGGCAAGTTAAAGAAAGAGTTCCACATTTTGGGAAATACAACCATACTTTTTCTAGGAGATTGTTAGACAAGAGGATCAGCGTCTTCTAATCGGTAGGTCCATGTTTTGTTTCCATCAAAGTTTTTTTGCAAACTTTTAGAAAGTTTGCAAAATATTCCTCACAGTGTATTCGTAAAAACAGTTTCCATCAAACATTTTGCACATGAATTCTGATTCGCAAAAACAAAACAAAAAAATGTTTGCAAATCAAAATAGGTTTTTCCAAAGTTAGCAGTTTGAGGAAAATTTCTAATGCGATATTCTTCAAAATACACATAGAAGATGCTTTATGGACCATGGCTAAGGTCAGCCAAACACACGTATATTATAAAAAAATAGACAGAGGGACTGAGTCAGTGGTTGTTATGCCTTTAAGCATACCCTGTGTTGTCATTTTTTTTCTATAAATGGTACAATAGTTTACTAAAAGAACATCTTGCTGTGTTGGAGAAGACTTGAAACTAATGACTGAAACCATGAACTCATCAGGAAACTGTTCACTGAGGTAATGAATCAAGTGAAAAATAGGGTAATTTTCTCATAAGCTTAAACACAATCTTTGCAACCAGCTTATAACTAGAAAAAAAATGACCATCTAAAGAACTTTACGTGTAATGAACTTAAGTTTGTCGGACCCATAAGCTCCATCTGTATTTTATATAGCCATTATATCGAACGACTAGATAGATTAGCTGGCTAGTTAGCAATTTTAGCTAACTCTGCCACAAGGATATTTCCCAAAATGTCAAACTATTCTTTAAGCCTTTGCTTTTATATATTACTTTCAATACTTAAATTTTTTTTCTGCTTGGTGAACATGGTGGAATGCACATTTGAATGAGGAAAAGTCAAATATGTTTAAATGAATATGTAGAAACAGGTTAACCAAATCAAAAGAAGGTACCAGACTCAACAATTTCAATTTTCACTGTTGTCCTTTTGTGTTTTCTGCTCTTCTGTGAACAGTCACTCAGTTCTCCATTCGAACTCCTCATGTCAATTGTGCCATGTCAAGTCCTCCATCCCAGACTGAGATAAATTCAATACAGTTTGCACCTTTTACAGTCTATGACGACTATTTTTCTTTTCATGTGTTGCACTTTGCAGATTTATTTTGGTCTTTAAAAAAAAAAGGTACTTTAAAATGCTACAATATTATGTTGCAATCACACCGTTTTTTTTTCTCCTCCCCTTTTGTGTGTGTGTTGTATGGCAATAAAGCAGCGTGGTCGCCAGGAGTCATTTCTTAGCACAAGTAGGCATATATTCTATTAAACTATTTTTGTAACCCAGAGGAGCAGTATTATGTAATAGAGGGCGTAAAAGTTTGGTTCTGTGATGTGTTCAAATTTTCAGTAAACACTGGATAGCAATCACTTAAAATGTACATTTCATTTTGTGTGACTTTGCTGACAGTTTATAGTCCAGTATACATTTTTGCTAATTCAGGACAGTGCTGTTGGATTTATTAAAAGTTGTCAAATGATTAAGGAAAAAATAAAAATCCAGTTCAAATTTGGTCGACAGTTTTTGCCATTGTTTGACTGAGTCCTATGTCTTAATGTGATGTTATCTGGAATGTGTTTTCCTGCACCTCTTTCTGTGATTCCTGACATTTAGTGCATAATGTCAACCAATGTGACCCTTCTTGCATCTCATGATACTTAATCACATACATCATTTTGCACGGTAAGCCATGTTATTAATGCTGGGATTCTGAAATGCAAATTAATTCAAGGTTAAAAACAAGATTCATGTAAACGGTGCTTCAGGAGATGTTCATTACAAAAACAACACAAACCCTATTCTATATATTTATATGTTAAAGCATAACTCTAACAACTTAACACCTTGTAATTTTCTCACAGGTAAGTAGTATAAAGCCTTTTGTGGCTCCAGAGGATGCCACATGTAATCTGATGAATTGCCTCTAGTGATGTTGCTCATTGGCTAAGATGTTAACATCAAAAGACCGTAACTATCACATTTTTTTCAGGAAAGTAAGGATTTGTCCTCCATGATTGCTGTCATCGCCAATTTCATGGCCATTACAGACTAACTCAGATCTGTTGAAGAGCATGTGATGGGGTCAAAACATTTAAACAGCTAAACCTTATTGTTGGATTGTTGCGTCTATTAGCTGTAATTGCCTATCTGACTTTTGCACAGCTTGACTGTTTTGGTGAATGTGACTCATTGATGTTGAGCCACTCAAATATATTTTTTTCTGATTATTTGGATACTTGAATTTACTACTTTACTTGGAGTTCATTCTGGTGAGATTTTGTCACTTTTTTAAAATCCAGTTTTAGGAATTGTATAAATATATTTTTAAAGAGGGGAAATCGAACCGAACAGACTCGGACAAGAGGGTAGATTAAAATATTCCAGTCCTGTAACGTTAAATGTTGAGTGGCGTTTACACTGGAGTCAGCAAATACCTCACAGCAAGTTTTATTTATACATCCAAAAACAAAGATCAAATTTCTCACACTATATACAGATATTACATACAGTGTTTGTACACATATTACATAATTTGTACACAAGAAAAATATACATAAAAATGTAAACCTTTGTATACAAAAAATACCTTAGACAAATTAAACAAGGACCAATAACAAAAGGTGACTAGATTAGCTCATCCTATCTTTAAAAACAGTAATACAGTACATTCAATGAGTATAGGAATTTGTCAGCCATTTCTGAATTCAAGCAGTTAAATGTGCCTACGAGCCCTGTTCATTTTGTTCTATGTGGTTTTTTGGGGAGAGCAAACTGGTGCAGTGGCTAATCTCATGCTATGGGGGGATACAGCAGTAATGCCTTGCAAGCATTTTCTTCAACCGACCTGATTTTTTTTTTGTTGTCTTTTTTCAAAAACTTTTCGGGACATTTTTGTTTATGACTTTTCGTGATGACGCTGCAGTCAACGAGAAGCCCAGTCGTCTCTGGTGGCGCTACAGGTTTTTTTTTTGTTTTGTTTTTTTTTACACTCTTATTCTCTTTGGAAGGGATAGAGACAGAACTGGGCCTTCTCACAGCTGGAAATGTCGGGGTCTGGTTCAGACTCAGAGCTGGTAATGATGACAGCTGTTCATTTAATGAGCGTCCGAGCAAGAAAAAAGAAAGGCAAGACAGATACGGGACACGTGAAACACAACGGGCCTCATCCACTCCTGTGCAAATCCATGTTAAAAAAGAAAAAAAAAAAAAACAACTTTGTTTTTCTCCACCAAATGAAATGCCAATGCATATATTCCGGTTTCATACTGCCAAGAATCAAGCCAGTGACCATAATCTAATATCGATATTATAATACTCTCACACAAAAAGGTTGCTGCCCCATGCAATCTCTTCCTGGAGTTTAATAGCTATCAAAAGTATTCTCCATCAGGATATTTGTTAAAAACATAATGACAGCGTACACAGCATACAAACATTGATCCCTCCGATTTTCAAAGAGAACTCACGACCATTTTGATAGCCATTAAAAAACAAAGAGACTCTTTCTACAAGACACAGGTTCCACTGAATACATTGCAAATAACAATTTCAATCCATTGCTACTCAATAATTCACCAACAAACCCCAAGATAGAGACTGCTACTCTATATACCTAATACTCAACAATGTCTGACAGATCTGTCTAATATAATATCTATCGAAAGCCATGGTTGTACTGCTGTATGTTAGCAGACAGGAGGTGGAGCTCTTCTTCTAAAATTCATAATTTATACCATTTAATTCACGGCCTTGCGCCTTCTCGGGGCGAGCCTGGCCCTGACGCATTATAGTACGTTTTCTTGGGAGTCCTGAAACTGAACTTTTTTTTAAGTCATGTATGCCATCAAAGACCATTGTCTATGTGGAGCAGAGAGCACCTTTGAGAGTAGACACTTAAAGTCCCTGGATTACGCCGCCATCGCCCCAACCATTAACACTGAAACTCTTTTATGCGCCTTTAGAAAATTCCACTCAGTGTGACCCGAGAGAATAGGTTAGGCTGACCTGATCGCTTGGTCTCTATAGGCTCTAGCTCTGAGTGCTGTAAAATAAGAAAAGTTTACACACCTATAGAGGCCAAAAGTATATTCCTGTCGAGTGAAGCTACGTGTGATGAGACCAATAAAATACCTTACGATGCTAGAGTTATGTTAATGTGTTTATTGCTTTAAGAAACTATATTTACCTTCAAGTGTCTACTAGGCCACTCAGAGTCCCACAACCAATGGTGAGGTCAGAGATTTTGACGTCTGAGCAAACCAATAAATGAGCACATATACAGTATACACAATATAAAAACAGCTGTTTTAAAAGTATTTTGGTAAATTCATATGACTGTGAAATCTGTAAGATTCTATATCATAACAGTTAAATAGCTTGAAATATAATGGGTCACAAATATCACAACCTGTACTCTTATTTTTCAGAAGGGTGACACAAGCAGTGTATGAAACAGGTGAGGAAAATTAGAAAAATAATGCGATGGCCATCTGAGCGAGGCAGGGTACAGTTGATCATTTGGAGACAGGACTTGAACTGGCAAATCAAACAAAGCGACCACTGATTGAGGCTTCTACATCGATGGGTTCTGAGCACTGCACATAATCTCTGCTAAAGGTCCTTCCGCCAATTTTCACCCGTTTATTTCATCACGAGATCTGACTGTTGCGCCACTGCTGACGAAACCACAAGGCATCGAACGAGTGGACTCGCACTGACTTAGGATCCCGGGGGACCGTCGACGAAAGTAGAAAAAAAAAATCGCTAGGAAAGGTAGGGTGTGCAAATTCATTATCAAATAGTGCACGATTACCAAATTGCACGCTTGTAGCAGATGAAGAGGGGTGGTCGATCGTTAGCCAGCCGACTGGGTTCTAAGTGACTGCGAGTCCACGGACCGTCACGCAGCCGCTGCTGGCCGCCTGCTCTCACTTACTCTGCGCGAAGGGTGGTGTGGCGCTGTTGGCACTTGCAGCGGTGGCACTAACAATTGAAAAGCCAGCGGGGGGCGCTGTGGAGCTGTGGCTGGGCTGCACATCTTTCGGGATTCCGCTGTGGGAGGCCAATTGATGGCCAAAGGCCGCGCTGAACTGAGGGAGCTGTTGCTTGGGCTGTGTGGAGGTCAGGAGATCGTGTGAGGCGGACGAGGGGGCCGGGGGTGTTGTTAAACCCGTCAACCCACTCTGAGGCATCGCTGAGAGCGCCGCCATGGGCTGCAGCGTCACAGAGTGGGTGGTGGCCGGAGGAGTGGACAGGGAGGTGGATATGAGATGACTTTCTGACCCTATGAGATTGCCAAACTGCGCGGGGTCTGTGATGGGGAGAGGGAGATTGTTCCATGTGGAGCGCGGGGCTCCTGGTACCCCGCTGAGAGGGACCTCCAGCAGCAGAGGGGGGTCTGTCTGGAAGGAGCTGGTGTGAGGAGAAGATATGTGGTCACTATATGGGGATGGCACGTGCTCACTGCTGTAGTGGCTGCCTTGGGGAGATGACGTGGGGGCGTCCGACTTGGCCAGGACGTGAGATGTGTGTGTCCGGGAAAACGTTCGCTCCGTTATGGAGGTCTGTGTGAGCAGGGAGGTGGTGGCGGGTGCTGCTGTAGAAGAAGATGAGCTCAGGTTGGAACACGACGTCGGGGGCTGGCTGGCGGGCTGAGATGGTGGCGATGGGGGAAAGTGGCCCCCAGTGGACTGCAGTAGATTGTCCTCCAGCTCGAGGCTGGTGAAGTTCTCTGTAGGGATGCGACTGTTGAGCAGGTCCCCCATGCCCCCCGGCTGGACTGGACCGGGGAACACAGTCATGGCCCGGTGGTCCACTGCTTCAGAGGGGGCCAGGTCTCCCATGGAGGTCAGGCACACCAACGAGTCTGGGTAGGATCCCATAGCCTGCAGGGCACGCACCAGCTCCTCAGCCTCCTCCGTGGTGGGCAATAAATCCCCGTTCTTACCTGCGAGCACACATATGAAGAGTTGTCATAATCAAATCACACTGGGATTACTTCTTATACCACTTAAACACTGGACAAAGACACCCGTACCCACCCATCCACCCCTTTGTTGTCAGTGGTTTGCAATTTAGGATCACTTTCATTACCAATTAATTTGCAGATTTAGAAAAACATTGCAGAGTTATGAAAAATATGCTAAACACAATTTTCCAGAGCCAAAAGCAACATCTTCAAAGTGTTTCTTTTTCTAATAGTCCAAAACCCAAAGACTCTTCATTTACTGTCACAAATGACAAAGCACCAAATCCAGACCGTCACCACTTTCAGTCCATCACCATTCAGCTTTGAGAATGAAAGAGAGATTAAAATAAAATAATAATAAAAAGTAACCATTACAACATTTTCATGAGTCTCTGCTCTACTGCGCACATACGACTCCCAAAAAAGATGAGAAAGAAGCAAGATGTCTCACTCCTTGGCTACTTCGATCATCAGTTTCTGAACAAACGATGTGTTTAATTCAGAATGTTATTAAAACTTATTTTTAAAAACAATTTATGAAGTCTAAAAATGTATGGGTAAGACCGCTTCCTGGACTTGAATTAAGTTTATTTAAAGGGTGCAGACATAAAAAAAAAAATACCAGGGAAAAATCCAATATTGAAGTGCTTATAAAAAAGGCATCTTATTTAAAGAGCAAGTGCTTTAAGTTTGTTTTTTTTTTTTTTAGATTGTTTATTCTTAGTGTTTTCTGTATGCAGTCGGATAAGGTATTTGTGCTGCTTTCTACTTTTCCCGACTGGTCTACTAACAGTAGGGACAGGGAGTCAGTCATGTTATTCTAAACAGGTTTACAGACGTTAATAAAACCTGCATACATGTGCTCATTTTGCTGCATGAAAAGTGGTGTTAGTGTGCAGCATAGTGGTGCATAACAAGAGCTGTATGACAACCTTCAAACAAGTCAAAGTCCTGAAGGTCATCAGGTAGTCTGGGTAACACGTCGGAGAAATCCTCCTGGTTTAGCTCAAGGTCATTTGGAATGTCTGCCATTTCATTGGTGATGTCGTCAGGAAGCTCCTCCGCACTCAGGTCTGGAGTTGAGGGGCTGGTGGCAAAAAGATGAGAAAAGAATACTTAGAGAAGAAATACGACATGCTGCTGTATGCTGTGTGGGAGCTGTTGGAAAATGTGTGACACGAGAGTATTCTCCCTGACACTGGATCTGCCTTATGCACACTAAATTTTTAACTCCACGGTGTAGGGGACACAGGTGTAGCGTACCTGATGCTGGCCTGTGAGGGCATCGCTAGGCTCGTCGAAGGCATCCCCAGGTTCCCCTGCGGCAACGCCGGAGGGATGGGTTTCTGAGGCCTCCGCGGCCCTCTCCTCCTCTTCTTCTTGTGTTTTTTGGTGAGCGCCGGTGGTTTGGTCTTTTTACGTGGCTTTCGCTGTTGCTGCTGCTGGTGCTGCACTCGTCGGTTACCATCCCCTCGAAGGAAGTTATCCTGTGGGAATGCAGAGAGATGCATTGCGTCGCTGTAGTGTCAACCCATATAAAATAACCAGAGCAGTCACAATTAACGAAGAGAATACTAAACGAAATGTATTTGGACATCGCTAAGATACGGAGCTGGCTAAATTAGCTTAGCACAAAGCCTGGAAACAAGTTGAAACAGCTAGCCTTGCTCTGTCCAAATGTAACAAAATCCATCCACCTGCACCTGTTTACACTCCTCCTGGTCACCAACATGTCACAACTTGTTAATCAGTGAGCTTACAAATGCTGGTCGGTGGACCGTGTGACCTTTTGGCAGAGACAGGCTCACCTTCTCAACTGTAAAAAAAAAAAAAAAGTACTTTGCCTTTAAATGTTGAACTCACCATTTTTTTGGCATGCTCTTCACAGAGTGGTGTCTGGTGCGTGATGTCAAACACTGGGATGGAGCACTGCTGACCATCTGCAAATTTGGCTGTGCAACTCGCAAAGAGCTGCTGGGAACGATTCAACAGAATGTCTGCAGAGAACAATGAAGGAAAAAAAAACACAATAGAGCAACAGAAAGAGGCCGCGTGACCATCGCGCTCCATCATAATATGGGACTTCGAAAACGTGCCCACAAATTAGAAACAAGAATCACAGCCATTCATCTGCACTTGTAGCGAGCAGCTGTAGCATCAGTGACGTGGTGGAAAGGATACGCTGAAAGCAGTGTTGAGTGAAGGGCAGAGCCCGGTTGTTGCAGGCCTGGCCCTTTGTGCTTCCAGTGCAGGTCCCCGTGTTTGTGTTCTGCTGCCTTGCAGGAGCCACACTGCGGAGACACAGAGACACCGGACTGAACAAACAGACGCGACACTGCACATTTGTTGTGTTGACCACATTTCAAACTAGAAGATGAAGTATGCAAGAATAGAGGAGGAATTTTCTATTTTACAGGTGAGTGATGGGAAGTTCTTGGCTGGTGTGGCGTTCGATCAGACTGTTTTCATATTGGTCCAAAACTGACTGACAACACATTTGTGAGTATACCTTGAAGAGCTTCGAGAGGCACCGCTTAACTCCTGTATCAGCTGCCCGGCGCAGTCGGGGTCGTTACTGGCAGCGTGCAGCAAGGCTTTGCGGAAGGCGTAGCGATATCTCTTTTGGCGGATGCTCGCCCTCTCCTGCCTGCACATGTGCTTGTATTTCTCCTGGAGGTACGAGCAAAGCCTCAGTAGCCGCGACCTCCGCGAGGAACCGCCGTCATCTTCCAACCTGTTCAGGAAACAATTCATAGCATTTATGATGAGAAGCTTGTACATTCTATTTTTCATGAGTATCATTCAAGTGTTTTTAAGCTACTGTACTGATAATTTCCATACTTTAGAAGTATTTATCATCACATCTAAACTGCTACGATAAATGTAATTAAAGACGGAGTTCAGAGAATCCTTCAACAAACACATGACACCAGGATCATTTCATGTAAGATACTGAAAGCTGTGGCTTTCCAAGAGTGAAAGTGAAGTTGAAACTCTAGATTATGCTGAAAAACAATCAAGCCCGCGCTCAAAATCAACCACATTCCTAACCTTACCAAACCGTCTTTAACATGACATTTTACAAACGTTCAAGACTTTCTACAAATCCTGGAGAAGTGCCGGGTCAAATGTTCATGCTGTGGGGTTAGGTGTTAGGATACCGACCCGTTCTGTGGTCTCCAAGAGCTCTGGAAAGGAATAAATGTCTCTGCCTCCTCCTCTTCATCTTCATCATCTTCAGCACTGTCTTCTGACCAGTCCAGTCCTGGAAGACAAGTTGTTGATCAGCTCATCTACTTCTGAATTAGATACATTCGTTTTAAAAACCCACTGAGATTAAAGAGTGGTCGTAAAATTAAAAAAAACTAGGCACCTAAATGTGGAAACAGGTCCCCGTGCTCCCGGTGTCTCTTGGCACAGAGCCGCACCAGATGTTGCAACCTGGCCAGGCAGGTGGCAGAAGGTGAGAAGGCAGCGGGACGCATGACGACCACGTGCCGCTGATTGTTACCGCTGCCGTCCTTGCAACTGGCAGGCAAGTGAGGAGCAGTGAAAGGCGTTTTCCTGTTGAGTGATGGCCCAGAAGGTTGCACGGGACTGGGTGCTGCATTAGCGGGCATCCCTGGAGGCAGAAAGTTGACCGTCTGAGGTGGTGGTGGATTGCATAATAAACCCTGCTGCTGCCCGGGGAATATGAAAGACGTCACGCTCGAGTGCTGGGGCGGCGGAAGAAGACCTGACTGCTGCCTCGGGAGGTGAGCGTTGAGCGGCGAGGAGGGGTGGACATGGGGGACAGGGGAGGGGCTAAAGTGCTCAGGCGGTGGCTGGAAGAGGTCCGTGTCATGGCAGAGTTTCTGGTTGAGCACAAGGCGACTCTGTAGTTTCTTCTTGATGGCGCTGCCCTTCCGAGGAGTGCCCACCTCCTCCCCGTCTGTGTCATCCTCGTAAAAGGCAAAAGGGTCCAGGAGTTCCCCGTCGGGGAGGGGTAACAGGCGTGTACATGGGGGAGACGGCGGAAGTTCATCGAGACCATTGGAAGCTTTCAGAGCTAGTGAGGGCACAGTTATGTTGAGGGCAACGGACTCCAGGTGAGCCCGTGAGCGCATTTCCTCCAAAGCATCATGTTTCTTTTTCCGTTCCTTCTTAGGGATGAAGCCCAGGACCTGCAGGTGGCTGTTACAGTATCTAGAGACAAAAAAACAAACAAACACATCCTCAGCGTACTATGCACATCAGTCAGCAACATCATGGTCTCTACACAGCTTAGCTGAATGTGCCATGTGCAAACAAACACACACCTGCGGTCCTCAGACTTGGGGATGGGGTTGGTACATCGCTGGCTGTTGTACTTGGCCACATATTCACATTGCTTGAACGGGGCTGTCTTATCTTCCAGGACGTGCCGTATGCAGAAAGCATAGCCATTTAGTCTGCGCTGCTTGCACAGCTTTGGGCTGTACGAGCACAACGGCTTATTGTCCACCTCTGAGAAGTGTATGTGTTTGCCTTCATACATCACGTGACTCTTGTCCTTGACAACATCAGCTGATGGGATAAAGTCAGAGAAAACCCATGAATTAGATCAGTGACAGGTCACAGTGAGGAGGTACCCATGCATGTACACACACACAGGTTTGAGAGGCAGGGAAGTGATCGCCTCTGCAGCAGGTGAATCTTCGAAAAGAATAAGTCATCATCATAACTCTGCAATGTAACTTACTGTGTATTTCTTTCTTCTTTTTTTCCAATGACATATTAATACAATATTAATGGCATTTCAAGACTTTGACTTATTTCATTCTTGACTCTGGTTACTAAAACTGCTACATCAGTGTATGCTGTAAATAATAAATAATTATTGTACTAAAATATCTATTTCAGAACTCCATGTTCTGGACAAACGCTGCCTCTGGTTACTGTCATGTTGCTCTTACACTCAATCATTTTCACGTCTCATGGATAAACGAGTGGCACACAGAAAACAGGTCATTTCATTCATCAGTCCATTCAATCATCCATCAAGCTAGCACTTACAAGATCACATGATGGTGGTTAAATAGTATACTGCATGTAAAAAGTTATGAGCTAGAACACACTAGCTACACTAGCTGGGACGTAGACATTACTACAACACTAGTTGAAGACTCAAATAAAAATCTTTTTAAAAAGTCGCCTTTCTCGGTCCGGCACGTACGCTGCCTTTTTTTCATAACAAACACGCAAACAAATATGATGCTACAGGTATATCATAACACTGTAACGATAATTGGAGCGCTAGCTGCCCAGCTTCACTGGGAGCTTAGCTGCTACATTTAACTTTACTGGGGTTAGAAAGTTGCTTTTGAGAGCGCTGCGGTTTTGACAACCGAGGTAAATGCTGGACACACAAGGACTGCTTGGCTAAATGTCATTTACACCAGCCTGCGTTGACGCTAACAACTTTAAGTAAATACGGAGAACAGGACAGGCAAGCAAACTGTGACTAACGTTAGCTAACGCAACTACCACTTGAGTCTGGGGAACTAGCTTAGCTTGTCAGCATTAGCTGGACAGATGAGTAACTTTATTTTGATTTTTTTTACGTATCTACGTGTAATATGCACCTCTTTTCTAACCCACATGACCTATTACTACCCCTCTTCGGGTAGAAATATAGACCATCACCAATGACTAGACACGAAAAGTCAAATTTGCTAGTTAGCTGACAAGCTATCAAAGCTAAAAACACAAATTAGTAGGCGGTAGCTAACCAGGAAACGGAAACATCAGCAAATGGTAACACTATAAAGGTCTACTCTCAGTTCATTTTTATCAAGTAAAGTGCAGGCGTAAACATAACATACGAGCAATAATTGATCGCACTCAATCGTGCTTTTTTGTGTAAATAAACATAACACATTTATGGCCAAATACTTTCAAACAAAGGGTCCACATACAAGGCTTAAGGCCTATCCCCGAAGGCCTCCGTAATAATCGATAAGAATTACAGCCAGTATCGTTACATAATGTGAAATTAGCAGGCTGCGAAACTTAATACGTCTAATAATGTATAATTCCCCATAGGTATTCAAGGCACTGAGATATCTAGTCATATCAGTGGTTATAAAATAAATGAGTCATCAATCAAAGGCCTATTAGCTTCGCCGGCACACCAGGCTCCAGTTGAGCGCTTGGCCGACCGGAGCCTGCGCAAAACGGCAGACTCAGAAATCGCGACCGAGGCTGTAGACGATTTCGCTTACCTTGAATTGGTATGGGCTGTGTAAGGTATTCGCTCCGGATAGACGGCCGAAATGTCTATTAGAATCAGCTAGGCTATTTGTGCATCGATATTCGAGATACGATGGTAACGGCGATCTTCATCGAGCTCGGTATATCTTGAAATAAGGATGCATGTAAATGTAAGCTATACAGACCAAATTACAAGCAGTAGGTAGGCTGCTGAGGATTTTTGTTGGATCCACAGCAGACTCCTCACAGCACCACTACAGGCACTGCGGGGACATGACAACAATCCGTTCAACAACAACAACCTCTCCTACCATATTGGAAATTCAACTTTGTTAAAAGCCCCATAGTGTAAGTGTCATGTAATCTCGTTAGTAAAGAAATCTCAATTTATGTGGAGGACAATGCCGTTGACTTTTTGGTCACATTTACGACATCTGAGGTATGCATTTTGACTGAGGGGTCCAGCAAAGTGTTTCAGTGTAAAATCCACCTGGACCACGCTATCGTCTTCCATATGAATGAGTTACCAGCCCTGCTGCCACACTGTTGCCGGCTGATGATGGACCACGTGCCAGACAGACACCGGAGCTGGAGACTGCAAAAGTTTACTCCCCATCACACCAAAACAGAGGAGTAGCATAAATGTAAACAGAAAATGTAAAGATTATTTTTTTTCTTTTTTAAATAAAACCACAAGTTTGAATAGGGAGGTTTGTAAAGATTCATTAGGCTTCTACAGAAAACTGGTTTATTAAATATCACACAAATGGTTGCATATATAACTCTATATACTTCATATACCTTTAGGAAAATATATTAACACTTTTAATGTTGGTCATTTTACAGGAAGACAAAAAACTAGATTGGAAGGATAGGGATTTTTAAACCTTTGGTCACACCTTAAATGTGAAAACGCAAAGTGTCAGGAGTGCATTTTTGGAAATTTGGTCAATCTAAGCTTACATCTTCAATCTGCACGAAGCACGTACACATATTTCTGCAGGTTAAGTAAGGTATGGTAGCTCCATAATGTGCGCAAATAATGAGGCATCTTCTATAGTAAAACATCTACTATAGCAATACACAGTGCAATATAAATATGTGCAAATAGCAGACTTGTGCGTATTTTTTTTTTCCAAGGACTGGATGGATATCCACTGTGCTTAACATATGGCTGGCTCGTCCACAGCTTGTGCCCCCTCTGTGACAGCTTTCACACACTTCGCCATCGTCTGGGAGGCTCTGCTTATCGGATCTGTGGGTAAAGATTAAGAGCAGATGATGGTGTTGCCACAGCATTATTCCATTTTCAAGGATGAATATGTCAGTCCAAAATACACATAACATGATAATAGCATTTGAGGCTGTATGCTGTTTAATTTTTGTCTTGCAAATTCAGTTAAATTTGTAATTAAAGCAAGAATTTCACAAAATCCAGACTACCAGCTTTTATCTAAGGAGCACCTTCTACAAATTACCTTAAATTCAATTATTGCTACAATTCTGCCATTTTTGTCTATAAAATGTGTCAAGTATGTAAAGCAGGCTTTCAGGAGTGCCATCAAAAGCAGCCAGGCAAAGTAATCCAGATTTTATTTTAATGACTATCAGTGGCTACAATCTATCATGACCTTTACAAATGTCAGCTATATACTGCATTTTTGTCTTTAACCATGACATGATAAAATCAAAATCACTTGCTTGCTTTATCACTACTTAATGTCATGTCATTTTTGATTTCTGGGCAGCTAACTGCACCATCTTTACTTGCATATGAATTTTGCAGATGACACTTAAATGTAATCTGTGGTAATAAAATGTTTTCTGTCCATTGTTTTAATAAAACATTTCCACTCAACAATTGAGGGGTTTGTTTTTTGTGGACTTTTTTGTGGTCTGTAATTAATTTTATTTTACCATTTAGATCCAAAATGAGTCAATACTCAGACTGTTTCAATGAAATGGATGCTGGACACTTATAACACTCTCATGGAAATGTACATTTTCAAATCCTAAGCTGTTTTCTGGAGAATTTTGGTGCAAAAATAACCCTCAGACTAGTTTTAGTGAGAGGAGTACTAACAACCCACCAGTCATATAGAAGTCCTTCACAGTAAGTTGTGGAGGGACTAAAGGTCCAGCAAGGACAGCCTGGTTCACTGCCTGAAAGAGATAGGCCAGATACCACCATCATCACAGAGTATGAAGCATATTGATATAAAGCTTAATTAGTGCCCCTGTGTAATCAGCTAAACACATGCTGGAGTAAGATAACAGCTGACCTTAGAGAGTTCGTTAGCCTGCTTAAAGTAGTTAGCCTCCTCGACATCATCATATCGCACCAGATTAGGGGAAACCTCTGCCAGTCTATCACGCACTTCATCAAGGGTGTCATATGGCAGAGTCACTCCAGCAAGCTTAATTATGGATGGAAAAATACACAGCTTTAAATCTTATTTCTTAATATTCAATATAACACCATTATTACTGATTGTAGTTCACCTCAGAAATGGCTCTGATGATCCTCCAATCCTCCCTAGCCATGCCTGGAGCAGTCACAGCCACTTTGGTCTGCTGGGCACGGCCTTCAGTGTTCACATAGGTGCTACATTTCTCAGTATATGCAGCTCCAGGAAGTATGATATCAGCCATTGGTGCACCAATATCACCATGGTGACCTGGGCAGTTATGGCAAAGAGCATTGAAATTTAGTGCAAAGTAGTTTCACACTTCTAAAACCATTTCACGCCCCCTTGGGTACTGTATGGAAGCATCTGCACTAATTTATTCAGGCTTTCCCTTTTCAACCCATCTATATGTGCAAAAGATTATATGTCAGGAATAGCACTGCCTCCCTCAGATGCCATGCATAAATTAATGTAAATGGGAGGGTTCTGCTGCTGTGAACCAGCTGACCTTGATAAATTATGAAGCTATCCTTTGGGAGGTCTTGGCGAGTAATGCAGCCAGCATCAGCTCCAAGTAGGAACAGAAGTTTGGGCGGGTTCTTTCTGATAGCCTCCACTCCTGGCTTGTACCCAAGATCAAGTGCTGCCACTTGACTGGCAACCCTGAATATGCAGGAAAAACAGCAAACATTACAATAAAAATCCCCCTTAAACACCATCCTGTTACTAAAAGCTTCCCATGTACTTTTCCAAGAGTATGACCTGTGAAGTACGTTGAGAACCTTCCAGGTTTCCTCCACGCCACTGCTGACACGAGCGTTTTGAGCAATGGTTGACACAGCAGCCATTATTGCAGCCCCATCCTCCCTTTGCAGGCAACTGCTTCCAACAACCACAACAGGACGATTCGCTTTAGCCAAGACCTGCGAGAGGAGATAGAGGACATAACCAAGAGGAACAGACATTCATATATCAAGTTCACACTTATTGTATTGCTGAGAGTGTTGACAGTGTTACCAGGGAAAATGGGTGAATCCCTGACGCAATTTCCTGAAGAACCGTGGCAGATTCCCCAAGATGGTCATGTGAGTAACTCAGGTCTACTTCCTTTCCCACAAGAGCCACTTGCAACTCATTGTGAAGCCAGCTGAATAAGAGGTGTGAAGATTAAAGAACAGGCTTTTTTCTATAACATAACTTTACTAGTCTAACATTATTCAACAACCCCAGATACTGTATTTACAGCATTTAACCTACCCTTTTCTGATTCTTGCATTGAAAAGAGGAGCCTCATAGCGTGGGTTTGTGCCAACCAGAAGCAGCAGGTCAGCTTCTTCAATGCCAGCAATCCCAGTGTTAAGGAGATAGTTTGAACGCAGATCAGATCTGAAGAAGCCAATGTTTAAGCAGTTAAAGAAATAACAGTGAACAACCGGTTAACAACAGTGCTAACCGCCTTTATCCCTTCTTCAGTGTTATTCGTTCTATGGTCTTACCCAGCTCCAGCCATTGGGAATGCCTCCTCAGTGCACAGGGTGTCACTATTGAAACGATTCAGCAAATCTTTCAGGGAAATGAGTGCCTCTGCATCCACCAAGCCTCCAACAACAGCAGCAACATCATTTCCTTCCACTCCTTGCAGCTGTCAGATAAAACATATGTATAAGCAGGGTTCAGTGCTGCCTTATGTAGGTCAGACATCCATCCATCCATCTAGCTAGCTAGCTACACTGTTAAAAATTTGTTTCAATCAGAAACTACATACTGCTCCAGCAACTCGAGTCAGAGCATCTTCCCAGGTTGTGGCAACCAACTGCCCAGACTCATTTTTCACCATTGGCTGAGTAAGCCTCTGCCTCTTCAGTCCATCATAAGCAAACCTGTAGGGATGAAAGCAAGGACAAGTTCAGTAATGTTGCAAACATCATACAGAAATCTATGTATATGTAGAAGCAAACTTTGTGTGGCAATAAAAGAACCTGGTTTTGTCTGAAATCCACTCCTCATTAATATCCTCATTGAGACGAGGCAGGATTCTCATCACCTCGCCCCCGCGAGTGCTCACCACAATGTTACTACCTACAGCATCCAGAACATCAATGGTTTCAGTCTTCCTGCAGGACAGTGAAGAGGATGCTTGAGTGTAAAAACAAACCTTTTAAACCTAAAAAAAAAATTTATCAAAATGTAGAGCACAATTAAAAAACCTGGTCTCCCATGGACGAGCAGTGAATGCATATGGTTTTGAGGTCAGGGCCCCCACTGGGCATATGTCAATAACATTCCCTGACAGCTCTGACATGAACATTTTCTCCACATAGGTCCCAATCTGCAGGTCATTGCCTCTGCCAGTGGTGCCCAGGTCCTCCACACCTGCAATCTCACTGGCAAAGCTGTAGCAGCGGAGAAAAAAACACTTACTTTTTAACACTGGAAATTTACACTCAACATACGCTAAGTATTGATCCGACACTCACCGTACACAGCGCGTGCACTGGATACAGCGAGTCATGATGGTTTTGATGAGAGGGCCAATATTCTTGTCCTCAACGGCTCTTTTGCTCTCTGTGAAGCGGCTCCTGTCACTCCCAAACTGCATTGACTGGTCCTGCAAACAAAATTGCATTCAGTCTTATTAGTCAATCTTGAAAAAATAATTCCAAAGAAAACAATGTCTGTCATGCGTACACTTCAAGTCTATGAAAAATACATCTACATAGACATTTTTTTTACCTGAAGATCACATTCTCCACCCTGATCACAGATTGGGCAATCTAATGGGTGGTTAGCCAGCAGGAACTCCATCACACCCTCTCTGTAAACAACAGTTTTGATAAAGATTATTTTAGGTTACTTTCATACAAGGAAATGTTGACTTCGTGGCATTTGTTATGAGAGATGTAGGTCCTTGTGTGGGTCACCTTGGTTTATAATAAGATAAATATTAAACAATATAAATTCTATAATGCAAACATGTAATATCACTGTCTTAGTTTTGAGTATGAGCCTACCTGGCCTTCCTTGTTTTGTCAGAATTGGTTAAAATGTTCCAGCCCTTCATCACTGGCATTGCACAAGCTGCCACTGGCTACAACATGGAAGAAAAATGATCATTATTATTATCTAATCAGGTACAGATGTGTCAACAATTAGTATGAATTTTTCTCAAACCAAAATAGACACAAAAACCTCCCATACCCAATCTAAAACATACCTTAGGAACTTTCTCGATCTCCACAAGACACATGCGACAGTTCCCTGCGACTGACAGGCGCTCATGGTAGCAGAAGCGGGGAATCTGCATTCCTACCTTCTCACATGCCTGTGACAAGATTGAGTCACAGTTTCAAATCTGATGCTAGGAATCAAGCCCTGTGTAGCTGCATGCGCAAGTTTACTGTGTTACCTGCAGCACTGTGGTCCCTGGCTCCACCATGACAGGATTCCCATCCACGAACACCTCCAGGAGGTTAGGGGCAGCTGCTGTTGCTGTAGCTGCGGTGCGAACTTCAAGCACAGACAGAAACCAGCTCAGTGCAGGTCTTATCCTTTTCTTTGCTTTAAATAAATCAAGTAGCTTCTTGGATGAGAGCCGAAACACGTCCAGCTGCCCATGGGATAGCACTTAGAATTATCATGACCTGGATGACTGAGATCTTTTATCAACACTTAAATAAATAAGCAAGACTATTTTTCATAGTTTATAGCACATTATACTACGGTGGTTTCCTGGTATTTCAAAGTAATGAGAAACTACTGCCACTGACTGGAAATGACTATATTGAGCCAGCAACAGCCTGGCACCAAACGTAGAAACTGGCAGTCTGTAATCCTGCCTATAATCCATCAGTGGATCTCAGAGAAAAGAGTTCTGCTTCTTGCGCACAAACAAAACGGGCGTTATGTAGAAATACAACAACAGTATTGTACGTAACGAAGGCAAAACCAATTAACCAGCTGATGAAGTGACAGATTGTTACCATTGTTGGTTGCAGCCGCACCTCCTTTAGAAAGAGCAGCTGGAAAGAGGCTCCGGCTCACAACAGGGAGACGCAACATGCTGGAAGAGAGGCAGAGAGGCAGGATCACGTGTAACTAATATCTAGATCTTCTGGATGACACACTTTTCGAAACTGTCCACAAGGCTGCAAGATGTTCGTGATTTTAAATGGCCCGAGGTCCGCCAAGCTTCCACACGACAATCAAAACAAAAGCAGAAGTCATTTTTAGCTAGCTAGTCAGGAGCAGTCAATGTGCGCTGTGACGTATTTTGAAAATAGAAAGTCGCAAGATACAAACTGACGAGTCTGAATGGGTATAAAGAAAGATGTTATAAAGAGACATGTTCGTATGCCCTGCATAACGTTGGAAATTTGACTTTATAACTTACTTAACGTGATAAACATGAAATGGTGTACCAAGCTAACGTTAGCAAAGATGGATATAAGTTACCGTTAGCCGCCTGGGAGCTCGCGACATTCTTATTTTCGACTGCTACGTCATGATGAATATCTCCTGCCGCTCCAACGGAGAGTTTTCAAACGTTCGACACGTTCAATTTAAAACCACAAACGCAGCACATCCCGCTACAAACAGGCTAACGTCAACGTGACATAACGTCAGTCGAGATGCAGCCGGACAATTTGACCAGTCACATCATTAATAAGGAGACATTCCTAAGGTTTGTTCAGCACACGTGCCCCGACTACACACTGCACACGCCTGATAATGTTAATATCCTATAATAAAATCACGGCGGTGGCCGGTCAGCCTCACTTACCTTATCAGTTTGTCCTAATGAGACTGCCTGCGACGCAGATTGCGCACTGTCCTGTTGTTATTCTGCTGCGTCACGGATTAAGTAATCCTGTAGGACTGTTACCATAATCCCAATGGAAAGGCTAATTTTTGAAAACATTGACTAATCTAATGGTACAGATGTTCAAGACTAGCCACAACAGTGATGTAAGCCTATGTACCTCAGTATGTTCTCATTAGGGACAGGCTGTGGTGATGTGGTACAATCATTGTAAATAATACCCAAGAGTCACACTTGAGTTGGAGTTAAAATAGCTTCATAAATTACAACATTGGTAAACATGAAAGTCAGCCATGCAAATAGTATTGAAAGTCTTAATATATCTGATATTAAGTGTGTTTATTTTAAGTATCAAAAGTCATTTTCAGACATTAATGTACTTGCGTATCAAAAGTAAATTAAGTACATATAAATTATACATATATACTCTATGTTTATACTTTAAAGCCTCCTATCCACCCATCAAGTACCGGTCTGCAGATTATAATATTCACTTAGTCAAATCAAATCAAATCACTTTCAACTACATTCACTCTGAGGCAGCGTGCAATTTACCTGGAAAAATAACTAGTAGCTTCAGTTATCATTATCATAAATGTAATGGAGTAAAAAGTACATTATTTGCCTCCAAAATGAAGCAGAAGTATGAAGTAGCAGTAAAAGGAAATACTTAAGGAAAATACAAGTAACTCAAAATTGTACTGAAGTACAGCACTTGAGTAAATGTACTTTGTTTCATGCAGTCACTGGGCACAATGTGGCTACGCTTTCTTCATCACATTACTTTGCAATGTATTCTAAAGAGCACACAATCCTAAAGATGGAGGTCCACTTGGGCTGTTCCTAAGGTGCCATGAAGACATGCTGAATGTTGTTGTTTGAAGGGGAGGGAAATGTTTTACTTCCCATGTATTCAACCCAGGATGGTAACTAACAATGATGTAATCCTTACATGTCAGAGTTCAACAGAAAGAAATAACAGGAAGTGTGTGAGTTTGTAAACAGCCCCTCAGCAAATGGAAATACATTAACATCTGGGCTGATATCAGGCTAGTGTATACTTATTTTGCCCGTGTAAAGCCACTTGGCGGTCTAGTGTGTGTACATAACACATCAAAGCCTGCTATTACATGCTGTCACAATGACAGACTCTTCAATGACATCAAGTCAAACACAATAAAAAACAAAATATGAACAAGGAAAGGATAGCAGATGTACAGAGAAATACATTTATTGAAATTTATGCTAGGCATTTGTAATATATTAGAATATAACATTTATACAACTCTCAACTAGTTTAAAAATCTTACAATACATTAATAAGTGACTAGCAGCCAGTATAAAACTGTATAACACATAATACTATCAGACTACAAATAGATACAGTATATGCAACATATCTCATCTTTTAAAACTAAAGACGTCATGCTTCATGAGTACAATGAAACATTTGCATTTGATGAAAGCTAATAACAATTACTGTCATCATCGGCTAATCGGTCAGTGTCCATAAAATGATAAACAATAGTGAAACATTTTCATTGCAAATTGAGAGCAACAGTCCAAAACACAAAGACGTTCATGTTATACTTAAATCATCGAAGAAAAAGAACTTCAAGCAACAGATTCTCACAATTTGAGAAGCTGGAACCAGACAATGCTTAAGATTTTTATTTCCAAAGGAAAAGGAACACCTAATTGGTTATCAGATTAGTTTTAATCATCTGTTGATCAACTAAGTGACTGTTCCAGCTTTTAATTTTATCTTGCCTCTTTCTCTTCAAATTGATATATTATATAATACATGGAAAGATAATATCTCTCGTACACATTATACACACTTTGCTCAACTTTTCCATTCAGAGTAATTACACACGACTCTGTCCAAATGTAACAAAATAGGAAAATCTTAACACTACACTTGGAAAGACCAACTATGGTAGTCCCCCACATTTAAGCTTAAGTAATAGTCTTACCCTCATGCATTTCATGGAAAACGACTACAGTCTGAGGATGGTTGTAATCATAGAGTTGATGATGCCACAGGCTCCTCTGGGACACCGTCCTGTTGAACTCCTGGCACAGACTCCGTCTCAGTGGCAGAGATTGACTGGCTGAGCTCTCTCAGTGAACTCTTGGTTAAGTCAAAGCATGCACGCTTGAGGATATGACGCACCTTTTTGCCCAGGAGTATGTACAGCAGGGGGTTGATGCAGCTGTTGAAAAAACCTAAGCTGGTGGCGAGAGGAAAGCCAGCTTTCAGAATGTTGTGTAGGTATGCTGAGGAGTGTATAGTCAACTCCATCAAGCTGAAAGTATGAAAAGGTGCCCAGCATAAAAAGAAGGCCAGGATGACAGCAGAGACTGTTTTGGAGAAGCTGGACAGGCGGACTGAACCCCCGGATTGATTCACTTTGATTGTCAGGAGTATTCCCGTCACACATATGGCAGTAAAAGGCAAGAAGAATCCCACCGTGGTGCGAATGACCACTATTATAATATGCCTCATGGCTGCTGTGTGTCCGTCCCCTGTGTGGAAGTTGTTGAAGCACACCACCTTGTTGTGCAAGCGCATGGTGTCGCGAAAAATCAGCGCCTGGCAGCTCAAGGCAGCAGCTAGCACCCATATGCACCCACACACGACCCAGGCTCTCTCTACGGTGCGATACCTCTGACACCAGTTGAGGTGCACCAGAGAGACATATCTGTCTATGCTGAGCACTGTGAGGAAGAGCACACTGGCGAACATGTTCATCACAGACACAAATGAGTTAATCTTACACAAGGCCACACCAAAGTGCCAGTGGAAGTCCCTCAGGATGTAGTCAATGTAGAAGGGTAGAAAGAGCACGAATACAAAGTCTGCCATGGCTAGATTGAGCAACCAGGTGCTGTTGACAGTCTTTTTGCTTTTGAATGCCGTCACCCAGATCACAGTTCCATTTCCAATCAGGCCGAGCACAAAGGATATAATGTAGATGACCACTGAGATAATGTGTGTAGTTTCGCTCTGCTTGTGTCCAACCTCAAGCTCTTCCAAGTCGCCATACTCCAGGTCATATTCATAGCTGTAATTCCCGTAGTCCTCAGCGGATGCATCCATTGCTGCAAGGATGTAACATCAGTGGTAAAGTTATCTGTGGGAAGCTCACGAAAAGATTCACCTCTTTAAATTATCCATAAACACATTAGCTTATTTAAAAAGATCAGATACTAAATCAGCATTATGATAAACCTCACCTCACCCTCCTTGTGATTATTCCGGGTCGTCCTCCGAAAGGATTAAGTTGCCTGTCTTGTGCCTCTTTCCGATTATTCACTTCCTTTGTTGAAGTTAAGACCGGGTGTGTCCCGACTAACCCTGAAATATGATGTCAACATCCTTTGGATCAACAATGTGGACACTGAGATGCCCAACAGATGAGGCAGAAAAAGCCTTCATAGTATGATTCATATCACAAGTTGTTTTGCAAGTGCAATGTCAGAACTGGCAAATACTGCACTGTTACACAATGTTCATCATTTCCAAGGCTATTAACAACCAAGCAGCTGGGCGGGTATCTTTCCACAATTCATCAATATTTGTATCATTATGGAGCGCAGGCAATGACAGTTTTTACTTGAGCCACTTTCAATCAGACTTACCATGAATCTGTGGTCTGAGGTGAATGTTGTTTGTTTGCTTTGGTTTTACTAGACTATTTCTAGTGTCCATTGCATAACACAAATGTATTAATATGTCACAAATTAACTGTGAAAAACAAATGTCTGATCAAACAATGTAATTAATGTGACATCTTAATCTGTCAAAACAACAGCAATAATATGATTTAAATCTTTATCTGAGTGAGAAAAAAAAGATGTTATGACAAATGTAACTTTGCCAATACAAAGAGCACCATAAGGCCAGTAAGAATCTGTTAGACTGTACAGACAATATGTCAGTAATTATAAGAGATATTACTGTTGGAGTAAGCAATAGACAATAAGACCAACAATAAGACTTGGATATTAAATGGGCGCTATACAGTTTTGGAAGACATTCAAACTCTGAATTGTATTATATAAACTCAGTTTATATGTACAATATATGATGAGGTAATAATACAAACTCATAAATATCTATTTTTGTCATAATTAAGTTAAGCAGCTTACAGCGGGGGAAAATAAGGAGCTAGATAAAAAGCTAGAGAGGTGGCAGGGTCTGCCAAATACAAACAAAAGAAACAAACATTGTGAAATTGTGTTGTACTTTGAGGTCAGTTGGTTTATTTTGTTCATTCAGAGATGAAAACAAAGACAGTTAGTTTATTCAATTTGTTTAGACATAATAATAATAAACAGTCAATGAAGATCTTTCTCTTCTGATTAAAATGTCTTCAACAAAACTACCCAGTGCTCATTTAACCTAATTCTAAAGAAAAAACAAAAATACTCAACCTTCACTATAGAGACAACAACAAAGACTAGAAGCAAAATATACAAAAGGGCAAATCAGTGCAATCAACGCATGGAGAACAACCTCTCTCCTGACTACATCTTTACACACACCTCAGCAAAACAATGCAGAAACATTGTTAATGCATCAGGTACCTTATCTATCGAATAGGAAACAACAGATCTCAAGGTCTCATAACAGTAAGTGCCACATACACAACACTTAATTGAATAAACATGCATCGCTTACCTAACAAAAAAAAGTGCGGCGCTTCCTTTTACAAGTATTTGGATGGGGGGAAAAGTGCTCCAGCTCCCGGATGAAAGTGACTGCTAACTTAGCCTTCTTTTTAGCCTCCGCTTCTGCTGCTGGGCCTCGTCCGTGACTTCTCCTGCAAAGGCTCCTACTTTTTCCTGCGGCATGTGTTGTCTTTCCGTGAGCCCATCCAAGCATAACTCCGCTGTGAGATGTGTGCGGTGTGGGCGCGCCCCGGCTGTGACGCGTCAAACATGGACCGCAGAGAGAAGAGAAGTTATTGGTCACCGGCGCGGAGTGAACAATTCTTTCATTCAAGAGGACCTGCGGCTGCTGCTCGCAACAGCGGGGGAAACCCTCAGCGCACGGTCTACCCCCTCCCCGTCCTTTGCTGCACGTACCGTTTTGTTTTTTTGTTGTTTTTTTTTTCGCAGCCTTAAAAATGCGCACATTGCTTAGGTCAGTGGGAAGGGCCAACAGAGGGGGAAGTTTACTCGAGGCTGTCGTCTTTTTCTTTTTCTTTTACTTCTGCTTCACCCTTGCAAAGGCGTTCAACTCTCTGATGCACTGTTAAAAAACAAAACAAAAAACCGCTTGGTGAATCCAGGGTCACTGCCTCCAGGCATTAAAGCTGAGGCTGGACAGTTCTGCATAAAGCTGCATTGTTTTCATTGCCAGTGTTTTGAAACGTATTTAGAAAGGCGTGGTTGCATTTACTAAGGCACTTACATTAAGTTTGGGGGACTTACAAAAAACTGATTTAAAAGTGAAAGGTCAAAACCGATCCAGCAGGGACTGAACTGTCATGATGCTTCAAAATGGGTAATCCTACTGTACACTTCCTCTTAGCGTCCTTAACTAGAACCTCTGACCCTGCTTGGTAAATTCCCAACATCTTTAAAATGTTATGTTATCACGCAACACCTTCCTACCCTTGCCATCTGCTTTAATAGTTTCATTTTATGCAACTTAATACTTTTGTCTGATATATTTTAGTTACATGCTTCTTTTCATATTGCAGTTATTCATACCCGTCCTCTTCGGTGCAAAGTTTGGTAAATATGATGTTCTTACACTATATAATATGATGCATTGCTTTAGATTATGCTGCCTAATGTGGGGGAATTTTATGACTCTCCCTGGTCACTCTGTCTCCAAACAACAGGAGGTCACACGTGTCTTGTACAGACGTTACGAGCAATCTTCTCATAGTCTCTGCAACCTAGATATTCACATCTATTGTAGATATGTCTACAGAACAATGTCTGATGAGCCAAGCATAAACCTCGTCAGGGGCCTTTGATCTATCTGTGTTTACAAGACTATTGTGGCAACACTCTGTGCAGACAGATGTGATGTTATGTTGCTCTTCCATGGCCATGTTCTGTAAACTATCTCAACATAAGTCATCAGTGTCATTAATATAGCAGTAATATTCATCCAAAAACTGAAGTAAAGCACAGACAGGGAATGTTTTTCATAATCAGTGCTTTTACCTTTCAAATTTTTAAATAAATTTTTGTAGATAATACTTTAACAGTTTTCCTTAACTAACGCAGGCTTTCTTAGAAAAATGAAGCAAAATGTCTGATGGCCAATCTCAGACTTGACAAAGCTCCACCAGAGTCCGAGATGACATTGCACAAAAAATATATTGGCACCGAACTTTAGTAATGAAAGTAAAAATGCCCCAGATGATTGTGATAAAACAAAACAAAACAAAAAAAGCTGTCTGTTCTGCTAATACACAGCTTATCGAGAATAACCTTTGCAGACAAAAAGAGGAATTAGCTTCCACTGAATTAGTCAAATTTAACAGCAACAAAGCACTTTTCCAAACTGTTGAAATGACACATTTCGACCATCCATGTGGACTCTTCTGCTTACTCATCCCCTTTCGTTTCATAAGACAGTCAGACAGCCTTGTCTCAGTTGTCATGATCTCTCCAGCGGCCTAAAGTGACCATCTCATCGCTCTGTGGGTGGACCAGAGAGCCCTGAGGGGGGAGCTGTCTCATCCTCCACTGTGTGTGCAATCTGCAAAGACTTCCAATCAAGTCATGCCGTGCACTGATTACAGTCCACAGCTCGAGCTGCACAGTCCTCCTTGAAGACATGTTTTTATCTCAGACAGAGACTAACTGGGGCAAAGTTCTACACTAGCATTTGTGCTTTTCCTCACTCACCCTGTCTCAACAAGCAGATCCATGAATCACTCATGTCATTTTAATTTAACTGGCCCTCTAAAACACTTTGCACCCATGTGGTAGAGATAGCTCAAACATTTACGTGGCACTTAAAGTTTTTATGAGTCAGTCCTGACACCGATGCTTTCAGAAATAATGTTACAGAGAATCCTCACAAAATATCCTGTGCTAATGTTATCATTACCATTCAACTATATATAATAACTGGTGCCTATATAATGTATATATATCTTATTTTAATTACAAGCAAAATCAAATATTACTACAAAAACCAAAACATTAACCCATAATCAGAAAAAAACATGTGATGGATTAACCCACTTTATTTATTTATTTTACTGAGTGTTTACTGCAAAGTTAGCTATCTCTTTCCTCTGAATTTCAAACCTCCTTAATTTTAAATGCAAAAATAATAATTGTGGATGCTAGATAGCTATATATGCCATATTTAGTGTATAGCTGTATGCAAAGGAATGTTTTCTGAGCTGCCTTACTTTATTTTTAAAATTGTATTTATTTATTGTTTGCTGTGTGTGAAAGCTATTATGATATTAGATACTGTGCAGCTCCTCCACTGATAATTTGTATCATTTGCGCCCCATAGACAAATATAGTTTTAGTTAACTGATTGAATTTGTTACAGGTTAAATCACCCAGAATGCTAGAGACTTAACTGCTTTAACAAGCTAAGTATTTTGTACTTCTACTATGTTTTAACCATACATGCAGTGAATATATTCATGGAAAGTTTTTTTAGGCTGATGTGGTATTACTTAAACATCTTGAGCAGAGGTTTAATGTCAGTTTTAATTTTGAATTCAAATCAGTTATAACCATGAAACTAAAAAAAAGTATTGTTCGCTAGCTACATTTAGCTCACGTTAGCAACAGAGACGTTAGCAAGCCGTCCCGTTTCCTAAAACATACCCTATTTATTTTATCATATATTAACCCTTGATCATAACAAAAAGGGTATTCTATACTTGACAAGCTGATTTTTATTATTATTATTATTATTTTTATTTTTTTTTACTGAATGTGACCAGCATGGTGTCAGTGGGTCATTTCCTGTTTTTTACAGGTTGAAGTGTTTTTTTAACAGCCGTGCCTTTGAGGTCACCTGCACAGGCTTCCTGTGACCCAGCGGGGGAGGAAGGACATGTTTGCACTCACCGAGGAGGAGTCTGCCTGCCGGTCGACTTCCAGTAGCTGCCTGGCCACCGCCTTCTTTCTGCTCCCCTCCTCCTCCTCCCCCCCTCCTGCTCCTCTCCCTCCTTCTCCTCCTCAGCCGCTACTGCAGCAGCAGCAGCCTCCCGGTGCCTCCCGGATCCATGAAGAAAGACCCCCTCGCACGGCACCGCCTCCACGCCACGATGGGCCGCCAGCTATTCACTGCGTTGATGTGTTGATATTGAGATATTTTCAGTTATCAAATATGAATCATGCATTTGATATTTCTGGCCACTTTGCTCGTCAGCATCCTTTCGCCCTGGCTTCATCCATCACTAGCGTCATCCGGTACGTATCGCAAGAGCCCGCTGGCTTCTATTTTGTCACTTCAAACTAAATTAAATAGACATTTGAGTTTGTGCGTGTGGCTTAAAAATGACATCTGACGATGAGCTGCAGCTGTACAGCATCGCCTTGTTTTCCACATGAAAGAGAGGGAAGTGTTTCATTTAATATGCGGCGTCTTCAGCGTGATGGTGCATGAGGCAGACCACAGCATCCCAGCATCTTTTGTTCAGCTTTTAAAAGATGATGTGCTCTTTATTATGTATGATAAGCACATTTAAATTAAAAGTCACTGAGAGTCTCTTTGCTCAAGTGCATCATATTATACACCGTTGTTGTCTGTGGGTATATGTATTAGTATTGCATAATGCTCACTGCATTCATCTGTCTGCTGCAGAGTTTTTTTTTTTATTTTTTTTTTTACTTTGCCAATAAGCATATCAAAAGTACCTCTCAGTGAAATGAAGCAATTTATATTCTGTGTTCTAAATCAATTTCACTGCCTTATGTAGCTGTCAGTACACTGTGGGGTATGTAACCAATCTTACCGAACTGTGTCCTGAAGAATCGCAATGAAGCCGCGGCCACTCGCCTCAGTATTATCAATGTGTTTCATGAATAAAGAATGACAGCTGGCTCTTTGTGCATGCGTGTGTGCATGGGGACCGATCGGGTGTTTTTTAATGCCTGTGCGGTGGGTGTTCTCTTGCAGTTTCTCAAGGAGTAGAGGACAAGGTTGAGAGGGACGCAGTGCCAGCCCTGCTGAAGCAACAGGCAACTGCAGCACCTGCTACAGACAACAGTACACGCCATGCAGTAGAGCATGTGATCACCTATCCCTCGCGGTTGATCTACTACCTAAACGAGGATTCGGAGAGTACCTACCATGACCTGGACACCCGGGCCAAGAACCAAGCCACGGAGGGCAAGGTAAGCCAGCATCGAGGGGGGACGGGTGAGGGCGATTGATACTGGGATGCAGTGATTTTTTGCTGTGTGGTCGAGGCTTTGCAGTTTTTAAGTCCATATTGTGCCTTCTTGAACTCCATCTTTAATTTCATTTTGCTGCACATTGTCAGCCCAAAGCAAAGATAACCCATCCCAGGCGAGCCTAATTTTTTAAATAACTGGAGCGATGCCAGAGCGCCCATGCTGAAGGAAGCCTCGCTTCCAGTGTACCCACTGCACATTACCATCTGCCATTTATCCGCCACATCTGTTATTTGTCCACATCTAGTTGCTTCATCTGCAGTGACAGTTTTTCTTTCCAATACAGGCGGTCCACCTCGCCCAAGCCAGTTTCCAGTTAGAGGCATTTGGCACCAGGTTCGTTCTGGATCTTGCGTTGAACAAGTAAGTCCTCCTCATCTCACTGAACATGAAGCTAACATGATTTATTTCATTGCTAGTCAGCCACTGTGGTTATCAAAGGAATATTGTGGCTGTAGATCTCTTCGCAGTTAACCGTAATGGCTTTACCAGAGGGCTACTTCTGCTTTGGTCTCAGTCAGATTTGGAGACAAGATTGTGATATAATTATATCAAAATTATGTTGTATATCTATAACAGTGTCAAAAGTTAGCACCACCCATAGGGTCTCAGCAGCCACGACCAATAGAGCAACATGCTGACAAGAACAGAATTTCATTTTAATCACTACTAACTCCTTGACCGGTGTTTGAACTACCAGTGAGAGCCATTTGTGTGCCTCAACAGTATCTCCCATCGAGGTCATATTGACAGTAATGTGTGGATTGCCTGAAAATTGCAGATATCTTTACTCATCCTGAGGTTAAAGAGAAGATGTGTAAACATCGCTCAAACATTTCTGTTAGAACAAATTCTCACTCACTCTGGAAGGTACAAAGAATTGTAAGAATCAATCAAAGGAAAATATGTGATTTCGGGTTTAATTTCTTAATGCAAGGCTTTTTAGCTTTAATAATTTAAACCTAGGGCGGATGTCAACTAAATGTGCAATGCAAGTGTTTTATTCTTTAAGGGAACATTGAACAAGAAGAGAATCAATTAAACACTGGATTGCAGAAAGTCACAAAATCACAGTCAGAGGGGAAAACTCTGATTGCTGTGCACCATTCAGGAGAAATCCAGAAGCAAATGAGCCAGATTGTTGTTATATGCTCCAACTCATATCCTAAACATGATCAGTGTGAGAAGTGATCCTCTAGTTATACTACATTAATGGACTACATGTTTTTGATGACATAGCATGAAGCATAATTTGAGTGACTGCTGAGCAGAGATGCATTTAACATCATTACGTGGTTTGAACATAAAAAAGGGAACTGTGGAAGTCTGGCATTAAAATTTACCAGAACCAGCTGTGGATGTATCCGTGAGTAAGCAATGTGTCATAGCTGAATCCAAAAATGACAACACTTGCGATTCCCATCTGTGGACGGCTGTTTGTAAATGATATGTACTATTATATGTTAGGTCAGTGATTAATGCAGCAGCATCCGTCTAAAAGAATGTAATCAGCCAAACTGTATTTCAGCACTGGTTGCCAGATTCCTCTAAGTGCTAGAAGCTGTCTGAGTTCAGCTGCCAGACTAGAGACAAACGGTTTGACCAAATGATTTGGAAAACCTCAGTCTCAATCTTTAATGAGGTTTAATTGCTTTGCATCATACGAAGCAGATAGACAGTTATCCCGTTTGGAGACACGAGGCTCCGGACACTCAATGATATTGATTCGCTCCCTTCACAAAGTAGCCGGTCTACATATGTGAAGGCTTAATGTGCATGTGAACAAGGACTTTGAAATGCTAATTGAATTACAGGTCCCTTAATGTAATTCAAGACTGGATTCTGTAATGAAATATTGTAATATTGCCGTCTACACGGCTGAGTGCTCTTAGAAGTTAAGACTTGGATTTTTCCGTGGTTGGATTGTTAGTCATTGTACTGGTATTCAGTTTCTGGTTAGCAGCCCACTGCATTCCCGTCTAACAATGCAAAAAAAAAAAAAAAAAAACCACCAACGAGGGAGTGTCACGAACCTGGGTGGTAAATATATTTAAGTGTCATAAGTACAAATAAAAGTACATTCTGATACATTTACATGTATGTTCATGCTGTATACTATGGGTCAACTGATCATCACAACTGATTATCAGCCAGGCTATTATCGGATATGACACTCAGCATTTTTCTGACTATAGGAATTCATATCAATTAACTAAAAGATGCACCACCTTGGCTCTGATGCAGTATGCAACTAGTGTAACTAGAAACTAAATTATCAATAAAATGTATCGAGTATCGAGTTGATTGAGGACATTCTTATTTAATTACTTTATCTAATGACGAATAACCAGCCATGTTCTTTGCAGTCTGAGCATCATTTCAATGCCACCGTCGAAAGTGCAGATTTATGCAGCCATGTGCAATTACATTAATGTGTCTCTCAAGGTCAGATGATATAGGAGATTATGATCAATTTGCTGTAAAGCACCATGTTGTTTGGAGACCACATATCTGACTGGGTTTACTGAAGAGTTGACGCTTGTGTGTCAGGAAGGCCAAATAGAGAGTCATCACCTGCTGTGGTATCTTGATATATTCTGTTTGTCTTCACTTGGTTCTAAATTTTATATATTCAGTGTGGTTTTGTGAAAGTTCAAAAAGGCAGAGGTGACTGTTGTCATGTGTTAGTATGTGGCATAAGTAGTGTAGAGACAGATAAGCGTCTTGTCCAGCTCACACAATCTCATCATGTCTAACAGATGTCTCGTCCTTCCCGTTGTCGGACATAATACAACCGGAACTTTTCACAGGAGCAGCAGAGAGGCTTGGAAGTGTGACCTTGATTCGCAGCTGTTTGCGCGTACCGTAGGTTATCTGTGAGATACATGAGCTAACTCCGGTGTGTGCCTTTTTTTGTGTGAGAACAGGGGTTTGAATTCTGCTTGGTGTTGTAGCTGCGACAGTACTGATCTAAATATAGATAGGTCTGCAACCTGCCAATAGGTGCTACTTTATGTGCTCACCTCTCTGACTGCAAAGTAGGAAAGTAGTTTTTTTTAACCCTGACAAGATTTTTTTTTTCTATTGAGTTGGACCTTCTTCAGAGTATCTCCGTTTATTTAGACTCAGATCAGATCATTTCTGTATGTTAGAGGTAGATAACGCCATGTGTCACTACAGGATTCAGAGCTACATTTGATCTGGCGCCAGACGTGAGAACCTCCTGCAGTTTTTTGGTCCTTCCTCTCTGCCTCGCCTCTGTATCCCTTTTCTCTGCTGCTGCTGCTGCTGCATTGTGGCACTCAATCTCCTGTGGGCTGAGAGACCTCGGGGCAGGACTCCCTTCTCATGGTCCTCACACACTTTCACAGCTCTCACAGACATCACACACACATGCACACACGCACATACACACACACACACACACACACACACACACATACACACACACACACACACAAACATTGCGATACACTCGCATTCCAGTGCTTTACCCCATCATGCACTGCAATGCTGTCCACCGTACACACGCACACACACTCATACAAACACCAGTGCACTCTAGCGTGGCCCACTCTCCTCGCCCTGCCTCATCTGGCAGGCTATAAATAGCCCCTCACTCAGGAATCTCTCACAGACGCCGCTCATGCCTCCCCTCATAATGCTGCACTTCCTGCTTGCATGCAGCCGAGCATCACTCATAAATGTCACACTTCTTGTGTCATAAGACAGATCCATCATGACTGTCTTTTTTTTTTTTTTTTTTTGTGCTGCGACGCCAGAGAGGAGGATGCTTTTGATTTGCAAGGTTACTCAGAAAAAAAAGCGCCATTGTGGCAGAAATCCCTTGAAGTCAGCTGTCAGCTAACAGATTGAGTGTGTGGAACGGGTGAGGGACGCTGACTCAGACAGCGGGAAACTGCCGGGAGGACTGTTGTGTTCAAGGTGAAGCCGAGGCCTCACTATCACTTATCACATTAGGCTTTCATTGGCAGCTTTCAGATCAAGTTAGTTGTTTCTGTTCCTGTTATGTGTACTGTTTCTCAACCACTGATCTGATTTTGGGAGATATAAGGAAGAACCGCTCATGTAAAATGCAGTTTCAGTTTGCACTTTGCAAAATTAGTGTGCAGCTTTGCTGTTTGCATCTTGTATACGACCATATTTATTTACATATTTTTGAAAGATTTCTTACTCCACCAAATGTGGTTTGTTTGAGCGGCCTCTGCCTGTGATGATTAATTATCCTCAGAAGTAAATGCATCATAATTTTTCCAGAGGGCAGGCAACATTTAACATCTCCGCTGTACTTCTGGGATGCCACGAGAGTGTTTGTGCAGGCTAATCCAGGCACACAGCGGTGATGAGTATTCTTGTTTGAACGCCAACCAAAGCTTTGCTCACCGCTAGTTCAAAACCACAACGTGTGAGTCAGAGAAAGCAAAAACAGACAGACTCTTGCTTTTATTGTCACTGCATCACATCCTCCCACCCTAACCAGCTTAAATCTCTCTTTTCACAGTGACTTGCTGTCTTCAGATTATGTTGAGATCCACTATGAGGGAGGAAAGCCCGTTCTGTCAAAGGTAACGTCTTCTATAGTCGTGACTAAAAATGCGATGCATCTGTCTTGTTCTGGTGGAGGCTGGTTCTGCATTTCTGTTAGCTGGTACAATGCATCCGGCTGTTTTTTATTTTGTACAGTCATGCACATTGTCTGTGAAGCACAGATATGCTTTGTCTCATCTTCGGGAAATAGGCTTTGAAACAAAAAAAACCAAAACAAAAAGGGACAGGCTGAGAGTTCCTGTAAATCAGTTTGCATGCTATCTGTCATTGCCAGGATTTCTTGTAATCAAATTAACACTGCGACTGTCATGTGTCATCCAAACTACTGCTGCTACATCCAGGAAATGTTCTTTGCAGCTGAGAAAAAGAACAAAATGTACAAGAAGAAGAGTGATGAGATAGATAGATAGATAGATAGATAGATAGATAGATAGATAGATAGATAGATAGATAGATAGATAGATAGATAGATAGATAGATAGATAGATAGTGATGAAAAGTGTATGATTGTTAGAGAGCAGGAAATATAGAGGAGGTAGAGAAGGGGGGACAGGTTGGGAATGAGGAATGGCTTCTGCTGCTGCTGCTGCTGATTCAGGCTGGGCTGGGCTGGGCTGGGCTGGGCATACTGTAGCTGAATCAGCAGGGTTTTGCTCCCCTGCATCCTCCTGCTGGAGCTCTGGTCACGTGACGAGGGAGAGAAAGCCCTCTGCAGTATCAGTGCAGCGTAGGATGGGTGAAGCGAGAATGAGGGAGAGCGATTGAGGGAGCGTGGGGGGGTGAGAATGTCCTCTGCTCACCCTGGATCTGACAGCTGAGTCACAGATAGTGCCAGGACCCACCTTTGCGATGCATTAACTGCACATCTTAACGAGCACCAACCCCCTACAGAAACGCATTGCATATATACCAAAATCGGCATCTGTGAGACAAGCTGTTACCTCCCCGGAGATGTAAGCAGATTCTAACACATGATAATTAAGGAAGAAATATGACACATTCACCATGTTATGTTGAATGTGAGAGATCTGTTGACGTATGCACAGTGGTGTGTGATATGGCTGGTGTTTTGCTGTGTGTTCTGCACTGGCACTGTGTCTTCTTCCCTCAGGGCGGTGAGCACTGTTACTACCACGGCCAGGTGAGAGGGAACGAGAACTCCCGTGCGGCCTTATCTACCTGCAACGGGCTGCAGTAAGTGAACGGCAGAGTTTGTGTATAAACCTCGCCGTGTTCAGAATATCTGTGGATACACTCGTCTCTCTTTCTATTGACTCAGTATCGACTGTCTTCTCTCTCTTTTCTTCCCTCTCTCTGCCCGGCAGTGGGATGTTTGATGATGGAGTCTATATGTATCTAATTGAGCCCTTACAGCAGACTCATTCAATCGTAAGTTATTCCTGTCGCCCAGAGGAACAATATTGTATCACACAAAGGTTTTGTCCTGCTACTAATGTCGCATCACCTTCACCACGTATGCACAACTCCCTCTGCTGTTACTGCTGTTTACATGCTCACCTCAGGAAATCCTATCTGCCAATGAGATGAGATAATGAAGCATGTCTGGAGTGAAATCTAACATGTTGGATGGATGGCTTATGTTCTAGTATACTCTGTTTTGGAGATTGTTTTAAGGTTTCATTGATTTTATAACTGAAGACACTATTATATTAATATTGGTATTTGTAGTAGGGCTGAGCAGTATGGTTGAAAAAAGTATCAAGATACTATTGTCAAACCTCTTGTATATGAAAGAAATGGTCTTGGCCATCACCAGTCGTAAAATCACAACATGTCATGTTTTATGGTATAGATAAATGAGGTACTGTGAGCTTCAGAACTGCACAGACTAGCTGTTTTCAGTGTTCGTGCTAAGCTACAGTAAGTTAACCTTTTGCTGGGGGTACATTCATATTAAGCAGAAAGACATGAGAGTGTTATCGATCTTCTCATCCAGCTCTCAGGAAGAGAGCAAACAATGATGTTTCTTAAAACAGTTCAATATTATTTGTCCGCATCTGTTTAATATTCAGTACACGAAAGCCGTGTTTCCACCAAAGCTCTTTTGGTATAGTACCCTTTGAATCTGTACTTAACTTGTAATTAATGTACCTAAACTTTATATCTGTTTTGTGCAAACAGTACTCTTTATCTGTGCTGGATTGTTACCAGAGCTTGTTCAATTTTCCAGCAGTTAGGAAACAGGCTTAACTCTTGAGAGGCTGATGCATTTATTAGCTGACATATTGTGAAGTTTTCTGTACATTAATGTCAGATTGGCAACATCTACAAACCACTACACCTTCTCTCTTCTGCTCTCTTTGCATTCACTGTCTCTCTTCTGCCACTCTCTCCCTCTTGTTTAACCACACATTCTCTTCACACAGCACACACTTGTGGTTGTTTATTGCAAGTAAACTAGTGAAAACGCTGCAGGCAGCACGACAGAAGACTGCTGACAAAATGAGTTTTGGAAATTTGACAACAGAGTGCAGACGGCAAGATGACTGTTTGTTCCAATTAACCAATCAGCAATCAGCAGTGTTTTAAGTCCGCTTTAGTATAGGATCAGTATGCTAGGCAGTGGCGTGCACAGACTTTTTGAAGGGCAGGGGTGAAAAAGAAGGGCACTTTAGCGTGCGTTTTAGCTCCCAAGAGGGCACTTTGGCGCACATTTTGGCTCCCAAGAGGGCACTTTAGCATGTGTTTAGGTTCCCAAGAGGGCACTTTAGCACATTCTTGGCTCCCAAGAGGGTAGTTTATCATCTTTTAACCAGCCAATGGCGCAGTTTAGTATGTTTTGCCAACCATGAGGGCATTTTAGCACACTTTTTAGGCTCCAAAGAGGGCACTTTAGCACACGTTTTGGCTCCCAAGGGGGCACTTTAGCGCACGTTTTGGCTCCCAGGAGGGCACTTTAGCGCACGTTTTGGCTCCCAGGAGGGCATTTTAGCACACATTTTTCAACAAAGGGGCCTCGATGGGGGGCCCCCCATCCACAACGAAGAAAGGCAAAAATAACCGTTGTAATAAGTTATAAACTGAACAGAACTGTGCAGTGGAAACTAAGTTTTGACATGCTATATGACACGAAAGTTGAATCTTTACACATTTTTTAGTGAGCACTGTCCTTCACAAGTGTCAGTGCCTTCCCATGACGGATCCTGTTCAATATTTTAACACTTGTTTGCCTCACCCGTGCAGGATACAGCTGCAAGGCCACACAAATTAAGAAGAACAGCCACACTTGACTGGAACGATGATTCAGAGGAACCGGGTAAGGGTTTCCATCAGTGTTGTCCACCCTCTTACATAACCCCCTTCATCAGTCTGCCACCTATGACCATCACCACACCTCTCTTGTCCCTGACATTGCCTACCTCCTAGTATATCCATCACAAAGCACTGAAGGATGTCCGCAAGTAGTGAATCATGTGGTTGTAGCAATGGAGCTTTAACTAGTCAGTGGTCAAAACAACACAATTTTGATAGTTTTGATTAGTCAGAAAGTGAAAACAACTGTGGAATCAAGTGGAGGTAATGGTAGAGTGTTAAGATTGATGGGCTAAGTTGCATTTACTTTATTTTTATAACGCACAAGATGTTCTCTTGCTCTGATGTCTGTCGATCTTTTTGCCAAGTTCAGTGTCTGCTTCAGTGGTATTATTAAGCAACACAATACTTAATGGGAAATTCTGGGAAACAATTTTATTTTATATTCTGGGTAAAGACAACACAAGACAAACACATCCCTGTGGGGAGAGGGGCATATCCGGTTGTAAATTCTTAATAAGTGTGTTGAAGTGTCATTCGTTTCTTCTGTGTGTGTTCACAGTCGAGGAGGAGCAGCTCTTCTCGGAGCTCGATGACTTGTCCTGGCTGAAGCGCAGGAAAAAGCGAGCTGTAAGTCCCTGAACGCACTTCTTTATGTTGTAATGCAATAAACTTGAGTTCACCCACCCCTTGGATTCTGATAAACATTTTGAAGGACAAACTTCATAATGGGACTGTTGAAAGAAAACTTCTAATGGTGGTTTTTATTTTACAGATGCCTCGCAGTGTTTTTGAGGAGATGAAGTATTTGGAGATCATGATTGTCAGTGACCACAGCATGGTATGTGTTCTTACTCAAAGCAGCAACAACAACAGATCATCAGCTTTCACTGTCTTTAATCAGTTCATACTGGTTTACTGGTAATTTGTCAAATATATATCTGAAAACTCATTAATATTTCCTACATACTCTGCATTTCATCCCACAAGAGGGAGATAAGATGCGATGAGATGAGATAAGATGAGATAAGCTAAGTTACTCCTTTATTAGTCCCACAACTGGGATATTTGCATTATTAAAGAAGCAAAGGGAATAGCAGAAATAGAGAGCATCGGTTAAAACCAGTAATAAGTGGAAAATAAAATAAAAATAAACTCCAAAGATATTTATGCAATTGCCCAATTGTATGAAAATATTTACACCATTGCATATTTACAGTAGATTCTGAAATTGTCTGTTGGCATGTTGAGCCAGCATCATCAAATCATTGCAGCTTATACATGTATATCTTTGTTTTTCTTTATATGTGCAGTATAAACGACACAAGACCAAGCAGCACACAAGGAATTTTGCCAAGTCGGTGGTGAATCTTGTGGATGCTGTAAGTAACCCTTTGAGAACTGTATAGTATGTGGTTTGTTGATCCATTTCAGAATTAACACTCATACAGTTCTTTTTTTTTTTCGTTTTGTCATTAGCCACTCTAGCACTGTTTGTCTAGAAAAGGCAATGTCGGTGGGTCTGTCCACCAATTTGACTTAGTCTTCAAGTAACTCAACAACTGCCAGGTGGATTGCCATCAAATGCTGTACAGACAAGCATGGTCTCCAGAGGATGAATCCTAATGAATCTGGTGATCCCATGACTCTTCATCTAGTGAAACCAGCAGGTCAAAAGTCAAATTTTGGTACAACCAATCAATTTCCCTATAAAAGACAAACTTTTCCTCTAATGCCACTAGCAACAACAAGTTAGTTGGGTTTGTCTCTTTTCTTTAGCGCTAAGCAGTAAATGATAGCATGCTAACATTTGAACTTTAAACTTTCCTACTAGAATAAGTAGATTGGAAGGCCAGGCAAAGTCCTATTTGTAAACACAGGGCAAATTCAACAACCCCTAACTTCTTGACGAAGCAGTTGTCTTACAGCACACAACGATGGCAGCACACATGAGGAGGCGGTAGGAGACTTCAGTATTTATATTAGGGAAGTGGATAGAATATTTAGACAGTGTAGATTTATCGTGCTAAAATATTACTTTGGTAAATCTTAAGCCTACCCATAGAAATAGTTCTTGAGTTAAAGTCATGAAGTATCTGATTTTAAATGTACTTAACTATAAAAGTAAAAGTAAATGATACAGACATTTAAAATGTATTTATATACTGTGTACTAGGGTTCAAATGATTATCAGTCTGACCGATTATCAGATCTAATATTCAGCATTGTTATTGAAATCGTTGCTGTTAAAAGTAACTAAAGTGATCAAATAAATTAAGTGTAAGTAAATTGTACTGCCTCCAAGTACTTAAGTAGAATTCTTGAGTAAAGGTACTTAGCTACATTCCATCACTGTATTTAGATACTTTCCCAAGTATAAAATAAAATAAGATAAAACATGTAATGGCGCCTGTTACTGCATGTGTGGTTATTCCTACTTTGTTTTGTTTATATATGCAACGAGGCTAGACTGCTGAGGGTTTATTTGTGTGCACACTCGCTAAGGAAACATCCGCTTGTTATGGTCGGTCGTGTTTTTTGTTTACGTTTACGGCATCATGCACCTGGAACGCTTAGAGGTCGGAGGTTGGGGATTTTATCTGGGAAATTCCAGCCTCTGACTTTGACTGCAACAAACCATTGGTTATGTTTCTTGCGGTTTGAAGGCTGAGTACAGCTGACTGTAACTGTTCGTCCGTGATAATGCAGCCCATATGTTGCTTATGTGCATAAGATACAAGACAAGAGGCATTATTAAAAATATCCTTGCAGTGTGTGTAAAGCTGAAAATCTCTTCATGTGTCTTAATGGCGACTGTAATCGTCATTTGGCCCATGGATCACATGTATTAACACTGCCCTGTTCCTCCTTTATCCCAGTGTGCTGCGACCCCTCATCTGCCCTCCTCAGACAGAACAGATTCAATCTCACACCCAGTGTTGCTCTCCTCTCCCTGTGCTGTTGCTTCTACGTCTCTCTGCTCGTCTCTCTCTCTCTGTCTTTCTTTATTCCTCCCATTCACTTTGCACTTCAATGGCAGGTCTTCAAAGAGCAACTGCATACACGTGTGGTGCTCGTTGCCGTGGAGATCTGGACAGACAAGGATCACATCCCCATCAGCGTGCGGCCACTGGAGATGCTGCGGGATTTCGCCAAGTACCGGCAGCAGAGCATCAAACACCACGCTGACGCTGTGCACCTCATCTCGTAAGTTTATTTAAACTAAATCTGTTTCTTTCATGCTTTGATGCGTCTGCTTTATTAATGTGGAAAATCTTTCATTTTTAGCCAAGATTAAAGCTTTAATTCTCTTTCATATCTCAGATTTTTCTCTGATGGTTGTGTAATTTGTTTTTTTAAATAAAAGAAAACCAAATATCATGAACTATTGAAGTACCATTTAAATATCCATCTGTGTTTAAGTTCATTTTGTTATTGTCATTCTTTTGTTGCACCTCATTCCTCCTGGGTGCCATTGTTTCATTGCTATTGAGTAGTATGTTTTTTGTACTCTGCTCTGTGTAATCATAGCCTCGAGTCAATAAAAATATTGACCTGAATCTGCGATTCAACCACCAGAGACCTACAGTGTGTAGGCTGGATGCAATAAACATAACTGCTGCATAAAATAACTGACCAAGATCCAAGTTTGACATCATTTTTAGGCATGCTTTGACCTTGTTCCTATAATATTCTCTCTGTATGCTTTTGCAAGTTCATGGTACATGTGGCTTGCAGCTGCAGCTACCTTTGTTTAAAACAGCACTGTGAATATTCACATCCACTTTTTGACCCTTCTAATCCTCTGTGATTTTTTTTATCAGTGTCTACCTCTGTCTTCCATCATTCTTGTAGGAATGTGACCTTCCACTACCGCAGAAGCAGCGCAGCATACTTTGGAGGGATGTGTTCTTCGAGTCGTGGAGTAGGGGTCAATGAGGTCTGTCTAACATGGAGCGTCACTCTGTCCACGCATATCAAAGTGTGTGTCTGTGTGACTGCAGCTGAATAATCCCTGGTTTCTGCTGTGTTCACAGTATGGCAACAGCTTGGCCATGGCGGGGTCTCTATCCCAGAGTCTGGCTCAGAACCTGGGTATCCAGTGGGACCCTGCATCCAAGAGAAGTATACATGAAAACACATGTTATCTCATATTCTCTGCAAAAAGCACAACAAATAACAGGAATACATGTTTTTTCTGCTTACCCCTAGTTGTATCTGGCCATGCAGATAGTTTTCCCACAGTGGTGGAGTTAGTGCACAGGCAGAAAACCCACAGGTGACAGAGGAAGAGGCAGACAGGCAATAGTGGGAGAGAGGGGTATGACATAGCACACAGGAGCCAGCTGGAATCAAAATGGCCAAAGATGCAGCCATGTTAATAGTCTTTCATGAAAGGCACTCCATGTATCTATTTTCTTGTTGAAAGCATGTACTGAATTTTAAATTAGTTTTATCCCTGTTTTTTAGATTGCAGCTGATTTTTTTTCATTCTTTTTATTTGAAGATTAAAGATTAGTTGTTTGGTAAATAAAATGTCAGAAAATGATGAAAAATCAGTGTTTGTTTGTCAAAGCCCAAGAGAAGCATCAGAAATGTAATTACCTCTCATTTGTATCGGCGTTACAGCAGATATTTTAAAACTGAAGTGTATAAACCAAAGCTGTTGGCATGGCTAGATACAGTTCCTCTGGGCTCCAGTAGGATAATATGTAGTTATTGTGTGTTGTGTTCACTTGCCCTTAAAAATTCACGGTTACATGAAATCAACCAACTTAAAGTTCTAAATGGCCTGAATACAAGATGGTACAATTTTCTATAAATTGCATTTGAAAAGCTGGGGTTGTCTTAGATTTCTGGTCCAGGGGCTTAAATGTCTTTAACATAGCAGATGGAGCCTACAAAACAAAAAAAGATGCCTTCTGATGGGATCAAACTGTCTCTTGTCAACTCTTATCTGTGCCAGAAGTGACAGATGGAGAAACACAGTGATTGTCTTGGAGAATGTGGTCCAAAAGTAGACTTAGCTGAGTCAGACTGGAGAGGGATTTATGCCATTAGTTTTCAGATCATATTTTTATCACAGTGCTTAATGAGGCAAAGTCAGAGTCTTAACGGCTGCCATGTTTGAAGACTGCAAGCTCAACCATCAGAGAGATTCTTTATAAAGTCCCAGAACTGGCAGCACTTGATAGAGGATTGTGTGTACGTCATTGAGAAAGTGCAGGGATTTTAGTTCTAGCTGAAAGGCTTTCAAAATCACGTGCTAAATCTGGTGATTGACTGGTGAATCTTTTTGAGATGATTAAGTGGAAACAATTCAGGTCAACATATTTTATTTGAATAGTTTTTCTTCTGTTCATTTCCTCTGTCGTTTTTTCTCTTCTCTCTTTCCCATTTGCAGAGGAATGTGGTTGTGTTGAGACGTGGACTGGATGCATAATGGAGGACACGGGGTAATGTCCAACACACTCTCTCTCTCTTTCACACACACACACACACACACACACACACACACACACACACACACACACACACACACAGCGTGAGAAGAGAATCAGTGGAACAATTGCTGCAGTTAAACAGTCTGATGTTATCACGAAGGCATTTGATTGCTGCTTTATCAGTAATTAATTTATTCTGTTCACTCTTCAGACGTAACTGGTTGTGTTTTTGTCTATTCCCATTGGCATTTCGTGTTTTTATTGGCGCTCAATTGGGGGCATGTAACACTGGCAGATACTGGCAAATAAATCTTAATTTGGCATAATTAGAATTTGTAGTGACCCTATCACTTAACTGTGATAATATTATGGCAATATTCTCAAAGTGTATGTGCTTTAAAAGTCTTGTTGTAGGCAGTAATGGCAGTTACAAGATGTTTTTGCATCAGATTGCGAGCTGTCAGGAGATGTTACACATATAAACAAGTCGTAATATTGTCCTGTAGGAGGCTTTTCAATTCTATTTTGTGAGTCCTTGAGAAAAAGTACTGTATTTAATTTAAAAGTGCAATATGTAAGAAGTTGTCATCTGTCACATTCATAGTCAAAACAAATAAGGGACAGCATATTATTTGAGTAACTGGTTACTGCTGCTAACTGTAGCTGTTCTTAGCAGATAGTGCAGTTAGCAGTTTGGACTGTGTTGTTAATGTTAACTCCACACGAGCCTTGGAACGGGACAAGGCTAGCTGGTTGACATGCTTACTTCAGTAGATATTTCTGCAATACAATACACTGACATCATTATGTCAAAACTGGTATTTATTCACACTCTGTTGAAAATGTTGGCAAACTTTTCAAGATTTCTTACTGAATTTTGCAGGAGCCTTATTATGCATTATTACTTTGTTTCTTTTTTCTTCAGTGTTTTATATAGTATATGTTTATGTAAAAGGTCTGAAAAGTAAAAGTCAAAAGGTCAATGTACGTGCCAGCTGGAGGTCCTCTCTCCCACAGGAAATACTCCTCCTGGGCAGGCCTTTAATCCTTTAATTTCAGTCAGAGGGGTGATACAGGACAGTATGAGAAAACTGATCTGTTTTTTTAGCTCTACAGCATGTAAAAGCTATTCTACTAGTAACCTAAAACAAAATTCTGAACCTGAATAGAACATAATATGGCTCCTTTAATAGAACCGTCAGAAATCTTGTCTCATTAGTGCGAAGAATTTGTAAAGGTATAAAGTAAACAGTAAAAGACAGCAGCGAGAGTAGTTAGTCATAATAAGCTTGAGAAATACACAAAGTGTAATAAAACCCCACAGAAGTGGAAAAACAAAGATTGTGGGAGTCTCTGCTGTCACACCAGCAGCTCATCACAAACACGGCTCCCCGCAGCATTGTGAACCATGCTTCCATCCTCATCGGACAACACTTTTTTTCTGGTTAATTATCACCCAGTATTCTCTCTCTTCAGGGTCCAACACCCACGGAGATTCTCGAAATGCAGCATCACAGACTACAAAGAGTTCCTTCTGAAAGGTGGAGGCTCGTGTCTGTTTAACAGGCCCACCAAGGTAAGTGTCTCACAGCTCCACACGTCACAGCTGTCATGAGTCACACATCACGCTGCTCTGTCATTTACCCTCCCGTCTTCTTCTGGCAGCTGTTCGAGCCGACAGAATGTGGTAACGGATTTGTAGAGGTGGGAGAGGAGTGTGACTGCGGAGCGAGAGCAGTGAGTGTCTTTGACTTCAGGAAGTCTGTTTGTTGAGGTCTGTTTGTTCAGACGGATGAGACTCCTTCGCTGTTTGTTTTACAGGAGTGCTACAAGGAATGCTGCAAAAAGTGTTCCCTCGCCAATGGGGCGCACTGCAGCGACGGCCCATGCTGCAATAACACGTGTCTGGTATGAGTTGGGTCTTTTCTGGAGAGTTTTATAACACAAAAAATGTACCTCGGAGACCTTAATTTAGACTTTTCTGCTTTCTTTTCTTGCCAGTTCTATCCACGAGGTTACAGTTGCCGTTACGCTGTGAATGACTGTGACATCTCAGAGACCTGCTCCGGGGATTCTGGACAGGTGTTCTTGAGTTGCATTTTTACTTTTTCTTGCTCCAGACTGTTCATTTTTTGCATATTGAAGATAATACAAATGTTTGTTTTTTTTATGTTTGTGACTATCTGCAGTGCCCTCCCAATCTTCATAAACAAGATGGTTACCTCTGTCAGGTGAACCAGGTATGCAGGCTGATGACTTGTAAAAATGTGTTGGTCCAAAAAGAGCAGTGACGCATCGGCAAAACAGCTGACTGAAGGAGTATTTTCTCTCTTTTTCTCTCTGAAGGGCCGCTGCTACAATGGAGAATGCAAGACAAGAGAGAACCAGTGTAAATACATCTGGGGATCAAGTAAGATTTATATTTCTTTGATTCTAGGAGTATCATCACAAAAAGATGCTAAATAAAAAGCGAGGTTTTTTCGTAGTCTGGCTGTGCAGCTCTCCTCTCCTCTCTCTTCCTCAGAATCTGGAGGCTCGGAGAAGTTCTGCTATGAGAAGCTGAACACGGAGGGCACAGAGAAAGGCAACTGTGGAAAGGATGGAGACAAATGGATCCAGTGTAGCAAACAGTGAGTTTGACAGGACATGAACTGTGGTATTTCCACTATGCATGTCAGCACAACAGTGCTTTCTGTTTCTACATAACAGCTGGGCTTTGGTTCTTCCCGATCATCTTTTATTCCTAACAATGGAAGACATTCAAATTGTTTGAAGCCAACCAACAGAGGGCAACAAAGGGCACACACTGTCCTAAAAGCATTTTGATGTATTTTAAGAGCAGGATGCTGAACCCCAAGATGCCAGCCATTAACTGAAAGTCATTCACTGAGCTCGTATGCCAGAAAAGGTTTTGTTTGATCTTTATGCGGCAAACTCCCTAGTAGTGCCCATGGATCTCAGCTTAGAGACTTTGCATTGTGATGACACGCACATAAAAAAAGCTGTCAAGGCTCTGGAGATGTTTTGGAGCAATACTTTACTGTGTTTGAAGTTGGAAGTTTCCCGTCAATGTTTTTTGCAACAGTTTTTATGCCACCAAAGGCCGGGACAGACATGTGTATCATTCTTGAGTCAGTACAATTGGATGCACTGATTGGCTCTTGGCAGTCAAAGAAAGAAAGGACAGCATTTTTAGACAAATATAAACTAGAATAAAATCATGATGTGGTGACATTTTGTATCCAAAAGGTCGAACAGTGACCATTAGGTAACAGAAATCTTGGGTGCCCACCGTGAAAATATGCTGAAAATGGAATTTTACATTTCTTTAGGTTCTATTCTCTGTATTTCTTGTATCAGAACATTGTGATTATGCTCAGGTTTAGGTAACCTTGTTGGCTTGTAATAATGCCACCTTCTTCCTCTTCCCTTCCTGAAGTGAAAGTGTGTTAATAAGTGCATAAAGTGAATGTTTGGTACACATGTCAACAACAGACTGCTAACATTATATCCTGGTGACTGGGCTGTTGTGTTTCTCTCAATCTAATAGACAAACAGCAGTAGTCCACTCTAAGATCATTGGATTTGCTGATACTGAGCTTCAGGTGATTGTCGTTGTTGTTGTGACGAAGCTCTTTATCAATCCTCTGTACTCCTCTGTAAAATTAGACTCCCGGCAAAGACAGCATGTTTCTTACTAGAAATTATTCACTCGAATCACACGTGCAATTCCTCAAAGTCTTCACTGCATTATTGAGCGTGGACAGACATGGATGTAAACTGGAATTTGACTGTTGCATGGAGTTGCATACAATGATGAGGTGTAAATTCTTGGAAAGTTGCATTATTGCATTTTGTCAGCAAGGCCAACATGATTCCAGCTGTCTTAATACATCCATGTTTAAAGTCAGGGCCATATTTTGAACATTCGAACTCTTTCTTCAACTGCTAAATTGAATGGCCTATCATGAAGGAGCCATCAAGTCAAGTCAGTTTATTTACACATTTAAAAACTATGAATATTCAGCAAGAGCTTTACAAAGAAATACAAAATACATTTAAGTGTCTAAAATGAAAAAGTTAAAGGATGAGTCTGAAGAGGATAGGGATTTAAATGTGATAGTTGGGGAAGATCTAACAAGTCAAAATGTGTATTAAGTGGAAGATTGGAAGATCTGTACAGATTTGTCTTTGTTGTCTTTTCCAGTGATGTGTTCTGTGGTTACCTTTTGTGTACCAACATTGGTCGGAACCCACGCATTGGTATAATGAAAGGAGAAATTACTCCAGCTTCCTTCAACCATCAGGGCAGGCTGGTAGACTGCAGGTAAAAACATGTTTACTACAAAATAAGACCTGTTCAAGTCATGGAAACGTATAGAATGTCACATTTGGTTTAATCTTCCTTTTTGTGAGTTTTTATTCCCTCCTCCTCTCCCCACCTCTCCTCTGTCCTTCATGTTTCTCCACCTTTCCTCCCCTCCATGCTTTCCTCACAGTGGTGGACATGTCCTTCTGGATGATGAGACTGATTTAGGCTACGTGGAGGATGGAACCCCCTGTGGGCCGTCGATGATGTGCCTTGACCGCAAGTGTCTGCCCATCCAGTCACTCAACATGAGCACTTGTCCTACTGGACCTAATGGACAGGTGTGCTCTGCCCATGGGGTGAGTCCTGCTGTAATCTAACCCATCATGTAAGCTTTGCCCTTTAGTGTTTGCTTGGGACATCACTTAAATAAGGCTGTACAATAAATAATAGACAGGAGCTTCAGTCAGACTAACAACAAAAAATGATAGAATACCAAAAATAAAATAAAATGTGTTTAAATGCTTAAAAACAAGTATTAAAGTAAGTTGAGATATTCCTAAAAGGACTTGCACTTGGACACAGGTGTGTCTCTGTGTGCTGCTACACTGCCATGATGTCACGTGTGGGAGCTTTTCAGAGTACAATGGAACGCAGCATAAATGCGACAATAAGAGATTGGGGGGTTTAAATTGTCCTGCCCCTGTAACCAAGTAAAAAGGGAGTGATGTAACTATCAATCAAATACAGTGTGTACATGCAGTTCTTAGAGGAGGTCTAATCAGGACACGTAAGTGAAAACACCTGTGTGACTTTATAGAAAATGCCTGTCACATATGAGCAGGCTTCTCCTGCCTGGCTGTGCTTCCTCAATTATCGGTACATTAAATGCTAAAATGAAAAAACTGTTTTTGGGTAACAACTTTTTTTTCCACAGAATATTTGTTACATGTATTAATACACGATGCAGTGTGTGGTACAGTGCTTTTCCTTCTGTCAGCACTAATAATATTTGCTGTGAGAAAAGCTTATTGGACTCCAGCCCTTTCAGTTTATTGGTTCCAGTCATTGTTGTCTAATTCAATTAGTTAGCGACTCCACGGTTAGCATTGTTTGCACAATTACTTCCATCTGTACAAAGCTGTCTGTGTGAAAAATTCTATTGTAGAGCTGTGATATAATTAACCCAGATCAGTTTCCACAATTGTGTCTTTATCTTTATACAGTGTTTGATCATCTTTACACTGCAGTAAGTGTCTATGTGGTAGCCTGTCTTAAAGGTCTAGTGTGTAGGATTTTTGGGGATCTATTGGCAGAAATGAAATATAATATACATAATCAGTTTGTAATCACCTGAAATTAAGCATTGTTATGTTTTTGTTACCTTAGAATGAGACTTTTATATTTACAGAGGAAGAAGAGTCTGCCATGTTGCACTGCCATGTTTCTACAGTAGCCCAGAACAGACAAATCAAACACCGACTCTGTAGAGGGTCATTTTTCAGCCACAGTAAGGGAGGGTGAGGCGAGGGCTGCTCAGTTGTTTCCCATCAGCAGTCACCCCAGTAAATGGCATTAAATCCTACACATTGGACCTTTAACTGTGGATGAGGCATAACCTTCTATAAATACCTGATGTGAAGACAGCTGGGAATGTTGCCAGTGGAGATAGTTGCCAAAAAGTACCTCGGTGTGTCAGCATCTTTATTTACAGCTCTTACGTTCCCCTCGTCACCTCATCTATTTCTGTCTGATCTGTACAGGTGTGCAACAATGAAGCCACATGCACGTGTGACACCACCTGGGCGGGGACAGACTGTAGCATGCCTGACCCGCCTAAAGAGCCTGAGGTCGATCAGGACGAAGGACCCAAGGGTCGGTTTCCACCCCTTTCCCCCTCTCTGGCACCTGATAGAATGAATAACACACTTTTTTTTCGCACACTCAATTAACGATTTTAACTATTTACCGAATGTTCTGCAATATTACTATGTCATTCTCAGTCGACACAGATTCTTAGCCGTGAGTTTCCCAGGTGTACTGACGTCGTAAAGACTGAAGGAGAACATAAGAGTGTTACATTTTGTTGACTTGATTGTGTGTACACCTGACACTTTGACCACAGGGGGACAGGGAGGTGGTTTAAGGGGGACGGGGAGCGTCACAGAGGGAATGGTGCCACTTCATCCATGACTCTTGAAGCAGAAGCCTGCTGTTTGTTTTTGACAGGGTGGTAATAATGCTCCTTTTCCCTCTGCACAGTGAGCGTGGCCACTAACAGGCTGATAGGGGCAGTAGCAGGGACCATTCTGGCCCTGGGGGTGATTTTTGGAGGCACAGGGTGGGGAATAGAGTAAGCATCTTTAACCCTTTCACAGCTCTTCCTCTCATAGTGGTGCCTCAGTGTGCGGGCGGTCTCGTGAGCCGGCCTGAGCCCGTGTGTGCGTCCCGGTGGCTTTGTGTTTTCTTGTGTGTTGGTGATGACCATATAATTGTCATGTGATTGGATGTTTTCAGTGTCGTGTGATTGATTGATGGATTCCTCCTCCTCCTCCTCCTCCTCCTCCTCCTCTCCTGCCACTTCCTGTTGTTCCCCATTATTACAAGCCTCTTTCTTCATCCTCCCCTCTTCTTCTTTTCTTTCTCTGATTCTTAGTCGTTATGTGGTTGCTCCCGTGATCCTCTCCTTTCTGGGGCATGTGGGGCATTTAGATGGAAAAACAGTCCTGAGAAGTGTCCAGTTAGTGACGTGGCTTGTCAGTCCTGTCAGTGGTAGGCTGTGTGGTGACTGGGACCCCTAAAAAACATTTTTCCACTGCTCATACTACAGGCCACATACACACAAATATCAGCTGTCAATCTCTGTTTAGTGACGGACACCCAGGGTCTAGTCTTGTGCACAACTTTAAGAGACAAACCACTGATAATCACTACCTCAGCTCATACATTTAAATATTCCCAGGGCCTCTACCTCATTATCTTCACACTAACAGGGGCTGGAAAAGCATGCAAAAACCTCAGATTCAGTCATTTTACTGTAATAGTATACTTCTGGTTATGTTTTCTGTTCCATGTGAAATCGTCATTGTATAGTTACATGTTATTTTACACAGTAAGTGAGTATAGAAACTCATGTCTTTTTCCCCATAACCCTTTACAGGTCCTAGTGCCACCAATCTAATAATAGGCTCCATCGCCGGAGCCATCCTTGTGGCTGCCATAGTGCTGGGGGGGACTGGATGGGGCTTTAAGTAAGCAACACGCCGCATGCCTCTCCTGCTCTAACTCTAGCATCCCTGCTGCTTCTAGACACCAGGGTTTGAGCTCCTGCTACAGAATATGGACCCTTAGGATTAATGATAAACAAACGATAACGAAGAAGATGTGGATGATGTCCAAGGGTGTAGCTGTGTAAAGGGTGATTTGGAGAGACTGCAGGGGTAATCTGTGGATCTGTAGCAGAACCTCAAACTGATTGGACGGGCAGAGCTCAATGCTTGACATGCATGCTCAGATAACAGAGGGGAAAGAAGACTTAGTTAACAGCTAAATGGTTAAATGTATAATTGTGTTAATACGTTTATATGTTATTTCCCCTCTGAAATCCAAAAATAGACCTCTAACATATCAGTGTAGCCAGGGAACGTACTCTATTGTACAAAAGATTGTGTTAAACAAGTTCCAACCTACCGCTGATTAGCCTGCTGTCTTGAGCAACAGGGGTGTTACACATCTAAATAGGCCTAAGGAGTAACTGAGAGATTACAATCCTGCAGCCACCAAAGCATGCCAGATAGCAAAGCATCATGATTGTCACCAAAACAGAACAATAACAAGTTGAGAAAAAAAACAGACTACAAAACGAAACATTTCTGCATGTTGACTTGTTTGATTTGGAGTATGTCAGTTCATTGCACAAAGGCTGAGCCAAACCTGCAGTGATTTGGTCCAGGGGTTTGTCGTGCTCTCATCACTTCCATAATCTTTTTCTCAATCCATTACTGTTTTGAGGGTGAGACTTTAAATGAAGTAGTGAGAGCGCCAGAGAGAGAGAGAGAGAGAGCGAGAGAGAGAAAGAGAGAGAGGGGGAGAGAGCCAGGACCTTATTGTTGGCCGCAGCCTTTGTGCCATGGCTGGCCGCGCCCGCCTTCGATGGCCAGTCTCCGCCCTAGAGCAGAGCAGGACTCTCGGACCCGCCCACACCAGCTGCCATTGCTGCCTGCTTCACAGACCTGGTACAGACACGGCGCACTGCACTGCATGAACCACGCACAGCAATAGTGCCACCTTCAACTGGCCTACTATTGGAACAGGTGCATGACAGAGTGATAGAAGCCCCACAACAAGCCACAGTACGGGGAGGTTATGCATCACTCCTGTTGTCGTTGTTGTCCCACTGTTGTGGTAGTAGTTATTGTTGCTGCTGCTGCCGCTGTGGTTGTTGTTTATGTGGTTGTGTCCTCTTTCCCTCCTCTATAGAGTGTATATTTTATGCTAGCTCTTTCCTCCCAGATGGTTATGTTTTGAGTGGAACTAATGTCTTTTCCCATCAAAACTGGTAATGAGACGTGTCTCCTACACTTCTTCATCTTGTCAACTGATGTTGCACGCACGAGAAGAGGATGGCAACAGAGGATGTTTATATTCATAGACCTTCAAAATTCAGGCTTCATTCTTTCGCTCGATAAACTGGGTGAAAGTTTGGCTTTCGGTCACTCCCTTTAATGCTCAGTGTCTCAAATTCAAAGTGGAATGTATCCTAAACATAATAATCTCTCGTCATGAATGGGGATGTTAAGGCTTGTGAATATAAATATCTCTGACTGCTTCAAACATGGACCAGCCTTTCCTCACTTTAATGTCTTCAGCTTTTTAAAGTGCTCAAAAAACACTCTTGAATATGACAATAGTAAATTGTTTATGGCATTAAAACTGGAGAGATGAGTGTGGTTGCTTGTCCAGGTTGCTCTAGTTGTGTTACAGATGTACTTATGACACACGCTGACTTCTGTTTCTTGTCTCCTCATAAGAAATGTGAAGAAACGGAGGTATGACCCCAACGCCACAGCCATTTAACCCAAGGAGAGCTGGCAAATCACAGACGGACTCCTCCAAGGCTTCCTTAGTTGGCTACCTGACAGCTGGACTGCACTTATTGCTGCTGATCTTTGGCATTAGATTTACTTGAACAAAGACATAGTGGACATTTTAATAAATTCCATCGTAGTTACATTAGAAACGCAGCCTTTTCAACTCCACCTCCACCCATATAACAAACCCACAACCCCCGACACCCTGATCTCTAGAGTGACAGATCTCCTCTTCCATTCTTTAGTGCCAGTGCACAGGCGTTCAGGCGGAATCCACACCACTCTCTCACCTGGCATGATTATCCGCACAAAGCGTGCTGCTTGCTGGCCCCCCTGGCATGAAGAGCCCTCTCTGCAGGGCTCTGCATGGCTACGAAAGCTATGACTATACCGCAAAAAAACATACAAAGAGAAAAAAAAAATGATTTAACTAAGGCGGCGGAGAGCCTGGTTAAACAACAAACACAGTGGAGAGCCGGTTAAAGCTCCTATAGTTCACGTTTAGGTGCTATAGACGACTAAGGAGGCTGCATGTGAGGACCCATAAGGGACCGTGTATTTCACACAGTGAATGCACGCAAACAAAATTGTACATAAACAAAGAGTTCAGGTTTGGTATTAACAGCATTTTACAAGAACATAAATTGCTTTTGTTTTTTTTGTTTTTTATCTTAGCATGTTGTATAGCGGGTGTTTTTGGCAATGTTATCATAAAAAAATGTAAAGAATAAAAAAATGGTGATTTGGGCCGAAATTGTCATCGCACGCTGCACAGCCTCCAGGTCAAAGGTTAGAAGACAGAGCAGCTGTGGTGTCGAGGAGAAGCATGTCAGTTCTAGAGGGATTCAGACTGATATCGCGTCAGATTAACGTCACAAGATTCCCCCCCTTCCCCTCCCGAAGTATCTTCAACAGTGACTCAAAAGCCAAAGAACCAATCACATGAACATATGGATGTTGTTGCACACAGAGCACTTTCCCCCCCCTCTGTCTGCAGCCAGTGGTGCCTCTCCTTCTGCTGAGGGCATGAAGTCTGTCCACGCAGGCGCTCACCTGTCCAGCCAGGTCTCACGTAACAGTCCTCATCAACACCCACTATACCGGCTTAAAACCTTTTTGCTCTCATAAACTCTTAGTAGAAAATCAAGTTCTCGAGCTCTACTGGAAACGCTGCATGCAATCACTATAGTGGGCTTATAATTCTATAGGCTATGGCAGTCCCCAAAATCTGCAAGAAAAATACGCTACAAAAGATAGGTGCATGTCAACAACAACAAAAAAAAAAACATTTAACTTTTATTTACTATGCAAAGAGAGATATTGCACAAAAGTATGGGTAATAATGATATCAGTGTAGACACGGAATTACTAAAACTCTTGCTAATCAGCTACTCTTTTTGTATTTGGCCACACCCACGTCTCGTTTCACTTCGCTTCAACGTACGCAAACTATGGATGGACAAATAATAAAAAGAACTGAAGTAATATTTCCAACGAAAAGCGAGAGAGCACCCTTTTACATTTGTGGAACTGAAAAAAATAATAAAAAATCATTTTTGTGTGTTTTTCATCTGATCTGATATTTTTAATCACACACATGCACAAACACGTACACAAACACACTGTTATGGTGCCTGTGCATATTGAGGCCTGAACAGTTTCCTTGTGCAGGGCTATTATTTTCCAGTCCAGCTGATAGTTGGTGTGTTCCAGGTGCTGCCATAGCACTGGCATCGTTGTAATCCTCCATGTTACTCATCGTCTGGTGTCCCTCTCTCACTGCATTATGTACAGTTGGACCGATGAATAAACTACTGACAAATTTTAACTTAGCGTGTCTGTGTTTTGTTTTTTGTTTTTTTTGTTTTTTTGTTTTTTTTTACTGACAAACCATCACTAAAAGGATTTTATCTAACTGACATTTAACAGAAATTCACTGGAGCTGACTGCACGATAGACTTTAATATTCTTTCTAAGACAAATGTAAAGTTACATCTTAATTGTAAACATTAGTGAAGACAACAACTTATATATGTATTCGTCAAATACATTTCTGCACTTCATATGGTACCCTGGTATCATTATTTTCATCCTTTTTTTTTGGACTGTTTTAGAGAGGTGTTAATTAAACTGTGTTGCATTACAGCCTACAGAGAGGACTTCTGGTATTAAATCGACCACCTCTGATATAAAAAGGATGAACAAAACAAGAGCACTGTATGTTCTCAGTTACTTTAGCTACCAAAGTAAACATTTATGCTACTTTTAGCTATTCAAACAGTTAATACATCACTTTTAGATAACTTTTTATACTCTTTATCAAGTCAGTTACTTTTAGCTTTACATGGTTTATTCCTTACGTAGAGCTAAACCATTAATGGTAGCTACTTACGTCAAGCTAATGAACTATTTGAACTGTTTGTCTATTACTTTTATCTATGTGAAACACTTACTTTCAGCTATTCAAGCTGTTACGTGCTACATATTTCTACTATAAATTTTAGTTCCAAAGAGAGTGTATGCCTTATTTTGAGATAAACAGTTTATGCATTAATTAGTTAGCCTGCTTACTTTTGACTAATGAACTCTTGCGCTTTTTTCGACTGCTTCTTCGTTAATTATTTGAACTATTTATTCACTTTTAGCTTTTTCAGCCATTTAGATGTTATTTTTACATTACTTTCAGCTAACTCACTATCTGAATATGTACTTACTATTTACATTAACAAACTATTAATCCATCACTTTTAGGTAACTTTTTCTACTCTTTATCATGCCAATTAATCATTTATTCCTTACTTTAAGCTAGACCGTTGATGTTAGCTACTTACTTTTAGCTAACAAACTATTTGAGTTGTCTGTCCATTACTTTTAGCCAACAATTTGAAATATTTAGGATTCTTTTGACTATTCAAAATGTTAGTCCATCACTTTATATGTTGAGTATTTCTACTGTTCTTACTTATTGCTTTTTAGCATCTGAACAGTTTATCCATGTTTTTTTGTTGTCTAAATGGCTTATAAATCACTTCTAACTATTCATTAAACATTTATCCATAACATTTAGCTAACCGAGCCGACTTTTAGCTAACAAACCATTAAAACATGTACTACAGCTGTTATTATCACTTTAACGTGCTATTTATACTGTTTGCTTAGAGCTAGTTACCTTTTTTTCTTCCTCATAGCTAATTATTTCAACAATTTATCATACACTTTATGCTAATGGTAACTATCTGACTGGTTGATCTATTAGTTTTAGCTATTTGTTAGCTTCCCTGCTCACATATGCTTTTGTACAGACTCTCAGTTGCTATATAAAGTGTTCAAATGTTACATCTGACTCAATATGTATGTATATTTTGTCTTTAAATCACATTGTAAAGCATATTTCTCAAAGTCACTTAAACTATTATTACTCAGCCATCTTTCCCCTTAGGCCCCCCATGGCAGTTGCACATGGTGTTCAGGTTCCCTGGCGGGTTGTGAATCACTGATCTGTATGACCAGGATGATCAGTAGAGAAAACCTTTATGGATTTTCTTCCAAATGTTCTTCCGTCATAGAACATGCTCATAAACAATGATCCTTAATAACAATAATTACCTCGCAGCGTCTCTTCCTGTCTAGAAGCTCCCCAACGTTACATTTTGTGTTTCAGATATAAAAATGGTATACACTTTAAAGTCATAATTAAGGCCTTGCAGCGGAAACTGTCATAAAGTCTGCCTCTTTGCATCACCAGAAGAATGAACGACTGAAGAAGAAACCCATCCAGTACATTTAGCGTTGGCCTCTCACTGAGAAAGTAATTATGTTTGAGATCAGCTATGCATGTGACATTTAAGTAAAAGCATAGAAAGGTAACTCATGCACCACTCTCTGAAACACCGTCCATGACTGAGCTTGTTTTTACAGACATCAGAACCAGCCTGGATTCTGAGGTCAGATTGTGAAAGTAGTCTTCACTATTTTCTGACGTTTTATAGAACAAACTGTTAATTTAATAACTGAGGAATTAATTGGCATATTGATAATGAAGTTGTGAAAATAATTGTGAGTTACAGTTCTACCGGTATGTTTATATACATAAACTATATTTTGGCATGACGCAACGATCTGGTGCAATTGCTTTTTGTAATGTGCAATTATGTTTTATATATATATATATATATATATTACAAAACACATTGCGCTTATTACTTTTGCTATGGTTGAAATCATCATGTTTAATTGTCCTTTTAAGTCATATCTTTATGTCAAAGAGTGTTAGAGTGTACATACTCTCCTTTTAAAAATGTTCTGTTTTATTAATCTGGTTTTTTATTTTGCTGGTGAGGATTAATAAAGTCTTATCTTTCATCTTGAAAACTCAGGGGAATGCAAATTAGCTATGAAATACATCTAAATATAATGCAACAAAGATAATAATGATTCAGTAATAATAAAATAATTGCAATCAATCATCAAGCATGATGCAAATGCCGTAAAACAACCAAAATGTCACTGGACAAATAAAGGATTTTCTACAGTGAGAATATAAATCTATAAGATCATGGCAGCAGGGTTTTCATGAAGTTAGGTTGCATATGAGGCTGTATGGGCACATTATTAAACGTGACGAGCAGAAGCTACCAGTGCTCACAAAGGAGGGAGGCACTGACGTCAATTAGGACCCAACAGATATTTACCTGACTTCAATCAACACTAGTGCTGTTAGTCGGCCCAGCTGCAGTGGTAAGTATTATTTTTCAGTGCAAAACTAATAGAAAACGCTCTTTACTTATTCTACTTGTATCTTTTAATCTCTCATATTTGATTCTACATTCAGTGTTTTTTAGTTAATTACGGGCCTAATCTGCATAGTTGTATTTGCGGAATGGATTATTACTGTTAAAAGTGGTTGATTATTGTCCAGATTACACAGATTGTATTTGTTTGTATTTGTATTTGTAACATATGTAAAAGAATAGCAAAACCTTAAAGGTTGTAACTTTAAAAGGGTCATCTGTTTCGACAGTAATGTGTGTTTTTAGTTCTAAATCAACTCGCTCAATCAATGATATTGATTTCTGTAAACTGTCAAATCAATAGCTGACCCGCGCTGTGTCCTCCCGCAGATGGCCACGGTGCTCCTGAACGTACCTGCCGCCGCGGTGTTCATGCTGGGCTGTGTGTGTGCCGTCCCGCTGCAGGGCCAGAAGCTGGGTCAGGCCGTGGTGGACCCGCTCACGGTGCCCAGGGCCAACCCGCAGTGCTGGGACTCGTCCTCGGCTCTGCTGCTGGAGATGCGCTCCCCGAGGATCGCAGACACGGTGCCCGCCTTCTGGGACCTGATGGTCTTCCTCCGGTCGTCAGACGACAACAGGCACACGGCGCTGTTCTGGGACCTGGCCCGGGTCTTCTGGGACCTGTACCTGGACTGTGTGGTGTCCAGGAGTCACGGCCTGGGGAGGAGACACGTCACCGCGATACACTCCCTCATTACTGACAGTGAGAGACTGAAACACATCTATCTATCTATCTATCTATCTATCTATCTATCTATCTATCTATCTATCATCATCATCATCATCGTCATCATCATCATCATCATCATCATCAACATCATATTATTATTATTATTATTATTATTATTATTATTATTATTATTATTATTATTATGTTTTGGTCACAATAACATTCTAAATGAACTATTAATGTTAGTTTCTGCGTCTCCACATTCACAGTCCGGCTTTAGACTTAACACTGAAAACATGTTAAGAATCTGTAAAATGTATTTCGACAGTTTTAACTACTTGACATTATATGAAGTTGGATAGTTATATCTTTAGAAATCATATAAAGTGGTGCAAATGAACTAATCCCTGACTCAAACATGGTTTTAAAATGTTGTTTGCACATGTACAAACAGGAAATATTAAATCATATGATAATGACTCTGGCAGGAACCGCACTGTTGCATAATGAGTGCTTTTACTTTTTACTGTTGTTTTCTTTCTGATTATGCTTCAAGTATTGTATCTTAACTGGTTAATTAAATAAAGGATCTGGCTATTGGTGGGTCTGTCTAAGTGAGGAGTGGCTCCATCAAAAACAAGACTTTAAAGTATGTTTTTAGACAATGTAGTGTGCAGCGCATTTTGATAAACTGTGAGCTTAAATGTTAAAACACACCTCTTCAGTTACTGGAGTCTCTCAGTAAGACAGATTTTTATATTAGACAACAACAAAACCGCCTTTTACTTGTATATATTCTAAGTCCATTCAGGTTATAATGAGTTATTATGAAAGGAAGAGTTTTAACCCTATACACAACGTGGAAGACGTGGATGAATGGATAAATACTGTGTCATAAAAGTTGTGTCATGCTGAACCTAGGTGTGTGTGTGTGTGTGTGTGTGTGTGTGTGTGTGTGTGTGTGTGTGTGTGTGTGTGTGTGTGTGTGTGTGTTTCCTTTATAGAGTCCTTCAGATTCAACAGCTCAGGAGCAAACTCCCGGGCGTGGCTCAGTGTCAGAGTGAGACGCAGAGGACACATCAAGACCTTGAAGATCAAACCCAAACCAAACCACAAATAATTGACATTATTACCACCTCATAGCTTTTATCAGTATTTTCTTACCTACACAAAAACTCAAATGTTTCACCATGATAACATTACAAGTACCTTAAGTCTATTTTGTGGTTCTCAGCAGGTTGTGTTGGTTTTATCTCTGACATCATTTATTAGTAATACACAACAATGTTTTCCAATTAAGAAAACTTTATTTCTTTATTTGTTTTTACAAAACATTTGAACTATGTCTGATGTATAGTTACATTTAAGTGTTTGCTATCACATGTTCTTATGCAATGGATGCATTTGTCAGTGTTTTTATGTTATGTTATGTTATGTTATGTTATGTTATGTTATGTTATGTTATGTTATGTTATTTTATGTTATGGAGGAATCATGTCAAAATAATTGGACAGCTTCCGGTTAATTTGTTTGTTCATTCAATTTGAGTGAAATAAATTCACGTATCATGGCTGTGAGTTCCTTGACTTATCGAAGACACTGTAAAACAATAAAAACCTGAGCATTATGCAGAATGTTAGTATGTTGGGGTTTTTTTTCATGGTCATTTATGGACCGTGTGATAGACACACTGACTGCCATCATTGCCCAAAGTTTAACCAAAACCACATGAGGTCAGATGATTCTTAAATACAGTATGGCAGTCTGTATTTCATGATGACTTTGATTAATTATCCCTAAACATATTCTGTAAATAACTTACAGTCTCAAAAGTTATTTACAAAAGGAGCAGGCATGCTCTGAGAGGCCAACATCTAAATAAGGGCACCACTCCAATAAAGCTCCGTAATTGGTTCTCATGCCGCGCACGCGCTCTGTTTTGCTTTCGATTTCGACTTCCGCCTGTGAGGATTGTTGTTCGGAAACCTCCGCAGACTTCTTGCGATTATAAGTCTTCAACCGCCTATTAGGAGTATGTTGAAGTGGGCGACACGTTTCCTGTTCAGTCTGAGCTGCTGATCTCCGAACAGGTAACACTGCGCTAACAGGTAGTTAAAGCACATCGAGCAGAACTGTCTAATGACAGTTTATGGCTGCTGGATGATGACTGTGGACCGACTGTGAGGTTGTTCTGATTTCTTACGTCAGGCTGTTCTTACAGCGCCAGCACAAGTTAAGACAAGTGTGTCTATTCATGAGTGTGACTTTTTCTTCTGTAAACTGTAGAACAATTTCCTTCTTACCTCTGTAACTTCTGAACAACCCTGCTCTGTTACTCCCTCTCTCTCTCACACACACACACACGCGCGCGCGCGCGCACACACACACACACACACACACACACAGGGATGTAATCTAAGTACATTTATTTACTGTACTTATGTACAGTTTTGAGAATTTCCTTCCACTCTCTGCTACTTTACACGTATTTGGTACTTTTTACTCAGTGTTGTATGAAGTACCCAGAAGTCATATCTTAAAATATTACTTTGATAAAAGAGTTAAAGTATTTAAGAATCTGAAAAATATGTACTTAATTGCCAAGGGTAAAAGTAAATTATACATATATTTACTTACTATTTATATGGTATACTATGTGTCCATCGAGCCTGGCCAGTCATCACCTCCAATGTTCAGCAATAAACGGTCAAAACATGGCATGCAGTATACATGCATGTATCAGAATTAAAGGCCAAAGCAGTTGCAACATGTGGGCAAAAAAAAGAATCACAACAGCACACTACAGTTTCACTACAAGAAATAGTGGAAGTGAAGTAAACAATGAGGGGAAGCATCAGCTGGTGTGATGTCTGCGTCAGGCCTAACTAATCAACAGCAGAGAAGTGAATCCATCTTGCATCTTGTTTTTAGAGCACAACATGAATTTCCAGAAGCTGCTGCTGGAGGTAGCGAACGAGCTGAGTAAGGATGAAGTGAAAGCCTTAGCATTTCTTTGCACCGACCTCCTGGGTCGAAACCCCGCCTCAGTGGAGTCGGCCAATGACCTCTTCGCCCTTTTGAAGGACAGAGACGAGCTGTCTGCCGAACGACCGCACCTGCTGACTGAGCTTCTCCACATCATCCAGCGACCCCGTCTGGTCCATCAACTAAACCTCCCTGACAATGCAACTGCAAATGTCATCTCTCCTTACAGGTGAGCTGTTTTTAGGTACATTATATGATTTAGTTCACAGGAAAACAGTTCTAAACGGCACAGAGCAGGGTTGGAAGGCCAAAACTGAAAGTTAACTGCAGGGTCTGTGTCGAAACCAAACACCTATTGTATTGTATATTATTTATTTGGCCTTATCATGGCTTTTTTGACAGGATAGCTTGAGTGATGACAGAAAATGTGCTGAGAGAGAAGGGGGGTGACATGCAGCAAATGGCCACAGGTCAGACTTGAACCCTGTGCCGCTGCAGCAAGGACACAGCCTCTGTACATGGCTCAAATGCTCTACCAACTGAGCCACTGGGGCGCCCCTTGTGTTGCATTTTCAGGATGCAAAATGTTTCTAGCAGTGACCGAACTTGTAATTATTTTTCTGTAATTCCAGGAAGCTGCTCTACAGCCTGTCTGAAGAGCTGAGTAAAAAAGACTTGAACGATATGAAGTTCCTGTTAAACGAAAATCTCCCGCGGAAAAAACTGGAGGATGTTGTGAGTGAATCTTCAGAGTGTTGATGTTTGGACCAATTTTTTTGGAGAGAAGAGTTAGATGCTGTTTAGTCAACATATATAAAGTACATCTAATAAACCATATTACAACATCTTAACCTGTTTATTTACGAAAAAAAGAATTGTATTGGTTCATTGCATCTGATGTACACCTAAATTTGAATTATATTAACATGCATTATATTACCATACGGTAACAATAAGAGTAACAGTAAATTTGCTCAACCTTTCAGACTACACTGGAGGTCTTTCTGGAGTTGGAGCACAAAGACCTCATCAACGAAACAAACCTTGAATTACTGGAGACCACACTTCAGTCGATCTGTCCCATGCTGCTAGCGAAAATCCACCAGTATAAAGCGCTGCAGGGTAAGCTGCTGAACACCCCCATTGCAAATGTTACTTAAAAGTGGAAACCGTGAACAGGGAGGAAGGTTGTAGCAGGGAGAGCATGAACAGGAAGCGGTGAGGCTGTTGGCAGGAAGTGGTGCAGTAAGGACAGCAGGATAATGTTTAACAATCTGAGGAAACATACCTATTTTATCCAAATGATCCGCCACAGAAAATGAAATTCCTTGTAGTTGCTTTAACTTTAAACAAAAAGGAAGTCCTAAGATTTAAGTGTTTTTGGCGTGGTCGTCAAAATGTGAATGTTTGTACAGTTTACATCCCTGCAGTGTTTAAAGATACAGTACGTACATGTACAGTTTTAATATTTACTGATTGATCTGTCTGTAAATCACATTGCTATTGCTGTCACAGAAACTCACAGGGGCCCTGTAGCTCAGGAAACAAGTCGGCCAAGGTCTAACACTTACCCTTCAGAAGAAAAACAGGTAAGCTCTTTGACATCGCTATGAATCCCGAGCTGAGCTGCAGTGAAAGATTTCTAACATTAAATTGTCATCTGTTGTCTTTATCAGGTCCCTGAATCTCGTGTGAGGACTTTCACAAATGAAATACCAGGTAAAGACAATTACAATTACATCTTACGTGTATTGACATGTTAACTGTATTCTCGGTACTTACTTGTTTCCCCACCGTTTTTAGAAAAATGTTGTTGCCTGAGATGTTTTAAGATAACTTTGGATGCTGATTTTGTGGTACATCTTCCTCTTCAATAATGAGATAAATGTACCTTAATGACAGCAATCTTTATGTAAGAGCAAGTGTGAATTTAACTTTCAGATAACCGACACTGACCCTGTTCACACGGTGGCCATTTTCCTCCTCTAATCTTACAAATGTGTATCATTCCATCACTTCCCAGGCGAGAAGCGATGGAAAAGTTATTGGACAATGAAAGTCCGGAGGAAAATTTGGCCATAATTTGCAGTACAATTACATATTTGATAACCTTTTAGGTAACGTTAGCATTCAGCCACGCACAAGCTAGTGTGTCTGTTTGATCACAGCCAGTGTGTTTCACCTCCAGTCTTAAATAAATGTGCACAAGACGAGTGTTGACATTTTAGAACTAATTTATGCATTTCCTATATTGTCGTGTAAGGCTATCAAACGGTAATGTTTGCTAGGAAGTGGTTGAATGTTAATGTTATCTGCTGTCCAGCAGAAGCTAATGGATCATTAAATATGCTGTTTTACGTTGAAAAATGGCCCCATGTCCCTCTGGATTTTCAATAAACATTGTCTTTTAAGTTGCCGATCATTCTGGAAGCAGTGTCGGTTTGTCAGATTTGCTGTGTTTTTAAGGACTTGCGACACTCTGGAACAAAGCAGTACCGCAGTTGAGCTTCTCACCCTGAGTGTGATGTGAGAAGAAAATGGCTGCTGTGTGAACATTTTGAAATTCCACAAAATAACCTTTAGTTTCATTGTGAAGTGATTTTGTTAGTCGTAATCATTGAAAAACATTAATATATAGATTAATGTGACTATCTTTATTATTATAAATGTTATGTGACTATCCTATATTACTTAAACCATTTGCTCCATGATGCTAACTAGCCTGCTGCTTGCTAGCTGCCTTATCAGCTAATGTTACATAGCAACCAACGCCAGGTTCATGCAGCTCACAGCTAGCTGTCTAACGTTAGCTTGTTTGCTTGCTAGCATGTGTAATGATAATGCTATCACAATACTCAATTGATTCATGTGTAAATGCCTTCAGTCACACTGAACATATATCAGACTTGAAACCGTTTTTCTGAGTGTTATAATCCTAACAACCTTTTGCTTCTTCTCTGAAGGACTGCCACCACTGCCTGAGGTGAGAATCTGTCATTAAACTACAGTTACATGACGAATACATCTCAACATGTCTTTGTGTCTAATGGTCATTCCCTTTGTGTCCCACTCAGTCTAACTTGAATTATTCCAACATCTCTATGGGTGAGTCTTACATCATGTTGGTTCTTTCTTTAACTGAAGCATAATTTTAAGTGTGATGCTGCGAGTGGATTTATTCTGAATCCTGTTGTATCGCTTTCCCAGATGTTCCAAATACATTACACAGTGGAGATGAATTTGATGCCCTGTCACGTGGAGTGAGAGGTTTAAGCACCGCAACAGGTCATTTAAATGATTTTCTGAATTAAAAGACATGTCAGACCAATAATTATTCAATTATAATTTATCTCTCTATCATTGCTCCAAATGAGTACCCCTCTGGTTTGTGATCTTATGTCCCATAGTGAGAAGTGATGCGTCTGCAATGTCTCCTCAAGAACACGAGATGTCCTCTGGAGAGCTGAGGTCTCCGACTGCCACCACAAGCACAGTGAGTGGAAAAGTGCCTCTGAATGTGCTGACTTAAGTATTTGTTGTTTGCCTTGAAACATTTAATTTGTGATTTATATCCGAAGGATTTGGAAACATATCCCATGACTGCAGCAACAAGAGGTATCTGCCTGATAATAAACAACTACGACTTCACCAATTCCAGAAAGACGCTCTCAAAGCGGGAGGGGACCCAGTTCGATTTAAGTAAGCTTTTGTTTAAGTAGCTTTAGAAACCTAAAATGGCAACTGATGCATGTTTTCCATCCCTGCATGTGTTTACATGTATCCTTGTGCCTTACAGAATGTCTGCAAACAGTGTTTACATGGCTCCGCTTTGAGATAGAGACACATCAGGACTGTACGAGCGAGAAGATGCTGTCCGTGATGCGGGACCTCAGCAGCAGAGACCACAGTCAGATGGACTGTCTGGTGTGTTTCATTCTCAGCCACGGCATTGAGGGGAGTGTGTACGGTGTGGACGGCAACACTGTCACTATTCAGGAGCTGATGGAACTTTTCAGTGGACTTAATTGCTCATCTTTGTTACAAAAACCCAAGATGTTTTTCATCCAGGCCTGCCAGGGCAATGATGAGCAGAAGCCCGTCTTCATAGAGTCTGATGGCCCCTCACGAGGTTCTGTTCACAGCGATGCTGTTGCAGTGAAAGACTCCATACCATCTGTTGCAGATTTCCTGCTGGGAATGGCCACCGTCCCTTCTTTCGTCTCCTTCAGAGAGAGGTCAAACGGCACGTGGTTTATCCAGTCATTTTGCCAAAATCTTGTCACGATGGTGCCCAGGTTAGTGAAGCTGAATACTGTCGGTGTTGAATGATGTTATTTTTTCAGTGGTGGGAAGCAATTAAGTACAATTGCTTAAGTTCTATTTTTGAATATAATTTGATTGAAGAATTACTAAGCATAAGAAGCTTTCATAGTTTCTTAGTTCACTATCCATTCACTGTTTGTATTTTTTCCCCAGGAGTTCTGACATTCTGACCATCCTGACAAAGGTGAATGCAGATGTTAGCCGTAAGACTGATTCCAGGGGTATGAAGAAGCAGATGCCTCAACCAACCTTTTCGCTCACGAAGAAAGTGGTCTTTCCGATCCCCACAGTTCCTCCTCCCAACCTGTTGCGCTGATGGCAATAATCTGCTGCTTCTCTGATCGAGTGACACATCAGATGAGTCCTGAGACACAAGTGATTTATTCACTCTTCACAGCTCCGTCTGCTGATGAAGACTGGGATGTTTCTAAAAGCTACGATGGTTATGACTGCCTCCATCCGCTGTTCACTTACATCATTTTACTTGATTCTTAATGTTGAACTTGAATATTGAATGTATGAATGGATGAGTTAGTCGTGCCTTGTGATTTAGACATAGCATAAACATATTTTCTATTCTCTCTACTACAATATACCATTGTTTAATTATTGTCCCTTCATTCATAAAGGCTGTATACATACAGTTGCTGCACATCCAAAATCTTATCTAAAATCTTTGAAGAATGTCAGACACAGCAGTTTGTTGTTATATTTTTTATATAGTAAAACAATAAATCTTTATACGCTGTGATTGTATAATGTTTTAGTTGTTTGTCTGTTCATTTTGTTTGTTTATAGGCATGTGACTGCTAATTTGTTACATCTGTAACTTGCCTAGTCTTCAATGCAGCTCCTCAGCGTGAACACCTTGAAATAATCATAAATCAAAGAAACACGCCGACAGTGTTCCATAGAATGACTTCTCTTTTACCCAAGTAAAGGATCTGAATAGCTCTTCCACCACTGATGAAGCCCCTTCAAAATCAAAAATGAATTCAAGCAGTGTCAAAAAAAAAAGATGTGTCTCTCTTCATTCACTATCATAAAAAGTTTTTACAAAATAAATTCCCACGAGGGAAACCGAAAGGGGCGAGACTTTGTCTCTCTATGAAAGGCTCATTCTAAGGTAACGAAAACATACTGGTTCTTATTTTTTGGTGATTATATAGCCTTCTACATTATCACCGTCCTAAATTCTACACACTGGATCTTTTAAAATAGCCTTTAGATTAATCAGCTCACTTGCGCACTGAGCAATAAAATCTCTATACATAACTCATTGGCAATTTTCATATGCATAGTTACTCTTTATTAATTATAAATCACTGCCCACACTGTTTATGATTACACTGTTTATATTTATGCATATTATATATATATATATATATATATATATATATATATATATATATATATATATATATATATATATATATATATATATATACATATATATATATATATATATATATATATATATATATATATATATATATATATATATATATATATATAAATATGAGTATTTCTATTTCTAACCTTTCTATTAAGTTGTTTATTTTATTGCTATTATCACGGTTTATTGTAATATGACTGTCCTTTGGCTGCAAAGGAATTCTTATTCTGCTTCTGATATGTGCATGTAAAACTTCCCCAGCACCAAACAATATTCAGATCCATTTTTTCCAAAGACAACTCCAAGCCTGAGTACCTTCACTTTCAAGAGTGAAAAGTTCACCTGCAGCCAACTCTGCTCTCCAGGACGCCATGACAGAAACTACACACGTCACCAGTAGGCGGAGCTAAACATTTCGGCTCCACAAACACACTGCAGATGACCCGCCGATCACCCGGATGTTGATATGATGTTAAATTCATTTCCCCGGCCGGGTTTCAATGAAGAGTTGTTACCGTCTTAAGGGCCATTTCATATTCTTCACGATAACATAACCAGATGCCGAGAAAAACATCTCAATTTGTTGTATGAGATTTTTTTTTTTCACTCCACTCACCAGCAGCAGAGACTTTAATCAACCAGCCTGAAAACGACAGAACAAATGTGAGCATGTCGCAAGAAGGATATCAGTCACCAGCAATGCAAACCCCCGCCGACAACACAAGGTTAGTCAGTTAAATTTATGATTGTATTAAAAGCGTGATAACCATATACTGTAAGAGTGTGTCAGTATTTAACAGGTGCGGCTCGCTTCACGTTACGAGTTTAAATTGATCACGTTTAGTGTCAGCGAGGTAAAGTTTCTCAAGTAACTCATAACTTAATATCGCCCGTGAAGCTCAATATATAGAACTGAAAGTAGAAAATACCGTAATTCCACTACCTGGCTATTGTATTAGCCACGAGTCTTAATATTGCTATATTTTGACAGGTGTGCTGGTTGTTCTTCGTTAGCTAGAAGAATTAACGTTGACTGAAATTTTGTTGAACAGGGTCTTAATGATATTTTGTTTTGTCTCTTACCTAAAAGACGCCTTCGTCGTTTTTCATATTGCCAATGTTCAAAATGAATACTCGTGAGTTATCCTACAGAGACCCTCTGTTAGCTTTAGAGAAAATGTAGAGACCTTTAAATAACTGACTCAAGCTAACAGCGTCAACGTCAGTTAACGCTAGCTAACGTCTCTCTCATTAGCTTAGCCTGCTAACACGACGTTATAATATCTTAGGTGTGGTGGACGAGACTCCCTTTTCATTAGTGTCATAACGTACATATCGTTAATTCTCGAGCTAATCGTGGAGAAAAGTTACGCGAATGTGTAGTTTGTGTTGGATCAATATCCTTGTTATGCGTTGCAAATACAGCGTTAGCTGTGACGGCTAGCCAACGATGCAGTCGATGTGAACTGTCACTGTGAGAGTGAAAGCGATGCCGCAGGCAAAGCTTAATGTTTTGATCCAGTAACAGTGAATATGTGATGGTTCAGAAGAAGACAGCAAATTCTTATATCGACCTCAAAGTTGTGCCTAATGACATATGTATGTGTCTTTGTGAATAACTTGAATTGCAAAGCTGCAAAAACTCCATATCTATGTGAAAACTGTCTTATGCAGTAAGTCCAGCCTCTGCAGATCATAGTATGATCATTTTAACTTTCCACTCCATTAGTTATTTGGCCTGTAAATACTGCTCAGCTAAAAATACAAGTGTTGACATATTTGTTTTATTTTGCAGGTTCTATGTTTGCATTCATTATTTCTGTTCCATAAACATTCCTGATATCCAGCTCAGAGCTCAGATAAGTTGGCTCCTAGTTAACTGTGTGTATGCTTATTTTAATACACAGTTTGAATGCAAATGAGTCACAGAGGCCCAGCCCTGGGAAGACCCCCATACAGATCCTGCATGAATATGGCACCAAAACTGGCAACCTGCCTGTGTATATAATGGAGAAGGCTGAGGGAGAGGCTCACCAGCCCAGCTTCGTTTTCAGTGTGAAAGTCGGAGATGTGAGCTGCACAGGTGAGTTACTCTGTTGATAGCTGCCTCCCACTGGATTAAGCCTTGCGTTTGAGTTAGAAACCACACACTGCTAATTCAGAAGCAGAACTCCAGCCTGCAACATATGATTTGTCACTCCTGCTTTGTTGTCAGTTACTCTAGAACAGAGCAAGTCCAAGGAAGAGGATGAGAAGCATTTGCAAAGCTCCTTGTTGAAGTAGTAGTAATACAGTCCTCACATTTTTAAACATTTCTCAAACAGATTTTTCTAAATGTCCATTCCTGCAGCCTCAAAACATCTTTATTTATTTTTTTTTTATTTAAAACTTTGTGAGTGCCTGAGCGGCTTGCGGTTATGGTCCTTTTTTCATCTGACTGATGTTTTTGTAATTCATCAGATACTCTGTAATGTTGTCTGTGTGATTGTGATTGATGTTTTGTTTCAGGTCAAGGTCCCAGTAAAAAGGCTGCTAAACATCTGGCTGCAGAGGCTGCCCTCAATATTCTGCACATAGATGCTGGAACAGTGTGAGTAGAGCTGGAATGATTATGAAAATAAAATTAATCAGCAACAATTATTGCAATTGCAGAAGCCAAGAATGACTGTGCTTTTAATTATATTATATTTTGTTAGTTTTTAATTAGGCCCTTTCTTTGAGATTGCAAGAGTGATAAAATAAGCTTTCTGAGATAAAGAGGATACAAAAACAAATGGTTGTTACATCTTTTTAATTATGTTTATTAGAGATCTGCAGTTGCCATTCCAGGATGTAAAGATAGTGTCTTGATAACTGTAGCAATTGATGATGGATAAAAATGTCAGATCAAGGAGTAACAATTATTGATCAATGCATCAGACCATCAGTGTTACATATTTATATCCATTCTCTATTGTACCATTTAAACAATCACACATATGGGTAGTTTTTTCCAGTTCATCTGTGCCAAAAAATATTCTTTGCTTGTGCTCTTTTGGACAGTAACACATCTGCTTTAAGTTGACTGCTTAATTGATACATCTGAGATAATTACTTGAGTAAACAATTGGTAGATGAGTCTGTAATGAAAAGCATTGTTAGCTGCAGCCTTTGCCCAAACCTTATCCTGTGTCTGCATATTCAGTGTTGAAATACACCAGTACATACATCAAACTGGTTAACATGTAGCGAGCATTGATCTGTTGCAGCTGTGGTAACTGCTTTGATGTAATTCCCAACAGGACTGTGCCCGTGAAGTCTGAGAGGGCTGAGAGTAACGGAGACGCAGCAGAAACAAACAACCATCCCAACTCGGTGGGGATACTGCAGGTGTGTGAATCACGGCTGTGCTGGTTTTTGTTTTCTGTTTTGTGTGTGTTTGTGCGTATGTCATGCCTGTGGTTGTAAATGATCAGATGATCCAGAGATTAAAAACTGTGTCTGCTTACTGAGCTGTAATTGAAACTGGCACAAAGCAATAGCAACATGAACTGAAATAGTAAAATACTAACTGTTTTCCTGTCCTCATTGCTTTCTTGTATTTGGCCTGTGATTTCAGGAGTTGGCACTGCAGAGAGGATGGCGTCTTCCTGAATACTCAGTTTTACTGGAGGCCGGTCCGCCACACAGGAGAGAATTCACCGTTACTTGTCGATTGGAGTCCCTGGCAGAGAAAGGTGTGTGTGTGTGTGTTTTGCGTAAGCAACTGCGTTTTAGCGTTGTCCGCCCCGTTCTTATTCTCCGTCTGATGTTTTCATAGCTGTAGGAAATTCAAAAAAGGCAGCAAAAAAGGCAGCTGCGGAGAAAATGGTGGTCAGGCTCCGGAGTCTCTCAGGCTGTTCTGAAATCACATGGGTACGTCAAAAACTTCCTGCCTGTGGGAAGTGACCACTAGAGGCAGCTACAACATTTCATTTAAAGTCAGTTTTTTAGAGTTGCATCTTATTTTTTATTTTAATTTTCTAGACTCCTAAACCAAGTGTACGATTTGAGAACTTGAGGAACTCGTTATCAGAGAAGATTTCTTTGTTGAGAAGAAACCCGCTGAGCATTCCCAACACAGATTACATTCAGATGATGTTGGAGCTGTCCAAGGAGCAGGGCTTTGAGGTCACATACTTCGACATTGGTGAGAAAACACACACACACTCCACATCCGCTGCTAACATACAGGGTGCTTTACTTACTTCCTCACCAGTATAGGTAAGGCATAAATAAAACTAAAAGTACCATAAACGTGCGTTCCCACTGATGGAACCTTCCCCAGGGACATGGATCATTTGGAAGAACTTAGTTTGTTTCTGTTGCAGGAACCAGGGTGTGAATTACATAATTCCCAGAGACAGTATTCGCCTCCACATAAGTTGATTTCCAAGCTGGAAGATGCATAATTGGCTCAATGGAAAGGACACTCAGGGAACGCTGAATTTTTAAAAAATTTTTTTGCTGCTCATGTCATGTTTTGATGTGCGTTGCTCTCTCCTACAGACGAGCTGACGGTGAACGGTCAGTACCAGTGCCTGGCGGAGCTGTCCACCTCCCCGGTCACAGTGTGTCATGGGACAGGCATTTCCTGTAGCAACGCTCACAACGACGCAGCACACAGCGCCCTCCAGTACATCAAGATCATGGCCTCCATCAAGTAAAACCCATCACAGCCAACATTCGCCTCACCTCTATCGTCACATACATCAGCAGTCATAATGAAGCTGTAGATTGTTCTTCCTTTTAGTCTTCCTGCTCATGGATGACATGAAGTCAAGGTATATTTTTATAATTCCGTATATCACAAAGCAAGATCACACTGACTCTGATGCAGCCAACTTTAGACAGTATTTGTGAGAAGACAACCTCAGTGTTAAGAATCTGATCTAACTTATGTCTTTAGGTTGTGCCATCATGTGTTACGTCAACATATTTAAGCAAATGTACATGTGTAAATGAAATAGGAACAGTAGGAAGCGCTTCTTTGTGCCATTTTTTACATGTATGGTTTGTATGTATGGAAAATGTTTGCCTCTTTTTTTTAATTTTCTTTTGTCTGATATTTTCAGGTTCCAGTTGACTTAATTTAATTTTTTTACTCCACATAGTTTATCCCTGCAGGATCACATTGAGCTGCATGTTGTCTGTGCACAGCGAAAAGAAGATCTTAAACTTTTAAATTACTTGAGAGATACCTGCCCCTCTGTGAACAAAAAAGAGATTATTTTTACTATTTATTTTTTCCTTCTTCCACTTCTCCATCTGTCAGTATGCAATCTGCCGTACAAAACCTGCTGTCTTTATCTGCTTGACTCTGTTTCATTGTAGATATGACGAGTGTCTTTATATTCTTAGTTTGCTGGTTTGTTAGAGGTGTGTGTGTGTGTGTGTGTGTGTGTGTGTGTGTACCTGCCTCACATGTGATATATTTAATAAATTTGTGTGAACTGAAATAAATGAAACAAACTCTAAATGTTAACGAGTGTTGGTTTCACTTGATGGTCACACAGTAGAGATTGCTGCTGTGCTCCCAGGGACGTGTTAAAGTGTTATTGACTGAATCCTCTCTCGCAGGAGCTGACCAATTGACAGCCATTCATTTTTGAGGCTGCACATCCTGCTGTATTTGGCACAAAGACAATTTACATCAGGGCCTGTGCCCTGCTCCGTTCACTCTTGATTTGTGTGGCAAGAGAGAGAAAAGAAAGCTTGTGTTGATTGTACAAAAGGATGTTCAAAGGAGCTGAACGACTTGAGAGGAAATGTCTCATTGAGTGTTTTCTGACCATTACTGTGTCTGCAGTTTAAATCAGGATCATTTTTATTTAAATCAACAACAGGCCCTGTATTTGTGGTCTGTGTTGAATTAGACAAGATACATTTGTACTCAGTATAATAACATTTTCTTTATTTGGAGTAGTCTATTTTGAAGTCATCTTATAGTATAGTATAGTATAGTATAGTATAGTATAAGGAGTTGAACCACATTTATGTGTTTACATAGTTGCTGCTCTATGGTGACAGTGACAAACTTGCAGTAAGTCATGTTTGGCGATGATATGTAACCGATAATATTAGGTTTTAAAAGTCCAAAGTAATGCTTAAGTTGTTTATACATTAAGAGTTGGTTTGTGATTGCAGAAGCATTTTAATAACTGAAGCTAAATCAATTAGTTGATTAATGAGTGACGGACAGAAAAATAATCAGCAACTTTCACTTTACAATTCAGTAATCATTTATAATTACTTAAATAAAAAAATACTGAATATCCCCAGTCATAGCTCCTGTGAAAAATATGCATCTTCATCATTGCAAACTAAACAGATGTAGATTTTGGTTGGTCATTCGAATAAAGCAAAACATTTGAAGATGTCACCATGGACTCTGGGAAATGGTGAAATTTTTAATGATTTTATTTATGACTAAACTAAAGTTGACACAACAAAACCTGACACTGACAACTGTGAGGGACTTTAGGGCCTCGTCTTTCCGTACAAAGAACACACACTCACCATCACTTGAGTTTTACAGTTTTATTAGAACAAGCACTATGTAGCAGCAGTGTACAGTGTTCATGGAAAGATATGTACTTTGTTAAAATTGCACTTTAGAAGGTACCCATCGGGAAATCAATTTGAAAGAAACAGAGCTGACACAGTGCTTCGTGATACATGTCAGTCCGGAAAAAAACAAAAAAAAACAAAAAAAACCCACGAGGCCAATTGAGGAGATAAAAACAAAAAAACCCACTTTTTTTAACTTCTTTTTTTTGTAAGGCATCTGCAACATTCATTGGCAGGCTAAGTTGTCTAGACATGCAGGTAGAACGATGGATGAAGTAAGCATGAGGAGGTTTTCGTGAGTATTTTTTTTTTTTTTCACTATGGTCTCGACTCTAACACGACACAAAGCTTCGCCCCTGCCTCCTCGCACAACCGCTGCGATTCAGTCGCCGATGTAGGAGGGAAAAAAAGGAATCGGCTTCTGCAGTAGTGACACTTTCTAAAAGTGCTGTATTTACAGTGATCACCAGAGATGTATTGGTTACATGTGGGAGTAGCAGAGCAGTGCAGAGTATTTATTTAGAGCACTGCAAGCATTTTACAGTCAAATAAACCTTTTTTCTCTCCTAATGTCAAAGAAGATCTCCGAGACATCTGGACCTAAACGCTGGATATAATCAATCATCTGTAGGCAGGTGGGGACCGGATAATGTGCAGAGTTGTTTATGGCATACCTTCTTGGCATGGGGGTTTCTTCTCAGTAGTGTGTTGGTGAGGCATTAATAAATGCGTTAAGGCACAGCAAGTGAAACTGACGACTTGTAGCATTGAGTTTGTAATCAGGGGATTTAAAATCAAAAGCACATAAATAAGGATATGGATGCAAAGCAGTACTACCTTTTTGGTTTTTCATCTACAGTACCATATGAACAGTGCACACAATGGATTTGCTTCACATAGTTTTCACTCTACATATTTATATTCCCTCTTTTGCTCCGAACAGAGCTGCAACTAAAGTCAGTTAATCAAACAGTTTTTATTAATTGATTCAGTCATTCTTCAGGCATTAAATATGTTATTTTAGGGTGTCACTTTGGGCTCTGGCAAGTTGTGTCTAGTATTTTTTTTTTTTTAAACATTTAAACATTTTTTCACACCTAGACTAAATGATTGCTCAGTTCATCATTTCAGTCATTTTTCCAAGCAGAACATGTCAGACATTTGCTGGTTCCTGCTTCTTGAATGTAAAGATCTGCTGACAGTCAAGAGTGGGGTTTCAGACTGTGGGTTGGAAAAATAAAGCAATTCTGAAGATGACTCTTTGGGCTGAGGAAAACTGTGTTGAGCACTTATTTATTTATTTTTACATGATATAAACTAATTGAATTAATTAATGGTCAAATAATCCTTAATACTTGCACTTGCAGCCATAGCCCCAAATAAGGGGACTCAAGGTGTGACAGTGTGTGACTATTTGTGTGTGTGTGTGTGTGTGTGTGTGTGTGTGTGTGTGTGTGTGTGTGTGTGTGTGACCTCAGTCAGAAGCCCTGTGTTATATTATTTTCTCACTCTGTAACACAAGAGGGGGACACTAGTTAAAACATTAAAGCTAATCTGCTTTGCAATAAAACACACACACTGCAAATAAGTGGCTGGTGCTTTGCCAGAAGCCCAGATCACAGCAGTAAATTCTCCAGGGAATCAGACACATTGATTAAAATCCCATCCTTGATTCGTGTACAGTGTAAGTGTTACTGTACAGACTCGTTTGGATTCAACATCTAAAACATAAAAAGGAAAAAAGAGCAGAGTCTGACCTTCAGTACGCCGAAACTGCACTTTCACAGGCTGACCTGTAGGTGGCTCCAGTGTTTCATAATGGGGTTGATTCAACTCTACTGGCTGATGAAGAAAATGGGAAAGACTTTTATATTATGTAACACATATTAACCATTAACTAGTTGCTTATTATCATGTATATTAATGGAATTTCAGATACTTAATAGTCATTATAAAGCATTTATCATTTGCCTTATTCTGCATGACAATAATCTACAACTAATAGTTTATTAACTAAGAGTGTTACCACAATAACCTCATTTCTACTGAGTAAGCCAAGAACCTTGATTTACATGAATTACAATCTTAATATGCTTTGCTCAATACATGTTCAACAAATTACTATCATCAAAGAGTGGTAATTAGGATAAGTACTTTATAATGAATAATAAACATCCAATATGCAACGACGATGCATCTAGTTTATGGTTGATAAAGGTGCACAGGTGTTTGTAAATATTAGAACAAAATGGAATGTATTTTTGAGTTATTCTGAAGGGAGGAGAATACAGAACTACATGTGATGAGCATTTTTCCAAAAGCAGATTTACATAGTGCATCTTTACCACGGAATGTGACCAGGAAAAGTTTTAAGTTTTTTTTAAATCATAATTCTAATTGATCAATGATTCCTACAGAAAAAATACCAAATAGTGGCCTGTAGTGAAAAGCTTTTACTTTATTTAGTTTTCGGGCATTTTATATTTACTTTTTGGGTTTTTAGAACGGGGATGTAAATTTAAGATATCTCTCTGAGCTTTGGTGAACTTTGATGGAAACAGCAAAAATGTGTTTGTCATTTGTTTGCAATGTGTAATAATTAGCCACCTCTTAGATTCAGCATATCTAGCTAACTGTAGCTGCCGTTAGCTAGTTACCTCGGTTTGCCGTGCAGCACGTGGTCTGGACCGGCAGATCGGAGTGGTTTTGTGAAACACAACAGGCCGGGGCTAGCTGGTTAGCATGATAATTTTTGTAGACATCTCAGCAACTCTGCACATAGATGTCCATCATGACGTTAAATCTATTATTTCCTCCACATTCTTTTGCTTGTTTTAGTTAATATCTTTATATGATATAATTCTTACATATGTCACCTTTAGTGAACACACTGGCTGGGTGTAGATGGAAATATGCGACTGTGTTTCTCATGTTTCACCATCACATGTTACTCATAAAGCTCCGAGGACTTAACAGTCACTACAACCTACTCCACCATCTTTTCTTAGACCTTTGATCCACATGAATGTTTGATGTTTGAGTCCATAACTGCAGTGAGACCCAAAGGTCCATCTGCACCACATTCAGAGAGGGAGTCTGAACGTGTGCCCACTATATATGGAGGGAGTTATGCATGTATTTATGTAACCATGTGATTCAGAGGAGTCGGTCTCATGTAACTATGTTTAAAATTAGATGGTGGGAGGAGGGGGAGGGCCAGTGAGGTCGTCCCTCTATTTACACAAAATCCCACTGCGAGGAGAAACCCGTCTCCATGACAGATCCGTGTTGATGGTTCACAGAAGGAAAACCTCTGTAAAGGTTGTGGGTGTGTCCCGCGTCACATGTCCACAACACCAGAGGAGGATTTACAGTTGAATCTCCTTCCACCACGTGATGAGCTGCGGGAAGATCCTCATTAAATATTCCATCTACGCCTCACTTGCTCTGCTGCGATTTTTTTTAAATGAGTTGTTTCCCGAGAGAGAGTACTGCTATCACACAGATTCAACAGTAATAAAAGGCAAAAAATAAATAAAATCTGCCAATTCACATAATGCTATTTCACTAAATTCTGAGTCCAAGATATTTTATAAAAATACCTCTTTTTTTCTACAATAATCGATGATATAGTAAATACGGCTTAATGCCAGTGAAAGCTGCTCTCTACACATGCATTGTATTGTATGTAATCAAAAGGACTACTTCATAGACTACTCTAACCCAAACGGCTTCAAAGAAAGAGCGCTGAATCGTGTGTATGGGTGTCTTTTTAAGGCAAGGACATACTCAGAAGTCAAAGGAGCCGAGGAAAGATCTACATAGGAGTGGTACGATTGTTGCCCTGACAACCCAGCTTCGACAAGCACGATGAAGGTGATCCTACGGGATGTTTCCATGGATGGGTGACCGCGCGGCGGTGCCACAGAAACCTCAACGGGGTTGCCGGGCGTCGAGCCATCCCTCAGCTCTGCAGTCCATGCACACGGATGTTTATCATTAACATGTTACTCTTGAACACCTCATGGTGCATAGGTAACAGCAGGTAACAGGTAACTTTCTTGTCTGTGATGACGATGTGACGGATGTTGTCGGTCCGTGTGCTACCACAGGCTCACTGTATACTCCATGTTGATGAAGCCGGGGTTTTTGCGCAGCTCCCAGTACGTGTTGTTGGAGACCCACCTCTCCCTGTGATTGGCATCAACCACTTTCCTGGAAGACAAGAGAGAGAAGTTGACAGTGGGAGTAATAAAACCTGAAAGCAATGAAGGGGAAATGTCATTCGCAAAGAAACAGGGGAGACATGATCAGACAGATTAGATCTGAGCTTGTGTCAGGTGTATAAACGAGGCATTTACAAAAACTGAATGAGCATTGACAAGTTGAGAATGGAGATCATAGTTGAGGCTGTCAGCCATGATTTCCTTGATGTTTACACAGTAATATGTAATTTAATTTTCACCAATTATCTGAGAGTGATCATTTTCATCTCTCTCTTTGGATGGATAACTAATTGCCCTAAATATGATTTTTTTTTTTTCATTTCGTGTGATCAGTGAGCAGTACAAAGCAGCACTGAGGCCAGTGACAATGTTACAGTAGTGATTTTTTACTATCTTCTATTTCAGTCTCTCTTTCAGTGTGAGCGCTGCTTGAACAGGAATGGGTGGGAAAGTTATGTTCACACTCCCACACGCATCATAACATCCCATGTTATGTGATATAAGTTCACCCGGGTGTCGTGTTTCCATCTCTGCTGACTGGAGCTGGAGTCGATTGATACCTATCACTGCTGCAGAGTGACCTGGGATTGTTATTGTGTCAGAGTAAATCCTCATATACCATGTTTTACTTTCCACTTCCTGTCTTTGACTTTTTCCCGCAATCTCTTTTGTGTGCACCTGTGTTCTTCATGGTTTTTTTAGTTTTGTATTTCTCTTTAGTTTTTCAGCCTTTTTCCCCCTCAGCTTTGTTGTCTGCATCTGTTTTTTGGGACTTCAGATCATTGAAGCTGTTCTTCTGGCTGCCTGTCTCTATGTGTCTTGCTTTTTATAATCCACAACAAAACCAGGCTCATGCATTTGTGCCCAGTTTCACAACAGTTAACACTGATTAACCAGAACCATGGTTGTCTGCATGGCTTGATAAATGGGATACAAAGAATGTGGATACATAGAATTAGAAAAATATTCCATAGTGAGTATACTGGAGCCCTTAGGTAACAAACTTTAATAGACATCTAATGATTTCAACGCCATGAATGTCTTCATCAGAGTCAAACAATAAAAAGAGTTGGGCACTCTTAGCTTCCCATAATTAGGACATATTCTGCAAAGAAAGGCTTTGAATTAAGTTTGTTATTTCAGCTCGGGTTGTCAGCTCCATGTGAAATGTTGGAAACAGCCCCTCACATCGTCCCTTCACATATTTCTGTCTGCGTTTAAGGTCTCTGTGCTTACTTGAAGAAGCACGGCTCCTGTTTGGCGTCGTTCTCCTCTCTCCACTTCCTCCTGGTTCTCTGCAGGTCCTCGATACGCTGCTTCTCTGAGGAGGCCATCTCCAAGTTCCCCTCCTCCAGATACCTGTGTGACCCAAACATTACTTTTCAGTAAATCAGATGATCAAGCACAGCAGAGCAAAAGCACCAACATCTTATTTGTGGGAACAGAGCTGCTGATTTGACACCGCACCTTTGATCGGGCCTGAATCGGGCATCTGTACGCGGCAGAACATCTTTCAGCTCGGGGCAGAGTTCATTCAGTTCTATGGCAAACCTGGTGAAGCCATAGTACAGCTCGTAGTCTGTGGGCATGGAGCCTGACAAGGAGAGGAAACGACACAAACAAAATCCTCAAATCTAAAATAATCTTATGAATATTGTTAAGTTTCCAAATATATTGTCTATTTACACTGACAATCATCTGTAAAGTCCCTTGAAAACCTCCTCTGGACATTAAGTGACTACTAACAGCCATTTTAAGTCTCGTGTGAAGTCCAGTTGTGGCCCAGCACTCACCTGGCCTCCAGACACATTTGGCAGAAGGTGGGACACCGCAGTAAAGACCCTCGTGCCATTTTCCAAACAGCCTGTGGATCACTTTCCCTTCTTGATCCATCACAAATCCTTGAACCTCATTCACATTAGAGCTCCAGTAGTTTCCCTGAAAGACAAATAACGCAAACTTAGCTTCCCTCAACAACAAATAAAAAGCAACCATAGCAAACAGGTGAATCTTCTTCACACGGATTTCAGAAGGTGTTTACCTTGACAAAGGTAAGTTTGCAGAGGCAGGCGCTGCTCTTTGTGTTTCTGATGGTGATCTCCCCGTAGTGTTCGATCCACCGTCGTCCACTGAGGATGTTGTGTACACAGGTGGTGACTTTGTTCCATTCATAGTGATCTCCAAACCTGCAAATACACAGCAAAATCGCCGATCAGCATGATGTGCAGCCATTAGTCCGGATGATAAAGGCGTGTGATGATCCTTTTCAGTCATCTGTGACGTCTTAATCTGTTTATTTGTTGCATAATACATTCAGTGTATTTTCAACAGGAAAAAAATCTTGATCTAGTTTGATCCCGCAGCTTATTCAACAGCCCCAGAATTTCAGCACTACGGTCTGAATGATTTTGTGTGATAAAAATAGCGCTGCACTCCTCCCCAAATCCCTCTATCGAGGCTGTTAATGGAGGGCTGGAACTCCTTATAGATTCATCTGGCCCACATGGGCACATGGACGGGTTACACATTTGCACATTTCAAACCCGTCACATCATCATCTTAAAAATCTCTTTCCTTTGTTGTTTTATTATCTGTTATTGTTTACTCTTTGATAATTCTCTCTTTTATAAAAATGCTTCTAGTTATTGTTATATTGTTGGATTCTGCTGTTATTACTCTGTCAAGCACTTTATAACTACGATTTGAAAAGTAATTGCAATTTGAAAAGTACTGACTGAGCAGGCGAGGCCTTGATGTCTTTATACAGGGCATAAAGACATAATACGTTTTTTATATGGTATTTGTTTATTAAAGCATTAAATCAAAAACTCACAAAGATCAAATGTTAAATGACATTTTCAGTAAATATTTGATATCAGGAAACCGATACCTCAGAATTACTAAGTTGACTATTAAAGTTTCATGAACTAAAAAGTTAAAATTACTAATTGTTTGGTTTCCTCAATTTTTCTAAGTAAGTATTTAACAGTGTATATATATATATATATATATATAAATCAAAATATACTTAAAGTAAGCAGTATGTCACAATTCAGAGTGTTACAGTGTGTTTATCATATACAGTATATTATTGGCAGCATTAATGTGTCTTTTGTTATGTTTTGTTTACAACTACGCTATTTTTTTAACATAAACTGATCATATATTTTATATAATGATATATCTGCAAAGTAAACAGGGACTTAAGTTAACAAATGAATGCAGTGGAGTCAAAAAATAAAATATTTCCCTTTGAAATGTAGTGGAATAGTGATATATTAAGCAGCATAAAAAAGATGATCTCAAGTAAAGCACAAATACATCACAATTATACTTCAGTGCTGTACAGTGCTTGAGTAAATGTTTTTATGCTGCCATCCACTGCAAGTCGGAAGTGGATGTTGCTCAGCTGGTACTCCTGACCTCCAATGGTCATGTGTCCCAGTGCATTTGCTTAGGAAAACATGGACATGGAAAACATGTTTGTATGGAAAGTCTGTGAACTTCAAAAGAGGCTACAGCAGCTGGTTTAAAAGATCCGGGCGCTGAAAAAGCGAAGGGGGAGAGAAGGCGCGTCCTGCGTGCACGCAAAGAATTCTATCAAGCACAACTCAACTGAATTGAGTAAATACAAAGTTACCGCGTGTTTTACAACATAAACACGAGGCAACATATAATAAAAGATGATAAAAAAGTAAAAGGTAATGGTTCATGTGATGTCAGGTGTGTTTCTGTCAGAATTTTGGCCTGGATGATCATTCCATTGAAGTTTTCTGTGTTGGAGGTTGTTTTTTTTCTTCTTCTTTTTTTTTTTTAGTTCAGAGTACAATGGATTGCAGCATCAGTTACATTCCATCACTGTGGGCTCCTGAATGTCAGCCATATCAGACTGTAAGTGATGAAATATGTGGCATTAGGTTTAATCATCAAAGTTACCTGGGAATCGTGAGATTCACAGTCCCGATTGGTAAAATCTCCATCGACTTTCCCCAGAACTTGTTTTTCCATCTCACATCTGAAGAGCAAATCAGTGAAAAACATCAGAAATGAGAAACAACCTACAGACCAGTCAAATATTTCCATTCTGTCTCAAAATGTAAGAAATAAATCACAATAAATAATTCTGCTGGATATTAAAGATGCTGAACGAGACTGGCAGCCTCCTCTGCTCATGAGGTGAAGACCTCACTAATTAGGGATGTTACCCACCTTGCCAGAAGGTGAAGTTCTTAGACTCACAGTGGCAGGCGGAGACGGGAGGGTGGTGGCTCACCTGTGAGACGAGATCAAACAGTGTGACAGCTGCTGTTGATGAGGTTCTACATCATCACCGTGTCTCTCGACAGAGGACACACGATGGACTTCATGACATGAAGCCAGTGACTTTATTGTAGAGTTCAAACAATGACTTGATTAACTGATTAGTTTATTGAGAGAAAATGTATGCATTTTAATCATTTAAACAATTTTTCAAACTTAAAACAAGATAATTTTCAAGTTCCAGCACCTCTGAAACTTTTAATATCTTATATGAGAGTAACCATTACATAAACAACTACATTATCAAGTTGTCTGATGCTATAGTCAAACCCAGTTTACTGATAGATTCAGACATTGCTTTGTTGTGTGTAAGACAGACAGACTTTACCTGCTCCGAGAAAAAACAGAAGCCCTTGTCTTCCCGAATACATTCATAAGTCTCTCCGAGTAGCGGGTTGAATGGCTTACTTCCTGCTCTGTAGTAGGTGGATGAGTAGCCTGAGACGGCAAAAGCGGCGACGAGAACCTGTCAGAGAGTCAAACAAACACAGCCGACACAAACACAACGGAGCGGATTAGCCGGTTCATATTAGCAGGCTTTGTCACGAATAACCAGAGCATTAGCATGCAGCGGGCACCATCAAAAGGACAGAAGACAGATAAAAATAGGAGGATCCAAGGTCGGCGGCTGCACTGGAGCATACCACTGCCTCGCAGACATGACTGAGTGAGGCTATTTACGTAGGCAATGTCACCTCCTATATAAACAAACACAGGTGTAACAGACACAGAAATACAGCAGGGATTTAAAACCAGCAGGATTCAACATCCAGCATATGAAATAAAAAATCACTTTATGAACAGCAACAAAAGGTCAGTACGTCTTTAGATGTAACCTGATGAGCATGTGATGTGACAGAGTGACAGCTTCTTTACCATGCGTTCAAAGGGATCCTCCGTCTCAGCGGCCTTGTCCAGCAGCTCGCTGTACTCCAGCTCCTCACACATGCGCTGCAGGGTGTTGAGGGGCTCGTTGAGCTCCACCGGCATGGACACTTTGGACAGATCCTTGCCAATGTTGTTTCTCAGGATGTTCCAGAGGTTGATGTTGCTGGTGTCAGGACATGGCGCCGGCAGGCAGGTGCGCCGCCCGTTACGGAAGGCACAGCCAGCAAAGTCTCCGTTGGCCACTGGGAAGAGAAAAATACCTCATCAACCACCCATACCACGTTATCTGTGGCGGTCACTGCTCTCCTTGTTCATAACAGTATAATCTGGCTGCTCACAACTCTGTTTCGTCTTTTAAATAACTCACTTCTCAGGCGATTTTATTACTCTTAGTTTTTATTGCTTTTAATCTATTTTTATTCTCTTTGTTTTTTAACATGTTCTATTTTTATTATAAAGTATTATGTGTATGTCTTGAAAGGCTCTTTGTAAATTGCTATATGTTAACACAGTAATAATCTTCTTAATTCATAAAGCACTTTAAAAGTCCAGGTATCAAGCTGCTTCACACATGGCAACATATTAAAACCACAAAATCATAAAATCGAATCGAATGTGGAAACATCTGTGAACTGATATGGAAGCTGCAACAATGAGAAGATTAAGTGATTAGTTGATTGACAAGAAAATGAATCCACAACTATTCTGAACATCTATAACGTGTCACAAAAATGTTGTCTTTGAATATATGGAGGGTTTTCTACAAAAGTAATTAATTAATCAATAAAAAAAAACCCTTCCTGGCAGCCTTAAATAATAGACATAGACTAGAAAAAACATAAAAAATAAAAATAATATCTGATAAAAGAAATATGGGGGCAAGTCGAGTGAACTTAAGTAAAATCAGGATAAGAGCTCTGTTCTTTGGTTCAGACTTGTCCTTCAATCCCCCCTGACACTCTGTCCCCTCTGGTTATTAACCTGGTGTCTGTGGAGCAGATAAAAAACCTCATGCAGGCTCCGATAGCATGAAAGCTATCAATGAGATTTTTAAACAGATTACAAAATATTACAACAGTCAGTTAGGAGGTTAAAACAGGTGAGATGTAGTCATGTTCATAGTTTTCATTAGAAACCTGGCCTGGATCATTTTAGCGTTTCTTCTTTGTGTAATTTTTGGTCAGTTTGCATAATGTGCACTGGTGTTGGCTTGGAAATACCAGTGTCAACAACCTGGGATACTGTATCGCTGCAGGTTCAGGGTTCACAATGTCAAATACACTGAAATGACAGCGCGTATGTGAAGCACACATTTTCAAATCTTTCTAACAATTACTTCCTGCCATCTGTAAAGTTGCTGCAAAAGACTTGATGTTTAAGACTTTATGTTTCAGTTAGAATAATATGAGTGTTTTCATCTTCGTATATAGTTCTGTATGACGCCATGTTGTATGTGACAAAGATGGAGGAGGGAAGTCCAGTCCGTCCCTTCAGACAGCTTTCATAAAGTCTTGGAGAAGCCCTTGGCACGAAGCAACCCTGCAAAGTCAGCTGCCTCAGCCTAACTGATTAATGAGCTTGCCAGAACCAATGTGCGCCAGTGTGTGTGTGTGTGTGTGTGTGTGTGTGTGTGTGTGTGTGCACGTCTTATAGGAAGCACAGTTGATCCACTGAGTGGGATCCCCTCTTTTATTACATTTTTCCGAATAGGGAACTACAAATGCCTGACTCCAGCTCGTGATGGTGCGGGATTGGACCTACTTTGTCTGGAGACGTTATCAGTCACGCTGGCGTTGTCCTCTGAAATGTTATCGCTCACATCGCTGACATATGACTCATCGTCTGAGCCCTGCGAGAGGAACAGGTACAGAGCAGAGTGAGTCAGTGCAGCGGAATACAACACAAAGTCTGACCAGAGCAGCCTCACACACACACACACACACACACACACACACACACACACACACACACACACACACACACACACACGTTACTGCAGTTCGCCAGTGGCTAACAAACTGCAGCAGTCGTCGGCTAACTGTCCCACTGCAGTAATCACAAGACGAGACACTGCAGCATTTTCATACTTTATATATAGCAAACACAATGGGGCCATTGATGGTGCCAAAGATGAGCATATTGTAGCAACCTGCTGTAACGGCCTCTATAACATCATCCTGCTGCTGGTGGCGATTTGTCCGACATAGTTCTGAATGGGCCTGCCGAAGGAGCTGGAGGATGGGGGGGGGGGGGTTGATAAATTTCCTCAGCGAGTAATCCTTCAACATGGCTCAATGCGTGCCTGGGGTGCTTCAATGCTTAATGGCTCTTCAGAGACCACATATATTTGGAGCAGGGTGTTCACAGGACTTAAAATGGGTACAGACTGCTTTTATAACAAAGCTAGAAGCTACAAATCAAGAGGAGCTGACAGAAGAGGAGTGTTATGATTCTGAGACACAACCGAGACATTAATCCTCAGGGGAAGATTTGGGGAAAAAAAGTCCTCCTGTGTGCCTGAGTTAGTTTAGGTTAAACACGCTATCTCTGCTGTTTATGCTGCCCTCAATAATTGCAGACTAACTCCAGCTCCACACGCAGCCATGACAGCGACATTTTATCTGGCTTCCCAGCAGCAGGGCTAGTTTAACCCCCTCCCTGTCCTTTGTCAAAGCTGCTTCTCTTCTGTCCACTGTTATACCTCATTCTCAGACGAGCTGGCTGACAGAAGCACTTCCTGGGCGTCAAAGAACTCTGAGACGGACTCCGACATGGAGAGTCGGCTCTCATTAGATGCCTGCTGAGTCAGAGGGATCCCCATCTGTTCCCCGGCCTGCAGGCAAACACACAAGATGATGCAACGATGACAGGCCAGAGAACCAAAACAGCCTGAACAAACACAAACACCATCAGAAGACAACACAGAGTCCATTTTTGCAGCATGTGTATCCTTGCCAGAGGGCAAGCTCCCATCCGCTTCTAATTAGTCATTTTTTCCATTAATCTTGATGTCAGGTTCTGCATAGAATAATGATCCTTTAAGCTTACCTACCAGCGCGCACTGGAAACACCATCAATATATAGAAGGACAGGAATCAATAATGCAATTGACAAACGCAAGGAGGCAACCACTACAAGTGCCAGGCCAGCCTTGGAAACCTTTCCTGTTTTATCAATGTAAGAGTCAGAAATTAGCTCTGTCAGTGACGGGCTGACCTCATTGACCTACCTCGTCAGGCGTGGAGATGATGTTCACACTGACAACTTGTTCAGTCAGGACTGATTCAGAGTGGATGCGGTTGAGTCGGGTGCGAAGTTCTGCATTTTGGGACAGCGCCTAAATGATAAAAATGTGGTATTTTCTTTTTACATGAAATAGTATGTTCATATCTAAACAGGATCAACTGTTGACTGCTTCATTTGCTGGTTAAGTGTTTGCTCCATTTCTGTTTATATCTAAACCCCATGCACAGTGACGTTGCTTCATCTACTGTTTTGTAAATATCTTAGACAAAAATGTGAATTATTTTTCTGCAGTGTCTTGTTGTTGTCATTTTTCTGTTTAGAGTGGATGGGAAGATCTTGTGTTTTATTCACCGGATAAAGATAGACAGCTGTACATGAAAGGAGGATTGGTTTGAATCTTTTTCAAGGCCATCTTAATTCTCACAGTATTAGCTGCTGTCACTTATACTCGCAGCAAAGAGATCCCTCCCACAATCCCCCTTCCATGCAAGAATGCAGACATATTTACATCTCTGACGTGTGGTCGAGCTTGTGCACCCTTAAAAAAAACAACACATTTTTAAATCAATTTAGGCTCTGGGGACTTGGTTTATGCCAGATGAGCTGTATAGAGTCACTTCTTGCTTTTTTGGTTGTCTTTATAAAGTTTTTTAAAAAGTCCCCATCGACCTCAGTTGTTTAGGAGAATGCTGCAACGCTGTTTTGCTGTGCAGCTCCAGAAATGTTCTGTGGACTACAAAACTTCATCTGACCGTTCGCATGAGGGTGAGCAGATAATGACTGAATTTTCATTTTTCGGTGAACTTCTCTTTTAGGTCCAATATTCAGTCTCCTGTAAGTGCTGTTTTTGTCAATTCTTGAAGGAAATATCTGGCTCTTAAATTGCTAAAAGCTTCACTGTTCCTTTAATGATCCCCAGTGGGAGAACTTTGCAGGTAACACAGCAGTACAGAGGGAAATAAGCACGAAATAAGTAGCAGTCCCAAAAAATAGAGACTAAAATTGTCTGATGTTTGGAGCCAGCAGTGGGTTCATCTGAGCTGTTTTTACCTGGAAACAGCTGCCTGCTTCTCACCAAACAAAACAAAACCAAAACGACAAGCTGGAAGATGCAAAAACACTCAATTCATCACTATGAACAACCCCTCATGCATGCCAGCAGTCCACTTTTATAAACATTTTCCAGTTACCTAAGTAAAAATGTGCATGGGGAATAAAATTTAAAAAGGAAAGTGATTCCCCACAGAGATTCAAAGAGTTGGAATCAGCATCTGTTTCTTTAACAACCATGACTCCTGACTATCAACTTCACACAGAGCTTTGCTGTAAAAGCCTGACCTCAGGCCTACGACAACATTGTCACACCGGCATCCAATTAGGAACAAAGTGGAGATAAAGCAGCAGAAACATTTCACCGAAATGATGTCAACTGTTAGCAGAGGAAGAGTCCAATTAAATGACTGGAGTAGAGAGACAGCCCCAAGGAGCCGAGTTAATGAACTGCACAATGCATTTCCCTCTCTCACCAATTAATATGGGAGAAGATGATTGAACTTTCACTACTAACTCGCCTGTGCTCTCATCTCCACACACCATCTTTTTCAATAGCAATTACCGTGACCGCTTGGAATGAGCTGTAGCTTGTGTGTTTCATGTGACAGCCCGTCAACGTGAGCACATCTTCTAACATGACAACTACAAAACGGATCCGAGTCTGAAGACACATGGCTCGATTTACTACAGTAATCTCCCCAGTAATGTCCCCGATCACTCCTGGCAATTACACGTTAAAACAGCCACACACTGAGCATTACGAATGTGAAGTAGCCAAATATGACAAACGGCTGAAATTAACTAACCCTGACTAATGGTCGAAAGAAGAAGGCATCATGGGTAACGGTGGAAGAGGGCTCATTACCTGTGACAGAGACTTCCTGAGAGAGTTGATCTGGGCTGACTGGTCCGACTGCTCCTGGTCGGACAGAATCTGTTTTATCTTTTCTTTCTCTATGGCCACGGTGTTGAAGGCAGACTTCAGCAGAGAGTGGACTGCACAGAGACAGACAGGACACAAGGATATCAGTAGCATTCACACTGACTGTACAGTCACATTTATTGTTAAAGGTTAATGTTTTATTTTAATTTAAAAACATTTTCTTCAAAACACTGTTTACAGTACAATACAGTTACATCCAGTCAACCTAGTGACACATTAAGGTGGCCTTTCAAACAATGAAAGGCAGTAAAACCTCACATACAATAAAACATTTGGGATCTTTTGCTTGATGACCTCCTTGATTATCTAAATTATTGTCCATTTATTTTCTACTTAATTCACCAATAATTGTGCCAGTGTGTCAGAAAATGTGCATAAGCAACTGTCAGAGCTGTAGTTTAGGAGGAAAACCCAGTTTAGACGTATACCAACTTTAGCTTTGGTGAAAGTTACACTTACTAAGTTCATATTGATTTCACTTTAAGAACTTTAAGAAGTTCAACAAGGCAGCACAACAGGTCAGGCAGGTGGTTTTGCTAGACTGTCTATGACTTTTTAAGTTGAAACTGATAATGAGCTCATCCATTATGTGCCTAATTAGCCCTCACTGGACAGAAAAACTTTTTACACGCAATTATAGCAAGTATGGCAGGTCAAAGTTCAACCACAGCAAGTCTGTTTTAAACTCTGACAGAAGTTAACAGCAGTTTGTTTAATTACATTTTGCTGCTCATTTTTATTCAATCTTCTAAATAAATTTGGCTAACCTTGAACTTTATTCAAAACCTGTGTGAATGTGTTTCTTGACCCATCTGACTTCTTTTTAACGATGTCACCTTATCTCGGCAATCTCATAATTACTTTTAGAGGCGAATCATATCATAACCAATGGAAACAAAAGGTAAAACTACTGTGAAAAAAACAGAATAATCCTTCAAGATTTTGATATCTCGCCTAATAGCTCCTGATGATGCAGTCATGTGTTCTGCCCGCCCGTCCGCCTGCCTACCTTTCTGGGCGATGGTGCAGAATTCCTCCTGAAGTTTAATGTAGTCACTCGCACACTCTCCGCTGTCTGTCAGCCGCGAGACGGGGGGCTGAAAGTCCACCAGCTCGGCACACAGGTTAGGATTGGATGAATGGAGGCGGACGGGGGACATGCTGGTAGACAGGGGGACCTTCGAGAGAGACGACGACCACAGAGGACCACTGTCAATCAGCTGAGAGGACAAAAGATATGTTGTGTGTCTGACAGCCACAGCCAGCCATGAGAGGAGAGAACCTCGATACGGTAAGGCATATTGTTGTCTCTGAATATACAATTTAACATCTGATGTGTAACACTGAGGAGCAGTAACAGTCTTTTCTCATTACTTCCGTAAAATAACAGCAAAATAACTGCATCTTCGTGGGATAAAACCTGTGAAGATTCAAGTTAATTAGATATCAAGAACTGGCAAATAAACAGCATCTGAACTTGCTGCATCACTTTGCCTTTTGGGATGAACAGCTGTTCAGCCACTACTGAGGAGCCTCTAGATTCTAAATCTATTCATGAGAGAACAACATCTTGCCTCAAATTTCCCTTTAGCACAGTTGGTTGGTTAAAAAGACAAAGCAGCAGAGAATGAAATCACATTTAGCCATTTCAGGTAGGACAGCTGAAATAAATTAGGCAAAATCTGTGAAAATGAGCAAAGATGGAAAAACCATTACTCAGGCTGTGACACACCACACTAATGAGTGCTAGTTGCTGTGCAGACTGACTACAGAACAAAAAAGAAGAAAGAGAAAATGAATACAATTTTGTCTGTACTGTGGATGTGTGCTAGACTTACACACTTAAAGAGGAATCAAACAAGACTTCTCAGTTATATCTAAGACTCTCTGACCACTAACCAACACTGTGAACTTCTCTCACACAGAATAATTACTGTACTTTAAATGGACAATATACCGTGTTTATCTAAATCCAATAAATGTAATGTAATACTTGTTGTTCTATAGATTTTCTTTTCCATATACTCATCTCTTGTGTCATAACTGAATAAAAAACATGTTAAAAAAATAACATTTAATTTTTTTGTTATTCACACAGCGGCCATATTCCTCTGACGTCACGCTCAGCGGAGAAGCTCAAAGGCTAATGTTGCACTGCTGTTGCATGTTGGACTGATGTAGAGAATTTGATATATGTTGTCACTTCACAACTTCCTGATTTATCAGCATCTAAAGAGATAGTGGATAGTGAAAATCTTGAGGGACACTGAGCCATACATCAAGCTTGAAACACATAATGGTTAGCCCATTAGCTGATGTTAGCTTTTAACCATTTGCTAGCTGCTGTTATTGTTTGATTACATCCTGTGTTTCAATTCCAAGCTTAAATACATGTGTCCAAGATGTACAGTGATATTTTAGACTTCATACCATATAACACTATCAAAAAGTAATGTTAGCCAGGAAGTTGTTGAATGCTAAAGTTAACTTTTGTGAAACAGCAGCTAATGGTTTATGAAATGCGTTGTTATATGTTGAACTATGGCCTGATGTCCCTCCGGATTTTCATTTGCCAATTATCATTTTCAGTTGCTGACATATACATACATTAATTATTAATTTAATAATTATAATATAACAATATTAATAATTTTCATTGTGACCTGAATTAATCATATTTGAGTGTGTTTAACGGTGAATGCAAGTCTGTCAATGTTAAAACTGTGTGTCTCAATGTGGGAGAGCAAATCAAAAAACAGATACCTGAAGCTGGAATTTTGCATCTTTGCCGACACTTTTAGTTCTCCATCTTCTGTTCAAGCGCTTTTCTTTCTTTGACAACTCAACACAATTGGTCTTTGTGTCATGCGTGGATCAAAATATGCAAAATGTGGTTAATAGGACAAACAAATCACAAAAAAAGCAAACGTTAAAACAAGCACATTGGTTGCAGTGAAATGGCAACAGAAGACATCTTTACCACAAATGAGTTGCAAATAAAATACTGAGACAAATGAGATTTTTTGTGTAAAAAAAAAAGAATCATAAAAGAATTATAATAATAATTTAATTTAACAGATAGTGATCAGTTAGAGAAGCTGGTAGGTGTTCTATGAGCTCGGCTGACAGGCAATAAGGTGACTGCTGTGGTTTCAAAATACTTTTCCTTTCTCACACTGACACACCTCCATCACTACCTGAGGAATACAGGCTCCTGTGTGTGTGTGTGTGTGTGTACGTGTGTGTGAGTAACTTCTTTACCTGCATTTCTGTGAAGTTGGGCGCTGACTGTGTCCTTTGCAGAATTTCCAGACTCTGCAATAACCGGCTCAGCTCGGTCAGGTTGGACTGGCATCGTGCAAGCTCTGAAAATAAAATTCACACCCACACACAAACAAACACATTCACTGTTAGGTGTCATAAAATGGGTCATCAATCCTCCGCTGAGGGTTCAGAGAATGTATCGTAAGGCATGATTGAATCTACTTCTTTGAGAAATCAGTTTTGGTTCCTGCATGAGAAAAGAAAATAGCACTCACCCTCTGCGCACTTGTCCATCTCCTCTGATTCTTGCAGCCATGCAGCCACCTTGCTCTGGCCGTTACTGTAGGAGGCTGGCAGGCTGCTGTTGCTGCTGTTGTTGGGGGCCACCGGCTGCCACGGCAAGCTGCTTGGCTTCGCCTGCTGTAGGGTCAGATTTGTCTGTTTAGTTTAGTTCACTGTGTGCAACGTGTTTCGGTCACAGTATAGTTCTTAAAGTGGCAATGACATTGTGAAAGAGAGAATATTCTAAATGAATGAAGGACTGAAACTGCCAAAACTGTAAATAATAAAATAAGTTACTATGCCATTAAATGCACCAAAAATAATTGGAGATAAATGTAGGCTTCAAATCATCTTTAAAATGTGACATAAATTTATATTTCTGCTAATTTTCCATTTCATGAATTAATTTATTCTTTTTTTGAAATATGTATGTCTGTTTTATACTTTGCCTTTGCATTTCCTCCTATTTATTGAATTAAATTAATAAATAAAATTGAACATTAAATGGGAGAGTAAATGCATTTAATTTAATGGCATATTTATTTATAAAACCTTTTGTTTACTTATTAGGGATTTTGGCCCTTAGAGTCCTCGTTTCGAATTATGGCTGCAACTTACAATAATGTCCATTATTCATTCATCTATGAATGATGTTTCGATTCATTGGAGAAACATTTTGTCTAGTTTGGGCAAAGTCAAGTACCTCAGATGTAACATGAATGTTATGTTCTGTATATTGCATCAATTAAATTCAAGATCGGGGATCTGGTCTAGAAGTAGTATGTTGAAGTTGGCACAAAGCAAAATAAAGAATAATCACATTTGAGGAGCGAGAGCAGCAAATATTTGCCTAAATAAAATTGGCGTCAATCAATTTTGTGTGAAGTGACGGATCCGTTCTGGGCTCTTCTGGATATAAAAACATCACTGGATGCATCCTTCATTCTCTACTGGAAGGATCTTCTGTCCCCTTGACCCACCAGCAACAGCTGCAATAGATCTAAACTTTAAATGTCAATAAAAGTACTTGTTAAATAAGGTTGAATCAGAAGAATACACTGTTGTATTGTCTGTTTTAAGGAGCACTTACAGAACAAATACTTCCATACAGAAGTTTCCAAATAGACCTTGGCTGTCCTCCCTCCAAAACCAAGTCTTTCGTCTTGCAGTTAATTCTGACTCAAGGACTGGAGTCTCTTATTCGAACTGTTCTACTGGGAGAGCTTGTCATGCTGCAGCCAGATGCCCTGAATCACATCCTACTGATCACCTCTAATGGCCTGCATGAGGCACGGAGCCTCACTCCCTGGAGAACTTGTCGTGGTTGCATCCTCACATTTACTCGCAGTTCGTACATGTCAGCAAGATGCATAGGCTGACACACTGACCCAAAGACAAACTCTTTCTGTTATCCTAATGATCAGAATATAATTACTGGCGCAATCAGCGTTCCTGGGCAGTTCTCCGGCTGCACATTCATGGCCTTTAAATCCGCAATTAGCCACGTATCACAGGGAACAAATTACAACCATTTGGTAGAACAGCACTTGTATGGAAATGCTCTTTTTAAACAGGAGAATTGAAAGGATTGAAAGTGAAAGGTGTAAAATCAGGTAACACTATAAAGCCTTCCTGTCGTTACTGTGAATTTTACTTCCTCTCATCTGGATGACATTTTGATAGACTCTCCCAGTTTACAGTAAAAACGGAACGAGGCAATCTCTCAGTCCCCGTGACATACCCTTCTTGAATAAGTATTCGCGCTCTGCTCAGCACACAGAGAGAGAGAGAGAGTCTGGTTTTAGGCTTGACACAAAGTAGAAGAATGACAAATGTTCAGGCTACTTTGATTAGAAAGACCCATTGTAACGTCACAATCTGTATTGTTAGGTTTGAGTATTTTCAGCTCATATTTGTAAAGATATAATCAGCAATAATTCCAATCATTTATAATCACCTCCGCCAAGGTTATGTTTCCACTTGGGTCCATTTGTTTGTTGGTTTGTTGGGTGATCAGCTGGACAACACAAAAAACTACTGAAGGCATTTCCATGAAACTTCAATGTAGCGTTGGTCTGAACCCAGAACAGACACCATTAACCTTTGGTGTGAATACAAATAAAGGGACAGATCCAGGAACTTACTTTCTGTAACATTAGGGGACATTTGCTGACATTTTCATTCATTTTCCTGCATGGATGTTGATGAAAACAATCAGGCATATTAGGGTGACTGACATCTATGATATAAATAGATCAAACTTGATGGTGATCCTAGATTTGGTGAGCCTAAACTACGGTTTAGCAGTTATACGTGGTTGTAAATTTAGAGTGATACAGGGCTCTAAAGTTTGATATTGGATCTGATGTGACTGAATTTAAGGGGACTGTCGGGTCTTGATGGAGGTATGCACTCCACTGAGTTGCAATTGAGTTTAAAATGTATTTAATCAAAACTGTCAAACAGTGATGGGTTCCAGCTTCTCAAATGCAAGAATGTCTGTTTTATATGATTTAAAATAAAACATCTGTGGCCAGACAAAATGAGAAAATTGAAGAAGAAATATTACAAAAAAATGTCCCTATTTTCATCAGGGCTACACGACATGATAAAAGAAATCATATTGTGATTATTATGACAGATATTACACTTACATAATATGATTCAAAGTTGGTGGAAATGATAAATGTTGCACTAAAAAAAAGATTAAAATCATGATGTGACTTTTGTTGTGGTCTGTATTAAACAACCACATTTTCTTAAAAAGAAAGTTTTTTGGGCCAGAGCATCTCTGCAACTCAACAGCACTTCATCATTATGCTGTTTCCCAGTTCTCATACATTTTTTAAATCAAATGATTGCCCATCAATAAAAATAATCATGATTATGAGGAGGGGGGTGAGACTCACCTTGACTTCCCGTACCACACTCGAAGCAGGTTGGGGGGACTCAATGGCAGCTGGGGGAGGAAACGTTCGCATGGTGGCCTCCCGCGGAGATCGCACAATCTCGTTCTGGCGGTAAAGCCGGTGATGACGCAACTTTGACACCCAGGCATCAAAGATGTCTTGAGATTTGACCTAAATAAGAAGAGGACGGTCAGCGTTTAACTTAACTGACCTCCTGTTCATCAGCTGTGAAATAACAGTATTGACTCTACCCATAAGTATTACCTTGAGGTGATAGATATGCTCCTCGGTGTCCAGGTCGATACGACGAGCCCTCTTCTTGATGGACATGACTGAGAGGCCAACGTCGATGCTGCCATGAAGTTTGCCTTTTTGAATCTAGGGACAAGTTGTTGTTTTTTTTTTCAGTTAACTCAGTTCACCCAATCATTTTTTCTTCCACTGATGTTTCACTTCTCAGACGTTCATCTGGTAAAATGATCGACAGAACTATTGTGATAATCGATAAATTCCCAACAGGGATTCCCAACCAGGGCGAACTGTACGCAAGTGGCTTTTCTGCACTTACAGTGGGTTACAGTAGTGGTATTGTGATTATTTTTGCTAATTTGAGAGAAAAAATTTTTTATAATTTGGTAAAAGTTATATTTATACATATTCACATGTAGAATGAAAGACAAAAATAAGAATGCTAAATGTATTTAACACAAAAAACAACTAACCTAACTTATATCGCAGATAGACAGATATACTGCATCAGTGTATATGGTGTCTGAAATGTCCAGGTATGAAAAATTTTCTTTTAGGGGATTTGAATGGAGAAAAAGATGCTTGTTGTGATTTATAGTTATTAAATTCCCACTGAAGTTTATTGTATCAGCACACTTAATGTCTGTGCAGCATTTTATTCCCACATTTGACGGATAATTGAAGAAAATGTGTGTATATTGGCTGAGAAGTTCTTACTTATAAATAGTCTAGTATAGTATACTTCATGAAAAATAATCCAGAACCACTAATGTCTTGTACAGCAAAAATATCATTTTATGTAGTTAATAGTAACACATTATACTAAGCTTAAACAAACACATTTGCAAGGTGTCAGATGATGTTATTAAGGGCTGCTTGAGCTCACCTGATAGAAATGTGCTGTTGTAGTACACCATGCAGAAAAGATTTATGTAGTTATTATTACTATTGTCATCATTATGCTATTATTAGAGAAGCAGACAGGAAACAAACATAACATAACTGACATTCCAAATACTGAGGATGATACTGGTATTCGTCAGTATTTTGCAGATGGATTAGTGTGTGAAAATAATTCACTTATTATTAATCCAAAGAAGACATTGTGTGGCCTTAAGGTGAGCTCTCATACAGATTGAACAAGTTTCCTCCTATAAATATTTAAGCATGTTTGATCTTTGATCTCAGGAGACTGAGGCAATCTGGAGTAAACAAAAAGATCTGGTGATTGATTTCTCAATCTATGATACAGAGTGTTACACAGTATGGAATCAGTGCCTGGTACAGTTTCTGTCAGTCCAGCTTAAAGCTCAACTGCGACCTATCTGCACAAATCTGTGGGTGAAACGCTTGAGACAGGTTTTCAGGTTGCTTATATTTACAAGATGTTGTTTATGACTAGTATAATCACATCAGACCCTTCTCATATTTCATTTGAAGAATACTGGCTTTATAAACCAAGTCCTCAGTTTTAAATCACAGTTTGCATTCTGAGTAGACCTTAGACTTCCTGTGTGGACCTAGCACTGCAATGCACTGCAGCCATGCATTTTCTAATGTTTTATACACGTTTGCATTTGTTTGAAACAGTGTACATCTCAGGAACGCAGCAAACATTTCTGAATGACCTTCAGATAAGAGATCCTTAACCACTTGGCTAATTGCAGCCCCACAAACAGCACTGACACATGATGAAGTCAGTACAAGTGCTCCACAGTGTGCCCGTTTCCTTGGTCACAGTCATGTGTTACATTTCCATTTGGTCCCGAAAGTTCGAGCTTTCGTGCAGAGGGGCATGGCGTGCACAAAACGCATTCTACATCACGACCCGTGCTGCAGATGTTTCTGCTGACTCATTGCCAGGCTGAGCTGATGTCAGGCCAGGCTGCCCTGTTTCTGCCTGTGGGTTATAGTCAGGGTTACTTACATCAATGGGGGACTTGGAGTACTTCAGGATACCATTGTCCAGAACAAAAAATCGCTGCAGAGAAAATAAGCACAACAATAATGTGTTGGTTAAAGAAACAGGAAGCGCAGACATTGAATATAGATAACACTGTACCAGTTTATATTATTATTATTTATGATGTCATGATTTGCTGCAGGACATCGGATCTGTGTGTTCTGCAGTGTTGCGAGTTCAAGTATGTGAACATCAGTGAGTTGCTTCCAATGGTATTCACGGGTTATGAGAAAACAACAGTTCTGCTGATGCTGAAGGTGGTGACTTTAAAGGAAACAGAAGAGGCCCAGACAGGGTGAGGCTTAAAAAAGGAGAACTTCTTTTCAAGCAGAGGCACTTTACTAGACAGCAAACTGTTTAACATTCAAGCAGCGGCTGTGTTTTAAAGTGATTTTCCAGCAGCAAAAGCTTTTCTGTGTCTCGCTCTGCCTGTGGATCTTACCTTGTGCCAGCCTTTCAGGGGCCATTTCCGCTTCTTCAACATGAAACCCTCGTGCTTATCGGGCCTCTGGACGTTGCTCTGACCGATTTTCAGCCCTTCAATGATTTCCCAGCTGTCTGCCTCCTGGAGAGGAATAAAAATACAGCTTGGTGTCAGAACTAATTCATTCACTCCAGCAGAATAGGGAGGAAACACTGCTGTAATAAAAAGAAAAGATGGTGCCACCTTAATAGACCAACGGAAACAACAGAATATATATATTTATATATATTTTTTTTAGCTTGTACAACACATTAAAAGAAAAACTACCCCATTCAAATTCTCCCTGCTCTCTCAGCATTTCCACTCCATTAGCTTTCTCCTGACTGTGCTCTTCCTGCTACTAGAGGGTCTGTAAATCAAAGTGACGCCTCTGGAGAAGAGGGACGCCAGGGTCAGACAGGGACAGGTAAGATATCACAGTGTCGCTCCCACTGGGGGGGACAGATGGAGTCATGGGATCACAGCAAAATGTCTGGGAATAGACAAGGATCATCTGCATCCTGCTGTACTGGCCCAACATGACCTATTCAGCGTCTCTCAGAAGTTATTTTGTGTACAAGTTTGAAATGCTGTAACTGACACGTTTCCCTGCAGCTGTCGCTTGTTAATCTATGCCAGCAGAGCTGCCCCACCATCATCAATCAGCTTACTACAAAAACTGTTTTGTATATTATTGATTTAAAATCAAAACCAATGTACTCATTCACAACATTTTAAATGTTTTTCTGTTAACAAAAATGTGTTTTCTATGTTTTTCCATTGGTCTCCCAGCAGGTGAAAATTGTAGATGAAGTTAGAATTGTTCAAATATACTGTACATTTACAAACATGTAAATGTGTCTTTAAAGGTGCATTATGTAAACATTTTTGTGCTGAAACCCTTCAGCATTCAAATTAACAGCTGGCAGCAGTTGGCGGTTGCCTTGGTGACATGCTGCCCCCCTGTTTGTTTGATGTATGAGTTCAACACATGGTCGATTATTACATACTGCACCTTTAAAGCAGCATACAACTACAGTACAGTGTGTTACAAACTTTTATTAAATGTTTCTTTACTGCTCATAAATGCTAATCAAGGGGGATATAAGTGTCACGTAGAAAATAGTTTTGTATGCATTACGGTCCACCACTGTCCTCTCTGTTGCAAAATCTCAACATGACATGCGGTCATCTATTTTTGGGTGGTTATCCATCAGATCAAGTCAAATATTATATAATATAAAATGGAATACATCTAAATGCAATGGTGGTGAAACAGGTCCGTTTTTTTCATACTTAAATCAGTAATGGAAGAGCCTGTAGGGTAAAACCTAGAACAAGCACAGACTTCTCTGGGAAACCAGAAAACAGCCTGAGACTCTGCACGGTGTGATGCAACGACCTTCAAGACAGCTCGTCTGGTGAGCATTACGACACCTGACCTTGGTCTGTGGGACACTTAACAGAAGGAGACAGCCGCTTGTTTAATCTAATGACCAGGCAAACAGATCCGTGTGGTAATGAGGTCGTGTTCCTCCCCTCCTCTCGGTGGCCTGTGCGACTGAGGAAGTCGAGGAGCACACTTCATTAGCAGAATGTACCCCGGCATTCAGAGCAATCATATCGTAAATGGTAGCAGTCCTCTTATTGTGCTTGAAACACTTATGTCATTATCAGTTCAACAACTCAGCAGTATAATGTTGCCAGTGAAATTTTCAAAACATCGTCAACAGCTTCTGTATTTAGACTGTAACAGCCTTCCTGACAGGCACTAACAGGCAGAAGCCAGCGAGAAACCCTTCAAACAAACTTCCTGTGTGTTATCTGCAGCGTTACAAACAGACTTTTAGCTGGCTCTAAAATGAGAAATCAATACCACACTAAATAAAGTACGGCTCCAGCTGCAGATATTGCAATTCAATGCACTTTCCTTGGCATTGTATTAAGGTCCAAAACATCAATGAAATAAATCAGAGGAGCAGTTTGTACACAGACTCTGCTTGCACCTAAATACCAAAGTATATGCCAACAGTTTATATGGAAATTACTGCTACAGTCAGAGAATTTGCTTTAGTTATTAGAGCCTGACAATGGAAGAGATTTCCTGCCCTCTGCTCACATTCATTGATCTCACTGCAGAACAGCTTAAAGCTGAATGAGTCGTCCCTCTTGGTGAATTTACTCTCTCTAATGAAGGACCTTGTGGCAGACTCAGTATGAAGCTGTCTGCTTTACTGTGTCAAGATTTAAAAAGGTTTATTCCATGAGCTTGTTCGTTTGACACTGAATAACTATGACTTGTTTTGTGCTGTTCCATGTCTCCCTTGAAAAAGACAAAAAATTTGAGAAGACCATTATTAACGTTGTTCCAGGACCATCACTGCAACTGACCAATAGTGCTGTTGTGATGTCATAGCTTTGCTACTCAGTGTTGTTCCTGGAACATCATAATCAATGTTGATCTGGGACCATTGATTGAACTTAAGAAAAAGCCACACTTGGAGCTAGCTGTCTTGACTGAATGGATCCAGCACAGGACTCACATTCAGCAGACTGTGGTTGGTAAGGTCACCTATTTTCTATTTCTTTATAGTTTTCATCGTTGGTTAAGTTAAGTAAAGGTTAAAATAGAACCTTTCACAACATTAAGCAATTCTGAATAGAAAAACTAAGCATATTTTTCTGCTACTTCATTCATATTCGATGATATGACTGGCTCAATGCAATAATGGCCCTGGAGCAACATTAACCATTATGTCATAGGTATGGTCATCATCATCGTCATTTAAACCAGAAAGCAGAAAATAAGTTGTGTGTCCTCTCAGAGTTGTGACATGTAGCAGTGAAAATCAATAGGAGTATGCTGCTGCTCAGTACACTAATGTTTTAATCTACTAATTTCTATTTCCTGTTTATGACTTTCTTCATCACAACCTGTTGTGTTAGGGGAACCCAAGACGCTCTGTTGCACTGGTTGATCGTTATCTTTTCTGTGGGCTGCTGTAAGTGTGTTTCTTGGTGTTTGCGTTCTCACTTTAGCTTCCTCAGTGTAGCTGGCTGGCTATATTTGTCTCAAGCTTCTGAGATCAAACAAAGATAATTTACAGACGTGTGGTGCTGAGACGATTGTCGAAAAACACCAACACAGTGCTAACAGATTGGGAGCTAGACAGCAGTATATTCTAAAGAAATATAGCAGTGAACAGTTAAGTGACTTTGATTATCCTAAGTCAAGTAAATCAATCTCCTTGTGTCAGCTCTATAGGCCACGTCTGATTGTATCCGCCACCTGCAGTGACACTCCGTCGCACAGAAGATCTTTTAACGCTGCCATGAATCAAACTACTACAGTTAAGGTCTCCCTCAGCAGCAGAAAGGACAAACACTCCTCGGGGACACCTTAGGTTAAATCAGCACAATAAATAACAGTACCCCAGCCCTCTTCTGATGACAAGTTCTCTTACACATCTGATCTACTGTACACTGCTGCTGCTGAAACACTGGAGGACTTGTCTGCGCTGCATAAACAAACATAACCAATTTCATTTTATTTCCTTCTTCGCAGCGCAACAAAACATTATGCTGTAATAAAATGAGCGATAAAACAATGAAACAGACAAAATGTTTCATCATCGATGGGAGTTCTTACAGAATCATTGATTACCCAAAATAAACAAAATGGAGGCCTAGAGAGGACGACTGTAACTGCTTTACCGTATCACTTTATATCGAGCCAACAAGTAAATTATCTTCTTGTCAATGACCTAATGAATGAAATTCATTTTTTTCAAGATCGGTGTCTTATCAAACATATGATGAGAACTATTCAGCAACTATTCTGATAATCAATTAAGTTTAAGTTTATTTATCTATTTTACAGGGACAGTGCACATTAATCAACATCACTGTGCCAATGTTAGCCAGAAGGCTAATTTCCAACTGTTGTCCCTTGGCTAGAAGTTCAGTGAGCCATTAATTCATGTTTTTAGTTCTTTAATGAGCAAAACTACTGAATATTTGCTGCTAAAAGCTTCTCAAATGTGAGGATTTGTTACTTTTAATGTGTCTCTATAAATGCAAAATCTTAAGGTTTTGGATTGCTGGTTGAAAAACACAGGAAAAAATAAAAAATAAAAAATAAAAAAAAAAAAGAAATCTGGAAAAATACAAAGGATACATTCTGAAGACCAAATATTTATTGATAAGAATGAGATTAATTTATACTAAAAATGACTTTTATAGTTGCAAGATTTATTCCTTAATGTTGCTGATACAATGATACAATGATGGCCACAGATGGCAGAGACCCACCGGCCTTTATTTATAGGAGGCTGAAACCCGAGCAGCTCAAGTTTCAGCAACAACTAACTAGCAATTACACAAACATAAAGCTTACAATCTTTTAAAAGCCCCCAATGACTTTTCAATGGCCTTAAATAGCTGGCTTTAAATAGAATCTAAGAGCAACCATTATCGATTTGGTAAAAAAAATATACATTTTGTTCCATATAAAAGGCTCAAATGTCTGTCTAAAGCCTATTTCTGTCTAGATAACAGAATAACTGTAAAATCAGCAATCATGTCTGTGACTGACTATTGAGACATCCTTTATTCTCCTGCTGCTCGCTCTGCCTTTAAACAACGTGATGCCTTTTATCATTGGGCTTCGTGTTTCAATGCAGGTATTAGAGTTTGAGTCTATTTAGTGATAATTTCTACTCAACAATATCTGCAATAGTCATCAACTGACGGGTTCCAAGATCGATTTAGTGTCTGTGATTGGTGCTCTATGTGCTTATGTTATGTCTGGCTATGTTTGTTTTACTTTCTCTTGGTTGTCTCAAGACAAGAGAACTTGATCTTAATAAGTCTATGTGATTAAATAAAAGTTATGTATGGAGGGTGGAGGGAGGGCAGGTGGGGTGCGGGGCAGTAGGTAGAGGTAGTGGAGAGGTGGAAGTGGTAGATATCTGTGAGTATGAATGAATGAATGAATTTGATAGTCTCTAAACAAACACTTAAAAAAAAAGTAGGATTTATGAAAACAAACACTGTGTTCCCACACAACGCTGTTTGAAAATGTCTTCTTCTGTTGTGCTTGCATAAGAATACTGTGCTATGGAACAATATATTCTAACTGTAACATGTAACAACAGCCCCGTATTCCATAATCAACAATGAATGATATTTAACCACAGAGGACGTGTTGTGAGGATGGATTTCACTGCACTGTCTGGCTGGCTCAGCAGTAAAGCTGAAGAGTAGGAGGGGGGGTTTCCACTTGGATTAGAAATTAACACCCTGAGAGACTGCGTATAATCACAGTCTCATGCTCTGTGTCAACGACACAGATTCAGTAACTGAACTACAGTCCACATGTGTGACTTGCTGACTCGAGGGAGAGATGCTGTGGCTGTCTCAACGAAAACACCCTTGGATGACTGAGGTAGAGGAGGGACACTGTGGTGAATGATTCACTGAAATATGAATGTTCATTCCTGACAAGGCAAACTCAGTATCTTCCTTTCAATCTGTTCTTAAATCACATGGCACTTTTCTTACTTTTCTTATTGACACTGAAAACCGCAATTAAACAAACAAAAAAATTTTTTTTAATCATTTCAGGGAGCCTATATAGATGGTTTATAGTGCACAGTCTAGAGCGCAGTGCGCTAGTGCATTTAGGGCATGTCTGAGTCCAGTTAAACAGTGGATAATCTGGGCTGAAGTGTGGCGCATAGTGCAAAGGGGTTGTATGTGGACTCTGAATTGGTCATGGACCCTTCCGTCCCCAGTGAGACGCCGTTTCACAATCATCTATCCCGTTACCAACTCTGCATATGAAAAAAATAAACTGAGGAGGGGGAGGAGCGCTGCTGCTCTGTGTGTAGAAACTATTAGTCAGTTACATAGTTCTGACTAACTGGAGGGGAGTTGCAGGCTACTCCCCTCCAGTTAGTTGGAACTGATGAAGCCTTTTGGATGAGAGGTGAAACGTCTCAAAAAAAAAAGTCCAGTTGCATACGATACAACACTTCTATCTCCTCATATTAAGTGATACTGTAAAGGGATTGAGGTGGTTATTGTCATGGAGAAATAATAGCATAACTTCAGTTGAAACCTCAAATATTCTTGGACAGATTGGCACCACCTGCACACACTGTGTGAAGATTAAAAAACCACCTCTGTGTGCAGTTGTTGTTTTATACACATTTCATTTTCAACTTTATTTCTGTTCTCTATCAAGACCATCGCCTGTTTTTGAGTTGGTCTGTTTGTGCTGAAGATTATTATATCATCAGCCGTGTCAAAGCAGAACATGCGTCACTATAATAACATGGCCATAGAAACAATAAATACATTTTTTAAAAATACAATTTTATGGAAGACGTCTTTACAGGAGATAGTACACACCGATTTATACAGTTGTCTGAACAAGTGCTCCATCATTCTTTCATCTGCAGTGATGTCTGTGTGTTCAGGTCATTACTATGAAAACAGCCACTATCTGACTTTAGAGGATCTGATAATCACTTGATAATCACCCATTTCCCCACTTTCATAAATCAGTGTATCATTTTCCTCATAAATCTATTCCTTCTTTTATCTCGGAGCTGCTACCATCTTATCTCCAGGAAATAACAAGCAGCAAGAGAAAGAAAATGATAATTGCAGCAACATCCTGGATCAACGTGTAAGTGTGTGTGTATGTGTATGTGTGTGTCTGTGCTTACTGCAGGTGGTGCCTCTAATTGCTCTCATGAGGGTCTCCAGAGTGAGAGTGAGAGTAGTCGTCAGCACAGGGGAAAGTGACATGTATTGATTTGAAAATGGGGGCTGGATCTCATTAAGGCTTTCCCCCTAAACAAAATGCCCCGCTCTCATTTTTCCTCAAAAACTGAGGCCCAGCCAATCGAGCAAAGGTCTTTTCTGTGTGTAGTGTGCTTCCTCCAGATATCCCCAGGGAAGACGACCGTACTATATATTCTCTACAACGGTCCACCGTCATTATATCACTGAAAACTCCCTGCAGAGGCTCTGTTGCAGGAAAACAATGCTATTGATGTTAATACATGATGAAGTTACATAACATATATAATCTTCAAAAACATTGATATAAGATGGAGATATCCTCACAATAAAAGTCCATTCTCGACCTGAGGAGGATCCACCAAGATGCTGTTGAGAAGACTGACACATTAAGTTGTCAGGAAGCACATGTAATATAATTGAACGCTTCAGAACGGCTACTGAATAGACTTTGTGGCAATTTTTTTATAATTACTGTCTCCAAAGTCATGATTAAACTTTTAACCAACCAACGACGACAGGGCAAACTCATGATCATGAGATGTGATAGAAAGCCACAACTACCACTAAACAGCCTCTAAAGAGACCTTGTGTCGCGACTGTTTTATCAACAATAATATGAATCTATTTTTAGCCTTTTTTTGAACACCTTCCTTGTTAAGAGGATTACAGGTTGAAATAAAACAACTTTTCCAATTTCTGTGTACCTGTGTTCATTGGTACATAACAGATATGTGACTAAAATCACTCTTTTTTTCTCTTTGTAATAAATGTTTAAACATTTTAGGTGACTCATCTTGAACTTGAGCATTAACTTGTAGTAGTAGCTAGCACAGTGATGTGATGGATCAGAGGTGCATGTTTGGATACTGTCAGCAGAAACATCAGTTAACATTTCCGAAGAATGTGGCTGAAGTTTAATATATTCATTTCTACTTTATCTTGATCTAAAAACACAGTGATGAAGGTGTGGGTGAAGTGCTACACAGCTCTGTATCACACGTATTCATTCGCAACTGTGCTGATCCAATACTGGCTCGTTAATGAATTAATCAGCACTTCAATAGTTCTACAAAGTTTTTCAGGGGTCAATGAGAATGATGAGTTAAGCCCAGGGCTTGTGTGGATGGAAATCCCCACCCCCGTCTGCTTTTTTACACTAAAGTGTGTCTATATTTTGGCCATATTTACTGACATATTTCCTGGAAATCAACACCAACATCAATGTTTCAGAAGCAGAGTGTCTTTTTCTTCAGCAGCCACATTTATATCATAGTTTAGAATAGTTAGAATAGTCTGCATGTGTAAGAAGAATAAATATACACTGGCAGCTCATTTAGATAAAGTATTAGATGCTTTTGGCTTTGCTTAAATATGACAACCTTGTGATGCTCCTCTGTCAGTCATTTCAAACATCAATATATCTGACTCTTGTTCGACATATTATGAGCCATGATCAAATTTCTCACTGGTCTGACAACAGAAAGCAGATGTTTAGTAAAATACAATGCCAAGACCTCTGTGTAAAATCATTACTCTTTACAAATTATAGAAATGGCAGATCTGGATGGGATTAAAATCACAGATGATCTCTGCAATTGTAACAAATTACTGGAGGTCCCCAGTGTGAATAGGGCTTTTGACGTACAGACGGAGCTTGCGCTAAACCATGAACCCGCCATAATGGCATATGAGTCTGCAACTAAATGAGTTACAAACTCTCAACATTTCCTTAATTTGGAGATATTTAAGTATAAACATAACATGAAACGTAGAAAAGCAAGACAACAGCTGGCAATGTGTAAAGCCAACAGCTTGAGGGAGTAGAAGTTGTGTTGGAAGACATCCAAATTTAGGTATCAGAATCAGATTGGAATTGAAAAATGGAAATGTCTAAGGGCCAAACACGCTTTCAGTTCTGCTTTACTGTTACTTTAAAGTCAGTGTCTCTCAAAATGTATTTGCAGGAGATCCTTCTTTTCTTAAATATTTTCAGAGGTAAGCAGTTGTGACCTTAACATCTGAGACAGCTGAATCAAACCAAAGAGGATTTCTGAGGTTTTGAGTGATACACCTGCCTCTGAGGTTGAAACATCAAGTCTCTAGACAGGTAAATCACCACATCATTTAGCAACCACTGCTGAAAACAAAACACAAAACAGCTGCAACAATCAAAAACTAATTCTTCATGTGGCTGCTGATCCTTTCAAAATCCCATTGACTATCTTGAGGGCTTCATCAAGCAGGTGCACAAAAGTAATCTACTAGACTAAGACTTCCATTTGCTGCTATCTCAGTGGCTGCCTCGTTGGCTTGTATTACCTGACTTCATTAAACACATTAAAAGAGATGAATAAGAAAAGAAAAGCAAACAGATAACCTTGCTCTCAGATTAAGCTGTCTTTAAGATTATGGAGTGTCTGAGAATTGAAATGCTGAACCCCTTCACTCATGAAGGCCTTGTTATCAGAAGCAAGTAGGCGACATTAAAGAAAGGGACAATGAACAGAGGGGTTAACAGTCTGCCTCACAAAGATGCAGGCCGTCGAATGCTCGCTTCAAACAGGGCCCCATTTCTCAAACTGACTCCCGGCCATCTCCCGCGGACACAAGCTGGTCTCCCGCTCAGCATACCAGAGCGTGCCACATGTTCAGCGGAGCACCGAGCCTCCGCCTGTCCCTCATGAAATATGCATCACCCAGTGCCGACGGAAAAGCTGTGATGTCAGAGATTCCTGTTTTGGTGTCCTGTTTCTGCGCGGCCACAGTGACACAGCAGCTCGGTGAGGCAAAGAGGGCTGCGGGCTTCAGATGGCTTACAACAGGGGTTAACTTGAAGCGCTTGTCCTGTGAACTGTGAAATGCGAGCGTGTCTCATTGTTTACCATGCCTCTGCCAGGTTTTTATTTACTAACCAGGGAATTAAGAGCAGCTCTCTCTTAGCTGATTAGTGATCTAATCAGTTGATGAGGTCTTGTAGGGTTGATAGTCCATTGGTCTTTTTACTAATGGACTTTTCACAGGAATGAACTATTAATCATTAGTCCTCATCAGATCTTTATCAAACTCTTTATGCCTGAATTCATCTCATTCATCTGAAATAGCGGAACAATTTGACAGATCAAACTCATCAATTGGTCAAAGAAATCCTGTGACCATTAACCTCGACTGACGCTGTACAGATTAAAACAGATTTTATTCCAAAATTAGAATCTGGCGAAATTCCTGGCTGATCAGTCGCCATTTGGCCGTTTGAGGAGGTTCATGACCCTTGATCACCTGACCAAATGATCAACTAGAATGGTACTCAGTCGAGCGCATACCTCCGCCAAGGGCCAATCAAACCTAATCCAATATCAAACTTAAAAGCGCTGTATCACTCTCAATTTTAAACCATCCATTTCTGCTAAACGATAATTTAGGACTGATCTAGAATTATCATCAAACTGCCGGCACGCTTAGATATCAGCCAACTAAATACAAATTATTTTTTTCATGGACATTCGTGGATTAAGAAAATAAAAAAAATGGGCCAAATCAAAATCTCTCAATATATGTAAAATAAAGTCAGATATAATTCCCTAGATCTGCACAATGATGTACTGGCAGCATTTAGTGCAACAACGGTACCCCTGAAAAATAGTGTTGGGGTTTTGCACACGGGAAGGTGAGCCCTGGCATTTAAAGGGCTAAATCCCTGCAAAAGAAAAGGTAACAGCTTTTGTAACTATAGAAACAGCTTCTTGCTGGTTATCTCATTTGCTTGGGGCAACGGCTGCACATGAGGATGCAGTGGCCGGTACTGTGGCTCCTCCAAATGATGCTATGTTTTTTTGGGGGGGTTTTTCTGTCAGAGGAGAGCTTTTTACCTTGTACCTAGTATTAGACTGTTTAGCATTAGTATTAGATTGAGACTGCATTATAACCAATTAAAAGTTAAATTAAAAGTATGTTTAAGAACTTGCTTAGATAAATAGTCTGCATCTTCTCATCAATCTGTATTTGTCTTATCTCTTCCTGTTCTGAACTACATGAAGTATTGCTATTGCCTTCTGGTTTTGTCATCATTTTCGAGGATGCAATCATCTTGTTTGAAAAGACCGTATTGGATTTGCCACTGTTTACGTTAAGTGTGAACACAGAGGTCACACATCTTGGCAGTACTGAAAGGCAGATTAAAAACTGTAAAAAACAAAATGAACAAGGTCAATAAAATGTACAGCGCCTGCCCAGATTTAGGCAGCAAATTCGAGGTCAACACCACAAGGAATACACTAACTGCAAACATAAAGCATGTGCATGCTGTTTGGAGGAAACCGGCACTGTTTGTTGTACATCAAATGCTGATGCTGGTTGATGACAGCTGATTTTACAAAAACACAGAGGTCATCACATGATAAGTTTGAATGTTTTTGTCCCACACACTGAGACTGCTGAATTAATATTTCATGATTTCATGTTTCCTGGCAGGCCCACTTTCCTTCTATCTTCTTTGTTTTTCTGTCTCACTTGAGGATGGTACTGACAGAAGACTGCAGCAACTCAAAATAATATTCACTCCTCTCTATATTGCCTGCTCAAGCCACATTCATTCAAAGTGCCGCTCTCCCTGGCAACTATTTCTAGATGGATTCCCCTGTGGCCTGGCAATTACCTGCCGGCTGTCGCGCTGGGAAGAGGAAGAGGAAGAGGCGCTCTTGTGAACCGGTGTGGAGGTGGTCTTGTTGACTGGGGTGCCACTCCTCTCCTCAGAGCTCATGGTGCGGCCGTGGGGGCCACGCTGGTATTGGTGGTGGTGAGACATGTTGGGCACCAGTTGGCTCCGTGGACCTCCCTCAGCACTGGGCCCCGCGGATCAGCAGCATCCTCTGACACACGTTCACAGCTTGCGGTTCATCTGAAAAAAAAAAAACACAAAGGCCAGGAAGTTACTCCATCGCATCTACCTCACTTTCCTCATTCTGTCGCAGTGCTGCTTATGCCAGACACAGACCCACAAGAATGTAAAATCCAACAACACTTCTTCGTCTGGTTTATTCCTTGAAGGGACGTGCGACTGAACTATGCGGAGCTCCATCAATTTCAGTATGTTAATCTAACTCACAGATGCTCAGTAGAGACGCCCTGAGACGTTCTCTGAAGTGTGGGATTTTAAGATTCTTCTCATTACATTTGCATTACTGAACAAGCCTTTCATTATGCCTGCTATTAGACTAGTGCAGCAAGTCATCACAATTGAGAGCCAGAACCTGAAACATTATCATATTTTCGATGGACAAATTGAGCAATCGACTAATTGTTTCAGCACTAACCTGCATTGAATTGAGCCTTTAACAACATGCTTGTTTAAGTTAAATAGCAACATTGCATCCTTGTCATGGCGCAGTGATAAGCCAATTACACAATATCGTAAAGGTGCTCTGTGGAACTACTGTGTTGTGCAGCAAGCTGGTCATTAGTTTATGCTAGCGGACTCCATTCCTCAACTACGGTAGCTGCTATTGCTCTCTGTTAGTGGAGCAGAGAGAGGCATAGAGACAAGGCACTCAAGAACACTTACAGTCCCATCCCTGGACTGTTGCTGAAAGTCTGACCTGAGTCCTTCACAAAGAAATTCCAAATTCAGCAGCGTTAAACAACTTTAACACAGGCAACCTAGAGAAACAGCAAGTTACATTACATTATAATCCGCTCGCTTATTGTCAATAAAAATACGATAAATATATGTTAATTCGACACAAATTGTTGGTTGCAACCCCCTGATCTTTCTACAGGCGCTGAAGTCTGTTTACAACCAGGAAATGTGACAGATCTGCCTGTCAATTTGACTGCAGTCACTGCCTCCACTGCAGGAGGCTGAGATCACCCCTAAGGACGGTGCAACATAAATCCTTAAACATCTAATTACCACCGTGATAATGATGGCAATTAGATAAGGATACCAAATCAATGTAGGAGAGTAGCTCGGCCACGGCATGGGCACAAACCAGTTACAACAATCTAAAAACAACGACTTCTGGTTTAAACTATGAACGCTTGGTTACCGTTGGCAGGCAGGGCCACATCTTGAGTAAATATACTAGATTCAAAATATCTTGTTAACCTTATGGCCAGATAGCAACAGGGAGTTCTTGTTTTCATCATTAGGGATGGTACTGTGCTGCTCCGTGCTGACTCCAATAATACTGCCTGCAGTGGTGCTGTGTAATTGTCTAAGCTCTCAGGAGGTCTCAGCACTGATAAAACATACATCGATCGTGAGATGGTAGAAAACAAACAGATAAAACAAACCATGCTCAATTCAGAAACCGGGATACTGAGGATGTTATTGGACGCTTCCAAGGATAAACACCACAATATTTTTGATAACCTATCTCCATGTTGATATTGTGAATTTGGGGAATAACATTCACAAGACAAGGCATTTAAACAGTCTGATGAACTCAAAAAACTACCATTTAGTGAGGGAGGATTTGAAACAAGTAAAATAAGAGGATAAAATCTGTAATAATTGGTTGCTTGTTGATTGAAGGTCCTTAGTCATCCAGGTCATGGTAATTCTAAATGCAACATCGTAGGGAACTGGATTGAAACAAATCCAGTTGCATACGATATAGCACTTAGAATTGGTTGATTAATTGATTTGATGACTGACAGAAAATGCATTTTAGTAAAAAAATATCTGACCTCCCTTCCACACAAAGACACTGGATCGATACTGATCTGCATTCCAGAGAAGATCCTCTACGTAAGGAAGATCTGGGGAGCCTTTATAGATGACTTACTTCAACTAAAATGTGATGGCTTCTTTCCTTTGCTTTCATCTGGACCTAATTTCATTTTTACATCCTACCTTACATTCAAGTGAATTTTCAGACTTTTACATTAATTTTCAGTTCAATACTAATGCTAAGAACCAATCCAAATACAAGGGATTTCCAGGGAAGGTGGGGGTTGTTTGTCTTTTATCCTGTCATTATTAATTTAAAGGAGTATGCCATTTTTTTTTTTTCAAACATGCTAACTACAGAACAATTGATCTCCATCTGTGTTTTCAACAATAAAAAAGTATTTAATAAATTAACTGTTCTAATAATGGATTTCTTTTTAGGCAAAAATGCTAAAAAAAAAAAAAAAAAAAAAAGAAAGAAAAGAAAAGAAAAAAGAAAAAAGAAAGTTACCCTGGTTACAGCTTCTGAAAGGTTTTTGTGTTGTTAGTTTTTTGTGATAGTAAATTAAGTTTGTTTATATTTTGTGATGTTTATCTGAAAACAAGTTGCAACTTGATGACCTAAAAGGATAAATTAACCCAAAAATGAAAATTCAGTCATTATGTCATCGCTCTGCCAATGGAAGGTCAGTTTTGTAGTAAACAAAACAATTCTGGAGCTTCACAACAAAACAGCGTTACATCTTATCTGGAGTAACCCAAGTCACCTGAATCCCTGAGACCCAACATTGATATGAAAAGACGTTATTTACGCCCCCGTTAAAGCAGAAATTTTCACTGTAGCAGCTAAGCTAACAGCGCTAGCACACTACCAATATGAGGTCGGTGTAAATGTTGATAAAAGCTTTTAAAACCAATTTGGGATCTCTGGGCTTCTAGATCACGGCGGACAAGCTGAATGAAGCTACATAATGTTTTGACATTTTGTTTTATTTTATATCATTATTTTGGTGACTAGGTGAAGCCAAATATTAAATCTAGAGTACCGATAAAGAAAACTGTGTTGCATTGCAGGATTATCAAGAGGCAGTGATACATATGTTTTTTGCCAGAGAGTCTTCATGTTCATTGCATGCGACCCTGGAGCACCCTGTGGTTAGAGCTACAGGATGTGCTCTCCCATGTGACAGGGAAACTCCCTCCACTGAGCAGCTCTGCACACTTCAGCAGTAGACACTCTCACATGCAACTGTGCAGTGCACTCACACACCGTAATCTATAATTCAGATCCTTTAACAACGTCATCATCCCTGCCCTGTTTTAGGCCAACTGAGATCTAAGCTACTGTAAGACAAGGCGCTAAGTCCATTCAGGTAGTGTATTCCACTTAGCCTATTTAATAGATCCACTCTCCTTGACCTAATAAAGGAAAAGAAGGGTGGGAGTACTTTGAATGTAAACTTGACTGTTTTGATACACTGTTCTGTCTAGTTGGTAAACTTGGAGTCCTTTCGGGAGGATTAACTATAGATTAAGGACGTAGTAAGCACATAAAGCATGATAAAAACACACAAGATCATTTAGTGTAGCATTGCAACTAACAATGATTTTTGGTAGTGATTAAACTCAGGCATTTTCCATTGAAGCTCCACAGCTTTGGATATCCCTGTCCGTCAGACAGATATCCAAAGGGATGCTTAGGCTTGCAAAGTGAGTTGCGTCTTTTAAAGTTTGCCTCAAAGCTTACTTTTATAAGACTTTTTTTTAAATTATAAATCTGCTGTTGATCTGACTTCCATCCATCTTGTATTGCATTTATTTAACATGCTTTTATTGTATATTGGATTTTTATCATTTTTATTTGTGGGTTAGGGGGTTTGCTTTTATCTTGATTGTTTGTTCTATTTCATGCTTTCTTATTTCTGTACTGGCCATGTGTACTGTTTTTATCTGACCTAAAAGGCACTTTGTAACCATTTTAAAACCTTTGTTTTTTGAAAAGAGCTATGCAAATAAAGTTTATCATTATAGGATAAAACCACAAAATGCTCACCCTAGAGTACAACGGTGACTTCATCAAGACACTTGTTTTGCTAAACTAACATGCCACAACACAATAATAATATTGCCAATACATTTTCTGTTGATGAACTAACTAAATTACTGATTACATTTTGTTTGCCTCTTCAGGCAAAGGCTAATTGAAGTGAGTAATGCAGCACTTTTGTAGTAAAACCAGCAGTGCAAAGTTGGCATGTAGATTTTTAGCAGTTTCTTTAACTGATAAGCTGCTGCTTTAACAATCAATTGTCAGTTGATCATTAGTAATATATGAAAGAGGATGGACTTTTTTCCATTACAAAACAGTTTTAATCACAAACATGATGGGTGTTTGATTTGAAATCATACCAGGCTACATTAAAGAACAGATAAACTTAACAACATGTTACTTGAATAATGAACTAGATAACACGTAGTAATAACTTCATTTTAATAGCAGAGTCACCATCTGTCGCTTTTCAACAACCCGTCCCAACAAAATCTAACCCATACTGAGGCTCTAACAGGCGTGTGAAAATGTAATAGTATCAGTTTGTATTGAACGTCTTTTATACGTCATTGTTGGTTATTTTTTGATATATTTGACAGACATACAGCAATTAATTGATTAATCATTAACATCCCTAGTGCTAAGCACAGCCATCAATAGTAAACATTCAGTGGACAAGAAAATGAAAGTGACAACTTGTCCATGTGACTCCCGTTTAGATCAGTATTGTTCTATACAAAGCCAGTGAGCATGTTGGGGAACGCCCGATCAGAACCTGATTAGTCATGAGCTTAATCTTCTAAATCCAGTCACCATCATTATGGTCCTTTAAGCAGGAGGACAAGGCAGCCGCTGCCATGTGGATAGTGCAATGACACTTCTTCAACACCTGGTCGAGACCTTAAGAACTATGGCAAAACAAACACTACTGACTCCACAAATGTGTGACTGTTGGTGGTAAATGTGTGGTAAACTGTGGAGGGCATACGATTATCAGTGCAGTAAAGTCTGTGATTCTATCATATTACTATGAAATGAAATGTGCTTTAAACAAGAGGCAACACTTCACTGGGATGAACGTAGAAGTGGCTTTAAAAAAGCGTATCATTGAATGGCTTCACCTGTTTCCATTTGCTTTTATGTATTGCTATCCCTTATTGTTTTTACTGCTATGCTTGACATCTTTTGTAACTGATTGTACCGTTTACTGATGGGTGAGTCTGTTCTGATGTAAATGCTTTTCATACACTGCAAGCAAACCACTAAGGTGAGTCAATAAAGGCTGAAAAGGACACAACAGGGATTTTTGGGTACACTGTACACTGGAAATCTGAGTACTCCAATTCCAGTCAAGATAACAGACTATTAAAACAGTAGATAAACAATGATACATCTGAAACATTGATAGCAAATTGATTCTATCAAATGAGGTAATATAATGTGATCTGTTCTTTTGATGCCTGTTATGTTCAAATTCCTTCTCTAAAGGCCTAGTTCAAAAATATGAGGCTCAGCTTATCGGATGTGTTTGGGACATTTCAAGATACTAGGAGACAAAGAGGAGCTTTCAGTGACATAAAGCCACAATGGCAGTAGTATGTAACAGTGTGGGGGAAAGGACCCTTCTGTCCACATTCTTGTAATGCCTCTAGTTGTAAAATGATGGCACTAAACTTTAACGACTTGGCCACATTCACTCTTACAATGAGGCTAAGTGTCTTGTCTTACCAACCCATTGGTATTAAGATATTGGTTGCAACGTTTAGGGAAGTGTAATACTTTGAAATGGATGAGAGGTATTGCAGAACATCCTAAACGTATGTAGCAAACACAGGATGTGTAACTTACATGGTGATGGTCTGCATGGCTAATATCTGTTTTGGGGGGGCATCAGGAGGATTTATTGGCAGAAATTAGACTTAGAATTCAGAATTGTGTTTTCATTAGGGCACAATCACCAGAAATTAAAGATTTTTTTGCATTCGTTGTCTTACATATTGCACTGTCATATTTCTACGGTACCCCAGAACATACAAACCAAACACTGGCTCTCGAGACGGCCTTTTATGTTATTCGCCACGGTAGTGGACGGTGAGATGTGGGGTGTTCAGTTGGTTTCCATCTGCAACGACACCCCTAGATGCCACTAAATCCTTCACATGGTCCAGTTCAATCTATACAAAAGTTGACAGCAATACACGGCTACATATATTTTGGGATGTGGTGATAGAATAAAGGATGAACAAAGGGATGGTTTAAGACAACACACTGTACATTCATTTAAAAACATGCATCGTCCTTGTTTGTGCCAATTCACACTACAAAGAGTAATTTCCTCACAGTTGCATGGCTCCAAGTTCATCAAATTTCTAAATCAGCAAGAAAAATCTTTCACTTCCCCTTCCCCTCGCTCTCATTCACCCAGAACTGCATTCTCAGCTAAATCTCACACACAGAATAAATTCTGTCAATCTCATTTTACGCTCCAGAAAAGCAGCAGTATTTGGGGGAAAGGGGTTTTTTCCCAAATCAGAGGTAATGATGAAAACTGTCAGAGAGATGTTCTTGGGAGAAAATCATTTAACCTCAACCAGTGCCATCAAATGATTTTATACCCTGGAATGAATTTCTTGCTAAATGTAACGACACATGGCCTCGTATTTGTAGAAGGTTCATTAACTGAGACTCTGGAGGCAGTTAACTAAAACAAGCTGCATAAACAACTGTAATGAATGGGCATAAACAGGAGACAAGGCTTTATTAGTGACGTTTCTGCAGTCTGCTGTAGCAGCATTTGCAACAAATACCTAGTGTATATATGTCATTAAACCGAAGACATGAAGGGAAAAAAACATTTGCATCAGTGGCATTAAAAATCCTTTTTTTCCTCTTCAAAAGCCAACACGTTTCAACCACTAGGTCTTCATCAGAGCTCTCAACCCCCGATGAAGACCTAGTGGTCAAAACGTGTTGGCTTTATGTAATGCTCGGCCTTTTAATCATTTAGCCATGACTAAAAAAGGCTTTGTAATAATTCCTTCCTCCTTTGATTCTTTCTTATATTTGGTGTGCCTGGATTACCTTTGATATCTGATATATTCTTTTTCCCATTTTCTAAGAGCACCCCACATATTTTCTGTCTGCACTGTATTACACAGACTAGTCATCTCCTTTTCCATTACTTTTTTGGTGAGTGGTTCATATCCCCGAAGGTCATGTATTCACAGTCACTGAGGTGTGGATTAGAGCTGCAACTGCAACTAACTACAACTAACCAAACTAACTATCATCCATTAACTGTTTCAGACATTTTCCAAGTAAAAGAAAAATGCTTAGTCCTTGCTGGCCTCACTCACTAAAATGTGAGGATCTGATGCTTTTTCTGTCATATATGATAGTAAATTAACAGGTTTGGCTGATTAATAATTATATTTTACAAACTACTGGTATCGGCAGAACTGACAGGTCAGCCTCCATCTGGTACTTACACCATCAATCTATATATTTATTTGAGTTTAGTGTTCACTGATCCAGACTTATTTATTTATGTTTTTAATAACCTAGGTGTTCAGTTCAACAGTTATCCAGTTTTAAGTGAAAGATTATTCAAATCAAATGAAATCAAATAATCAATTGATTAGTCAACTAGTAAAAAGTGATAAAATGCCCAAGTTTTCCACTGTTATAGAGCATTAACAGAGGAAACAAAAAGCTTTGTAGCATTGATAATGTGTATTATTAAAATCAGGACTGTTGAGGAAGGGTTGTATATCAATACGATGTGATAGAAAAGTGGATTAAAGTTTTAGTGGCACATGAACCCAAAGATCTGTCAAGTGTGACTAAGCATTTTAAGCGGTTGCACCGCTGCACCTGATATTTTCTGCCATGTATAAAGTCGCATTTAAACAAATGCATTCCTGTTTACAATCATTTACATAAATTGTTAAGACTGAATTACAATGTACTATTGGCCGCCCCTTAATTATGTGCTGGTGCACCTAAACAGCAGTGCAATGAGTGTAACCAGGGTGGAGCCCTGGTTTAACATTTGTGTCGACCAACGGGATGTTATAGTCCAGTTCAATATATATTGCTGCGAGCAGAGCTTTGATGCCTGTGATCATATGAATAATATTAGGCAGTTTCTTCATGATTCCTTCTAACCTTGAAGTTTTAAGGGCCTTCGTTAAGTCTGAGCAGGTCAGTACAGTGACAACCTCGAGCTTCGGGGTTCAGTCACCTGCAGTTACACCGTCTGTATCTGCACTACTGAAATGTCTTTGAACAAGATGCTAATTTCTGACGGACTCCGGGGCTTTTCTGCTGCCAAATGTGCGCTGTGACCTTAAGGGGTGCTGGCGAGTGAAAAGTCAAATTTCTCCTGCAGGGATCAATACAGTATCACGAGTAAAGCAGTGACTATCATCTGTCCTGACGTGGGTCAAGCCAGGAAGTAGCAGGCAGAGCTGTCTGGAGGGAGGTTCAGAGGACCGCAGTAATCCCACTATCTGTGTGCCCTGCTCTGTGAGATCTCAGAGGGATGAAGAAAATAAACTTGAATTTTAGACACCCAATATGTCAAGCAGCACTGCAAGACCCAAAGCCAAAACAAACCAGTGAAAATAATAAGAAAGGAGCAGCCAGAGCTCACTTTCTACTCTCTGTTTCGATGTTCGCTGCTGTTAGAGCACATTAAAGCCACATAAACGTTAATGGCCTCACTCATCACTAACATGTAATACGATAAAGCATGATAGCAACTGAGCCTTAATAGGGGTGGGAAGACGTTCATGTTTGTGTTGTCACCACATCCAAGCCACCCACAATATCACATTATCGACCAGCACTCTACAGTGAACCAAGTTTGCTGTTCTCCCCTCTCTGTTGCATAATTAAAGCGGACCAACAAAAGCAGACTTGTGTCCCAGGGTTATATTACAGGGTCTTCAAGGACAACTATTGTCTGAATTTACAACTGGCTAATAATGCATATCGATCAGTGCGTCAGTGTTTTGACCGTTTACCTGGGTGTACAATAGCAGCCTTAATGGACGTAGATCTTGTGTGACATGTGGAGGCAGTGAGCAGCATCCCTTTGAAATAGGTCTGTCTTTTTCCTTCTTTTTTTTTTTTTTAACTAACTGGACACAGCCAGTTTATCCTGCGCTGGCTGCACACATTACATCATCTAGGTAGAGCTGGGTATCACACTGAAATACTTTTGGAGTACTCAATGACTTGTGCCCATATTGGGAACACAGATGGGCTGAAAGTTGGCACCGAATTCTTGTTCAGATCCTGTGGCCATCTTTTTTAGACAAGTCCTTCTGCAGTTTCTCCATCAAGGAATCACTGGTGGATTTTTTTTAGATGTTTCACTTTAAGTGGTAAAAAGGTTTAAGAAGAAAACCTGTTTATATCCAGCTAATCAAAGCATCATTATGTAACTTATTTACCTTAAAATGACATCTTCAAAATCATTTTGATGGTACAGTGTCTTGTAATAGGGTGAATGGTCACTCTCCCCCCATCACTTGTTTCTGCACTATGTAACTTCAGTGACAGGGTCGGATCACAGCATTGCAAACATGTTTACTTCAACACATTCATCGTTATAATGTAATGATCATTATGTTTGCAGTTAACTCCTACATTACATCTGACAAGTTGTTACAGACCTGGGATCTGTATTTATGGCACAAATGCAAATTGCACAAAATGCTAATTTCTACATAATGTCGCTTTAAGGTATAACAACAACAATGGAACTAAAAATGTGTCATTATCATTAAAAAGTATCATGTTGATACTGGTATCTATACATTTTAAAAGATGATTGTGATTAGCTGTCGATTATGAAATTAATCTGTCTTAATCTGAAAAAAGTCCAAATGAATGTGAGTATTTTCTGGTTTCTTCACTCCTCTATGCCAGTTAACTGAATGTCTTTTGAGATGGAGACAAAACAAGACAATTAAGGACTTCATCTTGGGCTCACGGAGACACTGACAGTTTTCCCCATGGTGAAACAACTAATTGATTAATCTGCCGATAATAACAGAATATAAACAAGTGAATGGTGATTATAAGGGAAAAGCAATTTAAGCAAACCAAAAGGGACAGCTATCCATGAGTCACAGGCCTTAAAACCACAGATTAGTCTGGCAACTGCTTTAATTTGTAAAGGACTTTGTGCTTGAATGTGTCAGCTAATTAAATGAGTCAGAAAGACTAATTATCTGCTTAATATTCCTTACTGTCACGTGGCAAAAAAAAGAAAATATAAAAGGACAACCTGAACCCTGAGCATCAGACAGGCCTCTGTTTTCTCCCTTTATCAGAAGGATGAGGCACATAAGCTGTGCACAGGATTCATCTTAAATGGGACAGGGACACCTTCAGCAGGAGGGCTCCTCAGTCCGGGCCAAGAAATATATCAGAAAATCAATCATCCCTGCTGATCAAAGCAGCAGCCATTCAATAAAGCATGCCAGGGACAAACCACTAAGGCATCAAGCTTCCCAGTCCCCTCTGCTCTTCTTTAATTTATGTGTTGTTTTTTAAAAATAACAACTGCAAAGTCACTGGCTGACCTTCAGTTGGGAAAAAAAGGGGCAGAGTGATACTGTGGGGGCAATCCAGTAAGTGACAGAAGTTGGCTAACTTTCAATTAGTTGTCATCTTGAACCCTGAAAGCGTAACAACGCTGGAAAATGAGCGATTATGAGTTCCGGATCATGTGAATCGATCACAGTCGAGCGTGTGAGGACGGTGCTGTCTGATGGGACGGCGGGAGAAGCCGCGAAGCCCAGTTGGAAAAAAAAGGTGAAAATGTCAGTGACGCATTACGTTTCCATCGTCAAAGTCAGAGACAGAGTTGTCTGCCCGGGCTGTGTTATTTACTCCACTACAGCATCCATGTTTTGGGGGGGTTGCCAATGCATGATGAAGCACCCGAGGATGCTGGGACGAGCTTGTTTTGATACACGGGTCAATCTCATCCCTGTGTAAGACGAGCAGCACGCTAGCTAAAGTCAGTGGAGGCTAGGTGGAAATGTCTGACTGGTCCTCCTCGGTGATTCACTCTGGATGCAAATACAAAAAGGATGAGATGCTGGGGTCCCTGAATGCAGCACCGCGGCGGAGGGGGTTTCATCCGACACAGCATTGTTATGACACGGTAGTCTCCTCTGGATAAGCACGACTGGCATTGAGGAGAGAGAAAGAGAGAGAGAGAGGGAGAAAAGCGTCTTACCTTACCACAGATGCGGTGTGATGACCATGTCTTTACAGTTCTTGGCGCAGGAAACAATCGGGGGGGTCTCCCTTGACTGGGCAGAGATCCCCAGCTACCCTCAAAGACAGGCGGCGTCCATAACTCTCCACATCGACTATGTCTGTTTCTTCGTGTTAAAAGACGACAATGAATCTCGGAAAGTCACCCCCAACCCAAAAAAAGAGAGAAGAAAAGTGCTGTGTGTGCCCGTTTCCTTGAATGCGGGTTGTGATGCTCTCAGCTCAGCTCAACTGCACTCCGGTCGCTCCTCCCTGCAGCAAGATCGGCTTTGAGCGGGAAGAAATCGCAGGACTGGATCCAACAGCGGCTCGTCAAAAAACACGGAAGTGGAGTCGCGCAAAACCTCGGACCCGGAGTGGGCAATTTTATAGACATTTGAAGGTTTTGAGTACGTGGAAATAGATATAAAGCATTTTTACCCATTGTACAATCAATATAGGCATTAATTGATTAGTTTACAAATTCATTTATTAATGACATCATCACGTGACGCACTGCAGCCCCTAAAAACACGCGTTACCCAGAAGCCAACATTGTGAAAGAAGCTACTGTAAACATTTACATCTAGGGCATTTAGCAGATGCTGATGTCCAAAGCAACTTACAAACATTTATCATATTCACTCATTCACATCCTGATGGCAGAGGCTACCGTACAAGGTGCCAGCTGCTCATCAGGAGCAATTTTGGGGTTCAGCATCTTGCTCAAGGACACTTCAACGTGCAGCTGGGAGAGCCGGGGATTCGAAAACAGCGACCTTCCGATAACTAGACGACCCGCTCTACCTCCTGAGCTACAGCCTCTCTAAACAGTGGATACTTTCTGGATACAGCATACAGCCGTCAAATGACTAATTTCAGTGTCATAACTGGAGCCATTCAGGCCAGTAACATTTGCAAAGTCTAAAAGAGCTGCATGATTACATTAATTAATCTCCATTCAAGTTATCCAGGCTCTAAACCCGAAGTTAGCTGGCTCGGTCGGCTGAGGTCTCATGTGTGCTCACTTCAAAATGCACATCCGGATCAGTTTCAGTCAGTATCTGAGTGCAACGCTCCAATCTAAATCCCAGGTCTTTAACAACTTGTCAGATGTAACGTAGGTGCTAACTTCAAACTTGTGATGTCATAAAATTGTTATGTGTTGTCAACTGAAACATTAAGTAAACGTGTATGTAATGCTGTGATCCGACCTTCTCACTTAAGTTACATAATGAGAAACAAGTGATGGGGGGGAGTGGCTGATACAGAGAGACACTATTCACCTTGTTACAAGACACTGAACCATCAACATGATTTTGTGAACCTGTTGCTGTAAGGGAAAAAGTTACACAATGCTGCGTGGATGTTAAAAGGCTTGCTTTTTTCCCCCCTTTTACTTCACTTTCATTCTTACAAAGCAGCGACACAAATAATCATCAGAAATCCCAGTCAAATATATTGTTTTAAAAGAGTACAAGCAAGCATTTTAAAAGTGCTGGTGAAAGAATATGGCTCTTAAATGACAGAGAATCCAGACAGGAATACACACCACAGGGGCGCTGTTTAGCTCAGTGGGTAGAGCAGGCCACCCATGTACAGAGGCTTTGTCCTCACTGCAGCAGACCCAGGTTCGATTTCTGGCCTGGATCCCTCTCTCTCAACCTGTTTCCTGTCATATCTTCAACTGTCCTGTCAATAAAGCCAAAAGACTAAAGAAAAAGCAGCTTCATTGCTCAAGCTACCCTTGACTTGCCAGTACCGAAGACGCAAACACATTTGGTCCAACCAACACAGGTTTGGTTACAACACAGCACTGTAGCGTGTATGACTAAAAATGAATAAAAAAGTAGTTAAAGCAGTGTGTTTGTGCAAGAAGCTACATACCGGTTTGTTAATATCCGTGTCTTCCGGTAGCTAGACCGAACTAGTCAATCCGTCAAGCGTGTGCTTACTCCCTCACTGGCAGAGATGGAAACTTGAATTTTGCAGACAGAAATGTATTCCAGCATTTTCAAACTGGTATGTGGCTACTTGCACAAACACACTGTTTTAACTATTTTTTTAAATTCATTTTGAGTCATACATGCTACAGTGCTGTGTTGTAAGATGTCTGCTGATGTTGCATAACTTTTTGGGTGAGATGTGGAGCATGTTAAAAATCTTAAAACACAGTGTAAAGCTCTGACCCCATGCTGTCAGCTGTCAATGCTGACTCTCCGGTTCACAGAGCCCTGTAATGGTTGGACCAAATGTGTTCGCGTCTTCGGTACTGGCAAGTCAAGGGTAGCTTGAGCAATGACGCTGCATGTTTAAATCAACCAATGTTCTCCTTTAATAAATATCTATCACGTCACTTTCTATCGACGAATGAGGCAACACATTGATGATCGAGCCTATGGCCCACAGGTGATCCAAAAATACACCTGCAATTGCCACTGCCAGAAATCAATCAAGATTAACGTTAAAGTAGATGTTTCCTTTAACATAGGTCGACATATAATTGAAATTCTGAACAATACTTAACTTACAGACGTTATTTGATTTTGAAAAGATGGGAAATGGGTTTTTGAGGTAATTTGAATAAGTGTGAAACCAGCTATCTGTGGAACAAGTCAAACATGGTGAACAAGTCGAACAAGGCAAATATTGAAAGAAAATCCACAAGGCCTGCAACAAGGTGACACAACATTTAGAGGTGAGACAAGGTGACCTCAGTGTCAATGAAAGCCTCAAGCATACTGTACTTAGATCCTACACTTAATGTAGGAAAGCAGGCCTTGAGACCTTAATTATGTAGGCTACCTTCATTTAGTTATTTGAATGGGCCAGGTGACTAATGATGACGTGACTTTCTGCCTTTTCAGTACTCATGACGCACCACTTCATGGTATCAAAACCGGTTTCCCAGTGGTTTCCACACACAGGTTGGGTTTATGGTGAATATTGTATGAATAGAAAAGTAATCTTAGAGGCGAGCCATGGGTGAGGGTGTAAACCCACCTCATCTGTCTGTGTCTGTCTCAAAAAATGATAGGGTGTCAGATTTCATGGCTGGCTTGTGGTTACCCAACCTGAACTCTGACATGCTCCAGAGCAACTTTTGTCCTCAAGGACACTGAAATAGAGGAGAAAACAGAGACCACTACATGTTCACACTTGTGTGGGAATAACGGAGGTCATTAGTCCAAACTGCTGAAACTTGAATCAAATAACAGTTTAGAGATCATTTGTATGATCGTGCCTCGGGTCACTGGTAACAGACAAAAGCGTAATGTCACTCTGTGGTTTGTGTCCATTGAAGCCGGCTGATGAAATGTGAATGGTAATATATATTTGTTGGTGATAACGGGATATTAAAAAAAAGGAACATGTGTGTGGTGGGAAGGCTGAAGTCTTAACATTGCGCAATTTTGATAACGAGTCATTGAACAACCGTCTGTTGTACAAGCGGATGATGAAACAGGTCAGCTGACTGGTGACGTTTTTAACCGGGAGACCTCACTGGGAGGAAGCACATTTATGTGAATCAGTGGTCTGGTGACGGAGCCGACAGCAGGACCTGAAGAAAAAAGCGGAGGAATTCAGTCTCAGTACGTCGGTTGAACACATATTAAGAAAAGGTAAGAGGCTCATCATCGAAATACCAAGCTTTTGTGGTGGTTATTCTTTGTTTAATGTGTTTCCCTGCGACTTAAATCGGACTTTGCCGGGCGGTTTCGTGAGAAACGTGGTCTACCACTGCGACTGTTTCCGGACGAAACTACTGTGTTTCTCATTTTAAAAAAAAGCTCAGTCACATGTTTACTATTAAAAACATGTCAGAATCCAACTTACAGTCGACACTATTAGTATATCAAGCAGATGTTTCAGCCTGTAGTTAGTAGGCCTATGTAACTTTTTTTTTCTTCCCTTTTTCTTTGCTTTTTCAGTAAAACCATCTGATATACTTACTAATTTTCGCTGTGACTCATTATATTGAGGAGTTGGTAAACATATGGAAACACTGCTTGTAGTAATTTGATCATAGAAACTGTGATCTTCAGGGAGAGGTTACCAAAGTCCGTTTTGTAACAATGCCGGCAACTCGGTGGTTGCACAACTGTGTGGGAGCGAGCCCCCCCTAGTGGCTGGATGACGTCTTAGTACTTTAAAAAAAAAAATCTTGCTAACCAAAGGCAGCCATGAAAAGCAACAGTCAAAATGTAAACTAATTTATACATCGGAAGTCGGTAATAATTGCCAATGATGTAAAATCTATTGATGTATTTTTCTTCTTCTTCCTCAGAGAAACCATGCCTGCAGACCTCGCCAAAGGAAAGAAGGCATTCGTCCAGAAGTGTGCCCAGTGTCATACTCTGGAGCAGGGTGGAAAGCACAAGGTTGGGCCCAACCTTTGGGGTCTGTTTGGACGCAAAACAGGCCAGGCAGAGGGCTACTCCTACACCGATGCCAACAAGAGCAAAGGTAAATACTGGCCTTGCGTATTTACAGTATTTGAGTGACTCTGCTGGTCATTCTATGTGGCTGAAACACTATTCTCCACTTTTTTTTTCTCCCCCTACTCACTTTTATAATTCCAGGCATTACTTGGGATGACGACACCCTGATGATTTATCTGGAGAACCCAAAGAAATACATTCCAGGAACAAAAATGATCTTCGCCGGCATCAAGAAGAAGAATGAGCGAGCTGACCTCATAGCCTACATCAAGTCTGCAACTTCATAAAGAACTCTTCATCCGCGTAGCTTTGCCAATTTCTGTGTCGGGAGGACTCTTCATTCTTTCAAGATCAGGCAGAATGAGAAACTGAGAATCGTTGGCATGATACGTTTTGTCACAGCTGTGCCTCTGTTTCTGACACGATCCTTGTTTGTGGTGGAGTAAACGATATCCCCTGGTTTTAACAGGTTACTTTTTAACATAAATTATTGAACCATTTACTGTGTTTCAGAATGTGAGGACTGAAAGCTGTGTAGTTTGTTTTCCAGTTAACTGTCATCCAATCTTTGTGTATTCTCAGTTGTTTCTTGGTTTATAATCAAGTTTGTCTTAATGATTGTTCTGAGAATGAATGAATGATATTTCAACAGTCTTTTCTTATGTCCTGTTTGATTTTCAAGTTGAATAAAATCAAGACTAAATGTCTTTCTTTTGGTAACTTACAATAAATACCTGGAACAAAATGATACACACATACAATGTATTGTCAGATATGCTGGACTGTGTGCATGTTTTTTATCATTTTCCCACTCAGTGGTGGTGGATAAATATTTGACCTGTCTTCTACATTTTAATATTTATACAACCAGTACCTCATCATTGGAATATCTTAGTGTGACTTAGGTTTGTTATGTGGCATATATTTGTTTTTCTCTGACGAGAGTAGTTTGTCCCTCTGAATGACGTGACATAGAAGTTGTAGCATTAAAGAATCTGTTAGTATTTGGAGGATGATATGCAAGTCACAAATTCTGCATGTTTTTGATAATGTTGGTTTTACCTCTAAGTTTGTCTTGAGTAAAAGTTGAAAACTCCATACAGGAATACAGATTGTTGACTGGTAAATGGCTACTGTTAAGATTTTTGTCTGGGCCACTGCATGTTGACAAGATGTGGTAAAAAAAAAACACGCGTTGTGAAAAGAACCCAAATGTCATACTTGATTTGAAGTAAAGATACCAAATTAAAATATTACTTTGGTACAAGTGAATGTTGCCGATATCAATGGTAGTTAAGTGAAAGTCTTATCTAACACTAAATATACTAACAATATACAAAGTAACTCTGGCAATATGTGTACCTAAATAGAACTACAAGTAAATATCAATTGTCGCACTAACATTTATGTAAATACTGTGTACTATACTATTGACTGATTAGAGGCTTGGACAATTATCAGATCCAGCATACTGCATTTTTCATATATGCATGTACATGGATATGCAATAAAAGTCCATTGAAACGAAATGCATCATTTTTGGGGGGCAAAAACATTAACAAAACACAAGTTATAAGATTGGATATGTCACAAAATGAACGATCAAGTGAAAAAATATCCAAAACTAATTTTGAGCAGAGTTAAAAATTATCAACTCTGGCTCTGATGTAGCACGTTATCTGCAAAGTTACTAGTAACTAAAGCTGTCAAATACATGTAGCAGAGTAAAAAGTACAGTGAAAATGTGGAAAAGGTGGAAGTATAAAGTAGCAGAAAACAAATTTGTAAGTACAAGTATCTTAGAATTGTACTCAAGTACAATATCTGAGTAAGTTAACTTCATTACATTCCATCACTGGTAAAAGACGATCAATTAAAACTTGGTGAGATAACCAAGTAGTAAAAAAAGTTTTTCTTATTCAAAATGATTGCTATGAATCTTCTTCTTCTTCTTCTTCCTCTTGTATTTATTTATGTATTTATTCATTTATTGTGCTGTTGAAGTGTTTAAGTGTTAAATTAAAGGACAAGTGAGGCCCATACTGGACAACAACATCCATCAGTAACCGGACTGTTTGTCAGAGCTTCCCCGTCCAACTTGTTGGCGTCTAGCTCCCTCTAGCGTTCACGCGTCGCACCTGCGCACAGATTCATTAATAATATTGTCTGAAGGAATTTGATTCTCTGACATCCTCCTGCCAATAAAAGTCGCTCTTACACGATTACGCGATTGAGACCGACCGGTGCAGGTTCCACATTTGCCGAAGTTTGTCGGTATTGTCGACCTGCTGTACCAGTCAGCACACTGTCGCTCACTTTGATTGCTCCTGTCAGCCAGCAGTGCCATTACAAGCCGTGGCAGCGGACGCAGATGCAGAATCCGTTGTGTTTGACGCTACTGAAGCATACTCTCATTAAATGATAACCCCCCTCCTCTCTCTCTACATGGCGGTCTTTTTGCCCTGAAGAAGCCTTGTTTTTAAATCTAGAGCAGCACTGGGTTATTGCTGAAAGTAATGATCATTAACACTCGCTGCAATCCACCATTTTAATATCTTTTATTTACCGTCTAGATCACAGTGTGCAGCATATTATTCATACTGATGTGGAAGACAGATTCCCCCTAATTATCATCCTCCTCCTCATCATCATCATTATCAGCATCAGCATCATCATCACACTCTGTAAAGGAGGCCAAACGTTCAAATGTCCAGAGGGCTGACTGCTTAGGCAACCCGGAGCTTCTGTCTGTGTGACGAGGCGAGCGTCAGCGGGACCGAGCCAACCACAGCCAGCTTCATTTGCACACAAGTAGACCCCATCTGACGGTGATGCTCGGTAGTGGCTCTCGGTGAGATACCCAATCCCTGTGATGGTCTGCGGAAGCCCCGGTTCGTTTCCACGCTTGCTTTTTGCTCAGATTTGCTTTTAATTCAATTTAAAGGAGAAAAAGGGGGAGGGGGGAAAAAAACCCCTGTGTGGAGATGCTGTGGAGGAATATGCTGGCACGCAAGGGGAGTCTCCATCCTGGAGGCTGGATGTAAAGCAAGAAGCCCCCCCAGGGGTGTTTTCCTGCGTAACGCAATCTTGGAAGTTGGGTGTCCAGGTGATTCTCTCTACTTGAACCCTCAGTAAAGCCTCATAGATGATATTTCCCTGCGCGACTTCATGGATTTGGTTCACTGAGGACCAGCTGAAGTACAGACATGGCAGTACCAAATATGGTGTTCTCTGACGTGGAAACTTTTCTGGACTCGCATCCCGAGTTATTCGAGGACTACCTGAACAGAAAGGGGAATTATAGCATGGTGGAGAAATGGCTCAAGAATCACCAGGCGAGCAAAAGTCCGGCGGCTCCTGCTCCAGCTCCTGCCCCAGCTCCTGCCCCAGCTCCTGCTCCTGCCCCAGCTCCTGCTCCTGCCCCAGCTCCTGCTCCCTCCGAGCCGAGAGACGAGAAGAGCAACGCGTGCAAGGACAGCTGGGCGAGCAAATGTGACGGTCTGCAGCGGAGAGCCTCGCAGAAGGAGCTGCGCAAAACTTTCGCCAGATCCAAGGCCATCAATGTCAACAGGACATACGACGAGCATGTGAATTCCAGGGCCCAGGAGCCCCTGACGAGCATGAGGAGGAGAGCGCTGCTGAGGAAAGCCAGCTCTCTGCCCCCGACCACTGCGCACATACTGAGCGCGCTGCTGGAGTCCAGAGTCAACATCCCCCAGTACCCGTCCACAGCCGTGGATTTTAAATATTACCTCAAAGAGCACAACGAGAGAGAGTTCTTCCTGGAGCTCGTGAAAGACATATCCAACGACTTGGATCTAACGAGTCTCAGCTACAAAATCCTCGTGTTCGTTTGTATTATGGTCGACGCGGACCGGTGCTCCTTGTTTTTGGTGGAGGGGACGGGCAACAAGAAGACACTAGTGTCCAAATTCTTTGACGTGCACGCGGGCACCACAGTTTTGCCCTCAATGAATTCAGACGAGGTGCAGGTGCCGTGGGGGAAAGGGATCATTGGATATGTGGCCGAACACGGAGAGACAGTGAACATCCCTGACGCATATCAGGTGCCCGCTCCTGTTTGTGCATGCATGCGTGCGTGCGTGCGTGTGTGCATTTGCATGAGTCACAGAAAAAGAGAAAAAAAGAGAGAGAGAGAGAGACTCAGGCAGGGAGACAGATCGTTTGCCTCTCAGTCTGTCATTTTATCTGTCACTGGTAATTGATCATCAATCACACTTGCGTAACAGAGCCAGCCCCAGTAGCCAGCTGGACAAGGCTCTGCTCAAACCACACACAGACACACAAACACCACTGAGTAATAAGAACAAGGCAGTAAGAGCAGATCTATCACTCCCCTCTGTCTCCCTCTTGCTTTTGGAATCCCACTGTGTTTACCTTGATTTTAGGAGAGTAAGTTAGAAACTAGATTAGTTTAACATGGCTGCTGTAAGGACAGCACCTTGCCTAATGATGCCAGCAGCCCCCACTTTTCAGGAAAAGTCTGAGCAGACCTCTTCTTCTTTCTCTACCAAACATTTACAGTAACAAATATGAGTTGCGTCCTCGGTGCACCACTTTTCCTAAAGTCTGACATTCGTCCAGGTTCAGAGCAAAGTTTCTCATAAAAGTCATAAAATCTGCTGCTATCCTAGATGTTTTTGTTTGTAAGACATGGAGTCCTGACGAGCTGTACGTTTTACTGCACTGTCATCTGAAAGTATATATATAAAAAAAAACTGCATCTCTGCAATAAGTGCTTACATTGTGTCTTCATTTTGCACTCTCCCTGTGGATCTGCAGGATCGTCGGTTCAGCGATGAAATCGACAAGCTGACAGGGTACAAAACCAAGTCCCTCCTGTGCATGCCCATTCGCAACAGTGACGGAGAGATCATTGGAGTCGCTCAGGCCATCAACAAGTCTTCGAGTGGGGCGCTCTTCACTGAAGACGATGAAAAGGTAAGCTCATGACTGTAGTTGTGAGAATAAATGAGGATCGCTCATTGCAGTGTTGCTTGCTTGGCGTGCGACGAGTAGGGTTTGGTACACATTTGCACCTGTACGCTTGGAAAACCGGTATTGGTACAGATATCAGTATCGTATCCGACTGGCAGACTGGAATGGTGCTGTTGAACCGGTATCGAGCCAAATGTGATCTGTGCCTGACCTTTGAACAGAGGAGATGACGATCATTTTATGTTTTTCCCGTGTTCATTCCGATACGTTGGCTCGACTGCTCAGACTTGCATCTTCACAGAGGTTTTTCTATCCCTGAATCAAACAACTTCATCAAGCACACAACATGTAAAAATAATAAACGGGGCAGTCTCAGTTCAAGGTATTCCTAAGTCGTGTAAAAATAGAATCATTACTTACCCAGAGCTTCAGACTAACTTTTTATGTGCCTGTGAAAGAAAATATGTGTATTCGTGCCAGATCATGAATCAAGACTTTTTGTGCCATTAAGAGGTTGACGATTTTGTGTTGAAATCCACGTCACAAAATTTGGAGCAGATATTCATGGTTGCTGGAGGATTTATCTGAATAGCTTGACGATTTTTGCTCAAAGTAAAATGTTTTGACAGACGTTTAAACGAAAGCTGGTAGAGACTTTTTCCCTGCTGGAGAACATACAATATCCAGGTCATCTAGGTGATACCTTCCATTTTTCCTTTAGCGCCATCATCGGTCAAACTTTGTGGTTGTCTAGTATCAAAGTGACTGCGAGGAACTTCTAAGTGTTCATGAAACAGTCTTGTGATTCCTCTGATGATTAAAAATGACCTGTAACAGCAAACAATACCATCAGTGAAAAGACTGCTATTGTTATATAGTCATTATTAATACTCATGCTCGGGTGCGGATACATATAAAACCACATCATACATTACCTCATTGTGATCCATCCTGAGTCTGCCATCAGGACGCGCCGGCAAAGATCTTCACAGCAACAGGCGCTGGTGTCGTACTGCTTTTTGTCGAAAGGGCCCGCTAGAATCACCAGAATCTGAAAGTTCCTCGTCATCACTTTAATGAACAAGTACCCACCAAAATAACGACGTTCCCACCAGTTTGATTAGCAAACACATAAAAAAAACTAAGATTTCAAGAAACATTTCATGCTAACTGTCTGCCTACAGACATTGTTTTTGTTGTGTTGCTGATGTTAGCACTCAGGCACGATTGAGGCAAAGTCAAACTTTCCAGAGCTGCTCGTCGTGGCTCTAGACCCTCGTTTTCATTGCAGTATGATGCAGAGGAAAGAACAGGCCTGCAGTGAAATCATCATCGTCGTCATGATTAATGCGTGGCATTTCGGGATGTTGCACTTTTTTTTTTTTTTTTGTAGGCAAGTGCTGTCACGTGGTGTTAGTGGTACACAAGCATAGCAGGGCTGTAGTGATGTCATATTTCTTTGCTGTCAGTGTTGGAGTCCTCAGGAGTTCGCTGTAGCAGATATATATATTTATAAAAAGATGAATTTGTCGAGATTGAAAAGAGGATTTTTTTTCATGTTATGATTTGTCTTATGACCTGCGAGCATGGTTCATGCTACAGAACATTTAATTTGTTTTTTGTTGGATAAACCTTGTCCGGGACCTAATATTCATACTGAGATGCCTTTTTGCGTTTACCTTATTATTTGAGTTGCTGAGTAAATCGGGGATGTGAGATGTGTGGGCGGTGATTCAGACCTCTGGCAAAGTAAGCGTCATTTCCTTTCAGATTTGAGATTTTCCAATTCTCAAGTCATTTTAAAGTCTTTTATTGCACTAGGGCCGTCAGGAATTTACTTCAGAAGAGGACACGATAAAAACACTCCCAATAAGTTGAGCGTAGTGAATTTTCATTATCGTGATTATCTTGAATCTAGGCAATCGGTAATATTCTCACATGACTTAATTTAAGAAGCTATCCCAGCTCGCTCACATACAGTCCTGTGTTGGTTTCCCGATATAACTTGAATTGCCTAAGCCCGTCACCATCGCTGAATGCTTGGCTCACACAAAAACAAGTTAAACCGGCCGTGCATAAATACTAGGAGTTACAGATGTATGTCCTTCATTTGTGCAGGTGGACCTTATTGTTAATGATTACTTATTGATCAGTTCTTGATTAGTGATGTGTTCCATGTGATGCAATAAGAACGGTTGATTCAGTGATTCGATTATGTGTAAGTGGCATTTTAGTTTTGAAAGTTTTAAGGATATTTGGATGATTATTGGGATAATATCGTGAATCGCAATGATGTTGGTCAGAATGATTGTGACATGAAATTTTTACATATTTAGGTTTTTCGGTTTTACTTTATTTTTATGTATTCAGAGTACAATGTATACAAACTGTCCAGTAACCAAAACTGAGCAAAGATTATTTATGAAAATTGAAACTTACCATTGTTAAATAATAGTGAGATAATTAAAGATAGAATCATTTTATTGATGTGCACTGGCCTTTGGTTGTTCGTCATTTTATATTTTAATTAGATTGATTTGTGTTGTGATGACACTGAAAAAGCAATACCACATCACATATATAGTCACATTTTGTCAAATATTGTCACATATTGTCACATTTTGTCACATAATGTCACATTTCAAATGTGTCTCATGCTGCTTTTGTCTTCTCCACCTGCCTGCTTTCTTTTCAAACTGAATAACTCACATGTGACATAAATAGCAGGTACTGTGTGCCCTTCCTCTGTTTGTCCCAGTGTCCGAACTGCTAAATGATATTTATTGTCTAAAGGATTGCTCCAGCTCAGTCTGACATGTAGCATATTTGCCCTCAGTCTGTGTCTCAGTGCTCAGTTTCTAGCACAGCCTGTCTCTCAGCATCATCAAATTTTCCTCAGGCAGTATCTTCCAAAGGACCTTGTTGTAATGCCACCAAGAATAACAACTCTGTAGAAGCTGTGCAAAATCTGTAATTGGTTAGTGCTTAGCGGGACAGCCAGGGTGTCAGATTTTGGGTTCAGTGTCACCATTTAGAAGTCACCATTTATGTGATTCTGAGCGATTGCCAAACAGTTGAGGCCAGAAAAATATCGATCACTGGCCACAGATCAGGTTGGTACTAGGCAGGTTCCAGGTGTGAATGTGTGTACTTTTGTCTGCAGGATACAGATGGAGAGAAGTTGCTATGATCTATCCCCAGATATTCTATTTTTGATCAAACGTATTATGATCCAAGAGGACGGAGGCAACGCTCTCGGATGACGACTATTTATTATTTCTTCCCTTTGTGAATCAGCTCAGTCTGTAAACAGATCAGTCAAGTTGGCAGTCGCAACAACACACACAGACACAGATGTCTATGAATGAATGTAATATACAAATACAATAAGTCAAAGCAGTGGGTGGGGGGTGTTACATCTCACACTGATCCAAATTGTTTTCTGTGTCTGAGGTGTTGTTTATTGGACTTCTCACCATCTTCAGAGAGGCACGAGGAGCACGTGTTGTGTGTGTCGGCACACTTGACTAGATGTAGCGGAAAAGGCGGCGACAAGCGCTACGCTGACTTCCTCTCTTATTGCAGCCACTAGCCCCTAAAGGGGAAAAAGATGAAACATGAAAGCACAAAGCTAGTTGCGCTTTTATATACCGATGGGTCTGACAAGCACTTTTTATTTATGTTTTTCTCTGTTGGAGCTCTACTGTCAAGATCCCATCTCTCCACACTCCATCCATTGTTCATAATAGATGCAGATTATTATGAGTTCTTTTTTTTTCTTTTTTTCCTCTCCAATGTTTTGCGTACGTTTCACATTGCATTAGCATCACACTAATGCCTGGGATGGCTACAGCTGAATTAGTAATGAAATGCAACGGTGGCGTCAGAGAACACAGTAAGCTTCCTGCACAGCACAGCTGCAGCTCAGCTGTTATGGAAGACCTCGTAATAAGAAAATGTATCACACTTTGCAAAGCATTAAGTGATGCTGCAGTAACAGCTGTCATTAAAGACTTTACTGTGCATTTATTAAAACAAACACTCTTTATGCACTCTAAAGGACGTTTAAACACATTAGATGCTGGTTTTAATTCCCATGCTGCTTTAATTATGTTGTGTTGCTAACGGGTAGGATTGGTGTCCTTCAGGGATCTGGGATGATGGTGTAGTTAATGGTATTCTTAAGTGTATAAGCTGACCCCATCATGCTATCTCTACATTTTTTTTATTATCTTGATTTTTTGAATTCGCTTTACTTTTTTCTTTTAATACATTGTACACTACACTACACTACAGTTTGCGAGTTCCCCCCCCATGTAGGTTTCATTTGCCAATTTTAACACCTCTGGAAGTCGATTGTCAAACAGCTTTCTCCACTCATTGCCGTGCTCCCTATGGTTGGCACACTTCCTGTTAAATTGGCTCAAAGCAATACTGTAATAACAGCTTTCACAAAATGAACCAATGCAAATCAAGAGACCACAATTTTTGCTTGGGGCCACATGTTTTTGAGACATTCCTGCAGGATTTCGAATCAGATTTACACAGTGCTTCACGCTAAACTGGTTCATTACAAGGTTATTCATGTAAAAATGAGTTTTGTAATGTGGATGACATACTGCACAGTGGGGACCCCAAACAAGAGAGGCACACCTGTGGATGGTGGGGTGATTAAGGGCTTTCACTCTATGCTGGTAAAGAATATCTGGAGTCTGAAGTACTGACTTGTCTATTCTTCCGTTTCTAATATTGCCTTGTTTTAAGAACTGAGATGGATGCTTCTGTGATGGAATTTGGATTCTTTGTGCAAGCAGTTGACATTTGAATTTTTTTTCTTTAGTGAAACCTGTTGCAATACACAAACATTTTTTTAAATTTCAAAATAACAAAAAGAGTGCATTTTGTTTCAAAGTGAAAACAGAAGAGGACCTAAAACTGGACCTTGTGGGACACCAAAGTAGAAGACGTCCACCTACTGCAACAAATTGTGATATACTGAATGACTCTCAAAACAGGAGACTGCGATACCAACTGCGAACACATACAGCCAGATAAAAGGCTGATTGTTGGTTGCCTTGGTTAGTGCCGTTTCTCTGCATGTAGGATAAGTGCACATTTGAATGTAGGTAATGTGTGTCCAACAGACAACACTGTGTGATTGTATAATGAAAAAGTCTCTAGAACACAGTGATTCATACCAATCAAGCTCACCACCTGTGGCTTCTCTGAATGCTGGTTTATACACAAAGATACATACCATTTAAATCAAACTCCTAAAATGTAAATGCCAGGTGTGTCTTGGGGAAACTAAAGCAGTTGTTGGATCATTTGTGATTCCTACCATCCGGTTAAGAGGCAGCTGCCCATGGTGGTATAAAACAGAGCTGTCAATTAAACAGGTTTTTCAGAAATTGTGATACAGTCATACATGTGCACAAAAATGTGCAAACGCATGGTCCTCCCCGGGCGTAATAAAGATTTTGCTCTATGGTTGAATTCAGTTTGATGTCTGACTTTGATATAACGAACTGTGGCTCACACTCCCCACTGCTCCCACTGAGCAGCAGGAGAAAATCAGAGTAATTACTGCCAGTTTGGGCTTGAAGTGATAAACATTTTAAGGGGCAGGGCCGGCAACAATTCAACAAATGGAGCAGCTGATACATTTTTTTTTTTTTTCACAAAGGATTATTTAGAAGAAGTTTTTGACAGCTTGTAGCCTCCAAGAATAGTCGCCATTTCTGAGGGGATGCCCAGACTTTCTAAGCACTCATAACACGGCAGAGAAAAAAACAGTTACACCATTTTTTCAGTAGAGTTAACCTCCACATGTACAGTATGTGTAAGATAGAGCATGTACAGACCAAAAATAGATTTCAGCCATGGTTCATCTTCATTAGGCACATCCCCCCCAAAGGGGCAAGCGAGTGAGGGGCCTCATAATTCTACTGTGAATTTCAGCCAAATTCACTGAAATTCATCGTAATCCCACACTTAAAACGAAGGGGACAAACAGTAGGGAGACAAAATAAGCTAAGAAAGAAACTAATTAATCTCCTTCGTAGTTAACTGCAGAAGATACGGACAGAAATGAGAATCTAAGAGATACAGAGAGGTAAAGGGGCCGGATAAAAGAAACGTGACAGATTCTTGCACACTTTATATGTGAAAACTGCCGTTATTGATTTGATATTTGTTGCAATTATAAAAATGTAACAATGCATTTTCACTATCAGTTATTCCAAGTCAGATAGCTGAATTGTGGTAAGTCTCAGGCAGCTTATCAGTCAGAAGCTGAAATACATAAGTGACCGCTCATATTTACAGATTAATACAAATGCAGACACCCTTTAGATAACCTGATTCATCTTAGAATCCAAAGTTGATTTTGTTTCCTGGTCTTCAACGTACAAATAAGCCCATAACCATCACAATAAACAACATTACACTCTACGGTCAATTGGGTTATTCATTTATTAAGTAATTCTTACTAATTGGTACTAATTGGTGACACCAGTTTTCTAAGACATGTCTCTGTTTATATGCTCTTGTCATCAATTAAAGTTCATCTTCTAAAAGAATGGACACATCTACAGATCAGCGTTACAAAGGTCAAGAACTCCTGCAGTTTGCATGGTTTACTGCACTGATGCAAAATCCGCTGCTGCCCTCTCTTTGCTCCTGCCTTTTTTTCCCATGTACCCATGATGTGTGGAACAGTTGAATTATTTATGAATAATAGCTATTGAACAGTGCTTGTGGTCTCCTACAGTGTCTATCGGCTGTGTTGTATCAATGCCCATAAATTATAGCCAGTCAGTTCAATATATTTTAAATACTAAAATTGATTGTATGAAAGATCTGTAGATCTTTTTGTGGTAGAACGGGAGAAACGATCATTTTCTGTGAAGTTACTCATGTTACAGTGTGTCCTGTTCACTGTTTGTGTAGGTAATGATAATATAAACTTGCTCCGTAAGATTTGTTGAGGTGTAGATCCCTGTTGTTTAAATATTTGATGTCACCTTTAAAAGAAGCAATCATTGCTAAGTGTATTTACAGTACTAATGTGTGCTTTGCTGACACAAATGAGGAAGTCCAATATGGTACCAGAGGAAATGGAGAGCTTCATTTTGATTCCGGAGAACCATTCTTGGCTGAAACAGTGATCTTTCATCTTAAGCTTCATCGTTTTAATCAACTTGTAGTTGATAATAGCAGCGATTCGCGCTGTAAGTGGAGAAAGGAAGCGTTGGCTGTGTAATTTTCCTTAGCATGCCTCATAAGAAATTCCATCTTTAGAAAAGGAAGTCGCTTAGGTCGGAGGAACTGACTGTCCCTAAGGCCTTGGCCAGTTAGTTTCATTATTAAACCACTCTTTACTGGTCAGTCTACAGGTCTCTAGGCAAAAATGTCTTGTTTGTAATGCAACCTTGTATAATGGCCCCGCCTGACAGGATGTAATTAGAGAGAGCAGCGCTTTTCTTGGGTTTGCCTGGCAGATCCATAGCCAGATCCCCAAAGTCCTGCTCGCTAATGAATCTCCTCCTGCCGGGGCTATTGATGGTCACTGTCTTTCTGGAAGATCATTATTAGAGAATTCCATAGGACAGCTAAAGCAGCGTTATGTATGAGCATATTGTTCGGCGTTGTGTGTTTTCCACGCTTCCAAACAGTCGCGTTAAGGTGCTTGATTATATATAATGACTGAACGAAGTGCGTGAAGTTAATTTTGCTCATTAAGCGTGACAGAGTGATCGCTCACGTCACGTAATGATTGGAAATGCTTTTTAATTTAGTGATTTAATTTCCACTTTGCATATTCTTAACGGTGTCATCATGTGCACATCAGCACAACATGCCAGAGCAGAAGAAATGTATTTGTTCTGGTGCGGTGCACGAGCAGCGAGAATCGTGAGCTACGTCTTCACGGACCTTTAATATTCCACCGATAATCAGAATAAAAACGCCTCATGTGACCACCTCAATCCCCAATCTGGCTTGATTTGAATTAGTCTACGGTCAAATGGAGAGGGGTGGTGTAAACCTTTGAGAATCCATTCAACAGGAAAATAGCAGTACCTCATAACCACACGAATGCCCAATTTGATTGCTTCTCTCTGGCTGGAATAAATATACTCTTTTATTCTCAAACTTTTTTCATCAGAGGTCTTAAAATAATTAAGGATTGGTCTTGAGGGTCGTAAGGCATAAAAAGAAACGTTGTTCAAACAATTGGAACATTTACAGGCAGCCTACTAATGTTACAAGGCTAAAAGTCAGAACGGAGAAGGTGGTTGCGATTCAGTGTTAAGGTTAACAATCTTCGTCTTCTTCTTTTGTCATGATTAGATGCTTCACAGCATTGGCGCATGTCAAATAAAGTTATAAAAAAAAATGGTAAAGCTTTTAAAATTCAACAAACCTGTAGAAATCAAAAATCAAAAACACATATATTCAAAGGACAAGTGGCAATACTATATGATTCAAGCCCTCTTTGTAGGATAGGGTTTACACGTTTCTGAGCATTTGAGCCTGATTTATATGTATGAACATGTATGCTTCATATATGTTCCCTTGATCGTTTCCTCCTTTGTGACTGGACTCTCTCCTCAGTATAAACAATCCGTTCTTGCCACATTGTCAGCCTGCTTTTTAAATTCAGATATCGGCCATACCACCACTGAAACTGGGAGATTAAAGATACGTAGCCAACCCAGGAGGATTGTAAAGAGAAATTGCGGCAATTAGAGCAGAGGGGTTCTCAACCTTTTCCCATCTGTGATGCCATTTTTAGGCCTACAATTATCATGACCCCGGCAATTAGAATTGTCAGGGTGTCACGTGAATTTATGAATCGATTGTGAGAGCGCGGGAGAAGCTCCGGATGTATGATCCTGAAAGCTGAACGTGTTTCATATCTTTTTATTAGTCCGCGTCAAACAAATAGAAACAGCCAGTATTAGTCTTGTCATTTCCTGCCTATCCAGCTCCTCAGGACATCTTCCCTCACTCATGGGGACTACCTAAAAGAACACTTTATGAGTTGCTTCCCAGTTATCGACGCGGTGCTGCAGGATGTTGTTCTTTACGTGTTCATTTTGCGTGTGATGAGTAACTGATGCATTATCTCTTTCTAAAAGCTGAAAGAGATATCCCTGTATCAGCGGTCACAGCTGAGTAACTTCCCATTCATGTATTGTTGTAGTGTCCCTACCCTCAGGTCACGCTGAAGGCTGGTAAATATTACTGGGTTTGTTGTACTGATTGTATTGTTGACACAGCAGCCAGATGCTAAAGATAGATAGCCAAACAAAGAGGCAGAGTAAGGGAGCACACAACCTAAATTCTATTGATTCCATGTTATGGGGGTTGAGTGTCTCTCAGATAAGGCTCCACTGCGCGCTGATTGTATAGAAGTCAACCTGTGTGCGCACATCACAGCTGTCTTTAACGGCGTGCAGTTTGCAGGCCGCCATGCCGCATCCACCGTAGAGCGCGCTCGCATATCGATGTTCATTATGAAGAGAGAAATGTAGTTTGATTCCAAACTCGTGGGGCGTGGATTCGATTTCCGGACACACATTAACTAAAGTCATCAGGTGATTACATTATTTATGGGAAGAAAAATATGAGTGAAATAAGGAATTTATGTTATCAGCCCACGGCGCAGTAAGTCAGACTATTCAGTCAAATGGTAAAATGTCAGTTGGATTGATTTATTTGTCCTGGCGAGTAATGATGCCAATGAAAGACCATTTCTTATTTGTTCCAGTTCAAACGCTTTGTTTTTCTTGGGTGAAAATATCACTCATTCATGTATTGTTTCTTGTTCGTTTTTGTTTTTTTTTTTCCCCGAACTGTATCACCGGTTCTAAAATGGGCTACAAAAACCCGAGTTTTCTAACGAATCGTCCAGCGTTTCTCACCGAAACGCACTGTGTGTGCTCGAGCTCTCACAACTGTGTCGGATGCATTTCCGTCCTCCTACATTGTTTACAGCCATGTTTACCAGCCACCTTCTTCTTGGCTCATTTCAGCGGCTCTGTGAGGAATGGTGTGAAACCTTTAGTGGGGCTGTTTGTTGCCATGCGTCACCACAGGATACCTTCAGAGATGTCTGAAAGTAACATTAAAGGTGTATGCAGCATGTCGGTGAACATTACACAGCTACATTAAACAAATACAGCTACTAAAGTCTTAAAGTGTTAGCAGCTATCTTGTGAGGTACCATCGTAGATAAATCATTCTGTTTTTCTCCAATGATGTGTTTGGAATGTCCACAGGTGTTGCAGATGTACCTGCCCTTCTGTGGCATTGCGATCTCCAACGCCCAACTCTTCGCTGCCTCGAGGAAGGAGTACGACAGGAGCCGGGTAAGGGCCACAGGGCCAACCAGGATAATAACCCCCCCCTCCCTTCACTAGGATCAGCATTACTTCCTCCCCCCTGATGCTGACATTGAGGCCGAGTATTGATCAGCAGCAGCCCACTTGCTGCCTCTGCAGAGGGGGATCACAGAGCAGCAGGCGGCCCTGCAGGGACGTTTTCGCCGGGGTCTGTGGTGGGGGATGGGCCGGTATCCAGACTATAGGGCCCGGTCCATGGTCTAAATCTCAAAGGGAATGTTAAGAGATGCACTAATTTATGTCACACATTGATCTGTGATGGAAGAGAACATAATGAGAACACAGCTCAGAGAACGGAGGAGAGAAATGAGAGGAGCTTTCCTTACATCATGTGAATTTTATGTGCTTGTATATTAAAATTGGATTGGCACTACTTTAGATAAAGGGCCTAATTTACTTTTATTGGCAAAACTAATAACATTATATCATCCTGCTGGTTTATGGTTTCACCTGAATGTAGAAAAACCTGTTAATTCAAAGGGTCTTCAGTATTAGATGGTGAAGGATTTCTGATTTAGTTTTTTTGCAGCAGCATGCGGCTCAGATCGTTGGGAGTGATGTCAGCGGTATCTTTCTCTGTCTCTGGTGCTCAGGCACTCCTGGAGGTAGTCAATGACCTGTTTGAAGAACAGACTGACCTGGAGAAGATTGTCAGGAAGATCATGCACCGTGCCCAGACATTGCTAAAGTGCGAGCGCTGCTCTGTTCAGCTGCTCGAGGACATTGAGTCACCGGTATGTTTTTTGTTTTTTCTCTGCTGTGTGTGTGTGTGTGTGTGTGTGTGTGTGTGTGTGTGTGTGTGTCTGTCTGTCTGTCTGTCTGGTACATTTGTGCTGTGGTGGAAGGCAACAAAGCACATTTACTCAAGTACTGCACTCAAATACCCAATATTTTGACTGTTTATAAAGTAGTTAAAACATACTTCACCTCGAGCATCCACAACAGTAAAATTCTGCTCACACATTCAAGGGCACTTCTACCGTACAACAGTTTATGTTACGTTGAATATTTTAGGCCCATGTTGTTAGTGACACTCTTGTACCAAAGCAGAATTTCAAATGCAGCACTTTTACCCAATTTTTTTTTACATTGCCGTACATGTACTCTTATGTTGTGCAAAACTTAAGACTTGCCCACCTGTCAAATTCATACCCACACCAGAAGTGGGCAGCATGTCACCAGAGTAACCGCTAACTGTGCAGATAGCTTAGTTAGCTGTGCAGTTAGCAGTCAGGACTGGGAACTAACACAGGAGCTTTGGACCAGGACGAGCCGGGGCTAGCTGGTTAGCATGCTAACTTCAGTTGATATCTCTGCAACACAATATATACAGCTAGATGATGTCGTAATGTCAAACTGTTATTTCTTCACATTCTGTTGATAATTTTAGTGAATCTTTCGATTTAGTTTTCTGAACAACTGATTGAAGTATTGTAGATATATGGCCATGTGTAATATCAAAGTGCAGGAGCTGCAGTTTTTGATGAAGGTTATGAGTCACAACATACCATTATAAATGAAGTATTGTGTTGCTATAGAGATCCTCTACACTACAAATCATATTCCACAGACATAAGGGGAAAATACTTTTCCTCCAGAGGAAATCACATCATCATTATCATTCTCACTAAAATCAAGACTCGTATCGAAATATCTGTCAAAATGATCTCAGTTTGACTTTTTTGTCGTCCAGACAATTCGTTCCTTCTTGCCTCACTTTTTGTCAGTGAACAATATTGTGTACTTTCCTGCATTAGTGATTTCTGCCTTTTTAAATCTTCCAGGTGGTGAAGTTCACCAAGTCCTTCGAGCTCCTATCACCAAAGTGTAGCGCAGACACAGAAAGCAGGTATGTATCTGTGTTTCAGTGTGACGTTCCACTCTTCACCCCAATAACATAAGGCCTGGTGAAAAACGTAGCTTTCCATTAGCTCTCCATTTCCCCCCTGCCATCACTTTCCCACTACTTCTCACACCAGTTGCCTTTTCACCAAATAGTCATATCTCCACCTTTGTTTGCCTTCGGCTCGGGTACGTTCTGCGCCGAGCCTTGTTTGAATCTGTAAAGCTTCCATCAAGGACAAAAAAAGGGAAGTATAAAAAGACAAAAATTGAATATTCTGTAGTGCTGTGGGAGTAATATGCTGATTCTGAATAGGAGGCATACTGTAGGAGCCCGTCTTAATTGGGTTTTTGCTGCTTCTCTCCTCTGCTAGGCATGGCTGAGTGGTGGAAGAGAGGCTTAATATTGTGTGGGATGTTTATGGATGAAAACCAACGCTGAAAGGAAGACAAACTATCCCCCGAGCCCTGCACTTTCCGTGACTGATACGATCACTTCGGGGCAGTGGTGATAACCCCAACATAAAAATAAATAAATACCAATTGTAAGAAGTCAGTAGTAATCAGAGAAATGTCACTCCTCTTGACAGGACAATTAGGTCTTCCTGGTCTAACACATACTCCCTGCCGATCTGAGATTCTGGGCTCACATTTAAACAGTCAGTTTGTGAATTCCAGTTAAAAAAAAAACAAAACAAAAAAAACAACAACTTCACAATCTTCCGTGATGATGCTATAGGTTTACATCTGAATAACAAGAGCTGCTGTGCCAGATTTATGTGTGTGATTAAATGAATAAATTTGGTGTCAGAAGGCGAAGTGTACTGTAGGATTTCTAATGTGCTTTACAATCCCCAGCCGCCCCCATGGGGAGAATAACGCTGGGTGAGTGTACAGTGCCTGCTAGTGTGTCTGTGGCGGCTAAATGACAGACAAGAGACAGGGAGAATGAAGAGAGCAAGGGAGAAAAAAGGACAGTGAGGCTTCTTAGCCGTCACACCGATGAGGCTTAGTCCCTGCTCAGTGTGGGTTTCACATCCACACACAGCTGTATCACCAGATCAGTGGGATTTGGAAGATCTGACATCGATGTCTCTCCGTCTTTATTCCAGAGACAAAGTGAGCCACGCTGAGCGTTTACCCTGTTGCGTTTGAAGGCAAAAAGTCAGCGACTGCTGACTGCGGTTAATGTGAATGGGAAGTGTGTGCGGGGATGCAGGTGTTTCTATTGCAGAGTGTGGGGGCGTTTGCGCAATAAGGAAGACAATCACACAATTAACTTTTAATTACTTCATAAGCTGTAGGAGAAGCTTACTGATATCTACTGTAGGAGAAGTTCATTAAATGCAAGTCAATGCAAAAGAGGAAGTCCGTAAGGAGGAATAAGAAATAAAGGCCTTTTGCAAGCTTGCAGTTCAGGTGTGAAAGACAAAAAAAAAAAAAAAGATTTACTTGAATACAATTTTTTTTTGCTGTGTGTGTTTGTGGATTTTTTTTTTTAAGCCACAACCTTCAGTTTCCTGTCGGCTGAGTTGCATGGAGGTCAAGCGTGTGTGTGTGAGTGTGTGCGTGTGTGTGTGCTAATTACTCTGTTCGTGTCACTTCATGTCTTCTAAAGGTGTGTAGCTTCTAAACAGATTCACACCATATGCCACCTCCCCTCATAACTCATGAACTGGCTGTCTTCGACACTTGTGGAGGCACCGTTGAACTCTTTTTCATTGCTCTTTCTACATCAGTTAGTTCATCAGCTCGTTGGTCCGTGAAAAAATCTGTTAAATGGTCCAGAAATCGGCGCTCACCCTATAGCAACCGCACATTTCTATCTATGAGGCTGGAACTTGCCGCGCAGGTCAAATGTGTGCACGTGAATGTGACAGATTTTTTTCCCACTGTTGTTTGTTCTGTTGCGTTCCTTTTGTCATCTTCCCTTTCTTGTTTTCTGACCCGTAGTTTCAAAGACAGTATGGAGAAATCGTCTTACTCAGACTGGCTCATCAACAACAGCATTGCAGAGCTGGTAGCTTCCACGGGACTGCCCGTGAACATCAGCGATGCCTATCAGGATCCTCGCTTTGATGCTGAGGTACACAGAAAAATAACACCCCGTTCAAATTTGACATCACCGGGAATGTGGCAAAGTGAAATAATCTCAGCGAGTGTTACAGAAGCGGCAGTATGAAATATGCCAGCGGCAATTGTCATTCAGGTCGATCAAAACGAGGCTTACTGGTCGCTTCTGAAGGTGTTTTGCCGCTGGTATGTGTGGACTCACAGGCTCTCTAAACCTCCGTGGGATGTTCACACACTGATGTCACATGCGAGTCGATGAGGGACATGACACGGGGTTAATTAACGGCTGTGAAGCCGCCTGGGAAGCGACGTCAGGACAGCATTGTTAGTGTGCGTTTTGATTTGTAGATAGAAATAAAGGAGACCATCGATGTCAAACTTTTACATCTGCCCCTCAGCTGCTTGTCAGTTTAGGATGTTGCCGTTACATTCAGTTCAAAATGATTTATTAATGATTTACACCTTGATTAATTGGACTCTCATGTGATTGTCACGACCTTAAGGACTCATGCAGGTGTGAAAATTTTAATGGCTGCCAGTGAGTAGAACTAATAAAGTCATTTTGAAGTCATCTCTTCGAGACCAAATGTAAAATTCCAGCTGACTCTGACTTTCCTTTTTTTTAAAAAAAAAAATTTGAATTCAATTAGTTTGTTATTTTTTAATTATTGTTATTTTTTTTCTTTTATTACCACATTATGAGAAATTGCATACTACCCCCTTTTCTCATTTGTCAGCTGTTAATTGATCTCTGTGGGATAAAGGCCTTTTCAAACCAGGAAGTGTTAAGAGCAGCGGCCGCTGCTGACGCTGCACAGGTCTAAGCAAAATCCCACAGCGGCTAGCACAGCGATTCACTCTGCATCCAGCTGCAGGCAGCAAAAGTTGACATGGTCAACCTTTAGCAGCAGTGACAGAAAAATAGAAAATGTGTACTGGGTGGAAAAGCTTCCAGAGGGCAACAAATTCCTGCATTTAGTTTTGAAAGTTGTTACTGTACTCTACATCCTGCAGATCCTATGTTTCTGTATAGCCTTGCTCTTAGTTCATACTCCAGTGGTGAAAATATAATTTCATACAAGAGAGATGGGTATCATTTAAAATCTTTCAATACTTGTGCTCAGACTACACTCAAGTCTAGTAACAGGATCATTCTTTCGATCTTACTTTCAAGAATATAATCAAATCAAATGCATCAGATATGCAAAGCAGTTTTCTGAAGATGTTTAAAGTCTTCCTCTTTATGCAAAACTACGATTTTAAATATAGAACCAGCAGATTAAAGAAGATGATAAACAAATGGAGCTGCAACCCGCTTCATAATTTTCAGAACTGATTAATTTGCCAGTCATCTTCTTGGTTGATAAATTAACTGTGTGATTGTAAAACGTCATCAAAAGTTCCTAAAACCCAGGAGGACGTGAAAAAGTTTTGTTGGGTTGAAGGATCAATACCCAGTTCCATTTATACTGAAAGCTAAAACCAGAGTACAGTCCAAAGAAGAGGAAGTATTTTTGGGGGGGATATTGCAGCTAATTGTCATTTGATTCTGTTTTTACACTCCCACTCTTCTCAGGCAGACCAGTTCTCAGACTTTCACATCCGCTCTGTGCTTTGTGTCCCTATATGGAACAGCAACCACCAAATCATTGGTAAGTTACCATATCGAGCTTCCTTTTCTCTCAAACGCATTTGATGATCATTATGTAACTTTGCATATGTTTTTAGAAACTGATAAAAGTTGTGTATTAGGTATGTAAACATGACCATTAGACCCATGTTGCTGCACCTGCGAATATTAACCTGTTGCAGTAACAGCCTCCAGCCTCCTGGGATTGCTTTTTACAAGGTTTAGTAACCTGGCTGCACGCAGAGGAGCATTAGTGTGGTCAGACGCTAGTTTTCAGTTCATCACAAGTGTCAGGTGGACGGATGTTGCGCTACCTTATTTTTTCCCCACTTTGTTTATTACTTTCCTCAACAGAACAAACAGGAAAAAAAATGCATGTTCTTAATCTAGAAGTAGGTTTCTAGTTTGATTCTCGTACATTCCCTCCACTTAAACACTCAGGGGGGCTAAAACCTCATAATGGTAAGAGTATTTTTGTGCTTACCAACAGACATAACTAATCAATGGGCTAATTAGTCCACTAACAAAATGATCAGAGGGCCATGATGCGGTCGTCAAAGGGCTGCATCGTTCCAGGAGCTGCCAGTTGAATAGGTGTGGTTTAGGATGTCGGGGTCAGGCTCTGTCCACGTCAGTCAAGTTCCTCCACACAAACGTTCCGTATGGATCTCACTCTGTGGTCAGAAACTTTGCTTAGTTTAGCAGGAAATGATCTTACCCAAACTGTTGGAAGTACATAATGATATAAAATGTCCCCGTGTGATGCAGCATTAAGATTGACCTTTATTTGAGCTAATGGGATTAACAAACCTAAAGATAGGGGTGTCCACATACTTTTGACCATTTGTGCATCCGTGATGAATTGTGTTCACGCACACTCATAATGCAGGTATAGAACATTTTGTTTTTGCAGAGTGGACAATAAGGTAAAGAGGGGCTTGAGCATGTGTTCAGCTGAGGCTGCATGTGTGTGATTAGATCCACGCTGCAGCATCACTCCACACTCAGAGGTGGAGTTCCCATCTTCCCTCTGTGTGCTTTGTGTTTCAGCCCCGGGCCAACACCACACTGACACTCTGATAAATCATTGATCTCTCGTCTGGTTTTGGTGCTGGATATTGCAGCGAGGAGCAACGGTAGCAGCTCCACTTGGTCCACTGAGGTCTGACGCAGGAAGTCATTAGTTTTATTCGAGTGCAAAGTGATCAGCATATCTGCCGCAGATGGTCGGTTAAGACCATGTTTCTTTTTTTCTTTTTTTTTTAAAGCGTAGGTGTAAGTGCGTTTGTTGGGGAGGGGAGAAGGAAGCGGAAGGAGAACAGAAAGTGTGAGGGGAGAAAGAAATGCAGTGTGTGTGGGTGGCACCTGAGGATTTCCAGAGTGAAAAAAAAAAAAAAACAACAAAAAAAAAAAAACGTTACACAAACAAAGCAGCAGGAGATGAAATTCTCAAGTCAAGGATGTCTTTGTGACATCTGCCAAGGTTACAGCCAGCTCTTTCAAAACATAACCAGAAGAAATCCTGTTTAACAGTAATGACCTGTAATGTTTGATATGAAGTGTGAGTAAAATCACATGAGCATATTCTTTATCATATGCCATGAGTGTTGTTTTAATAAAGGCAGCTGATTTTTGAAATCCTTATACCAAAAGAATGTTCGCCTGGATAACCATTTTGCTCCCAGAAAAAAATGGAGATGTCAGTGATGACACAGAAATAACCAGACTAGTCCAAAAACACGTCATCACAGCGTGCTGATTTCCAAATTAATGATCACACTCCCAAATTTATTTGAATTTGAATTTATTTATTCAGCATAGCCCCTTGAGATGAATCATCTAATTTTCGAGGGGCTCCATAATCCCCATTATTCCACAGTTTGATTGTGACGGCTCATTTTGAAGCTCGTGATCAGCTTGCACTGGTCGCTCAGAAGTAGGGCTGGTCAGCACGGACACCTTGTCATGGGTTATCTCGCAGTTAGTGGTGACAGGATTTTGAGCCAGTGTTTAATTTGTCTGCTATGGGCTACTGTACAAACACGGCCTAACAACAAGGTCAACTCTGTAGAGGACCCCCCGCTCTCTCTGTAGATATAAAAGACTCATTCTATGAAAACTGAATAATTCTTGATTTATATATAAATGAAAGCATATTCATGAATATTATATTCTATTTCTGCCTATAGTTCCCTCTAGATCCTAAACACTGGACCTTTAACGTTGAACTGAGGAGGTTGCAGGATTTAAAAATCACACAACACAATTGGCCATCGATGTAAAACTTCTAATGGAGCTGTGAATTATTATGGTATTATGTGTTTTTGGTGAAATAACACTTGAGACAATGGGAATGTGGTGTAGTTAAAGATGATGTGGTCGCCACAGGGCTCTGAGCAGTCATTCGGGGTGCTTATGCGCGGGGCCACCACGGCTGCAACTCACCGCCAACGATATGCTCGTTACAGAGGGAGCGATAACAGATCCGAGAGGACATCAACCCTGTGTTTTAGATTTAATGACACCTTAATGAAACTTGTTCTTAATCCCGGTTCACTTCTTTGGATCTCCAGCCATACATTGGAATTAAAATGTCACTTCTGTGGCGGGTTTTGCTTGACCTCCTAGAGATAAATAAATATGGTAATGTATTGTGTAATTACTTTTTTGGGTAATTTCTCGGTGGCAGTTGAAGTCTCGATCAATTAAATGTTTACGCTTTTATCAACAAAGGCTTTCTCTGTTTTTTAATTAGAAGCTGAGAGAAGCCGTCCAAACAGGGAAAACTGCTGTCAAATGAAAAAGCATTGTGGATAATAACCGGATGCCCTGTCAAAGATAACATTAATTAAAATGTCCACAGTGCTACATTTTTGCCAATTTGTATCACCTTGTTACATTATGATACACATAGTCTTAAACTGTCTTCATCAAGCCTACTGAGGTTTTTAACATATAGCAGTGAAACGTAGTTGAAATTGCCATTATTTTAATACCAGACATTGATCAAGAATTTGTTTTTCAGGCAATGAACTGTTACATACGGGCGAATGAAACCGCTTGCCATCAGACATGCAAAACTGTTTCTAAAAAGAAGTTAAAGGAATAGTCCGCCCACAAATGTCAGTTCAGTTGTTATTTACTCATCATTCTCATGCTGATAGAAATCGGGTGAGTCCGCAAAACAATCCTGGAGCTTCACGGTGAAACAGTGTGGCAGCATGCTCCCAGAAAAAACTGAGGTAGATGGGGACTTCAAAATCAACTGAAAAAATAACTTCAAATGGATCCCAAACTGATCTGAAAAGATTTCATGTACATTCTCTAAAAACTGAAATATTGTCTGTAGCTGCTAAGCTAAAAGTGTTAGCGCACAGTCTGTGGGCTCTTGTTGTTTATAATCATTTGCAGATTTATCGTTCTTGATACACTGGGGTTTTTTTTTTTGCACTTTTTGGTTTTGTTCCCCTTTGCTTTGGCTTTTAAATGTGTTTATTATGATGTTAATAGATGAATAAATAAATACTGTTGTTGAATATACTGCTGTTAATGCGATAGGGTGTTGTGTCTCTGCCTAAGTCCCATTAATAATGCATGTGAGTCGATGACAGAGTGTGTGGGTTTGAGCCTCTTTTAATTGCAGACGGTTATGTGCTGTGGAGCCGCGCCAATATCAAGCTTTTAAAAACAACGTTAAGCTCTTTTTGTATATATAAACTGACCTTGTGTTACAGGTGTCGCCCAAGTGCTGAACAGGCTTGATGGGAAACCATTCGATGACGCAGACCAGCGTCTCTTTGAGGTATCACCCTTGAGTTTTATCAACATTTTTCCAGTTACTGGAACTGATGTCTTTTTGCCAGATTGCTGATAAGATAAGTTAGAAATCTGAATCTGAAAGGTAGCCAGTGAGTAAAGTTATCAGATAAATGTAGTGGAGTGAAAGTATTTGCCTCAGAAATGTAGCAGAGTGTTCGTGTAAAGTCGCGGAAAATGGAAATACTCAAGAGCAGTGAATGAGTCAATTGTACTTAGTTACATCCCACAAGTGGTTGCTCTAAATCTATGATAAGCACTAAAATCTTCCATCTCAGTGCAAATAAAGGTCTGTGCCAGTTCTAAATATCCGTTGAAACTCTCCTTGATTTCTAATAATCTGTAACAGCCTGGAAAAACCACATAGGTCGATACCTAGCTTCTAAATAATTCTCAACATACACTAGACTGTGGGTGTATTGGAAACTGTTACTCGACAGTGTGTCTTCTGTTTTTACTCTTTTCTTAGGCGTTTGTGATCTTTTGTGGGCTCGGCATCAACAACACCATCATGTACGACCAGGTGAAGAAGTCCTGGGCCAAGCAGTCGGTGGCTTTGGACGTAAGGACACCAAGTCTTATTTGAATTCCTGCTTCATATCAGGATTTGGCAGTGAAAAAAAAAAAATGTTCTGAAAAATAAATGTTTTTTATCTGCTTATATTTGCATAGACATCTCTATGTTGACTGTGATGCTGCTTCAGGGTGTTGAAATAAGTTGATTGTGCTCCTGCTTTAAACTTCGGTTTCCTTTTTGTCCTGCCTGGCTGCTCATTGCGTTAGCTTTGATGCCCTCCCTCAGATGATATTTCCCCCGTGCGTCCTATCTGTTCTTCTATTCCATTAGCTATAATGGCATCTTTATTTTCCTTTTCCAGTCAACATATGCTCTGTGCCGTAACGTTTACCCAGAAGTCAGTGAAAACGACGACCGCTGCACGGCTAATATAAAAACCATGATTATTCCCTCTCGGGGGTCTTTGCGCTTGGCTCCTTTTTTTTTTTAGTTTCATATTTCCACAAGAATGTACATGTGAGGAAAAAAAAAGTGCTGAACTCTCTTTGCAGATAACATTCTAACAAAGGGTTTTTTTATTGAAAATTAATGAGAGGCAGTGAAAAGCAATCCCTCATCTGCCCCGCAGTGTGTAGCCATTCAGCACTACTCAGCCTTTGCAGTATGTCCTTAGATTACAATGGGGAGCTTTCAGGTGCATTATAGTAGTTAGCACCACATTGTTTCAAAGCAAGGAAAGGCAGAGAGAACACGGGGAGATGGGGGCATTTAAAAGAGAAGGCGCAGAAATGAACTAATATGTAGATGCATTTCTCCTGGCAGCACTGAATAAACATGAGCATTTATGATCAAATAAGCAACTGCAGGTCTGAGCGAGGTATTTCTCTCAGGAAATGAAGGGAACACGGCGATGGAATCAGGGCTGACACCGCTGCTCTTGTAGACTGTACCAGAGGCGAGTGTTCACTTCCTCATCTGGAGGATCCGTTGGATGTAATGCTGTAATACGGATGCGCGGTATTTACAAGCCGTAGCCGCCGTTGCGCTTCTCTTAAGAGCCCTGCTGGGCATATTTAATGATTGGAAAAAAAATACACTGAGTGACACTGTGTTGTTATTTCTGCAGGTGCTGTCTTACCATGCCACTTGCTCCAAGACCGAAGTTGACAAATTCAAGGTAACAGATATTCACAGCTGTTATTGTTACGTTTATCTCAGCAAACACTTTTTTTTTTTAACTCTGAGCCCTGTACAGATATTAAAGTCACAACTCATGTGAGACATTACTTGTTCTTAAAGCATATCCTTTGACAGTAGTAACAATGCTTTTAAAAGATAAAACCGGCCATATTCAACATGAAGTGGGGATAAATAATATTCCTGGGGTCTATATTTTCTCCCCGGTTTTATTTTTCTCAGCAGTGGAATAAAAGTAAAACGAAACTTGGCCTCCACTGAAGGCAATGGTTTCCAGTTTTCAAAGAGACGCAGGTATTGTTCAAGCAAATAAAAAGATCAATCAGTGCAACAGAGGGAAGCAGGGATGACGTGCTGTTATAGGCTAACCCATGAGCTACATGTAGCATCGCCCTGGTCTGCTCAACAAAACACCTCTGGGATTTTTTAATTGGATTTTGACTTGTTAGCAAGCGCCTTATTTGAAACATGTTTATGCTTCAAATTGAAATTTGGGGCATTTACTGACAAACATGAAAATATCTTACGTTTGTGCTGACCACAGACCTTTTTTTAAGTTCCATGCAGAAGGAAATGACTTATTTGTCTTGAATATGAATGAAGTGGCTTGGAGCTGCGTGTCACAGACAGAGGACGGAAGTATTCTGAGTTATTTTATTTGTCTGCATTACACTGTCGGTTCTGATTCACTGACAGCAAGAAAAATTAGAGATAACACTAGCATTTTCCAAGTCTAAGATCATAGGGTTATATGTCATCCTTATGTTAAGATGAATAAAGAGACGGCTACAAGCTGATTGCAGGAACTGTGTTTCTACTTTTCATCAAAGCAGAGGACGGCGGAGGATGTGGAGTTGTTACTTACCCCTCAGTTCCCGTGAATACTCCAACAAGTCTTCATACCTCAATGACAAAATAGGTCGTTTGTCGTTGCCTTCCAAACGTAGACAAATGGAAAAAAGACAGTCAGCCTCTATTGTATTTGTAGTCTACTCACACTGTCGGTGTGGATTACAATTTGTGATTATCAGGTTTGCTCTGGTGTCGCAGGTAATTGCTAAAATATAATTTCATTGTTTTCCTTCTTCTATGGATGGGTTTGTTACTGTCTAAGCGTTATATTGAGTTCATTTAAGAAATATCAGTGAAAACAAAACTATTAAAAGCCCATTACGTTTCAGCTAAAGCCCTCCATTAAACAGGAGGGTGATACAAGACTTAGATTCCCCGGTGTCTTAGAAATCACGGGAAGGTAAAATCTTGGAAATTTAGCTCATAATAGGTACGGTTTTCTCACGGGCCTGATCATAAGATATCTCTTTCTAATTAAATAACACCCTTCCATCAACTGTAATGGGGGAAAAAAAATAAAATAAAATATGGCAACAGAGAGGAATCACTGGCATCCGTGGTTTCAAGACTGCGGAAGCATAAATATGGGCTGAAAATTCCCCAAAGAAAACAAACTAATTGTGGTATTTGAAATGGATTACTCCAATCAATAGGCAATCATTCTCAATGCATTATTTATGACGAAAAAATGAAAATATCTACATTTTTAATTGGCATTGACATTTGTGAAATATAGATATGACCTATTTTCCTACACTTTCATGTGTAGGATTTTCCCCTGTGGCTGCAGAGTAGGAACCCCGCTTTCCAGTGTGCCTGTGTGATCTTTCAGCCCCCCCCTCCACACACACACACACACCTCCTTCTCCTTCTTCTTCATCCAGCACCGTGCTCTCCTTCCTGTCTCCCCCCACTTTCTTCCTTTCATAACTGCTCTACATAAGGAGCTTTACAGAGTACAGTTGACTGGGATTTCCTACCGGAGTGCAAATGGCAGCAGCAAACAAACCCTAGCTGACATTTTGTAACCCGGGGGGGGGGAATTAAGAGAGTGGAGAATAACCTGCTGACCTGACAGGCAAACAACATGTGGTGCAGCTCTGGAAGAGGGGGGGAGAACAGAAATGTGGCTGTTCTGACGCTGTAACGCGGATTTCTTGAAAAACGGTCATGTTATAAATGCTGACTACAGGCCGATAAGACCCTCTCCGCTTGTCTGCTCATTAAGGCTCAAGATAGGAGACGTGGATGCATTAGCGTGAATACGGTTAATTGGAATCGCGTAGATTTTTTGTTATCGTTTGAATAATAACGGGGTAATGGGGAGAAAAAAAAAAAAAAAGCAGTTGACGATGGCTGCTGTGTCAATGTGCTCTGAAAGTAAACAACGGTGAGATCCTTCGGTGAAGCTCCCTCATTAATCTTAACCCTCTCCGAATGAGTCCACAGAGTGTTAATTAGCATGTCTCCGTAATTTCCATGTATCATCTAAAAATGGCACTGCGTTCTCTGACCTCCGCCGCCTGTCTCCCGCTCTTTAAAGTCACTCTCTCCTCCTCAACGTTTCCCTCCCACCACAATCAAACAGGCCGCCAACATCCCCCTGGTCTGCGAGCTGGGCATCGATAAGCTCTCCTTTGACGACTTCTCTCTGGACGTCGACGCCATGATCACGGCCGCCCTGAGGATGTTCATGGAGTTGGGAATGGTGCAAAAATTCAAGATCGACTACGAGGTGAGAGACCGACTTTGTTTGTTCCTTCGCTGTGAACGCTGCTCCTTCGCTGGCCGAGTCCTGACGTGTCCTCGCGACGACTCGGCTGACCCGTGTGCTCGTCCTCGTGTCTGTGTTTCCCCTCCAGACGCTGTGCAGATGGCTGCTGACTGTCAGAAAAAACTACAGGATGGTTCTCTATCACAACTGGAGGCACGCCTTCAACGTCTGTCAGTGCATGTTCGCCATGCTTACGGTAAAGATCCTGCAGCTACAACTGTTGGTGTGCGGCCAAGGAATCGACCATTTATAGCAAATGCTCATACACTGGGATCGGGCGGGAAAAGCTCTCAAACAAACTGATTTTAACTGACACACCAAATCTGAGAACACAAGGAGGGTGCTGGCACTGATCGAATGTAACTGAGTGGATGTACTCAAATACTGTTCTTTAGTAGGCTACAAATATGTGTTGTTTATGTTGCTCGCAGTTAAGTGTAAAATAGTAAGAGAGATCTTCCCTCTCAGCTTCACAGATGAATCCATGACCGATAGAATCCCTCATAAAGTTGTTTTTAGAAAACAATGAACACAAAAGTATATGACAGAACTACTTCTTTCCTACCCGATGAATAATCTGAGATTGGTCATGCACTAGTCAGATCAAAATCTTAATGACAGGAGGTGATGATACAGCTTTTTGACGTTAATGTTGTAACGATAAAAAAGTTCTATATTGCTGCTTTAACTAAATGATCTCAATGATTCAGTCTCTCAGGTTATAATGACATCGATGTACGCCTGTGTGTGATTGGACGTTGCTAGCCAAGCACAGCTGAGCCAACTGTCATGTTGGTTGAACTCTTGATGTAATTGAAGGGAAAAGATACTTCATTTTCTGTTGGACCTCTGTTAAAATCGTTGATATTCAGATTATGACTTGAATTGACTATACAATCAGCCGAACCAGAGATGTTTGTTTGAACAGAGACCCTGAGAGAAATACTTCACGCGGTCCCAGCGGGCCTTTACTTTACCAGGTCCTTGGGGCAACACACACACACACACACACACACACACAAACACACACGCTCATATACGAACACCGCCGCGTAGTTCATTTAATCAAGCGCAGCATTAATGAACGGTGTCCCATCTGAATTGATCGTTGGCAGAAGGAAATGGAATAGAAGTGTGTAAGCCGTTCTGGGCACCTCCGCTCTCCGGCCATGTGTTTTAATGAGTGGGCCGAGGGCCGTGCTATCTTTGCCGCTATCCCCACAATGACCTATAGTGACTCACTCAGCACATGGCCTCCAGAACCCATTCGTCCAGCCCATAAAGCTCTCTGTGTGACTCTGTGATTGCAGTCCCACTGGCTATAGAGGGAGATACTGTTTATTTTAGGATGCTGCCGCAGTCAGAGTGTTTTTTTTTTTGTTTTGTTTTTGTTTTATTTAATCGGACGTGTGTGTGTGTTTGTCTTGTCATCTGTTGCCAATTAGACGGCAGGCTTCCAGGAGACTCTGACGGAGGTGGAGATCTTAGCGCTTATTGTAGGTTGTGTGTGCCACGACTTGGACCACAGGGGCACCAACAATGCTTTTCAGGCCAAGTAAGTGTTTGCTCTTTACCCGTCCGTCTCAGCTGTACACACACACACACACACACACACACACACACACACACACACACACACACACACACATACTCTCCCTCCTACACACTGCTTATAGTGTGTTTTCCCACCTGCAGCAGTCTGCAGTAGTCCAGCCCGGATCAGCAAGAGTCAAGTGGCAAGTTGTATAAGGCTTATATAAGGGTCTGCTTAACGAAGAGCCTGTAAACACTGCTGACTCTGAGCACATTTAGATCTGTGAGTACATTCAACCGCTTAAACTTGGTGTTCTCTGCACTCGCAAAGGTTATCATAGTAAAAAAAAAACAAAAAAAACGACAGTCATGAGCTGAATCAACCTAAAACATTCTTAATTCATTATTTTTACAACCAACAGTAAAGGGAAGGCTCATTCACAGAATTCAAATGATAATGTGAGTGACTGTGAGCTTATAGTGCAGGCTCCTGTGCTTTTATATAAGTGTGTTTACATCCGTGGCATGATTATATCATTTTTGTACTTTAATATCCAAGAAAATAATTCAACAAGTCAACAGATGAAACAAACACATCACATGTTTTAACTGATGTCAAATCCTCTGTGATCTCTGAACATCCGCGCTGTTGTTCCTTCACACCTGTGCTGCAGCTATCTTCACCTCTCCATTTATTTGTTTGCCTTCCATCCACCGCGGTGTTTAGGATCATTATCCAGAACTGTTATCTATTTATGAAGAGGCCAGCGAGACACCCTCTGCAGCTAAAAGTCAGCACTTTAATCTTGTGTTTTATTTCAGATCTAACATGCTGAAGCACAGAGCTGTTACGTTAAAAGAAAAAAAGATAATGCTGTCCTACCATTCAGCGTGCTAACTTTACCACTTTCATTTTTCTTTACCACCTCCGGCACGCCGGGCTCAGTTTGTCTGTATTTTTCCCTCCACATTAAACGCTGATCGTATTCAATGTTGAACAATTGAACCTCAGCTGCAGATTAGGTTATGGCTCTCAGGTTTCTCTTATTGTCGAGCAATAAATTGGCAACAGAGTGCAGAGTGAGGGAATTATGGCAGATTCAACAACAGCAGACTTTGTTTCTCAAGTATGTGTTGAATGCTGATGATGTTATCCCTCTTCTTGATCCCTGTGTTTGTGTTTGTGTGTGTGTGTGTGTGTGTGTGTGTGTCAGGACGGGCTCAGCCCTCGCTCTGCTTTATGGGACCTCTGCTACGCTGGAGCACCACCACTTCAACCACGCTGTTATGATCCTGCAGAGCGAGGTGCACTGTTATCTTCCAATATCTGCTGCAATGCAGTTACCATGAAGGTTCTGCTAATGCCTAACGCTGCATGTTGTTATTTGTGCGACACATTCAAACCCTGGCTACAACCAAGTTTAACCCTTTAACGAGCCTCCTCCCTTCAAGACACCGCAAGGTTTTTAATCTTTTTGCTGCCGCTGCGTGTTGTGCTTCGATCCCTCCTCGGATGAGGCTTCTCTTTATAATGAATGTGGTGACCGTGAAGACCCGTGTGTTATTCCTCTGTACAGTAACCTGCATGAAGCTAATGAAGTCTAATGCAACAACTGGACATTCTGCAGAGAGGCGTTGGCGTTTTCTAGGTTAAACTGATATAAATAGGGTGGACAAAATAGTAGACACCTGTCAAGAGCAATGCAATGGCACCGTAAACTGTAGTGGGATGAGGTCGTCGTCAGCACCAACCTGTCCTGTTCCTGCCACGACATGCCAGATGGTTTCCTATCCTGCAGATGGAACAGTGGAAGGTAGAACTCATAAAGGATTAGTTCAACATTTTGGGAAATAAGCTTTTTATACTGAGAGTTAGAAGAGAAGATTGATACCACACTCTTGTCTTTACCATTAATGTAAAACTGCATCCAGGAGCAAGTTAGCGTAGCTTAACACAACGACTGGAAACAGGGGGAAACACCTCGCCTGGCTCTTTCCAAAGCCAAAATATTCAGGGACCGCCCATTGTTCCACCTTCCCATTATTCCAAAACCCCAATATCCCGAAAAACATCACATTAGGCTGATAGTCCATTTGTCTGACAGCCTGTTATCCTGAAAAGCAAATTGCTTGTAAGGCCCATTGTTCCAAAAATACACACTGGAGTATTCTGACCTTAATATCTTGTGTCAGGTCGGGGTTAGGGTCTGTCGTTTGGTGTAAGGCCAGAAAAGCCTCTTAAAGGCATAACCCTCGCAGATTCAGTCACTGAGAGAACAACTGCTGGAAGAGCGTGTATATTCAGAGCAATGGGCATTTGTTTTTTTATTGGGATAACGTGCCTTCGGACGAATGGGCTTTGTGTCAGTTAGGACATTTGTCAGACTGTTTGGGTTTTGGGATAGTGAACGACAGGGACAGTGGCATGAAAACCAAAAGATCTGCCTGGCAGGACCTCTGAAAAAAAAAACATTTTTGTTGGCGCACAATTTCCTATCTGGACACACTGACCTCCTGCAGTGTTGATTTTCTCCTGTCTTACAGTATTCTGCTGGCTGAGACACATCTAACAGACAGATATGAGATTGGTGTTGATCTTCTCATCTTACTCTCGGCAAGAAATGAAATAAGCACGTTTCTCAAAATGTCAAAATATTACTTACATCTCTTGATTTCCTTTCTTGCCTTTTTAAAGACAAAAAAAACCAAAAACAAAACCATACATCCTACTTTACATTAAAAGTAAAATGAAGCGAGTTTGTGTCGTAGAGCCTGAAGGCAAGCGTGTGGTGCCTGGATGTCTGCTGCATGTGAGCAAGAAAACAAATAGCTCAGGCTGCCCTCAAATCAATGTAATTACAGAGGCGATAGATTTGGTGCTAATTGGTTGAGAGAGACATTTTACCAGGTGACTGGGTTTGCATGAAGTCGTAATTAAAGACGTTTTGAGGGAACAGCTGAGCTGAGGCTTAGCAGGGTATGTTCCAGCGGCTTCATTATCGCGGCGCTGACAACACAGTAAGCTGACAAATGTTTGCTTGGAATATCATAATGGCTCCTGTTGATACTGGGGTTGAACTAACCCTGTCCTATTAGCATATAAATGAACAGTGTGGCTAATTCAAGTAGAGGAGAAGGCTCACGATTCAGCGTCGCCCGGCCCGCGTTAACCATTCATTTAAAATGTACACTTTAAAAAAAAAAAACAAAAAAACAAAACAAAACGTCACTCACACCCTTTTGTCTCCCTCGGTTTCCTCTCATCGCTCTCACTTCCTTTTTTTCCTCTCCTCCCTCCTTCATCCGCTCCAATTGTGACAGAATGAGAGAAGTCCTTTGTGGTTCTGCTATCACGTACTTCAATATTTCATGGGAACAGATGAGCTCAGGACTGGAATCCGCCGTGACGTCCTTTGGACTTTTTATCCTCGGCGTTTGAAAGGAAAAACAGAGGTCATCCAGTTTAGAGGATGTCAGCTGCTTTCTCATTATCGTCATCTCTCGTTCTGGTGCTTTTTTTTCTGTTATCACTTCGACATCTTCTCCTTTTTTTTTTTTTTTTTCCCCTCCACAGAAAGACCGTTCAAACCGTCCCTCTAGAGGAGGGAGGCTAAGTGGTGAATGAATGTATAATACATAATGGGGAGAGGCCTGTTTGAATGATAGAGAGCTTCAAGTGAGAGATGTTGCTTACTTATTAACAGTTGCTGGCTCCCCTCCCCGCCTGCACGGATCCATTCAGCTGTTTTTATTGCATGTTTTCTTTCACCGATATCGGCTTGTTGTGCAAATAGGCCCTCTTTCCTGAAAAAGTTCTTGGACACATCATAGTAGGGAAAGTCAAAACACCTTATATAACAGATACTAAATAGTTTTGTAGTGAGCTCATTTATGAACCATTCATAGCCTCATCCCTGATCTGGTGTATTTCTATGACACGTTGCATTGTGGGATGTTCACACAAAGTAGCGTACCTGCCGTGAACGATGAACCTTTTTTTGTTCTATTGTGGGAATTACAGAGAGGAGGATAGAAGATTTTATCGGGACTGGGCTAAAAACTCACAGGATTAATTGATCGTGGTGAATTTCCGTCACCGCGGTCATTGTGATGATCCTCACACGAGTGACCTAACAAAGGCTAAAGGATGTGTTTGTCCAGTATGTTTCAGTGCAACTGAGAGGAGTTTATTAAGTATATTTCGATGGAGCACTATCGTGAATCATGATTGTTTTGCCCGAGATAATCGTGACGTGAAACTTTAATTTGGTCCCATGCCTTGTGTGAATCTTCAAACGCACTATGTAGTGTACGATGTAACACTCAGAATTCAAAATGTACTCAACATTGTGTTGTGACTAAAGTGTATTTTCAAACACGGGCCTGGTATTTTGCTTGTGACTTACCCAGATGATAGTTGGGGGACTCAAAATGGCCATCCTGATTTTAGTTTTCTAAACAAAAAAAAAGTATAACTGCAACGTAGAGATAAAAAGGGAAGCAGTATTCACAGCCTCACAAATTAATTTTCTACTCATGGATCCCTTATTTACCCCCTAATCTGACTGAATTTCCATTTATTCATTTTTTTAATTAAAATTTTCTTTTTGAATATTTTAATCACTGAAAAACAGCAGATGTGGGAAAATGAGACAAATCAGGCCACAAACCCTTCAGCAACATCAGAAGACAACCATCTAAATAGACAAAAAAAACCTTTTGTTCATCTCTGTGATACATCTGTTCACTATTATTTGTTATTCACGTGATACGTGGTTATTTTCATGTCACTTTCTCAGTCATTCACACGTTTGTCCCAAGAGCTGTTAGTGAGACTACATGATTTGAGGCTCATGCTGATATTTCAGAGTAAAATCATTCAGATGACGATCCCCAAATAATCTGAAACATGAAATATGCATATATGTAATAAAGACCTCTGAAAATGAGATACGGATGTTACTTTACAGATTCAAACCTCTCCTCAGCAGTGTTTTTAAATATCATTTAAAGTAAAGTTATTTTATGTAAAATCCAGAGACTTGCAATAAGCCAATGTCACCCAGTATTATCTGTAGCTTAATATAACACTCAAGATCTTATTGGATCACGAAAAAAAAAAAAGTCTTTAAAATGAACCTATTAACCAGTAAAATGGACCTTCTTCCAAGTTAACGGCACCCATGCTAAATAAAATGAATAATTCATCCGGCATCTGTGGTCTTTTATGTGCAGAAGTGACGTGTGTTTAGTGATCCTTTATCATGTTATCTCTGGTTGTGTCTCCACAGGGTCACAATATCTTCTCCAACCTCTCGTCCACAGAGTACAGTGACCTCATGCAGCTGTTGAAGCAGTCGATCCTGGCCACAGACCTCACGCTCTACTTCGAGTATGTCCTGCTGAACACCAGACTGCTTATTAAACTGTTAAATCTCCTGGTCCTGAGAGGTCCACAGAGCCCGGCTCAACCCCAGCCTGCATGCTTATTTACACTGAAGTCTGCCTCTGTGCCCTGTTTACTGCAGGCTTCTTTGAGTTAACGCCGCCCCCTTGTGGATCTTATATTAGTTGCACCGGCTGACACAGTTGTGTTGCTCCTCTTGCAGGAACAGAAACACGTTCTTCGAGCTGGTCAGCAACGGAGAGTACAACTGGAACGTGAAGGCTCACAGGGACATGTGCAGGTGATGGCCCCGCACGCAGAGACCTGCTGGTTTTCGTCTCATTGAAACTGAATCAGTTAAAAAAAAAAAAAAAAAAAAGTTTAAATGCTCCATGAAATAAATCTGTGTTGTTGTTTTTTTCCCTCTCAGATCCATGATGATGACAGCGTGTGACCTCGGCGCTGTCACTAAACCCTGGGAGATATCGCGCAAGGTGACAAAACGCTTTTTAGACGCTCCTTTAGATAAGATCATGTGTTTCAATTGCGGAGCTGAGCCAATTAATCAATCAATTAATGGATAATTGGTCAAAAGAAAAGTGATGGGAACCTTTTCTGATGATCAATTACATTTTTAAATTCTTTGACAAGAAACAAAATGCCCAAAACGTCAAATGTCGTCCAATATTGTATACATTTGCTATTCTTTTTCTTGCAAAATAATGATAACGACAGCTTTAAAAAACAGAGTTACAAAGTGAAGTTTTACTCAAGGAGACGAAAGTAAAGATAAGAGATAAAAGCATCTAAATCAGGGGTTAGAAGCAGCTTTGTTTAAGCGTGTTTACATGACAGACAATAGAACATCCTCAGGTTTTGGGGTGTTGACAAGAGAAATCGAGCAATTATCATCAGTTTTAAGACATTGTGACAGACATTCTCCCCAGTTTTCTTACAATTCACAGCTCCATTCCAGAGAAAAAAAAAGTGAATTCCTGTGCACACTTTTCACCTCTGCATCCACGACCAAAGGAATTTACTATTTTTCTCTCGACTTACATTTTTTTTTGTGGGATTTCATTCCCTGCACCTCAAAAAAGACTGACGTTACTGATCAAAACACTTAATAAATAGAGGAATATAAGTGAGAGAAGATGGTTAGTCGCAGCCCTCGTTAGCTGTCCTCCCTCTCACTCCAGGTGGCAGAGCTGGTGACCAGCGAGTTCTTCGAGCAGGGCGACAGAGAGAGATCGGAGCTGAAGCTCACGCCCTCTGTGAGTACATCCAACCGTCTCTTGTGTCTTTCTCGCTTTTTTTTTTTTGACCTCTGAGAGCTGACGATGCTGAAGATACATTTTCCTCTGCAGTTCCAAAAACACACTGAATGCGCAGGTAACATGAGAAGCAGTGTGTGAGAAAAAGAAAAAAGTGAATCGTCAGCTCGACCGCTCGGCTTGCCTCGCTGCTGAACCGAAAGCAACCTGTGGAAAGTGTAGCAGTCATTCTTAAACACACACACACACACACACACACACACACACACACACACACACACACACAAGAAAACACACTCCTCTTCCTCCTACATGGGATTCAGAGCAAACACTGACCTTTTCTGTTCATTCACAAGAGGCATTTCTACTGGAGTGCTGCTGTTACAGGAGATCTTTAGTTTTCTCCTGCAGATGGACACAGTAACAGCTGCAGGGAAAGACTCTGGTCCGAAAATGAAGATGTTGTCTTAATTAACGCCTCCGTGCTGTTCTCAAAGCCACAGCACTACAACAGAGGAGCTCTGCCTGTTTGATTGAGGAGCTTTGAAGGCTGAACTGTGTTGCAAGTTCTTAAAAGGCGGAGGAGAAAAAAAACAACAAAAAAACAGCAGCTTTCCGTGCAACAATTAATGGCTGTTGACTAATCGAGCCCGGCCACATTGCCTCTCCTCTCAAATAACTAATGCAGTAGCCTCAGGTCTGCCGCTTGTGTCAAACCTTTACCGCTCTGTGTGTGTGTGTGTGGGTGTTGGAAATTAAATATTAACTTCTGAGTCGTAGCCCAGTAACTATCTCTGAAGCACAGCCTCGGTGCAGCCTCTCAAGTTCAGGCTGCCGGAGAATGAGGGAGAATAGAAAATGGATGTTAAATAAACTCTCGAAAGCTGAGGGGAGGTTTTAAAACCAAACCCCCCCCAAAAAACGCAGCACTTTAGGGAGTGTGTGAGCCTGACTTGGAGCTTCGCAGTTAAATGTGATCACATTTCCGTTGGTGTAAGTGCATTCTCACTTTTTTTTTTTCTTTCAGGCCATCTTCGATCGGAACAGGAAGGACGAGCTGCCAGGGCTTCAGCTGGGCTGGATTGATGGAATCTGCTCACCGCTGTATGAGGTAACGCTTCAAGCTCCGCCTCCTCCTGTGGCCTTCACTGTCACACAGCCGTCATCTCCATCAGTACTCGCTGTCCTTCCACAGCTATTGTCCCCCTCCCTCCCTCCTGCTGACGCCAGCAGTGAAACTGTCACTGACAACTATTCAACTTTTCTTGGCAGCCTCAGATTTCTCGCTGAAAAAAAAAAAAAAGATTTTTTATTTTTTCATCGAAAGCTATGAAACGACTTCAAGGTTGCGTCCTGTTCTTGTGAGAGTGAGTGTGCACACTTTCTGGCTGCGAGAAAAGCTCAGAGGTTGCGTGGCGTGTGAACAGAGAGCCGCGATGTTAGTCGGGTTAAATCCCATCACTGAGACGGCGTGGCTCCGGGCTCTGCTGCACAGTGAATGATAGGAAGGAGGAGGGCGCACTCTTCGACCGCACGCTGGTTCTCTCGGAGACATTTTGGCTCCCATGCAGATGGAGAGGCTGATTTCATTGTCAGATTGCCTCCTGAGCAAATGTTAGGGTCGGGGCTTTTGGTTATCTTTCAGGGAATTAATGGAAATCCATACTGTGTCCTCTCCAGTATAGTAATGTGAGTGTGTGTGAGTGTGAGTGTGAGTGTGTGTGTGTGTGTGTGTGTGTGTGTGTGTGTGTGTGTGTGTTTCTCAATGACGTCAAGAGAGACTCACCCCGCCCCTCCCCGCTGCCGGCAGCAGAGGCTGACTTACTGAGGAGATCAGGTCTGTTAAGAGACGAGGCGCGTTGGAGGCAAATTCATGAAAGCAAAACAAATCAGACGGATGAGAGTTTGTGAGAGGAGGCGAGGATGAAATAGTTTGTCCCCTTCCTCGCAGCGCCGGGGTTGTTCTTCCGTCTGCGCTTTGTGCTGTTAAACCACCTCCTTCCCTCTTTACTGTCATATTAAACACATTACTCTCAGTCATCACGGGCAGGAAACAAACAATAGATCATCTTCACGTCGATTGAATTATCCCAGGATCAGTGTCAAAAGTTAAGGCAGACTAATCTTCGCAGGGCTCTGGTTTCACCATTGTTGCTGTCTGTGTAGTGTAGATAAAAAGCATCAAAGCAGCCTCTGTGTGTGTGTGTGTGTGTGTGCCTGCGTGGGGGGTTTGTCTCCACGCCGCCTCACGTAAAAGCTGATGTTTGGAGAATGCAGATACGGGGCTCGCGATCACGCCGCTGCCAATTAAATTTGCAAGGGCAGGGCGGGGTGGGGGAGAGAGAGAACAGAGAAAGTTCAGAGGCGGCAGGGTTTTTTTTGTCCGTGGGCGGAAGAGATCTCGTTCTTGATCTCGCTGATCTCCCTCTCCTGGTGGTGGCTCGCTACTTTGTGGAATATTAATCCCCCATTATATAACCTTCCATCTTTACACGCCCCGCCATATGACAGCCTCTCTCTTCTTCTTCTTCTTCTTCTTCTTCTCCTGCTTCCTCTTCTTCCTCTGAGACTAACCCAGTGGAATAATGATGCCGCACTAACCACTGACAGTGTGTCCCACCGTGGATATATATACGCCACGGAGGGGAAAAAAAAAAGGATTATTGTCTTCTTTCAACATGCAGATGAGACGAATCCATCAAGATTATGACTAACGACCCATTTAGTCTTTGTTCAGCAACCGCGCGTGTCACGTTCCAGCACAGCGAGACAATGGTTTCAAAGATGAAACACGGTCAACATGCACGTTTTTAACCACGTAACATTGTACAAGCTGTCATTTTCCTTATCAGTTACTTTGCAGATTGTCATCTCCATCAGCTGTGTATAAAGTACATATATAGAGGAGAACTAAGGAAGATCTCTTTTGCGGAAGCTTTCTGGCCACAAGAAATAGAAAACATAGAGATTGACAGACACGTACGGGAGACCAAAGTTGTTTTAATTTACAGGGTAGTTTTCATTGTAATCAACAACTCACCTATGTGTTCTGTTAATACCAGGTGTTATTGTACAAAATGTGGAATGACTTCAATATAGTCGGAACAGAAGTTGGGCATTGTTACTTTTGATGAAATTCAAACGGTTGCATTAAATAACGCAACAGTGTAAACTTGATTTATTTATAGCATTCTTCTTTTACAAAAGTGTCTGACAGTGCATTTGTTTGCATACGTAACTGCCAACATATAACGTCCTTAAAAAACAAAACAAAACAGAAATTTCATTTTTAAAGTCATAAGAGGTTTCAGTTTTTTCGGGGTCACCCAAACCTCTCTTTTCATTTGTTTTCACCCTGACAGTTAAAATCGACTTTAATCTCAAATCACTGGAAGCAGAAGTCCGTAGGTGCTCTCGTGATGTTCTGCATCACCGGCGACCAGCTTCGTAATTATAAGCACACGTATTACTGCATTATTTTAATGCACTCAAGTGGGCAGAAGGAAAAATAGTCTTGATGTGTGAACTTGGCCACATTATGGAGCTCTGTTCTCGTGGTCCGCCCACACATCCTGCTTTAATTGTTCACATGAATTAGCGAACGCACCCTCTGAATATGAATGCATCTCCAATCGCACGCCTGCATTTAAAGTTCAGGTAATTGGCAGCTGTGATGAGTTGTGTTTTCCCCAGTGTAACAACGGACTTGATTTCCCTTTCATACGTACAGCACACAGTCCCCCGGCGTAGGTGAACTTACTTAGTTATTTTCATTCGTTCTAACAATGGCCACCCATTCGACTCCTGCACATGTGTGAGTCGACGGACTCTTTTTTTTTGTTTCGTATGTGGGATCCATGCCCACATGTTACATTTCCATATGAAACGGGGTTAATTAAACAATAGCTAATTACAGACTTCCCTGAAAATCCAGCAGACAATGTTCGGAGAACAGAGGGAACAAAATCCCCCCGTCTCTCAGGTAATTTATTAAAAAAAATGGCTGATGGCGGCTTTGACTACGCTGCGACTTACAGTTAAATGTGGAAAAAATGACAAAGGAGGCTTATCTCAGTCATACATGTGCCTCTAATCTTAAGAAAGCAGCCATGTCATTGCCTTAAAGTATCAAGCTCCTGTATGTAGCTGTTGTTATGGCAGGCTGTTCTCTGTATTGTTTCATTTGTTTGCTCATATAGTGCATGTGATGAGTAATGTGCTGCTCCTCTAGCCTCAGTCTGTCTCTCATGTATTATCGTTACATTCTAGTAACAGATTTTCATAACAATACATGCCCATATACTTTTTTCTCAAGTTAAGACAGTATTTCCTCATCCATTTGTGTGTGTAAAAACACAGGCAAAACAGGACGGCATTTTGTAATATAACTGAAAATAAATGTTTAATTTTGATCCATGTACAAATTGAGCATGGCGCCACGTCTTGATAAGGAAAAAGAGACGCAACTTTTTTTTTTAAAGTTGCCATAAGTAAGAATTTTATTTTAAACGTACAATATTGTGTTGCAGAGATGTCTACTAAAGTCTACTAACGTGCTAATATGCTAGCCACGGCCGCGTTGTCTAATGCAACTTTCTACATTTTACTCGGGTGGGCCCGAGTCAATCAGCTCCCCGGGGCAACCTGCAATCACTCAGACACACCTGCAACCAATCACACACACACACACACACACACACACACACACACACACACACACACACACACACACACTCTCACTCACGTAAAGAGGGTTATTGAAAGACAAATAGAAACATTTATGACTTATAGGGTCATAACAATGGCTAACAGCAGATAACTAGCTAACAGCAGCTACGGTGAGAAGCAGTAAGCGGTTACATTGGTGCACATTTTGCTGCCCCCCATTTATTTGGAGAATGAATTCAACAGGTGGCCAATCCTAAACCTTGCTTCTTTGAAATATGAGGACATGTTCTGGAAATACCTTCAGAGCTGCAGGAAGCGTCTTCAGCCATGTTAGCTGTACGGCTGCACGGATGTAACATCGCCTGACAGAACGCCAGCGGTCCTGATCCAGACAGAAATATCTCAACAAGTGTCTGATTACAGATTACCATGAAATAACGAAGATATTTTCTGTGCTCAGAGGAGAATTAAATGATGTTCTGGGTTTTTTTCATCGACTGAAAAATGTTATTTGCCCAATATCTTCTGACCAAATGCCTGCAAACAAACAACATTCCCATCAGCTGCAGCTGCACTTTGTTGTGCTAATTAGCAACTGTTAGCATGTTGAAAGGCTTAACTGAGATACCTATCAGCATGTTAGCATAGTCAGCTGTAGCGTGGCTACTGTCGTGTAAAACATCACCAGGTGTTTGTCTTTAATTCAAACAAATACTCATTGCTCTGTGACTCGAATGGTAATACATGATGGGGCTTCACCTTTTCTCACTGATGGGGTTTTTTCCCCCCACTTTTAATATATTTTCTTAACTATTTTTTTCCACGCTGATCTCTCTCCCTCCTTCCTCTTTCTCTCTCTAGACTCTGGTCAAGTTGAATCCCAAACTCCAGCCGATGCTTGACATGATAAAAGCCAACAGGTCCAACTGGGAGGAACTGAACAAGAAGAGACAGCGTGGCCAGAGCATCTCAGGGCCGGCGAGCCCCTGCGGCGGCGACAGCACAGAAGCAGGCGGCTGCAGCGTGGCCAAAACGGGCAGCGCCCCCTGCTGCAGCGGCGACGCCGACGGCGCACCATCAAAGCCCGTCAGTTAGCTTCCGACCTCCGAGCTGATCTCTTATAGGCTTCTTTCCTCGTAAATGCAGCCTGCAAAAGAGGCAGTGCAGTGCATGCAGAGGTTCTTGGGCTCTGCTCCTCTTCGCTTTTGCTACTAGAGATGAGCTTTAGACTTGAGCGCGGCGCTATCATAGAAGTTTTTCTGCTCCCTTCGGCCTTCCCGCACTGAAGGCTGACAGAGCCGGGTTTGGCGATCTTGTCAGAGCAGCTGCCACATAAAAAAAACAAAAAAAAACAAAAACAAAAAACAGCTGATGACACCATGTCAGAAGGGAAAGCTCAAACCACTGTGTCCACATGTCAACCAGTGAGCTAACACTAACTATTCCGGGCATTGTGCAGATTTTTTCTTTTTCGGCACAACAAGGCGCATGGAGAACGGTGGAGAGGAATGTTTGTCTCTGTACCTCTCCGTTGCTCGCATTTTTGTCTGGGGAAACAGAGATATTTTTTTGTAAAAAATCTGTACATACGCTATGGGGTTATTTACGTGCTTTAAGTGCTGTTTAAGAAAAAAACAAAAACAAAAACAAAAAACAAAACTGTAAGCTCTGGATTGTACCGTGGCTGTAGAGTTTCTGAAGGAGAAAGGGGTGCAGGAACAGCAGGACCTGTGACGGCGCTTGCAGTGCAAATTGAGTGCTCCGCTCCCTCCCTTCCTGTGCCTTGTTTTAAGATCCCAATGAAAAATGCATGGCCTCCTCCTCACCGAGATTCTTAGACAGTATGAAAATCCATGTTGAACCATGACTTTATTTATTTTTTTTGCCATCATTTGTAAAAAAATACAAAAAAAAAACCCAATGACTGCAGTTACGTCTCGACCCCCATGTGAGCCACAAAGCATTAACATTATATACATACAGATAATCTATTTTGCCCAATTTTATAAGTGCAGGGTCTCACTCGTCACACACACAAACACACACGATGTGCCTTGATGAAGTCGTTCTGATATCACATTAGTTTCTGCTGAAATTAAGTTTGACGTAAACGCCTCACTGAGCTAGATGTAAAGGAACAGTTTGACATTTTATGAAACACACTTGCTTACTGGCAGAGAATGAGAGGTTACCGCTGTCTTTAGATGTGTGTTAAAGGTCCGCTGTGTGGGATTTTAGGGGGGATGTAAAGGGGCCGCCATCAGTGAGCGTCAGCAGCATTGGTCAGTGTGGTGTGTCCTGCACTGTTGACACTGGGCTTTTTGGCCAGTTCAGTGCAGAGAACCAGTAGCGGCTCATCTGTGAGAGAAATCACTCTGATTGGCTGTTTTTATCAGACATATTCTTGATTGTAAGTGGCTATTTTAGCATGAGTGGTGTCCAAAGATGCTGCTTAATAATCAGAATGGTTTGTAAATCAGCAGTGATGAATTTCCTTCCATGCAGGCGCAGTATGTACAAGCTGTATTCTTCACGGCTTCCTGACCGAGACACAGGAGATGACAGGCGACACAACAGTCGGCCTTCTGCGCAGCTAGTTCTTTAATGTCAGTTTGGTGTTTCAGGGTCTTTACGGTGAGCCTGTTATGCGGACATGACATGAGTCAGCCATGTTCATGGATCTAATCAGGGCCATCTGGATGCAGTGTCGGAGGCAGAGCCGTCGTCATCCCTATAAGAAATAAAGAAAGAAAGACCGAAAGACAGACAGACAGACAGGCGGGCAGGTAGACAGACAGACAGATCTTTGAAGGGAAATTATGTACAAAAAGCTGTGCTGTGGGGTATGAAGCCGAAATAGGTGCAGGATCTTACAGACAGCCTCCTCATTGTGCGGCCCACTGGAGACACTGGAGACTTCTGGTTTAGCCCTCTGCTAAATTGAATTGGAATAAAAGAATGTAATTGTGCAGCTTTCCTAGACTTCTCAAATGTTATTGAACCAAATGGCTCAAAGTCTCATAGTGAAAAGAGTCTCTTAAAGGTTGTTGTGACGCTAAAAAAAAAAAAAACCCCAGCTGCTTCTTCACAGTGTAAGCTTCTGAAAGCTTTTCGAGCAAGTGTGAATCACCTGACACGGACACATTGTAAGATTGGCTTCAGTGCCTGGCGCTGTTGAAGGCTTCAGTTCTCCTGAGCTCCAGAGAGGGCGTGGAAGGTCATATATAAATCCTACACAGTGGACCTTTAAGGCTACAGCCAGCTGATGTTGTCTCAGCTTAGCGCAAACACCATAAATGGGGGAAACAGCAAGTTTTTTCAAAGATAACAATAAAACTTTATCATCGTAAATTGATTTTGTCCAATTGTTTTGAAACAGACTATGGGAGGGACTGTTTCTTTCATTTTCTGTGAACTTTAAAGGTGCTGGTAGGTTGATTTTATTTGTTCAAGCTAGCATTTTCCCCTTGTTTCCCTGTCTTTATGCTAAGCCAAGCTAACCTTGGACAGGCAGTAGCTTTATTGGGGGGGGGTTAGTAATGAATGACTGTTTTTTTTCTAAAATGTCAAAGTTTTGCTCTGAACTCATTTCTGGGCTCACAAATGCAACTGAAACAGATGTTATGATCTCCAAAAGCAGACACTGAAACTCATAGTGCTAAAGTGCCCACGTAGTCACAAGCTATTATTTTATTTTATCTATTATAGTTATTATTAATATAAGTATTATTTTTTGGGGGGTGGGGTATGCCTTCTGACTTGTGTTGTAGCTTTGTTAATTGGAGTTGAAAAACGTGACTGTGCACATTGTGAGGCATGGATCTGTGTGCTCTGCTGTATTTCTGTTGAAGAGCTGAATTGACAGGAGAAATTGTTTGAATTGCATGTTTTATGCAGTATTAAAAATCCACCCACTTTGCTAAGGATGTAGCAAACATGTGAGCCAACAAATACCTCGTATTTTGAACTTCATCAGTAAACACATTATTATCTCATTGGAAAAATGCATGATTTAAATTCTCTTGCATCATGTTACGTGAATTATGAATATCGCCGTTCTATTTTTCTATTAGGTCTCCAGATGTGGCCGACTTCTACTTGTCTTTTTTGCAAAGTAACGTGCTCCTTGTATTTCTTCTTTCCTCTCCCAGTTTTGACCCTGGATTTATTTAACTGCGGGCTAAACTGAAAGAAACCCAAGGCATGAAAAGGCAAATGTGCAATGTTTCTGTTCAGAGTTTAAATAAAAAGATGCTGCTATGTGTCTTCTGGTTTATTCTGACACAAAAGCACGTTTACTTAAAGTCACCCAGATGGTTAGTAGTCTACTTGACTTAAATTTTAAGTATAAAGAGTAATATTTCTGGCAATAAATGCACCTAAGCATCAATTTAATGAATTAATTCATCAAATTATCATTTGTGACAAATATATATGTATTTACATACATACTCACATCTAGAAATAGAACATATAATGCAACTTCAAATTTAAGATTTAAGATATGTGCCTTGTACTACACGGTAACTGCAGTGTAGATAATCCTGACTAACAGGACAACAGCAGGATACTGTTCAGAAACACTGAGAGAAAACAGGCAAATTTAAATATTAAGTGTTTGACATCTTTAGCTACTTTGCACATTGATTATACCAATAAAACACATGATATAAACCATGATTGTTTAGATAAAACTACAGGACAGTGTACAAAGTTGTAAATAAGACTGACCCCCACTAACTGCAGGAACATGATACTTACACACTTGCAGAATAATTTGTAGAGTATGAGTGACTTAGTATTTTAATTACACACATTTTATTAAGTCATTTCATTACATGAGGTCAAAGGTTTTCCACCATGTTGAGTCTGACTTTTTCAATTATTACATATAAAGTTAAAGGTGCAATATGTAAAACAAAAATCGCGACCATCGTGAAATTCATACTTCAAATAGGGAGCAGCATATGACCAGAGGAACTGCTATTTGCTGCTAATTAGTTAGCTCAGTTAGCAGTGCAGCTACAATCCTATTTGCTGACTTGAGTCTTGAAACTCTGTTGGTGTTTATACCACAAGAACATGAGCTGTGGAGCACAGGCAGGAGGAGGTTTTAAGACTGGAGAGCTTGTTTGTGGCCTAACTTCAGACATTTCTCTGACATAACAACAAACTTCACATTTTGTTGATAATTTCATGTAATTTTTTGAATGATGTTGAAAACTGAAATTCCTACATATTGCAGATTTAAGGGTGTAAGATTAGACATAAAGTGTTTATTATTCAAATATCTTAAATAAAAGTAATGCATTTCAAATATTCTTGTTCCTGCAATAAATCTAGTTCTGCATTTATACACATCGAATCAATAAGAAAAACATCACACTAAATGTCACCGTTTACATTGAGGCTATGTTATAGAATTACAATTGAATTTGTCAAAGCACTTCATAAACTCTGTTGCCATATGAATAACGTTATATTACTGTAATTAACTAGAAGTAACTTTACATGTTACAAAAAATTTAAGTTTTAACCAAGTGAATCTTTTGAGCGCACTTAAATGCATTAGCAATATTTTTTTTCTGCATTTTAAGCACAGTTAGCTCAGACTGAATACTTATGATTAAGTGGCATTTTCACTGCAGATATTGTACTTATAATAGAGCATTTCTATATTCCAGTATTGACACTTTTACTGAGGGACCTTTTCCTCCATCACTGGCTATACAGTATTTCTCTCAGTGCAGTGCTGACCTCATGTGGGCAAAAGTGTCATTACACGTCAATATATCTCAATGAAATACTGCAGACATACACATTTCATTGAGAAGCATTTGAAGCCATGAAAAAATACACAATGCAGATCCTAAAGATTTTTCATAAGAAAATGTGAACCGAATGCAAACATAAGAAATGTTAAATCCTCCACGTCTTATTTATATCCGCAGCATTCATTCACACAATCCTCTGTATTAAACGACAGCGTGTGGAGGAGGAGTGTGATCGCTGCAGTGTATTTCATCGACCAAGGCTGAGCTCTATTGCTGCTGATAGGTGGCAGTGATGACGGCGAGCAGTGTGTGGGTGGCTGTGTGGGTGAAGATGACTCCCGAATGAGCCTGCTGTGTGTGTGTGTGTGTGTGTGTGTGTGTGTGTGGAGAAAGAAGAAAGAAAAAACCTCCTGTCAGGAAGCAAGAGACAGGCTCGTTTTAAACTCCTGTGTGCTGGATTACCTTGAGCTCAGCGTGACGCAGGTAGAGGAAGAGCAAACAAAAAAGAAAAAAAGAAAAAACCTGCACTCAGGCTCCTGTTGACCCTCCTAACACTGTCTGACACCATGAATAAAGGCTACAATTGAAGAGCTGAATTAGCAATGATGTGTGTTAGAGCAACAGAGAGAGAGAGAGGAGCTTCTGCTGAAAGAGAAATGAACAACTGGGATGTCTTAGTTCAATTTATTGCACAAACAGCATTGACAAAATGTACTTGGATGTTACTACGTTGTTAAGGGAAGTGGAGAAAAAAAAAAAAAAAAAAAAAAAAGGGTACATCCATAACATTCAAAAGCTCTCGCACGGTTTTTGACACAGGGGTAAAATGTCACATGACGGGTCCCTAATGAGTTGCTTTTATTTATGGGGGGTGGAAATAGGATTTAAAAAGGACGTTATGGTCCGGAAAGATCAGAAGGGGAAAAAGGCAGGATTCTTCAGCAGAGAGCTCTCTTAAAACTTCACTTTGCTTCAAAATCGACAGTAAACAGTGACAAATGGGAACAAGTCTGGTATCAAAATGTACACAATAGTATCCTCTCCAAAAACCCTTACAAGGTAGAGACGTGCTAACAAGGCAGGAAGAATTCAGGGCGACGCCAAATTATCCACGGAACAGAATGTTTTAGCACATGTAACAGACATGATTATCTACATTTTATACCTTTCAGAGGTACGGAAGAGGATTAGGGCCACTGGAAACATTTTGAAGTGTCTTTTTCCTTCTCAAAATCTTGACTTTAAACACAAAATCCTGAGTTTAAAGTCAGAATTCCACAATCTGAACTTTTTTTAAAGTGGCCCTAACCGCCATGCGTACAGAAAGGTTATCTTTGCATATGCTAATTAAAAAAATACAGTTTAGCTGTGCATGAAGTTAATAAATGTGTGTGTGTGTGTGTATGTGTCCATGTGTTTGGTTGTGTGTGTGTAGGTGTTTGCATGATCTGATGCATTGATTCTTTGGTACAACGTGAGCACCGGGATCCAAGAGGCCTTAAATCGCAAACACATTGAAGCAGCCATGATGGAAAGACAAAAAAAACAAAACAAAAAAAACAAAAAAGAACAACACAC